>NC_142665.1:14096492-14743159 GCF_026168435.1 Sesamum indicum
CCCAACTTATCTTTTGGCATATAAACATGATTCGTATCTAACTCGAAAGCACATGCAACAAACAAATAATGTGTGAGAGAAAAGCATCTAAATAATAAAACCAAATAATTTGGCTAGTAGGTAATTCGTTTTATCCATAATATACTACATCTGAAAACTTCCTAGTATAATTCTAAATTTATTATAAGGTTAGTTTAGTCAAACTAAGAATTGCAAGAAATGTTTAGTGCTATTCATACTTTTTAGAAAAATATAGATGTATATAGATACATATTTAGATATATAGTTCTATTTATACTAAGTTTATGATGGATGTACAGTCAACCCATATCCAATCTCTAATATTTGTTGCATCCAATCAACCAAATCCAATCTCTATTATTCCTTAAATTTTTTTATGTATCATGCACACATTTATGTGTTGTATATAACTATGAAAATATATGCATATATATCTATATACAAATATAATATATAACAATAGTACTTTAGAAATTAAAGTAACAATATGACATAGACTATGCTTTCAGTGTATGCAAGAGCAACAAATATTTTAGAAGTACTAATATTTTAAAAGCATGAAACATGAACATATGAGAACAAGTGAAGCTAGAAATTATGGACCATACTTTTTATTATTCCAATTCGTAATAAAATGGAAAATAAGAGGACATACCATGAGGCTTTTGAATCATTAAGAGAACCTCCAAACAGAAAATTTTCGTATTGCACCACACTTACTTTATAAACCTCACATTTGTTCTTTAGGCACATCCTTAGTGTAGATTGTAAAATAGATCCACATGTAGGGTTGAGAAAGAACTAGGAAGATCAATCATAATCATTAGAAAAGCTGACTATTGTCCTTTGGCATATAAGTTTGATGCGTCTCTACCTTAGAAGCACATACACCAAACAAATAACGTGAGAGAGAAAAGCATCGCAACAATAAAACTAAATACAAATGACATAAGACTTGTTACCGGAATGATCTAAGAATTTAAGGGGCTTCATGTGGCTCTCAAGATATTTGGTCAGTAGCTAGTGATTTTCTTCTCAAGTAACGCAACTCAAAAGGACGACGCAATAAAATTATTAAATTTATTATAAGGTTAGTTTAGTCACACTAAAAACTTCAAGAAATTGTTAGTGCTATTCATACTTTTTATATGGATGTACATGTTTAAGTAGATCTATTTCAGATAAAGTTTATGATCATTCCAATCGATAAAGATTAGCTTACCTTATCAAAATTCATTTTTTTGCTGAAAACAACGTAGAGTTCAAAGCGCAAACACATATATTACATTATAAGGATCCTATAATTTGTTGTATTGTAATTAGTGCATGGCCAAGTTTATACACTTAAATCACGAAAAATAAAATTACATGCTACATTTATGGGCTTTGGCACTTGATCTCTTTGGAGAGATAGCATAAATGCTTAAAGAGAACACAGTTTACAATTCAAATTCGTAGTAAGATGAAAAAAAGAGAACATTCCATGAGGCCTTTGAATCATTAGTACCCGCATGCAGAAAATTATCACAACAGTTACCTTATAAACCTCACTTTCTTCTTGCTCCTTGGAAACGTCCCGTGTAGATTGCAAATTAATTGAGGGAGATCGATGATGATCATCAAAAGAAAAGCTGATTGCACTACAATAAAACGACCCAAATTGTCCTTCGGCATATAAATATGATGTGTACCTCAGAAGCACATACAACAAACAAATTATGTGGGAGAGAAAAATAACTAAACAATAAAACAAATACGAGTGACATAAGACTTTTTACAGAAATAATCTAAAAGTCTTAGGGGCTTCATGCGGCTTTGAAGATATTTGGCCAGTATGTGGTGTGATTTTATCCATAATTTACTACATGTGGAACCTTCTTAAGTAACTCAACTCACAAGGACTACGTAATATAATTATTAAAAGGTTAGTTTAATCAAATTAAAAACAGTAAGAAATTATTTGAACTCTTCATAATTTTTACATAGAAGTAAATGTAGATAGATATAGATATGAATTTCTAGTTCTATTTCAAATTAAGTTTATGATGGCCTCGGGTAAACCCAAATCCATTCTCTAATATTTCTTACATCCAATCAGCCAAATCAATCTCTATCATTTTTCACATCTTTTTCTGTATCATGTACACACTTTTATAACTTAAAGAATATGCAATAGATTATGCTTTTGGTGTATAAGAGCAACAAATATTTTCAATGTTGTAATATTTTAAAGCATGGAAACATGCACATAAAGAGAACAAGTGAAGCAACAAGTCATGGAGCATACTCTTATCAGTCAAACTCATGGTATCGATGACTATTGATAAAGATCACCTTAGCTTATCCAAAGTCATTCACTTGTTGACAAAAACCTAGAGTTCAAAGAGCAAACATACTATCACATGAGAATGATCCTATTATATGCTGCAATGTAATTAGTATATTCCACGGCCAAGTTTATACACTTGAGTCGCACAAAATAAAATTACATGCTACATATATGGGCTCTGGCACTTCATCTATTCGAAGAGATAGCATAAATGGATAAAGAGAACACATAAAGCCAGAAGTCATGGAGCATACTTTTATAATTCAAAGTCGTAGGAAGATGAAAACAAGAGAACATACCATGAGGGCCCTTTGAATCATTAAATTATCGTATTGCACAAGAGTCACCTTATAAACCTCACATTCTTCTTGTTCCTTAGAGATGTCCTCTATGTAGATTCCAAAATAAATTGACATGTAGGGATAAAACAGAACGAGGGAGATCGATGATGATCATCAAAAGAAAAGCTGCCTCCACTACAATAAAACGGCCCAAATTGTCCATTAGCATATAAATATGATGTGTATCTACCTCAAAGCACATACAACATACAAATAATATGGGAGAGAAAAGCATCTAAAAATAAAAGCAAAAATGAGTGACATAAGGCTTGTTACCGAAATGCTCTAACAATCTTAGGGGCTCCATGCGGCTTCTAAGATATTTGGCCAGTAGCTGGTGCTTTTTTATCCATAATTTACATGTGGAACCTTCTTAAGTAACTCAACTCAAAAGGAGATCATTTTCTGTCTGATACAAGAAGAGGTTCACACATAAGAAGAAAAAAAAACAAACCTAGAACATAACACGATTGCTAAATCTATCATAACTGGAAGTGAGACACCATTGGAGGACAATTAATAGTGCACTACGTATTGAAGCTTGTTTGGCAAAACTCAACCGTTCAAGAGTAGAAATATCAGCAGCATCTCCACAATAAAATCCTAAAACAATAGATCGAATAAACAAAATAAGCACTTTAATTGTCAGATATTGAAATTAAATAACTTCTAGAGATAGATCAACATAAATATTGACAGGAATTAAGCCAGTAAAAGTGACTTACCAGGACTGAACCTCGAGTGATAAGCTTTTGGGGAGTGACAATAAATTCTCCAATACGTCACCCTACCAATGAACTATTGAATAGGTTTAACATAAGAACCCAGCAACACACAATTGTGTGGGACAAATGATAAAAATGATATGATAGAATACGAATAGTCACGTGCACCATGGAACACCAACACTAAGAAGCACTTCCTGCGACATCACCATGGTCTTCTCACCAAGTGTACAAATATAACTGAAATAAAATTATCTCATGAACTTCATTAGAAGAGTTAAAACAAAAATGGAAGACAAAAATGGAATCTGATTTTATATTCAATTGTTAGTTAACAATGATTCCCGACCTCATATACCTGGATAAACTGCATTCATGGGTCAGTAAAGTTAAAAAGTTATGATACTTCTCTATATCCAGCATGAAAGATTTCTTTAACTCTTATATTCAAGCACAACTTGTACATTTTCCTTCTAAGTTTTACAGTTGGGCTTGGGGATAACCCATGTAAGAAGCATCACCGCTGTATACTGATCTTGAACCTGCTGAGATGGCAATCTAAAAGAAATAATTCATAAAATTAAAGAGAACTATAATAATATAAAATTTAAATGTCGTTACAATAATTATTTTCAGTTATATTGATAAAATAATATTAAGGCAAAAATCTATCTCCTACTATCCAAAGATAATAGTCCCACAAGAAAAGGCATCTCTAAATAAATCATTTTTATACAGAAAAAATTTCATATAGCCACCAAGAAATAAATGTGATAATTTTTTCAATAAATCGAAAAAGAAAGAAAGGATTGTTGTAATGTCTTTAAAGTTATAGCTCCCCAGACAAAACGAAATATTATGTACACATAATCTTAAAACACAAATGCAGCAATACGTTATACAAATGCTAACTTATCATAACGAGGGTAAGAGGCCAATCACATCACCACACTTTGTTTTGCCAGGTAGAGAGCAGGACAATCAAGCTTCCACAAAATCTATAGGTTTCTAAATGTTATCATCCCCGATGCTAGCACAATACCCTTTATCTCCTTATATCTACCTAAGTAGGGACGGATTTCGCTTTTCTTTCTTTTCTTTGGGCCAATAATTATTTTTTTTCTTTTTTCTTCCCCTTGTATTTTGTCACGGCTCTTTTCTCCTTTTTTTTTCCTTCATTTTTGCCCGTGACTTGTGTTCTTTAGGCCGTCTTTCGGTCTTTTGACGCGAATGACAACACTTGTGGTGAAGGCACCCGGTTACTCAACCAAAAAACGTCGTATTCTGGCCTTTTGACGCGAATGACAACACTTGTGGTGAAAGCACCCGGTTATTCAACCAAAACACATTTTACCTAAAGTGCTTTGCATACTCATAGCTCCGGCCACCGTTTTACGTGAATAACAACATTTGTGATGAAGTTACCCAGTTACTAAGTGACCTAAACCAGCGGAGTAGATGTAATTTCATTTTTTTTTGCTATTCTTTCTTTTTTTTCCCAAGGGGAAGGGCCTTTGAATTTTTTTTCAAAATGATGCATGTCCCATGTTAGGGATATAAGGATCAATCGGGTAGGGTTTTAGCAAACAAATATGATGTCACAAGAATCCTAAGAGTTAGTAGAAGCGAAGACATTCCAACTCTCTTTCAAAGCAATTCAAAATACATGAAATTATGCCTCAACTACTCCACATTTAATCAAAGCAACAGTCACATAACGCTAGTGCACATTAATGTCTCAATCTTATGACTTCCTAAAATCACATTTATTTGTCAAATTACTAAGGGTAAACTAGAAAAATAATATAAATGAAAGTAGTTTGATAATAACTAGCAAAAGAAAAAAAAAAAAAAAAAAGAGAGTAGTTTGATAATAACTAACATCCGAACCCGAAAGATCCACAGAGAGTAGAGATGAACCTGTGAAGAGACAACGTCCATCCAATTGTCATTAAATCCTGGGTATTCTCCCAAATTAAGATCCTGCAACAAACAGAAAAGTGAGCTCATGAGACCAGCTGTTGTCTATCCTTTAGGCAGCCAAAGCAATTTGTGACCCATTTCTTCACTTAGCAAAGCTTCAAGTACAGAATCAGTTAGACATTGGGAACACACTAAATTGTCAAAAAATCTGTTGACTTATATCCCTTGGCAGCATGGAGAAGGTGCTATCTTTGTTTATGTCCTTCAACAAAAGAAAATCGCTTGTCAATACACTTAAAACAGTTTGGCTCTCCCTCTTATACAGTGAACTATAAACAGAGTAACCACGCCAAACATACTTGCCGAATTTTATATATACACATATCCATAAGAGATGGGCAACTTCGTTTCCCTTGACCAGCATCCATAGATGATCTAGAAAATGAGGTTCCAAGCCATTTTGAGCTTCCACTTTTAGTATGTCTACCTGAAACCCCTCTGTTCAGGTTATCCTTGTTTACTGGCTGGTCTCGCTTCCTGGAACAAGCTCCCCCCATTTTTTACTGTATTCTATTCTATTTACATTAAGAAAACTGCAGCAAATCCCAGCAGTTTTCAACTTATCACCAATGCTGGGGGTACAAATTCAGCATCACCCTGCAAAACATAAAGAAATCAGATGATTCATCATGATTCTAGATGGATTACGAGTAGGCATACAAGTCTCAGTCAAACTTTCCTCATCCTCTTTCAAGAAAGCGTCCAATTTTTCCATTAAATTATACATATGAAAACATATAGATGAGTTATTACATCCAAGACTTCCAATTACGACATGCCCACGGTACACTGGACAAGAGAAGAGACAAGTACATGACAAATATAGCGTAAAAGCATATTTAGTAAATACGGAAGAACATAAATTAGCAGCTTCTACGAAAGAAAAGTATAATCCTCGTCCCCGTAACACAAGATTAATATAATATCAACTTTTTAGCTATGGTTAACCACGTTGAAATATTTATCTTAGGTCATATTAGTTGCTAGAGCATCAAACTTTCCCTGAGTTCCGGAAAAAAGCTTCAACATAATTGACAAAAGGGAGCGCTATTCATAGGTTAACCATGGTAATGTCAAACCAATCCCAGCATTATGTAAAACCCGGTATATCGATGCTAACTATTAGAACTTGAAAGGAGTGGAGGAAACATCTTGTTAATTAATGAGGACTAAAAAGCACTGACTATAAAGAATGCTCTTCACACTTCAACAATGGAGATAACATGGCATAGCTTATGAATATTTATTTATTTTAAATGAAGCATCGTATAAGACAACCAAGATTAAACATTACATGCAAAAACTAATTCAAGTATGAACCAAGAACAACAGCAGAAATGGAGACTTGAATGCAAAAAAAAAGGCTTATTGCCTTCACCTTTAATCACGTTAGATTACTACACTATCTTTTACAGGAATGGGAATAGCATTTAATCACGCTAATGTAATAATAGTGGCAAACTACTTCACATGTAATAATACATAATCAACTAATGTGCACCAAATACGTCAAGAATATGTGCTTAAGTAGAAACCACTATCAAACGATATTATTTAAGAAAGCATTTTAAATTCGTTACCTGCATGCTTGTGGACTGGGAGTATTGGCCATTTCAAGCAAATGACCAATCTCTGAAACAACCATGAAAAACACAAAATATTAGTAAATTAGTTTTAGAAAACTCTATATTTTATAAATTAAGAATGTGCAAATTGTCATAAGAGCTCAGTTTCATAGCAAAGAAACAAGAAGTGAGAGGGAATACATTAAAAGTGGCAGATAAAGCAATGATAAGGCTAAGACAAGTTATGTCCTCGGTTAGGACTTCATGAAAACATTAACAACTGTCAATTAAATACGCGACTGTTAATTTAATTGTACAGGTGACCATAACATATTTTCCTTGTGAGTCATGACCACTACCAAAAGAACATACAAAACAATATCCACATATGTTCCAATATTAAAGTTTTGAACTATGCTGACAACAAGATGGAGTTAGTCATACATTAACAACCAATAAAGGGATCAAAAGAAACAGATCCGTGATAATGATAAAATACCTAGTTAGAAATGCATGCCTATTATTTTTCATTCAAGCCCATTCTGTTTCCTTGATTTGCCATAGAAATTCCATGACTAATGCATAATCAGGCTTTATTTGTAGATATATGCGGATGGCTGTAACTTAAAAAACCAGAAAGGTGAACCTCCTCTGCAGGTCCCAGTTTAAAATGGATGAAACCCAAAGAGAAAGAAGAATAGCCAAATTTTATCTAAGAACCGCATGATCTTCTTGGGGTGCATTTTTTTCGTTAAAACAAAAATCTGCATTCTCACTCCAATTCTTACATCCTAAAGTTCAATAAAAACCATAAAGAAGATAATTGAGAAACTTGAATTCAATCAAGAACATCCCTGAGTGGCGCAGCAGTTAATAAACAACTAAACCCTGCCTTGGCAGGCCAACCAAATTCTTGAAAGAAATCAACCAAGAAACGAACAACCCACCATCTTTTAGGAAAACCCTAAAGAAACTAAAAACTGGAGGGGGGGAAACGTGTTGTTCTCTAGACATTTTTTACCCAAGAAAAACAAGAGAACACTTCTAAAACTTGATTCTAGAAAAAACCAACCAAGAATTCAATCAAGAAGCCAAGAATTGAACTACTCTTCAACCCAATGATAAAACCAAAAGCGCAGTTTCCATACATTCAAAAGTGAAAAACTAACAAGTTTTCATCACCCAATATTTCAAGAAAAGTGGAAGGCTGAGAGCGTCAAAATGAATTACATTGGAACAGAAGACAAGAGGTCCCCATCACCCTCCGGAGTCATAAACCCAGATCATGAAACCACTTAACGGCCCCCTTGTTCACATCACCCTCCGCCGCCGCTGGTACTCAACCCTAACCCTTCCCTCCCTTTCTGCTGATCTTTCCCCCCTTATTCTTTCCTCTGTTTTTTTGGGTGAGAATCGGAACATGAATAGAGGAAATGGAAAATGAAGGGGTGAGGCTTAAAACGTGGGATTGTGGATGGACGGTGGTTTTGGGTAAAATGGCCGCAAAGAGGATGGTGATTTTTAGGGTTTTTTACCCGTGGATTTTTTCTGTTTTGGGATATCTTTAGTACAATTTCTTTCCAAAACTATGGCATCAAGATTCTGAGAAATCATCCATAAAAGGAAGAAGAAGAAGAAAAGGAATTCGCATTCGTCATCTTCATTCCGAAGTGAAGAGAGACAGACATTGAGAAATATGAGAGAGAGAAATGTTTGTGTTTCTTGGGTATGAAGATGATGATGACGACATGTACCACTTGTAATTCCCAAAGTTGCCATTAGCCCCCACCCCCACCCTTTCTTTTATTAATTTCTTTTTGTAAAATACACAAACTCTTTATATTAATTGCTAATGTAAATCAACCTCAATCACATATGCCATCAAATGTCTTGAAAAGATACCAGTTTATAAATTTAGGGTTTACCCAAAATTTATTATTATTTTATAAATAGCTTGTGTTCATAATCAATCTGCTAATCTGAATAATATTTTAATTTTAATGATAAATAGAGCTTCAAGATCAAAAATAAAAAAACGACTAATATATATATGGCACACTTAAATGTGTGTGCACTATTAATTTAAATTTAAAAAACTAATTATTATTTAAAAATATATTAATTAGATAAATAAAAAATATAAAATAAATATAATAAGAAGATTCTAAAGGAGAGAGAGTGAGAGAGAGAGAGAGAGAGAGAGAGAAAATAAAAATTGATGTAGAAGTTGACAGGAGAGAGAGAGGATAGAAAAAAATCTGTGAACGGTTTTTTTTTTTTTTTTTTCGTTCGAAATGTTTGAAAGTGACCAAATTAATGTGGACCGATTTTTGGAATAGTTGGCTATACATTCTTATAAATGCGTTACAAATATTTGGGAACAGGTCATGCTTGACTGTTCCAATTTAGGACGGGCACCGTAACACATTGTTAGAAACTGCTCTCAGTATTAAACTTTTCTAAAAAATTTATTTTTTTAATTGGAATGGACTGGACTAAATTTAGAATGGCTATATTATTTACATCGGTTTACTTTTGGAAAGGTCTTTATAACACTCGTGTCTTTTAGAACTGTATTTATTTATATTTGTGATAAATATAGAAATAGTATTTGTAATGGTTTGTTTGTCAATGTTTGCAATACTATTAGGCACGGTTATATTTTTTATTGGAACAATCTTCTGTAACTGTTTTATGAACAGTCAGTCATGTAAAATTATTTTAGTAATGGTATTAGGAATGGTCATTCTTATTTTGGAGCCCATGTACTTAAAACTGTATTAGCACTGGTATTAAGAATGGTCAACCACTTTTTATGAACACGTATTTGAGATGATTTTAGCAATGGTATACGGAACGGTCAATGTAATTTAGAAACGTGATTAGAACTATTTTAGTAATGCTATTAGAACAGTCATTTATTTAGATTTGTAATATTTTCTTTATAATTACCAAAATGTTCCTAATTTTTTATTTTATAATTTATTATTTTTATGTAATATATTTCGGTCATGGGGGATCGAAGAAAATAATAAAAATTTAAATCCGGCCATGAGGCGGTAGGAAGAACCGACCATGTAGGCGGAATGCACAACAGTAAAAAGGTAAATCCGACCATGTAGGCGGAGTGTACAAAAATAAAAAGGTAAATCCGACCATGTAGGCGGAATGCAAGAAAGAATATTTTTTATTACGATAAATATAAAGAGAAACAAATACCATAAGAAAAGACTAAGTTGGGAACCTTTTACGTTGGTTTAAACTAATAGGTATGAATTTTGATCAGAAAATACCACACTAAAGCCCAAAATCAACACCAAAAATTGGCAAAACCGGGCAGCAATGGCAAGGCCGACCTCATTCATACCCATAATTTAAACCGACGACCCAAAGAGCCTTATCATTAAGTTCCTTCAATTTCTCCTTATGTTTATCAGTAATGAAAAATACTCTTTATATATATATATATATATACACATCTATATAGCCATGCTATCTCTGTTATACTTGGATAATTCAGTAGCAACAACTTAGCCTTGCATTAGGCTAACAAAAACAGAAACAAGAATGAAAATAACGAATGCAAAAATTTAAATAAGAGAACTCACAGGTGGTTTCTTCTTATGCCAAATGAAAGTTTTTATAACTAAGGGAAAAGAAAGAAATTACAAGTGGAAATGCCTCAGCTTCAACACATGAAGGCTTCCGAGGGCTTGCAGAAAAAGGGGGGAGAAGGTTCTATTTATAACCAGTGGGTTCGGACTTGAAATCAATTCTTCACGTCCGCATGGCCTCCATCTGCCAAGTGTCCTCTCATTTTCGCCAAGTGTCCTCTCATTTTCGACACGTGTCATTCGATCAATTTTTCTTGACTTGCCATACTGTCAGTTCATTTCTTCATGAGTCTGGAGAAGCTACTTCCTTCCGACTCTGATCCCGACTGCTTGTGATCCTCTTTGTCTTCAGATGATTCTGAAATGTCCATTTTTTATTTTCCTTTTAGTGTCTCCCGGATTCCTTTAAAAAGATTGTCAAGGAATTCTTCTGAAGAAGATTCTTCAAATGGATTTTGAGCTTCCCCAGCGAGACAAGAAAATTTATTTTCCCCATTTTTGCTTGAGGTCTCCATGGGAGAAGCAATTCCCGAAAGATTCTTTTTCAAATCATTTTCCATTTGCTTGAGGTATTCCTCAATCATCTGATTCTTAGTGATTACCCCCTTCTTATTCAGAATTCTCTGGATATGCTCAAAAGGATTGGGTGCCTGATTTTCTTCCTTTTCTGCAAGAACTTTATATTCTTGTAATTTTTCCTCCATCTCATTGATGATCTCTTGACCTTAGTATTTCTTGGTCTCGGGATCAATTTGCATTAGCTTGTTCCAGAATTCCGAACAAAACCTCCTTTTTATGCAAGGGATTTTCTGTAGGGTAATTCCTACCTCTGGCAGCCATTTCCAGATCCATGGGATAGAGAATTCAGTGAAAAAATAGAGTGAAGCCATTCCTTCTATCCATTTCCTTGATTTTTCTGCTTGTATTATTTTTGGTGAATAATTTGGCCATTCTGTATAATATTCCTGGAAGATTTCAGGAAGAATAGTAATTGATGGGCCGAAGCTTATCCACCATTGGTATACCCAATTTGGTATCTCTTGTTGAAAAACTAGTGGACAAATTTTGAAAAACCATGCATGTTTTCTTTTATAATTTTCATAAAGAAAAGCCTTATTGAACGCCTCAACATAATCCCGGTAGTTAAATTTTATTGTATTTTTTAATTTTGAGTGAAAGTATTCTTTTTCCCCTAATGGGTTAATTCCCCATTCAACAGCAGTGATGAATTTTTTATTTACTGCTTTGGAATAATTGAACTCCTTCCCATTGCTAGAAAATGTGTGATTAATTTCAACACTTTGAGTAGCCTTAAGGATATATTCGTAATGTGCCCTAGGCTTATATGACCCTGCTGGAAAAGATGCAATATTAAGATACCTTTTCATTAGATACCATGGGTCATTTTCCCACCTCAAGTCATCATTCTCAAGGAGTATAATTATCTCATGGTGTTCGCTAAATTTGTAATTAACCAATTCATCTTCATCTTCCTGCACCATTTTTGCATAAGAGGCTGATGATTCATCAGTCGTTAATTTCTTATGTTCCTTTTTAAATTCAAGGAACTGTTTGAAGAGTTCATTCTCTTCTTCAGGGATGTTATTAAATTTTCCTATTCCTGAAATATTTTCTCTTACTAAGGCTCTATTCCCATGCCTGACAATATCACCGGCTCGGAACCTACCTCCTCTCTGATTAGAGGAGGAATTTTTTCCTCTTCCCCTTTGGGGGAGCATTCCTGAAAAACAAAAATGATTCATTAGCCCACATAAAGACCAACAATTTGCTGATGATATAGCAAATTTGCTATCCAAAGTTGTTTCATACGATTTTCTGCAGTGACATTTGCATCTGGAAATTGTATGAGAATGTCAGAAATTACTTCCTTGACTTTATCAATTCGTTTTCTGATTATTTTTTGAATTCTTTTTAATCTTGTCTTATATTCAATTGGTTCGTCCCAAAATTTCCATTGGTAAATAGGCCAATGAACTCCATTCATAAAATATCTTTCTCCTATGACCATTTCTTCAATCCAACCATTTGGAATTGTTGAGGAAATATTCATTCCTCTAAACATTTCATTATCAAATTCATCCAAATTTATTTCCATCAATATATTCTCTTGAAAGGAAATCAGGGAGACTATTTGTCTCTCCTTTAATATATTCAATGGAGAAATTAAATGGGGCAAGATGTGCTTGCCATCTAGCAAACATTTGTTTAGAAACATCATGTTCAAAATCTTCATTAAACATAAATTTAGCAGCAGAACAATCTGTCCTAATGGTGAATTCTTGATTAAGTAAATCATCTTGAAATTTTAAAACACATTTAACAATTGCAAGAACTTCTTTAGCTACCGTAGCATAATTTCTTTGGGCTGCTTTCCATTTCCCTGAATGGAATCTAACTAAGAATTCTTGTTTATTTTCATCAATTTATTTTAGTATTCCTCCAAATCCAATATCAGAGGCATCTGTTTCAATAATTTTCTTCCAATTTGGATTAGCAAGAGTTAAACATGGTAATGATTTTACCTTTTGTTTAATTAACCTAACTGCTCTTGTATGTTCATTAGTCCATTCTGATGGATTCTTCTTAAGCCTATCATACAATATTGTTGTATCTTGGGCAAGGTTCTTATAGTAGGGGGCAATATAATTTAGACTGCCTAGAAATCTTTGTAATTGAGTTTTGTCAGTAATTTTATCAGGGAATTTATCAGCGAATTCAATACTTCTATTGATGGGTATAATCTCTCCCTTTTCAATATGATGGCCAAGAAATCTGACTTTTGTTTGAAAAATGCTCATTTTTGATTTCGATAAAACCAAACCATTTTGGATAACTAAGGTTTTAAACATTTCTAAATGCTTAAAATGGTCCTCAATACTATTTAAGAACACTAAGATATCATCAATATAAACAATGATAAAATTAGAGAATTGATTAAAAATATCATTCATAATATTTTGAAATTCTGAAGGAGCATTTTTTAGTCCAAATGGCATAACATTCCATTCATAATATCCAAATGGGACTGTGAATGCTGTTTTGTATCTATCTAAGTCATTTATTTGAATTTGCCAATATCTTGATTTCAAGTCAAATTTTGAGAAAATTATTGCCCTATGTAACCTGTCTAACAAGTCCTTTTTATTAGGAATCGGATACCTTATCCATTTTAAGACTTTATTAAGAGGTTTATAATTTATTACGAGTCTAGGTTTTCCTCTTTCTTTTTCTGCATGTTTGTTAACATAAAATGCAGTACATGACCATGGTGACTTTGAAGATCTAATTAGTTTTTTCTCAATTAAAGAATTAATTTCATTTTTACATAATTCTAAGTATTCACTATTCATTTGGCATGGTCTTGCCTTAGTGGGGATGTTTGCTTCTGAAAATTCACTTTCATAAGGAAGGTTAACAATATATTTTTTTCTATGCCAAAATGCATTGGGATGTTCATCACATATTTCTAGTTCAAATTTATTTTGGATCATTTTAATCTTCCCTTGTAATTTAGGATTTTTAAGTAATTCATTTATCTGTATTGAATTTATTTCTTCCTTAATAAAGCATATTTGGTTAGTTTTAGATATTATTAAATCTTTTATTTCATTTATAACCCTGTCTATTGGTTGGGTGATGAATTCAAATTTTATTATTTCATTATCATAGGTTCCTATTATACCCTTTTCATTAATATTTTTTATTGAAAAAATCATTTTAAGGAAAGGTGTTCCAAGGATAATTTCATTTGTTAAATCTTTTATTAGCAAGAAGCTTGTTGGAATACATTTTTTATTATTACATATGTAAGCTTTTGGAATTTTAAAGCTTATATTTAGTTTTTGGCCATTGGCAGATGATAAAGAGTGGGTCATTTTTTCAAAATACCTAGTAGGTATAAGGCCTTCTTTAATACAGTTAATATCTGCTCCACTGTCAATAAGAGCCGTAAATATTTTCCTAAAATTGTTATTTATTAAGAGATCAATTTTGACATTCCATTTTTTACTAGTGACTATTTCTAAAGTGGATAAAAATTCTTCCTCGTATTTTTCTTCTTCTATTTCCTTATTCTTATTTTCTTCTTCTATTTCCTTATTCTTACTAATTTCAATCCTTGCAAGTCTGTTTGTAAGAGACTGGTTGTATTTTTTAATATTCTTTATTTCTTCTTTTAACTTTTCGACTTTAATTTTGAGATCCTCTATAGTAGAGGGGTTATCTCTAATGGCATGTTTTTCATTAAGTAATTTCTTGACCTCAGCTATTGTATATGGTTCAAAGGGTTTATTAATAGTCCTATCATGAAATGGGCTAGGCTCAGATGTGGAGGCATTATTACTATCAATCTTGCTTAGGATAATGTCCCTAACTTCAGGATCCTTTATTTCCCTAAGTAACTCAATAATATGATTATCAGTGAGAATATTTATTTTTCCCATTTCTTTAAATTTTGCCATTAATTCGTAAAATTCTTGATGTGAATTTTCTTCCTGCCTACATGAGCAAGATGGCTCTTCTTCTTCAGATTCAGAAGTGGTTGATGAATATTCAAAATTTTCTTCAATATTTTTAAGTTCATTTTGCTCTTCCGATTCTTCTGATTCAGAGGATTCTTCTTTTTCCGAAAATATTACATTGAGTATTTCTTGTTTTTCTTCGTCTTGTAAATTAAGATTATTTATTTTCTTTTTCAGCCTTCTAGCTTTTTTGTTTCTGCATCTATTTGCAAGGTGATCTGTTTCTCCACAGATATAGCATCTTCTTATTTTCTTTGTGGTATTATTTTTAGTCTTCCATTCATTTTTTCTAGCTAAGTCTTTTTCTTTATTTATTTCTTTTCTAAATTTTCTCTTTTTGTACCTCTTTTCCTTAAACCTCGAAGTTCTATTCCTAGAGATTTTTTATTTATCTGATGGTTTCATTTCCATCCCAAACTGGGCACAAAACTGTCCTAATTGGCTTTTCTCTGTCAAATTTTGTCTTTTAATTTGTTTATTTAATCTAATTTCGTTGCATAAATTTAATCCTTCCTGAATGCAGGTTCCAATTAACTTCCCATAAGTATATTGATTATAGTTGATGTGCAGGTCTCCTTTTCTTACGACATTTCTAACCCTTTCTGCAAAAAGATGAGGGAGGCCATCTATAAATTTAGACTTCCAATGAGAATCATTTGACTCTGGGAGTTCCATTACTCTACTGAGGAATACATCTTTGTACCATCTAAATGAAGTTAATGTTTTACATTTTAAATTCTGCAAAAGTGTTCGAATATTTTCACTATTATCTGACCATCTACCTGTAAAATGCTCAACTATGTTTATGGCTAAAAATTGCTTTCTCTTCTGAGATATTATTTTCAATTTTCACTGTATTTAATATTTCATCTTTATCAGTTTGGCTGCGATAATTATCCCACCATCCCTTTAATTGGCCAGTAAATCCAGCTATGATCATTTTAGCAATAGCTTTATCGGAATTATTATTTCCTTTACAAATAGTACTATACATCATCATTCTATGTATAGTATTATAAATTTGTCTTTCTGTAAATCCATCAATGTTCCATTCATAAATTTGTTTCCCATTATAACTATTTTGGTCAATTCTCTTGTTCTTCATAAAAGACATCTTGGGGTGTTGGCCTAGGATAATAAAATTTGGTTTGCATTGGCTTCCTAGCGAATTTTTCTATTTTGTTAATTTCCTCCATAAATTCGTCCTCATAATCCTGAGGATCTCCTTCATTATTTAGAGTATTTAATTTTAGAGTTTTAAATTTCTGATCTAATAGCTTTTCTAGGTCTCCTATAGGTTTTAAATTAAAACCTACAATATCCGGGGGTGGTTGTATTGAGGGTCTTGCGATAATTTCTCCTCTTGTTTCTTCAACTATTGTTTTAGTTGAGTTAATTTCCTTTTGCCAATTTTTTTGCCACTCCATAATCTTATCTATCTTATTATTTAATTCCATAATTTGTTCCCCTATAACATTTAAGTATAAGTTGGCATAATTTTGCTTTTTTAGTAACTCATTTATTTCTGTTATTGTAACTATTAAGGTGTTATCTTCAATTAATTTGGAAAATGCTTTAAAATTAATCTCAGTTTCATTAGAATTCATTTTGAAAGGCTGTTGAGGGGGAAAGACATTCTTAAGGATTTTCCCATTTTCTAGGAAATATTTTCTCTCTAACACATTTAAATATTGTTTTGAATATTTGGTTATAAACCATGGAACAAAGGTAACTTTCTTATTCCATACAGATAGTTCCTTATAGAATTGATTTGAAATCATTTTGTTTGTCAGGTGGGAAATTTTTAAAAACCATTTTCTAAAGGGTTCCCACCTTTTTTTAGAAAATTCTCCCTTAATTTCTTTTCTAGCCAGGATCCCGGACTAAAGTCGATTATATCTGTATAATTTTCCAATGGAATTTCATAGGCAATTATGTCTTGTGTGTTCATTTATAAACAAAAATTCGTTTCTGAAGTTAATTCTTCATTTAGTTTAGGATCCTTATATACTCCTTTAACAATATTATTTGGTTGTATCCTTATTTCTTCAACCTTATCATAATTTGAGCTATTAGTTTCTTCTCTGATCTAGGATGTGGATGCTCTAGATGGGGTTGTCACCTCTATTCGTGATATATAAGACATTAGAATATCTTGAAGAGCAACTTCTTAAATATTTTGACTGATTAACAAAATCTATTATAACATTTCCTTCTGGATTTTGTAATATATTAGTGTACATACTTTCAGTATTACTTTTAATGGGGACCTCCTTCTCAATTACCCAATGTTCTGGAAACTCTACTTCGCTCCATTTTATTTGTCTCCTAGTATTAAACCTTGAATTTTGTAAATGTGTTCAAAGAATATTGTTTGTTCAAGAGTTTTACTATCTTGTGTCTTACAATTAGGATTAAGTGTATGGAGAAGCTTATAGTAAATTCTATAACATATACATATTAATTTTGATCCAGGTGTATAATTATATCCATGGGTCTTAACATTTAACGTTAGTGCATCAAGTATATTAACATCCGACATAGATAACTGTACATTTGGGTAAACATTAAAAAATACTGGTCCATGGGCTAGACTAGATTGGATTATTCCTATTAGAGATTTCTTACAGTCTAAATTCTTGGCATCTCTTAGGGCAGCTAAAAAGCTTTCTGGTAAACCTTCTAATGTTAGAGGCTTAAAGGCTATTTGAACAAGACCAATATGTAAAAATTTATATTCTTCTTGGTAATGCCTTATATCCATAGAATCCAAAAGTTTTATTACTTTTTCCTCATTATCAAGAGAGATAGATTCTTCAGTAGTTTTTACTACTTGTTTAGTTTTTCAGAAATCAAATCTTCCAAAATTGTAAATTAATCTAGGATTTACTTTAGGAATTGTCCACTTATTTAGTTGATCTAAATTCCTTGGGAGTTCATACTCCTCTTTTCTTGCATTCTTTACATGACTGCTATTATTATCAAATAAATACTGCATCTTAAGCAGAGAAATAAAGGACTACTGAATTATCCAATATAACTTCAACATTTAATAAATTTAAATAAATAAATAAATTATTTAATTCATATATTTAATAAATTTAAATAAATAAATAAAAATTTATATACTTTAATAAATTTAAATTTATAATCATATTAATTTAAGAATAATTCATATATTTAATAAATTTAAATAAATAAATAAATTATTTAATTCATATATTTAATAAATTTAAATAAATAAATAAATTATTTAATTCATATATTTAATAAATTTAAATAAATAAATAAAAATTTATATACTTTAATAAATTTTAATTTATAATCATATTAATTTAAGAAATTTTTAATTAATTATATTTATGAATTTAATTAATTGAATAAATATGAAATACTAGAATGTAATAAACATTATGAAACATTAATAATTAAGGAAAAATATTATATTAATATAAAATATTATCTAATTAAAAAATAAAATCTAATCTAAACCCTCCTCATCAGCAACGTCCATATCGTCGTGGTTCGAGGCCGGGGGGTCTGGTCGAGGAGGTGGCCCGCATCTCCCTTATCATGGCCATCATTGTTTTCAAGGTGGCGGATGCGGTCCTCGACAGTCAATGTAATACTGGACTAGTAAATATCGATACAACGTTGAAAGATAATTTTTTATTTGACAGTGGTAGGTGGCACGAATGGAGTTTATTTTTTATAGAATATTAGAATTACGTTGCATTGATTTATATATTGTCGTAAATGTTGACTAACGGTTAAGTATTTAATATATTTTTGCGTTTCTTATTTATTGCTAAATTTCATAAAACAAATGTGAATCTTTTGACATATATATATAGAATACTTTTTATTTTTTATTCGATTCACCAAGGATCTCCCACACTCAATTTCATAAAATAAATATGATTAGTTCGGTTGCCTTTAATAGTTTCAACCCATTAAAATAATTAAAGTACCAATCAATTATCAAGATAAAATTGTCCTTAAAGTGTAATCAAGGAGAGCAAATTGTCCTCAAACGATGGAAGTGATGGAATTTGTGTAGGGATGAAGTCAATTTACTTTTTCCAATATAGTAGCAACAAAAATAAGCCAGTGTAAACAATATTTCTCTGGTACGAGGGTCCCTCTTTTCTGTATTTTTTCGATAAAGGTAATTTTCATTAAGTAAAAAGAAGTACAATAGTACAATACAACTTATTTAATCTAAGCGGTTTCCTCAACAAGCCAAAGAATCCACCATAAGCGGAAAAGCGCACAAGTGCTAATAGCAGTAGGTAATTCTACACTAAGAATCTTCTGCTACACATCTCGAACCATTAGCACACCCACAGTGCGTGTATCTCTATGCCCTCTTTTCTCTATTCCAAATTTCGAACTAGCAGTTTTATACAAACGCTAACTCACTGACATACATTCTCAAATGATAGGCTGTGCACATGAAGAGCATGCCCCTTGCTTGAATTTGCTTCGCATCTCTTATAATCTCACTCTTCTTTCTTCTTTTCCTCGTCGTATTCTTTTCTTCATTGATCATACGCTTTCACGTGTTCTTTTATTTGAAACTAGGGTTTACTATTTGACTTTATTTAAGGTCAGAATATTTTTTAGTCATATAAAATAAGGGTAGATTTTTTTTTTTGTACGACAACGATGTAGGTACCGCTTTTAGTCTCATAAAACTCAAATAACATATTTCTAATCCCAAAAAGTGTGATTTTGAGACTTTTTAGACCCGAAATTATAATGCCTTTTTACTCCCAAAACCACAACATAGATGACTTTTTGGGACTAAAAATGTGTGATTGTGAGTTTTATGGGACTGAAAGCAACATCTACTATAATTGTGGTATCAAAAAAAAATTATTCGGCCTTGTTTTTGGGACTAAAAAAGGCAGTTTGTTCTATATTTTATCTTTTTCTTTCAAGTCATATATATTCCAGAATCTTAACGGCGCGCAAATACAACAAATGATGGCTAGTTTATACCCAGACGTGTGCTAGCTACATGAATTGGCAATTTAGAAGCTAAGGGTTGAAATCAATTAAGGCGATGGAAGTTTGGTTCATCATTTGTTTATTCAGTTTGGTTATATCACCGACATTTAACTAACCCAATGGTTAACATCCCTATCCAGTTTTCAATTATCAGTTAAATACTCACTTGTTTGGTGGGAATTTGAACCCATCACCTACTTATTCATGAAACCTAGCTCATCTATGAGTGATAGGCTAAGACATCGTTGACCGAAAGTTTAGAAGCTAGTTAGAAATTTGAAACTTGACATGAGTTTAACTATAATAAGAGATTTTAGGAGGATTTTTCAACAGCAAGTTGCATAGAATTAATAAAACAATGAAAGATTTTAAGCAGTAAATCGCATAGAATTGATCGGCTCTTGCAATATAAAATAAGAAGAGTAATAATAATAATAAAAGATTATAAAATTATCATAATACAATCATAAAGTATGGATATAAACTTTATCATATCAATAGCATGCAATAAATAAATAATTTTAAAATTTCAAAGTTTGATTTTTATAAAATATAATGATAAGAAAAAAATTGAACAGTAAGTATGCAAAAAGAAAGCATGAACTTTAGTCTCTAAAGAAATTTCAAGATAAAATTTCTTGAAAAAAATCAACAATTTAAGATTAAAAACACAAGAAAGTTTATAATAATGAGAAAAAAATGAAAGCAACCTCCTGTAATTATTATAGCAAATGAATAAATTATTCCTTGTAAAAAGAAATTACAAAGTACCTCCTTCTATTTTTTAAAATGAAATATTTTAGACACAGATGTAAATTGCTTTATTTTTAAAAAATATAGGGAGGTAATTTGATTCGTTTTTCATAGAGGGGTAATTTATTCAATTACCATACCATAGGATGGAAATTGCATTAAATCCTATAATGTAAAGCGATACTAATATTTCGTAGTGTTTATATAGGACAAGTCGAAGAAATATTATAAATTAATAGAACCAATTTAGAATTTTAATTTATTTCAGGATAAAAGTTATCATATTTCCAAATAATGCAGTATACAACCAAGAGCCACTAAATTTCATTAAATTCAGACAAATCCAACAAAATATTGCAGTAACCATCCCACTCATACACTTACCAAACCTCACTCCACCACATATCAATTGCACACAAATCTCTTTCTATTCAGCATTTCATTCACATCGGAACCTCCGACGATCCATTATTTTTCTTGTTCTCTTTACTTGAGCCATTTAATGGCACCACCTGTAAAATCAGGGGCGAAAACTACATAGAACCACGATATGACTGTCAAATATTTGCAGCGGGAGATTCATCCATCCAACAACTTGTGGATCGGCAATTTGTCACCTAAAGTGACAGATTCTGAGTTAAAATCTTTGTCTGCAACTCATGGAGAAGTGATGGGCATTAACAAATTCCCCTTGCGTCACTACATCTTTGTGCACTTTAAAGAAATATAGGGCGCGAAGTCGGCGAGGCAGAGTCTGTAAGGCCACGTTGTTCACGAGAAGTCTCTAATGTTTAACATCGCTAAACCGGTTGGTAATTTTTTAATTTTTTGATTTCTCTATTTTGTTTTCTACTTTCCATGTCTGAAATGACACATAAACTTCTTTAAAAGAAATATTACATATCGAATGAGATTATTAAGTACTAATATCTGAAAACAAGCATAGAATGTTTTAAATATTTGTGGAGCAAGTTGAATGTTTAGTTATCAAGTAATTCTAGATTAAAATTATGTTAACGTCAGATAATAATTTTGATTAATGATTTCATTTTGAAGTGAATATTATAAAGTCTATTAAAAGTTTTGGTCCTATAATTAAAGGTATTTGGCGTTTTGGGCCTTTAAAAAGTTAAACTTATCTTAGTAAATTTTACAATTTGCTAACACGTTTTTGGCTAGAAATTTTTAAATTTGTCAAAAATTAGTACGTGCAAGTCATGTGCTAGCATAAATTTGATAACATATTCATGACCTGCGCATGTGGTTTTCCAGCTAATTTTTAACTTTCTGGAAAAATGTGTCCACAAATCATGAAATATGCACAACTAATGGACCAAGTTGCAAATTCTAATTCTTTATGGACCCAAATGCCAAACAACTAAAATTACACCAATCTGCTTATAAGAAAGAACCCATCATTCAATTAGTGAAATTTAAAAATTGTCAAACAACGGAAATATTGATGGGAAATTAATTCATATTTTTGAAATTTTTGGGATGAATTTATTATATATATATATATATAGTAATCACATGATAACATCAATATTTTAATAAATTGATTAGTTTTTGACAACATATCGATATTCTATTCATATATTAAATATAACAAAGAATAATAAAATAAATTATAATAAACTGACATAAAGTGAGTCATATACTCACTTGTTCGGTGGGATTCGAACCCATCAACTACTTATTCATGAAACCTAGCTCACCTATGAGTAATAGGCTAAGACATCGTTGACCGAAAGTTTAGAAGTTAGTCAGAAATTTGAAACTTGACATAAGTTTAGCTATAATACGAGATTTTAGGAGGATTTTCCAACAACAAGTTGCATAGAAACAACAAAATAATGAAATATTTTAAGCAGTAAATCGCATAGAATTGATCGAAATCTTGCAATATATAACAAGAAGAGTAATAATAATAGTAAGAAGATTAATAAAATTATCATATACAATCATAAAGTATGGATATAAACTTTATCATATCAATAGCATGCAATTAATAAATAATTTTAAATTTTCAAAGTTTGATTTTTATAAAATATAATGATAAGAAAAATATTGAACACAAAGTATGCAAAAATGGAAGCATGAACTTTAGTCTCTAAAGAAATTTCAAAATAAAATTGCTTGAAAAAATCAACAATTTAAGATTAAAAACACAAGAAAGTTTATAATAATGAAAAAAAAATGAAAGCAACCTCCTGTAATTATTATAGCAAATGAATAAATTATTCCTTGTAAAAAGAAATTGCAAAGTTCCTCCTTATATTTTTTAAAATAAAATAATTTACCACTTTAGACACGGATGTAAATTGCTTTATTTTTAAAAATATAGGAAGGTAATTTGATTCTTTTACATAGAGGGGTAATTTATTCAAGTACCATACCATCGGACGGAAATTGCATTAAACCCTATAATGTAATGTCATACTAATTTTCTTAGTGTTTATAGAGGACAAGTCTAATAAGTATTATTAAGTAATAGAACCAATTTAGAATTTTAATTTAATTCAGGATAAAAGTTATCATATTTCCAAATAATGCACTATACAACCAAGAGCCACTAAATTTCATTAAATTCAGACAAATCCAACAAAATATTGCAGTAACCACCCCATTCATACACTTACAAAACCTCACTCCACCATATCCCAATTGCACACAAATCTCCTTTTATTCAGCGTTTCATTCACATCGAAACCTCCGACGATCCATTATTTTTCTTGTTCTCTTTACTTGAGCCATTTAATGGCACCACCTATAAAATCAGGGGCGAAAACTACATAGAACCAAGATATGACTGTCAAATATTTGCAGCGGGAGATTCATCCATCCAACAACTTGTGGATCGGCAATTTGTCACCTAAAGTGACAGATTCTGAGTTAAAATCTTTGTCTGCAACTCATGGAGAAGTGATGGGCATTAACTCATTCCCCTTGCGTCACTACGTCTTTGTGCACTTTGAAGAAATGTAGGGCGCGAAGTTGGCGAGGCAGGGTCTGTAAGGCCACGTTGTTCACGAGGTCTCCAATGTTTAAGAGGGGCAAACTCTTTTTTGTTGCTTTGGAAAAAAAGTGACTAAGCGCAGCTATCCTCCAGTTAGTCTCTGTGCTTCTTTAATGTTGGTTGGGGCCTTAATGTCTAAGTTGGCTTTAATCTTGAGAGGGTTGACCTCAATTCCTCTTTGAGTTACCATGAATATGAGGAAACACCCTCCTCGTACTCCAAATGCGCATTTTCCTGTATTAAGCTTTAATCGATACTGCTTCAAGATAGAAAACATCCCTTCTAGGTCGGTGGTGTGATTTCCGGCCTTTTTACTTTTTACAAATATATTATTCACGTAAACTTTGATGTTCCTCCATATTGTGGACGAAATATCTTGTCTACCAAAAGCTTGTAGGTAGCTCTTGCATTTTTTAAGCCGAATGGGATAGCCACATAACAAAATTTTGCCAACAGAAATGATGAAGTTGACCCTCTTATGATCTTCAGGAGCCACCATAACATGATTGCGAGGCGTCCATCATGCTTAGTAGTTTACACCCCAAGGTAGAGTCAATTAGTTGATCGATTTTGGGTAGGGGATAAAAGTCTTTAGCACATTTTTTATTGAAGTCTCTGAAGTCAATGCACATTCTTTATTTTCCTCCAGGCGTAAGTACTGAAACCACATTGGATAGCTACTCAGGGAACTGAATCTCCTTGATGTGTCATGTTGTCATCAATTTAACCATCTAGAGTTGGATAATCTTATCTTTCTTAGGTTCGAAATGTATTTTCTTTTGTTCAACTGATTTGATGCTGGGATCGATATTGAGATGATGGGTAATAGTGTTTGGGTCGATCCCTTCCAAGTTTTAAGGGGGTCCATGTGAAGATGCCTGCATTGCAGCGTATGCATCGAATTACTTCTTCCCGAACTCTATCATGTATTTGGTAACAAATTCGAGTAATTTTCTCCCGATCCCCAAGCACGAGTTCAATGTTTAACAATTTTTTAGCTGGTTGAACTTTGGAGGGCGCCCCTCACCTTCTTTAGTTTCCCCCACCAACTCAGCTTCTTTCCCTCGCTTGCTTGGGGGTGCCCCCTTAAACACCTCATTTTTATTTCTCTTCTACCCTTTGCGTACAACCTCTATGTAGCATTTGCGTCACTTAAGGGAGTCCCCTTGTAATTCTCCTAGATCCTCAGGTGCGGGGAATTTAATCTTCATATGATAAGTAAAGACTACGTCTTGGAAAGCGTTGAGGGTAGGTCTTCTAAAGACAAGGTTATAGGCAGAGAGTACATCCACCACCAGGAACTTTAGGAAACATGTTTTCCGAGTGGACTCGACCCCTAGGGTCAAGGGGAGTGAAGTCGTGCCTTGCGAATGGACTAGCTATCCCGTGAAGGCATATAGGGAGGTATTCACGTTCTTTAGGGGGGTAGCCCCTTACTGCATTTGGATGCAAGCTTCCCCAAATAGCATAACAACTGAGCTTCAAAAATCTATAAAAATTTGCCCCAATTCATAATTGGCTAGTGTGGCAGTGATGTCTAAAGCGTCATTATGGAATGTTTTAGATCCTAATCGTTTTGCTCATCTGAACTGGATGAGAGGGGTGTCTTCCATCCTCTCCACCTCCATTACCTCCTTGAAGGTTATATCATGCACTTCTGTTACTCGAGACTTTCTACATGGTGAGAATCACCCCCAATAGGTCCTCCAGCTATCATTTGTATGATTCCTATGCAAGGGGGTCACTGATCTCGATTCTGCTTCGAGGAGCATGTCTGGATCATTCCTTGGGGAGGGGTTCTAGGCTAGAGACTTTCGCTTCCTGCTTCTGATATGGTCATGTCCCTATGGTTTTCTCCCAATGCACATATTCCTGCAGGTATACATTTTGGATAAGTCTTTCAATTTCATTCTTGAGGTGTCGACATTCTTCGGTGGTATAACTATAATTATTATGGAAATGATAGAGTTCGTCAGATTTGGGGCGATGGGGGCCATCTTTCTGCAATTTTGGATGAGCATTTTCCTACCACCGCCATGAGAGCATGGTTGATTGGTACGATCAACGGGGTGTACACTACATTCATTTTCTGGAATGATGGCTTTTTGTCTCGAAAATTACTTCGCGGTTTCTTAGAGGGGGCCTCTTCTTTCATTTCATCCTCTTTTCCCCATGGATCTCCCTCTTGAAGGCTTGGGCATCCATCATATTGATGTATTTTTGTGGCGCGAGCTAGAAGGGTATCAAACTTGGATACGGAATTCTTAGCCAAGGACTTTAAGAAGTCTCCTCCAAAAAGCCCCTAAGCGAAAGCACTAGTTTTTACTTCTTGGGTAGCAAAAAGCACCTCCAAGGTAGGCTGCGTTGAACCTTTGGAGGTACTCCTTCAAAGGTTCGTTCTTCCTCTGTCTAAAACCAAAGAAACTAAGTTGCTTTTTTTGAAGCTTTTGAATATTGGGAAACTGGTGAAAAAACAGAGATCGGAATTCCTGGAAACTTTTTATTGCACCCACGTGCAATTATTTAAACCATTGTTGAGCTACCCTCACAAAGGTGGTGAGGAAAACAGGCATTTGATCATGTCCGTGCACTTGTGGAGGAGGGTTGCATTTTCTATGCGCGAGAGATGCTCCTGTGGGTCAGTTGTGCCATCGTATTCAGCAATGGCCGTGGTACGACAATTTTCTAAGAGATCGTCTGCCATCACTGTGTCTGTGAAGGGACACCCTATTTCTCACCTTCAGTGGCCCCTACAATCTGGTACTGGATGTCTTGGAGGCTTTGTTGAAGGTTCTCAAAATGCGCAAGCCACTATGGGGGACTTCATGTGAGGCCAATGGTGGAGGTCCCTGGCTTTCAATCATTGGAGACGGGGACGTCTCCCTTAGCTTCTTCTCCAGGGGCGTCCACACATAAATTTCAGCATTTAAGGTGTGACTTGCAATTAATTCCTCTAATTTCTTCATCCTTTTTCTCATATCTTCTTTCTCTAGTTCCACTTCCTCTTACTTGGCCTTGTAGCTTTTGACTTCATTTTCATTGTTTGTTCTTCTCAACTGTCCAAGGATTATCATCTTTTATGGCTCACACATTTCATCATCCCACCATTATGAAAAATCCACATTATCCCCTTTTTTGAAAAAAGAAACCCTCACTCAACGTCCAAATACGTTGCAACATATTAAACCTTCAACTTGAACAAAAATGATAGAAGCTTATATTTTTTACCAATTTCATGAAGCAGACAAGATTGAAGATGGGAAAAGGAGGTTTCCTACCCTCCAATGTTGTCTGCGTCGATTCTAATGCAATATCTATTGGCAGGCATTAAAATTGTTAAAAAATTATCAATTTAAGGACTAATATTGTCAAGCCTGAAAATTTGAGGATCAAAACTACATAAATGTTAAGTATAAGGACCAAAATTATCTTCTCCCCATGGTTTGATGTATCTAAATAACTATTTTGTAACAGAAAGATTTTTATTTTTTAATTTGCATTTAATACAAATAGTATGAATATTTGACCGAAGCACATTAATAACAACTAACAATGTTAAACTCAAAGTTCAATCATTCATAAATATAAAATTAATAGAAAATAGATATAATAACTGACACTTAGCTTAGCTAAGTACTTAATTTAACAAATAATTTTTATTTTTAAAAATACAAAATAGTATTAGACTTTTTGTTTTTGTTTTTCCACAACTCCTTGGGACAAACTATGAAAGGATGAATAGTTCATTCCAAACCAACCTAGACTGTCCACCCTCCCAGCGTTATTTGAGATGTTCGTATAAATTTTTGTAAAAAATAAAATACCATTTCACATTTTGTATTTTTAAAAAGGAGTGTACTGCCCTCTGGTGAGGGGATAATTTGCTCTTTTTTAAAAAAATATATTAGGATAAACTGATATTTTATTTTTCTTATAAGAGCTTACCTAAACATTTCGAATTACATTTAAAGGTAATCTGTGATCTACCCCAAAATCTTACAAAATACATTCTTTAATACACAACAGTTAATTTAAAACTTATCAATACTTAAAAAATGGGTGAATAGCAATTTATCCCCCTGTGATATTGAAATGAACAGATTACCCCTTATAAAAAGAAATATAGCAATTTACTCCCCAGTACATTTTAAAAAGAAGCAATTTACCTCCTTATATAGGGAGGTAAATTACTTAATTTTAAAAAACATAGGGAGGTAAATTGTTGTACTTTGAAAAATACATGGAGGTAAATCGCTATTTGGTTTTTTTATAAGGGGATAATTTGATTATTTGTGATATCACAAGGGGGTTGTTTGCAATTTTTCCCGTAAAAAATGCTAGGTCGTTCAAATTCAGTTGTAGGTTATCTAGTGGTTAGTTTTTGGTCTTTCATCCATTTGTGACACAATTATCGTAGCTTAACCCCAAGTGTTTCGTTCATTTAAATTGCCACATACTTCTCTCAAGTGTTTCTTCCTTGGCAGTATTGTATCCTCTAATACCGAATCAAATACGAGTTTAGCTGATTTCTTAAAAGAACTAGCAATCATCAAAGTCTCATAAACCACTCATCCTTTCTCTGTATATACAACAATCATTCATTTTGAAATATGATTGTTCAATCAGGTTGTTTAATTTGGAACTTATTTCGTTTTTTGTTTCATGTGACTTCAAAATTATTTGTCATCAAAAATAGGGAAAAAGATTCGAATAGTCCTATATTTATGTCCTAAAATCATTTTGGTCCTTTAACTTTAACAATTAACTTTGGTCCTGTATTTTTTCATTTTGCTTAGATTCGGTCCTTCAGCCAACTTTATGACCATTTTGCCCTTCTTTGGTAATAAAGCCTAATAGTCCATTTTAATACTCTAAAAATGGCCCAACATGCTTCCGAAATAAATTAAAACTCGTACCTTGTTTTGACAGCTCTATTTCCAGATTCTCCAAGTCCTCGGTTTTACGAACTTCCTCCAATCACACTATCGTATCAGATGATTCGTAGGCACTTGGTTCCTTTAGTAACAAAATAGCACAGCCCTATTTCATTTCCTACCTTAGGGAGTGAAAGGGATTCCAATACAGGGACTTAATAGAATTTTGAACGAACAAGTTGAACAGAAGCCTTACTTTTATTGAAAAAATATAGAAAATATTATATAGATATTATTCCTCCATTAGAGGAGACAATTGTTTAGCCTCTCATATAATAGAGGACTTGACTTGTTGGGGAAACCCCCATAAAATGAAAGATTAAAACACTAAAAAAGATTGAAAAGACTCAAAACTCTAATGATTAGAAGAGTAGGAGAATTTTTATAATGATCCCCATCTGCTTCATTGCATCTTTATTTATAGGCGTACGCAGACTTCAAACTCGGACTCCAAACTTGTCTTTGATGTCATCATTGCATTCGCCATCTTCTTGTCTCTTTCAAATGACGTCACTATGTTTGTCATTGCCTCGTCTTTTCCAGCTGGTGGTCATAATAGCTTGTCAGCTATGTGATTTCCAACTGGCTTTCCTGCTTTGCTGACTGTTGGCCTTTGTTGTTTTCTGCCGACAGTCTTATCCTTGATCTTTTACATTCTTTCATTTTTACTTCTTTTTGTAAAATTTTTTCTTTTTCTCTTGTCCTGGTCTGGTTCGGGTTTATTTTGTGTGACCCAAATTCTTGTCTCGAACAGGGGTTTCTCTTGTATTTCACAGCAAGGGCATAAATGGTTATGCTATTGCCCAACATTCAATATCTTGCACGTCTTCATCCTTGTAACTTCGATCGCCGACAGCTTATACTCCCTGATTAACATTCTCTTATTCTCAAATAAGCTTTCTACGAACTCAGTGCTTTTTCCTATCATGGAATTTAACAAGAACGATCCATTCACTTTGTTGTAGAAGATTTTGAATGGATACTTAACTTTGTCCATCTTAGTGAGACAGACCCATAATTCCCAAGCTCTTCTGCCAGAGATGCTATCTTCACTGATGGCTGATACTAGAGGAGCTTTTCCTGAGGCAGCTTTGATTTTATTGAAAGCCACCATGTCTGGCCTCTGCAACTTCATGAAATGAAATGCTGGGTGAGACCCTTTTCCTGTTGTTTCTAGAGCAACTGATACGAATGTTATCTCCAGAACATCGCCTATTTTTAGGTGGGGGTTGTTTTGCCACGAATCGAAGATCGCCTCACTAATCTATTCCAGAAGTTTTGAGATTTCAGGAAAACATGGTGCCATAGTATGAACTGAAGCAAGAGCTCCAAAATCATACCATTCTTGGACATCTTCTGGTTTAGACCCTTCTAACATTCAGACCCTATTATATTTTTTGGATGTTCCGATAATGGTCTTGCCTAGGTTTACTCCTTTGTAAGAAATTATTTTTTCCCACATGCGCTGATATTCCTGCCAAGCAGAAGAAGATATAAATTCATTAGTATTAACCTTAGAGGTGTCTGTCATTGGCCTAAGGTTAATCTCTCTCTCTTTAACCCTAGAGGTGCTGGGTTGACTTGAATCTATAGGAGTTTGAACTTCTTGTGACTCAATTTTTGCCATTTCACCAGAGTCTGATACTGCAGGTCTAGAGTTATGTACTCTACAAGCATGTTCAGGGTCATGCTCCCTCAACTCGTGAGTCATTCCTCAAGGTGATACCTTCCGAATTGGTTCTCTTAAGTTATTCCATAGCGATGTGGATGCTAGTAAGTAACTCCTTATTGCAACCTGAACTGTGTCTAGATCAGCTCTTAGGATTTGTCCAAAAAGTTGGCATTCACCACTAGCTGCCCGAACTTCCTGTCAAGCTCCTCGAAGTTTTCTCAAAGGTGCCTGAGTATCAGCATGATGGACTTTGCTTCAGATGCCTACATCCCTCGTCAGGATATCTGCAATAATATTTTTATGAGATTTTATAACGTGGCTTTAAATTTTCGTAGTAGATTGCATCCACGATGTTATTCGTGGCTTCAAATATTGTTATTCACCACGTTTCTCCGGGCAGTCGGGAGATATGTCTTCTTGCTCCGCAAGTCTAGCAATTACAGTCTTTGAAACTTTCATTTGCTCGGGTATAGCTCCATCTGAAAGTTCTTCTTATAGGGGTTCTTCCAATGGATCTTGCATCTGTTCGTCTAGATCCTTGGAATGAAGCCCTTGAGGGTTCTATTTTCTATCCAAATTTGTATGTTCTGGCTTTTGACTGGGACCACCATGTTCTCCGTTGGGAAAAGGTTCTTCTGCAACTCCTAGGATAGGAGTCATTATTTTGCTTCCTCATTTTTCTTGGCTCGCTTGATTCTCCTATAGTAGTTGGAAAATCATTGTTATCACAACAAAGAGGAGCTCGATTGATTTTACCTCTTAGTCTTTTCATGTTCTTCTGGATGGATGCTTGATAACATAAATCCTTCAGTTTGTCTTTAAGGAAAGAAGTTCTCCTTGCAACTGAATCTAGTTGGCCTTCAGGTACTTTGTATGACTGGATCAACATTTCCCTCCATGGACTGCATATTTTTGCAAAGAACATTGGAGCTGCTACTTTTGTTGCTACTCCACTCTGGAAGAAATACTTGTGAAACCAATAAATGTATTCATCTACTATGCAAATACTCCTTAGTTCAAGGCTGAAAAGAGCCTGTGCATATTCTCTAGCCTTTTCTGCTCTACTTCCCTCGAAGTATCCATCTCCGATGAAGTGTTCTTGATAAGCCTTCCTAGTCGGTCTACTATCGCGCCTCTCGAATCTCCGGGAAGGATGTTGGCTTTGGTATCTTTTGGGGTATTATCCCATCCAATCTTCATAGATCCCTCCAAGCTCAACTCAACAAGTTTATGAAGTTTTTCTTGGCGAGCTTTAGGGTAGTTGTTGCTATCTTGATGGTTACAATCAACTTCTTGGTGTTACAAAAATCGATAATATGCAGGTTAAGTATAGTGCCGTATGGATGTACGAGCTGGAGCATGGCCCTTTCCCAAAGTGTATTTTCATGTACTTTCTTTGAATTTTTTCCTGGATTTTCCTTTAGTGTGGTTCCCACGAACGTTGGAGTGGCATTAGTGTGGAAATCCACACTTTCTCTCATCGGTTGATCCTACGGAACATCATTAGAGCATGTACTTCCCTCCGGTGGTGGTAGTGCTGGAGTGATCTCACTTGTTTGGGTATTGACTAAATCCACAATCCCGAGTTAGGAAAAGGTTTCCGCCAATTCTTGTAAATCTGATAGATCCACTCTTGTTACCTCCATTATTTTATAGATTTGATGGAAGTGATAATTAGATCTGCTCTAGACTTTCGCTTTTGGAATCTCCGTGGCCTTCCTCATCTGATGTAGAAGAGGTATTGTTTTAAGGCAATCCATGATTCGCTTTTGTCTGGATTTTGATATCTCAGGGTTCTCTCTTTGCTTTCACTTTAGATCTGTGATTTTTGACTTCGGATCTGGAAAGATCTTGAGGATCTCCTCCACTTTTTGACCTATAAGAATTAGCAGTCTTGGACTGTCTTTTGTATCTCCCTCAAATCTTGGGAGATCTTAGATGTATCTCGAGTTCTTTCCAGTCAGTTCCTTTAATCATAGTTTTAAAACTGAAATTATATAAGAATTTACCCGTTCCGCTTCTCCTGGCTAGGATTCAATTTTGGACTTCAGTGGAGTGTTCACTGCATTTCCTGGTAGTACCTGTCGAACTTCAAAATTTCTCAGTCATTCTTGTTCTTCTTCTGGCATGAGAAGTCTTGGATCAATCCTCTTGGGACCGTTGTAACACTTGTCAAGAAATTCCATGAGAAATTCTCTTCTTTGTATTTCCCAGATTTTAAAATATTCCATATTTTCAGAGTAACTTGAACTTTCATTCGATTCCATTTTTTCTCAAAGAGTCTCCTCCATTAGTGCATAAATAATATCAAAATGTAATATAATCATATATTTCTTCAATAAACCTAGCTCGAATACTATCTCGGGCGAGCATTAGCGAAAAATTGTGAAATGAGTGCATATGGATTAAAATTGCCTTTTAAAAGTTGCATAGGGGTAAAATTGTCCAAAAATATGTCAGAGGATTAAAAGTAAGCAATTTCGAAAGTTACTGGACCTAAACAAATATGGGCATAGTTATCGGACTAAAATCAAAATTAGGCATACTTAGCGGACTAAAATGATACTTTTCCGTCAAAAAAATGCAAATGAATAAAGATTAGTGCATGGTAGTTTTTTCATGCGTTCTTTTCACCACAAAAAAAAAAAAGTGGGATCTGTAACGATTTCTTTAAAATGATTGTGCACGGTCTTTGTAGCAAGATTGGAATGGAGAAGATTTGATGATGTCATTTTTGAGTCCATAAGAATTGCATTTATTTGTAACAACCGTAATCGTTACAGAAGCCATTACTACACATGTGTATGCGTAAAGCCGTTATAAATAACTGGCACTCACAAGTTGTAATGACTTTTGAAATTATTTATGAAATGAGGGATGGCTTGCCTTTCTTCGGATGTTAACCGTTCCAAAACATGTAACTATAGCCGGTCAAAATTTTAAATGTTTATGACCCTGAAAAAGACCGTTAATAATTTTTTGTCGATGCAAATTTAGTACAATTATTGTGACGGCCTTATCCTTGTGTAACGGTCCAAGAAAAAAATGAAAAGCCGTTTCACGCATTGGATAAAAGACCGTTACAAGTGGTATTACAACTGGATGATACAAAGGTCGTACCAATAGGAATGACTTTGTGCGTTACCATTGTTACAAAGGCTTTTCTAACTGCAAATGAGTATAATAGTTATATTCAAAAACTATTTTTTTAAATAGCTATATTTTCGCCCCACAAATAAGTACAACTTAGCTTATATATATGTGTGTTGCATGTTGTTTTTATTTCATTTCATTTATTCTATAATTGATTATTAGACCTCACACTCTCTCAATTTCTTTTTGATTTTCGTGCGTATACACTTGATCGGCTAGAATTTCATAATTTGGACTGGTACTGTTGATCTCTTGAGTTGGTTGATCAGGTAACAACCTTAACCCTTTTTGTTAATTAAATTGATGTTTAATTTTTTTTGTTTTTTTATTTTTTTGGATCTTATATATTATGTATTATTAGTGTAAAGTAATATTTATAGATTTATAGGTTGGAATATATATAATTATAAATATGCACATCAATATGTAGTGATCATCATGTTACGATAACTGAGGAGATAAATGTATGATAAGAACTTTTTAGAGAGGGTAGGTCTTATGCTTGAGTTTGAGGATGGTGTTAAGACTTTCGTAGAATGGGACAAGTGTCAGTGTAGATATATAGATAGAGACAAAATTAGGTCCCCATGTCCGAAGTGCAGAAACGAAGGGTTCAAAACACCTGAGGATGTTAATTATCATTTATGTATGCGAGAGTTATGCCAAAATAATATAATTGAACTTTGTATGGCGATGAGAGGGTGTAAGAGTACTTTGATGCTGTGACTGACCCTCAGTGCATGAGGAGAAACCTTAGCTGCTCAAGAGGAGGGTAATTTGCACTACTGTGGTTACAACAAATGGATTGGGTGGAGGATGGTTTTTAATGCAGCCAGGCTAGGTTATTTTTCTTCTTGACACGAACGTTGTGTTTGATGATGGTATGAGGTCCTGTCCTACTAATACCGATCCCAGTTTGATGTTTAATAGGCGACTCTATGATTATGTGCCACGATTGTCAGACCGATTTTACGATGTAGTGCACGCTGTTGACTAGCCGTTGTAGAGCGGAAATCTCTATTGATGTTGGTTGTTGGTTTGGTGACTATCAAAGCCGAGGGTAATTTTTCTGAGCGAACATATGCTCAAATATCCCAGTGGGCTATTAATATATATTTCCCTGCGATCACACCCTGCCAAGGCATTACTATAGTTCGAAGAAATTCATAAGGGATTTGGGTTTACCCATTGAAAAGATTGATGCGTTTAAAAATGGTTGCAGGTTCTGTGAAAACACTAGGTACAAGCTGATTAGGGAGCAAAATCCCTGCCGCAAGAAGTCTCCGTATGTCGTTCTTAGGTACCTGCTGCTTACACCCAATCTTTAGAGGTTGTATGCTTCGAGAGCAACTATAGAGCACATGACGTGGCACGCCATACATCAGATGACGAAAGGCTCCACATGTCATCCATTCGATGCAGAGATTGGAGGCATTTTGACCAAACGTATTCCGATTTTGCAGAAGAGCAGCGTGATATTCGGTTGGCCTTTACACAAATGGGTTGGCACCGCACGGGCAATACGCTCGTACTTATTCTTGTTGGCTCCTCATACTTACACCGCATAATCTCCCCCGTGGTGTGTGCATGAGTTCTGAGTATATATTTCTGAAGATGGTGATCCTTGGCTCTTCTAGGCCGAAAATTGATGTCTACTTGAAGTCGTTGATTGAGCAGCTGTTGCAATTGTGGCATGTGGGTGTACGAATGCATGACAATACCATGACTAGGCATTCATTATGCGGGCGGCGTTGATGTGGACCGCGAACGACCTACCCACTTATGGGATGACATTTGGATAGAGTACCGCTGTTGTATGGGTTGTCCTGTTTGTATGCATGACACACAGGCATTCCATCTCAACACAGTAGGAAGGTGTGCTACTTTTGTAGCACCCCATACTCGCTACATCTAATTATCACTATTTCATCATTTGTTTAATTTAGAACTCATTTGATAAGTAATTCCCTTTCAACCCATAAAATAAATTTTAATTTATCAATGTAATATATATATATCACAAAAGATAATAGATACCACCAAAAGTTTATATATACCTCATTAGATGTCCTCATATACATAACGTTAAGAAAAGTAGTATCACAATTTTAAACACAAACCCGATAAAAGACTAGAAAATTTAACAATCTTACCGCCAAAACTCTGGCTTCAGATGTCACGGCTGACCCACCTAATAAGAACGACAGCACGGCTTAAAGTCCAACGTGGCTAGTCAGTGTGACTTATTTCCTTAAAAGTACATGGCAAGGAATAAGCTGCCTACTCAATAAGTATAGCTAATCAAACTATATATATACACAAGCAATAATTCATGTACATGCAATCACATCGACTAACAGTCATTCGTCATATAGCAACATCTGATATAAGCAGTAATACATACCATAACTATAAATCAACCCACAACATAATATTTGATATTATCATTTATTAACTAAGGGCCCTACTCTAGTTGGAGTACATCAGTCAATGGTTTCGCCGGCCATCATCATATCATCGTCATATCATATACAACACAAGATACCTGTTCTATGTGATATCCCCACACTCTCTTACTACAGTGTGTAGCAATATCAGCACAGGACATTACAACAACATGGTATCCCCACAACACTCCCACTGTGTAGCTAACACTACAGGATTTTCTCCGCTGCCCGGAATACCCCGATACCCTACGTGCCATGGTATCTAGCTTAATTCATTTATTTTTCGCATCACAACATCAATCACATTATCATAAAACCATTGACTGTCTTCCCAACTAGGTAAAAGACCATATTTTATTTCCATTCATGATCATCATTTTATTCTTTATAACAATTACTTCCTTAATAATAACTCCCAATTTGATTTCATACAACAACCAATTATACGATAGTCACATAATCATATCCCGCATGTCCCTACATTACAATCACATAACACATAGTAACAATTTCACCGATATCATGGTAGTCTAACAAATAATCCACAACTAATTATATAAACAATCAATATATGAAATTCACGTATATAAATATAAAGCTAAGTTCACAATCACATCTAAGAAATCGATATATATAATATATACAATACTACAAATATAGCTATATATAAATCCAATTAGCTATACGTAGCTTAAATTCCAAAATACTTCGATTTCATGAGGGACTGCTCAACCCTCTACTTTGTCGTCACGTCCTATAATATAATATTATACGTATAACCAATATATTTAGAATATTATAAACTCTAAATAAAATATTATATAATGTTTGTATATTGTTCATCAATCCTTTAATATTCCCTTTATATTAAAGTTCACCTCTGTTCCATTTTCTTTTAAATAACTACATTTTCTAAGCTTCTCAAATATATATTTAATTCATCAACTAATTTATAAGAATTAATTTAATCAAACACCTTATATATTTATAACTATTGTTTTTAATAACATCCCTAAATTATATTACTATTAGAATCTCATTTTCCCCTTTAATAATATAATATTTCTTAAATATAATTTTTAAAATATTTCTATGAATTTTCTACCAATTTATCATTGCTATATAATTTAATTAAGCAACAATACATAGAATTATATCTTTGATTAATTATTCCGATAGAATTGTGTAAATTATCTATAATAATAATTAAATCTAACAAATCTAATAATTTAATTAACCAACTATACCATTTTTATAACGAATATGATATTTGCTTCGACACTAATTTTAATAGCCAAAATCATAAAATACTTTGGATAAATAGTACATCGCTCAATATAAACAATATTTAATAAACTGAGTAATTAAATAATATAATTATATAAATTAATAAAAATTAAAATACAAATCGTACCTCGCTGCGCCCCAACCGAAGAAGAAAAGGGAAATTGCTTCTTGTATTGAGAAGGTTTGAGATTATATATATATATATATCATGAGGGTGGGCGTTGGGTGATGGCCCACCCCTCCTCCAATTCATTTTCCTTTCTTTTTCTTTTCTCTTTCTTTCTTCTTCTTTTTTTTAATTTAGTTTAAACTTTTCTTAAAATACTCATTACATCCTTTCTTATTTTCTTAATTAATATAATTTGTTTCCAAGTATTATAACAAACTCCAATTTAATCCATTCAAGTTTTATTTTCTCCCAAATTCAATCCATAATTTATTTACTAATTAAATTTAAATTTCTAATAATAACCAATTAGTCTCCCAATTATGTGAAAAATTCTATGGACGTGACTTTGACCGCCACAAACAGCTTCTTCCTAAGGACCATCCCTACTGAAGGAACAAGAAAGCCTTCACAAAGAATTGAGTGGAATATAAAGTTGCATATTCGAGGCTGATAGGAGAGTAGATGAGTGATTGGGTTGCAGACTTCAGTCGTGCAGTTAAACAACCATTGATACTCCCTTTAGGTTATGGAAATGACCATAATTGGATAAAGAAAAACATCTTCTGGGATGGACATTGCATCTAATTCGACACAACCTTGGTGTCATGCACGTTGAGGAAATTTTTTTTGATAATATATTCAACACTGTGATGGACATAAAAGGAAAACGAAGAACAATTTTAATACACGGAAGAACTTGAAGATCAAATGTAATCTACCAGGGCTTGAGATGGACAAATAGAGACCGAACGCTATGCCTAAAACGGTCTATACCATGACGAAGGAGCAGGAGATGAGGATATGTGACTGGATTAATAATTTCAGAAAAAATTGCAGAAATTAGGAAAATCCAATTTTCCAGAAAAAAGGGCACAAAACGGCCAGCTGTTCAGAACACTAGATGGCCGGCTGCTGCCGACTGTGCTCGTGCACACAGGCGCCTCTGCTTACCGTACGCGCGCAGACAGTAGGGCAGCAACGGCCGTACAACTCCGTTTATAATTTTATTTTTTTGAATTTCTACAATTATAAACTGAAATAAAATCATGCATTTACAAAAAAAAAAACCCAATTTTAAAAATAATTAAAACGATTCCAAGGGGTGTTCCCTTTCAAAAGCATAATAATCAACATATAAACTGCTAGACAAGTGCCTAAAGGATGAAACTAAAAAACATAGAAACGAAAATGAAACTTTACCATTTTGTTTCTATAGTTGAGCAACAACGTGCATTGTTCCCTATACGTTCTACCATTCGTTCACTTTAGGATCCAAATAGGAACCCCTCTAATTTTTTCACACCACACTAAGGAAGAGATATAGTTCTTTTTCTATTACTAGATAGAACAAAGAACAAGAAGAAAAACAACTCCAAACTAATGCTATTGTTTAGTGGTTTTGGACTGTTTTATGTTCTGACTTGAATTCAATTCAATGTAAAACAAAAAGGAGGACATTTTTGGAGAAAAAAGAGAGCAAATTTCGTGTCTCAAGTGCTGGTTATGCATGATATCTATGTAGTTTTGTACATTACAAACAATTGAATTCAAAATTCAATAACTACCAAGTTTGCCTCTAAGGCAACCTGTACACACACATGCATATAACATTCAACCATGATGAAATAATCACTCCATTATCTTCATCATAGTGAGGAGTTTTAAGTCCTTCTTAACTTACTTCGACCTCCCTCAAATGGGCTTGGACTTTTAATATGGACCGGGCTTGATTTAATCAAATTAAATTAACTCCAACAAAGTCCATTGGATAATAATTAATTAAATTAATTTTAGCCCAACTAAATCTAAAGATTCATTTAATCCAAGTAAATAAATCCAAACCCAAACGTTAATTAATTGATCCAATCAATTAATTAAGCCAAACCTAATAAAGTAATCCAAATAATTTAAAGGTGTTAAGCCCAATATTAATTAATGTTTGAGTCATCCATTAAATAGATTATTAAATATATGATCCAATTATTTATATTCTCCTAGAATTAATTTAATTCAATTAAATTAATTTTTTTCTTTTCGAATTAATTTCAAATTAATTCCACCAATTCCATAGTGATTCGTGTGTGACTCTTTAAGTTCACCCTCAACTAGACTTGGGCATTGTATCCAACACAAATAATTAATTAAATTTAATATAATTAATTATTTTCAATTAAACATTAATCAGAAACGCTCGTTACCATGGGTGGTCGTCTAGCAACGGTCCATGCCACTAGAGACTAGGTGAATGATGGCGTGAACATATAGGCTCTCGAGTCCCATACAGGTATGGTCCTTCCGTCAACTATCCCCGGCCTTAGTCTAGAGCATGGAATTGGGCGTCAATTCCCATCCTGGACCAAGCAACTATCCTGAGTACTTGAGATGCATTTACTCTATTGATCGACAAAGGAAATCATTTCCTATTCGACCAATTGCTATGGCCATAGACTTAGATAGTCTAAGCCATCTCAGAACGCATAGGAGATATATCCATCATATATTAATAGGGGACAGATTCTATCTTGAAATCCACCATCCTACATACATAATCCGACTATACTACAAAAGGCTTATAATGACTACATCGAAGACACAGACATCTCTTGCCAAATCCAAGATATAGCCATCATAAGCATGCGACTGCCATGATTTTTCAATTCCAAGGACTAATCCTGTACTATTGGAGCCAGGAATTCAAGTCATACCGACCAAGCCTCTAATGCTTCCATATGAAGATTCCAGCGAGTCAGTTCAATCACTTAACAACCTTGTCAACTAATCCACTAAAATTTCATATACATCCCATTCTATCACTGATGAAACACGGCACTCACCCAATGAATGCAATACTTAGTGCAAGTCTCTATATGACTCTCAATGCCCAGTTTCGAGATCCTCAACTTGGAACGTTTCAGACAAACCCTCAGAAGTTAGTTTCATAGCTGCCATCCAATAAGCAGCCCAACTACTTTGGTTGTTCAATTGGTCTGTGGGCATTTTTTGTGATGTTAAAACACCGTTCAAAATAAATAGTAAGCATAACAAACACATGGTGCCATAGATGAATGCTTACTACATTCATCAAGAGAATATCAAATTCATAAAGATTGTTAATGTTCCCAAAACCTCCAATCCAATTGGCTTTCTGGTCACCATTTCTAACAATAAGTTCATAACTTCATCGAATGTATTCTTTTGTCAGTTTGAGAAGTGCTACAAAAAGAAGGAAGACAGCCAACGAAGAGGCCCGAGGGCAGTGCAAGTTGTGGTAATTATATTAAAATTTAATTTTTAAATTTAAATTTTGAATTGTAATCAACTAATCTATTTGCAAGATCTATTCTGAGGATGATGGAGGAACGACATACCCAACCACACAATGATCAAGATCCTCCATCATCCTCTCAAGGCTTGGTAGCCCTAACCGAGCAACAATTGTGGTTGTTAGTAGCGAGAGTCTGGAAGAGAAGTCATGTATTCAGTCTCGGCTTCGAGGCCCACCACACGATCGTTGGACCATCACAACATAGCTTGTTCACTGCTCGATCGTCCTTGCCGCTACAAGCACAACGCCCTGACCTTGATGATCTGGTTCACGAGGCTGGAGGTGTGAATGGAGCGTTGGGCGACCACCTAGCCCGGTGGTCCATTGCCCCAACCATCCCAGCCTCGAGCTAAACCCCCGACACCCGGCGACAAGGACGAGGATGAGGACGATGCAGATGCTGCCGATAAGGATACCGATTTAGATTATGATTTTTTTTATAATATAAATACAATGTTTAAAAAATATTTTAATTTTGTTAATTTTATTTTTATGTTATATGTTTTTGTATAATATTTCACATTTAACAAATTCAACTATATATTTATAATAAAATTTTCAACAAATCATTACTACAAAAATGAATTCTTCAATAAATTAAATACAAATAAATAATATAAAAAATATATTGAATTTGTAACTGTTGTTGTAACGGTGTTTGGAATAGAGATCATTAATGCAATACCACAAAAGTCATTCCAAAGACCGTACAAAAGAGTGTTAGCAATTTTTACCAAATCGTTTAATCCATTAACAACTAGGCAATTTATTAAAATTAAGGGACAATATGAAGATAAAATGGTCAATTGAATTCAATATATGGCCTATGCAATTGAGATGTCCCGCTATTTATACTAAAAGCATCCTACAAACCTAAACATAGGGGGTGATTAAGTACATAATCGATCCTAAAAAGTTAATAAATCATTCTTTATATATCCAAATAATCAAGAGATCTTTTCCAAATCATAGCAAATCATTCCTTTTATTTCCATGCAAATCGCATCTTTCCCTTTTTCAGCGTTGACTGGAGCACTAAGAGTGGGCACGTTTAGTCGGCTTAGCAAAGCTGTCATAAATTATTCCTTCCATCTTTGGGTACCTTCAATTTACGTTTTTAGCTCAATTTTGCCATGTTTACACCTTATCAAATCTTTTGAGCTGGAAATGCAATAAATCCACATGATTAGGAACGTTTTAGCCCAAAAGGGAGGTAAAATCATCATAAAATCATGACAAGTTGTGTAATTATCACATACCCCCACACTTAACCTTTTTCTTGTCCTAAAGCAAAAATCAGAATTAGTTATGCACTCAAAATTCTCTCCAAATTTGAACATACTAAAGGCAAGTTGTAACCGTGTGCAAAGTAAATGACTTATTTCATGGAAAAGATAACTCAACATGCATTCAAACAAGTTCTCACATAATGACTATCTTCAAAATCAATCATATAAAACTGGTGGCTCTTTTCTCACCGTTTTCTATTCTCATAAATGTATAGGGCTCAAGTGTTTCCCTCGATACTTACTATGACAATGCTTCACCGTAGGCTTACTTATATACCACATCTCCACCACTTTGAAATATGCACATATATGGATCAAAAGGTCTTTCATTTTGATTGTAATGGAGCTTTGGCTTGGGTAGGATATTAAGGATAATGAGGTTAAGTTCCCATAAATCAATTAGAGCACCAAAGAATTGAGTGAACAATAAATCAAAAGCTCTCAAAAGTTACTCATTTACTCATTCCATCCCTCAAATTTTCTTTTGACAACTTCTTGAACTATACCTTTTTATTTCCTTTGGAGAGATACACTTTTTTTTGTGGCAAGAACATTGCTTTCTTTTTCCTTTGCCATTTAAAGAAATACATAGTGGCCACTGCGGAGCACATATGGGCACTTGGATGCTTGCCAATAAAACGCTGCGGGCTAGGTACTTCTGGCCATCCATTAAGCAAGATGAAAAACAACTGGTAACCAAATGCGAGAAGTGTAAAAAACATTCCTCGCTTATACATCAACCTACAGAACCCATTACGACCATGTTGTCACCCTGCCCCTTTGCACAATGGGGGATAGACATTGTGGGGCCATTGCCCCTAGCACCCGGCCAAAGAAAATTTCTGCTAGTAGCCATCGACTACTTCACGAAGTGGATGGAAACCGAGCCCCTCGCCCGTATCACAGAAATGAAAGCAATGAAATTCATATGGAAAAACATCATTTGTCTCTTTGGACTCCTCGAGAAATAATTTCAGACAATGGTTAATAATTCCAAGGCCACAAAATCCAAGTCTGTTGCAAAGGTTTGCATATCAAGCAGAGATTTACATCAGTAGCACACCCCCAATCCAATGGACAAGTAGAGGTCACCAACCAAATACTTATTCAAGGGATTAAAAGACGTGTACAACGAGTTGGAAGAAATTGGATGGAGGAACTAACCAGTGTCTTATGGACATATTGCACAACCCCCAGAGGATCTACAAGAGAAAACCCCTTCACCATGGTCTATGGGACAGAAGCCATCATCCCAGCGGAGTTGGGGATACCCTCCTACAGAATTCTACATTTTCAGAAGAAAACAACAAGAGTTGCTAAAACGAAACTTGGACCTCACCAAAACACTAAGGGAAAGGGCCTTCGTTCGGACCCAAAGGTACCAAAATACTGTGATCAATGCTCATAATAGAAGGGTGAAGATTCGAAGCCTTCAAATAGGTGACCTTGTGTTATGAAGGGTAGATGCATCAAAACCAGTGGGAAAGCCGGACCCCACTTGAGAAGGGCCCTCCAAGGCCACAACAGTAATAGGAGAGGCGCCTATGAATCAGAAGACCCTGAAGGACATCCAATATCATGACCTTGGAATATTCATAACCTCAAGAGATATTACTCATCATGAAGATTACTTTCATTATGCATCAATTATCCTATAGTAAGTCCTCCTGAAGGATCCCTTCTAAAAATGTTCTCCTGCAGGGCATCCCTATAATAAGTCCTCCCGCGGGGCATTCTCGTACAGGTCCTCTAGAGGGGCCCCTCGAATGTATATTCTCCTGATGGATATGGCCCTACAAGCCTTCCTGTAAGGACTCCCTTCTAAAAAAAGGTATGGGGCATTTTATTTGTAAAAATGAGGCATAAAGTTTATCTCGGAATAAGCCCTACCAAGACCCATGCAGGATTTCATCATTAAAGGAACCTCTTGAGGCTCTCATCTTAAGCCCTCGTTTATGTTACACTTCATTACATTTTATAAATACATGTTTTGTAATATATTGTTCAAATACTCACTTACAGAAAAGTTTAACGATACATACTGCAAGAAGGGAACCTGTCCACTCGCTTGGAAGCCATAGCAGGCAACTGTTAATAGTAAAAATAGGAACCTCCAAGAAAACGACATCATGGAGGCTCCATCCACGAAAAAGAAAGCACAAGCGGTCCTCTAGGCTGAGAGACTTTGGCGAACACCCTCTAAAAACATAAGGGGGAACCCATCATCATAACTAGACATCCTGATATAGAAAACATGGCCTCATCCCTCGAGTTGAATAGCAAGTATGAAAAGCAGAAATCAGGCAAAGTGCATTACCAGACCCTTGGCCTAAAAATATGGCTGGGGGTGAACCAAGAATATCCCAAGAAAGCAGAAAAAGTAAAATTGTTCCATCCCCATTTTAAATGGGGGTAGCAAGCCAAGCAAAGAAAATAAGTTGTTTTCAAACCAACATGCACATTACATCAAATTTTCTCCCCACAGGTGGGGTCTTCCATATCCTTCTTAGGAATGTTATCGACAGCACGCAAAGAGGTAGCAGGAGGAGTTATATCTCTGGTTAGAAAAGGCCCTTGTCCTTTCTCTTCAGGAGCACCTTCTCTATGAAGATCCCCCAATGTGGCATTAATTTCAGCTTCGTAGGGGGGACTCCTCATCTCTGCCTTAGCCTCCCCCAATATAGTATCTAAGTCTCCTTATGCAAAATATTTACAAAGGCCATTGTTAAAATCGAAAATGATAGGGGAAGAAAATGAAGAGGGAAACTAACCTGAGTCTAGGGAGAGGGCTCCCTCTCCTTGACGGACGGCCCGACACAAAGCAGTGGCCAAGCAAACAAAATAAGTTGTTTTCAAACCAACATCCACATAACATCAATATTTCTCCCCACAGGCGGGATCTTCATTTCCTTCTTCGGAAGGTTATTAATAACAGGGAAAGAGGCAGCAGGAGGAGTTATTTCTCTAGTTAGAGGAGGCCCTTGTCCTTTCTCTTCAAGAGCACCTTCTCTCTGAAGATCCCCCGCTATGGAATTAATTGCGGCTTCGTAGGGAGGACTCCTCATCTCTGCCTCAGCCTCCCCCAATATAGTATCTAAGTCTCCTTCTACAAAATATTTACGAAGGCTATTGTTAAAATCGAAAATGATAGGGGAAGAAAACGAAGAGAGAAACTAACCTCAGTCTAGGGGGAGGGTTCCCTCTCCTTGGACGGAGGGTCCGGCACAAAGCAGTGGCAAGATCAAGAAGCAGGGCTCCTCTCCTGCAAGGGGATACCCCTGAGCCTGGAATTACTTCTTGCAGGTTGAGAAGCCATACTCAAAGAAGGGCCCATCTATCTCGGTCACCTCTTGCTGGTATTTCTCGTAGCCCTTGACTCCTTCAAGCAACTCACCTAGTAGGCCTCCGGGAAGTTTTTTCCCTCCTCGGGGTGGAGAAAATCCACCACTGCCTACTTTAGAGCGCTCTCCTAGCTGGCTGTCTCTTTCTTCAATTGCCTTACATCCCTCTCTAACTGTTGGCAGCGTCCTGTCACCTCCTTCTTGGCATCTCTCAGTTTTGCATTCTAGTTCCCAAACTCTCCAGCCTATCCTCCAACTAGTGCCTCTGGGTATCACTGGAAGGAGTGGTACCCTGTGATCTGGAATAAAGTTCTCATAAACTGAGGCGCCCTACAAAGAAACAAACGTTGTTAGAGGAAAATACACAAATATACGTACCAAGTTTTGGCATGATGATACCTTGAAGATGTAGAAGGCCCCCATTCCTTCTAACTCCTCCCTAGCAAAAGGAGATAGCAGTTGCCTGTCCCCAGAGGATAGAACCCCTCTATTCAAATTGGCCACCAGGGAGGTTTTTTCTCTTATCTTGGTCGAGCAGGTGATGATTGTGGAGAAAAACTGAGGGCGCACGGGAAGGCCGTGGAGGAGTATCCATTTCTTCTTTAGGGAAGGGCAGGAGGAGGCATGGAAGAGGTACGAGAAGAATGTGCCCCTGTCCTTGGTTTTTTGGAGGAGCCCCACGCGACCAAAAGAGAAGGAGGAGGTAGGATGCTTACCTTTGGAGTTACTAGAAGCAGGGGCTCCTTTGGAGGACTAGGGATAGGGGTCCCTCCAAAACGACCCCCTATTACGTGATCTCTCAACAACTTGCTAAACATGATGTTCTCTATGCAAGATCAAACAATAAAAATCAGCACGCTAAAAAGAAATCGAGAAATGAGAAACAATAATAGGCGAAAACTAGAGAATACCCAAAGAATCCCCCAAGGGCTCTAACGGGGAGTCATCCCAAAATTCCCCAACAATTTCTAATTTATTAAGGACCGCAATTGCAGGCGGAGGCATTCAGTTCTTCTAGCAAAGAAGACACGGTCGCAGTCCTGGACCCCACATGCGTAGGGGGAGGGGCCTCAAACATCTATTGCCGGGGGAAAGACCAAACATGGGGAGGAAGAACGAAATAATAACTGACTTTCTAGTATTTTGGGGCATGGGGAAGATGCAAAAAAGACACTCCTAGATGAGGGACGAAGTAGAAGAACCATTTCTCAACCATTTTAAGGTAATAGCACTTAGCGAACGCATGGGCGGTTATAGGATAGCCATGAAAATGAAGAACTATAAAGGACCTGACTAAAATCTTAAAAGATTTTGGAACTAACTAATTCAAAGGGACTTGAAAAATATGGGCAAATTCAGAACAAAATAGAGGAACGGGGAAGCAAAGACCTGATCTTAACTAGGATGCAGAAAAGCATAATGAATTAAGGGAAGGAAGAAAGGGACAACTCACAAGCGATGGTGTGTATACTATAAACTCAGGAGAAACATGACATTCTCGGAGGAGCTCCGTAACATGGAAGGCCCTAACTCAGAAGGTGACTTAAGAACCTTCTCCTCCTCTACCGAAGGAATCTCTCTTGAGGGGGACCTAGAAGACCTCCCCGTAGAAGAGGACCCAGGTGACTCAGCCTCCTATGATGGAGGCTCACTATCTTCTATTCTGTTAAGTCTTTGTAAGAAAAGTCTTTGTTTTTCTGTTAAAGTATAAATCAGAAGTTTTTGAAAAATTCGAAAAGTGGAAAACTCTTATTGAAAACCAAACTGGTGAGAGATATAAATCACTTCGTACAGACAATTGTCTCGGATTTTGTAATCAAAACTTCACTGATCTTTGTGATAAATTTGGGATTAAAAGGCACAGGACCAACCCCTACACCCCACAACAAAATGGTGTTGCTGAACGTATGAACTGTACTTTGCTTGAAAAGGTTAGATGTTTCCTAATTAGTTCTAGCTTGCAAAAGTTGTTTTGGGGTGAAGCAGTTCTAACTACTGCATATTTGATTAATCTGTTACCTTCTGTCCCATTACTTGGGAAATCTCTTGAAACTGATATTTCTCTTCTACGTACCTTTGGTTGTTCTGCTTTGTTCATCAAAATTATGACAAACTTGAACCTAGATATCTCAAATATGTTTTTATTGGTTATCCCGAAAGGGTAAAAGTGTATAGATTATGGGTTCGTAGTCAACCTGGTTTCAAAGTTATTATTAGTAGGGACGTAGCCTTCAATTAAAATAAAATGCCATGTCTTTCAAAATTAGAAGTAGAACAAAAAGAACCAACCTTTAATAAGGTGGAGGATAACCAACAGGGGGGAGAAATTTTAGAGGAGCATATTGACGAACAAAACATAGAAGTACCTGTAGAAAACCATGAAACCTCCCTAGATAATTACCAACTAACACGAGATAGAAGTAGAAGAGAACATAGGATCCCTTCTACGCTTAAAGATTTCCAAGTAGCTCTCAACATTGAAAATTTTGAACCCCCAAATGTAGTTGAAGCCCTAAAATCTAAAGAATGGTTTAGTGCCATGAACGAGGAAACGAAATCCTTAAAGGATAGTAATACTTGGGATCTAGTGCCAAAACCCAAAAATTGTTCCTTAGTGGATTGTAAATGGATCTTTAAAATCAAACAAGAAAACCCCATAAAATACAAAGCTAGATTAGTAGCCAAGGGATTCACTCAAAAGGAAGGGATAGATTATAATGAAATATTTTCTTCGGTTGTTAAGTATACCACTGTGTGTATAATCCTTGCTCTTGCTGCTCATTTTGATTGGAGTTAAAACAAATGGATGTCAAAACTATTTATTTGCATGGTGACCTTGATGAAAATATTTATATGCATCAACCTGTTGGCTTTATTGATAAAAACAAACCTGATCATGTTTGCTTGTTGAAAAAATCTTTATATGGTTTAAAGCAATCACCAAGGCAATTGAATAAAAGGTTTGACCTATTTATGCTTTCTCTAAACTTCAAAAGAAGTGATTATGATCATTGCCTCTACTTCAAACTTATGAATGATGTTCCTATTTTTCTTGTGTTATACGTTGATGATATGCTCATTGTTATCTAGCATAAAATAGGTTGAATCTTTACAAAAGGATCTTTCCAAAAATTTTGAAATGAAAAATTTTGGTGATGCAAAAAGAATTCTTGGCATGGGCATAACTAGAAACAGAAACAAGTTTTCTATACTCTTAAATCGAAGAACTTACATTCATTCTATCTTGAAAAAATTTTCAATGGAAAATTCCAAACCTACCTCTGTGCCATTAGCTGCTCATTTTCAATTGTGCAAAGATCAATATCCAAAAACAGTTTCTGAAAAAGAGAAAATGAGTAAAATTCCTTATTCTAATATCATTGGGTTGATAATGTTTCTCATGGTATGTACTAGACACGACATATCATATGCTACAAATTGTCTTAGTAGGTATATGTCCAACCCGGGACCTCCCCAGTGGGAGACTTTAAAATGGCTTCCAAGGTACTTACGTGGTTCTGACAATCATTCTCTAAATTTTCTGATTCTATTAATCTTGTTAGTTATGTGGATTCAAATTATGCAAATGAAAAGGATAGTAGAAAATCCACTACATCTTACATCTTCACTTTGTGTAGCTCATGCATAAGTTGCAAATCCCAACTACAACATATTGTCGCATTGTCTACCACTAAGGACGAATATATTGCTACGACTGAAGCCTTTAAGGAGGCGATTTGGTTAAACAAATTGGTTTTCTTAAAAATAAACTTACGATTTTTTCTGACAGCCAATCTTCAATTCAACTTTACAAAAATTCCGTTTTTCATGATAGAACCAAACACATAGATTTAAGGTATCATTTCATACCTGACATTGTTGGGAAAGATGTTATAAAATTAGAAAAGATTAAAACTGAGGAAAACCCAGCTGATATGGGTACTAAGTGTCTTCCTGTTGAGAAATTTGTTAAGTGTTTAAAAATTTTAAATCTTGCACCTGACTAACTCTGTTGTTGGTTAGTAGCTTCCTTCTTAGAAAGCACTAAACCTTCTTTATGACATGCATCAGAAAATCTTTCAAGATGTTTAATATGATCTTTCATATTCTTAGATGCAATCAATATCTCATCAATGTAGGCAAACATAAAATCAAAATAATCTTTATAAAAATTATCCATTTTCTTTGAAGTATCTGGGGTGCATTTAATCCTATTAGAAGCACATTTTAGATATATTATCCCCGTGGTATGGAGAATGCAGTAAATTCCTTTCATTCATTCTCGATTTTGATATGATGAAAATCATATTTGCAATCGAATTTAGAAAACACTTTTACACCTTTAATGCAATCAATTAAGTGTTCTCTAATAGGAATGTGATAACCATAAAATTCTAATATCTTGTTAGTACCTTGATAGTTAATTACTGACCTGGGTTTATATCTTTTTATCTCACTATGGTTTCTTATAAAAAATCTAGGGTTGTTGTAAGCAGAGACTCCAAGCTCGATAAGTTAAAGATTGATACACTCTTTGATAATCTCCTGCATATCTTTCTTATATTCCATGTTCATCTCGATAAGCTTGTATTGAATATACTCATATTTGCATTCTTCTTTGACCTTCAGAATTGCTTCAATCTTGTTCCTATCCCACCAAGCTACAGGATTTTCACTAAAATTTCTTTGGCTAAGCCTCTTGACATTTTTAAGGAAAAGCATGATTTCCTTGCTTATGTCTAATGACTTTATCTTCTGCAATGCTTCCTTGAGGTTCTTAATTTCTTCTTCAGATTCCTTGTAGAAATTATATCAATGAGTCCCTGTTGCCTGAAAGACAAAAGAGCTTTATCAAATTTTCTCTTATCCTACACTTTTGAACGAGTCAATTTGGCATCAAAATCACCATGCTTACTGTGAAAATTTATGGCTATTATTTTGTTAAATGCCTTTTCTCCGTAAAACTTGTATCTCACTACCACAGTTAGTAGTAAAGACTAACAAGTCATCTGATGATCCTATATATATGCAAATGTTTGAATGAAATTGTTAAACAACAAAATATCAACACCTATATCATTAAAATAGATAGGAGGTGTTTTTACCCTAAATCAGGGTGCTTCAAATGCTCCTCCAATCATGTTCTTGGTTTCTTGTATTCCCTTATTGAGTTTAGAATGTTGAAGTTCAACCTCAGTCCATGCATGGAAGGGCACACTATCTACCACACAAGCAAGTTCAGTCTATATAATAAGATTGCTAAGTTTAACATGTAAGTTTAATTAATAAGGCCTCTACAAGAATGAAAATATCAAAAAATTATAATGCGAAAAAGATAGAAAAGACCCATATTTTTAAGAGTTTTACACTATATTGGAGGAAAGAGGAAAAGATACTCTTTCTGGAACATTCTAGCATTCATAGGAACAGTGGAAATTTTCTTCAACAAAAAACATATCACAATAATAGTTTCAGAGAGTTATGTTAACAATAATTTTCCAAAAAAAAAAACAGATCACACAGAAGCAATTATGAACAGGTTTCAACAAATAAATACTAGAGAATAGTCACACTTAGTTACAGTAATATTTCAGAAAAATAGTCACAAAAGACCACAACAATAGGAATAACCACAGTAATAGTTCAAAAGATAACCAAAGTGATATTTCCAGAAAAATAACCACAATATATAAGAACCGAGGCCTTCCAGCCTATGTCTCGACCAGATACCCGACGACTTCAAAGGTCCAGCCAGCTGGGATATTAGGGGGATTTAACTGCGGTAAACAATAATAATAATCAACAGATCAAGCAACAAACAACAGAAAAAAATTGCAGAAATCTAAAAAGGAGGGGTTTAGAGGTTACCACCACCGAGGCGAGATCGGTGATCAGGAGACGAGGCTCTGATACCACTGTAGAGCATAGATGCCTCTCATGGCACTTTTTCTTTAACAGAAAAAACCTAACAACTATAACAAATAATGGAGTAAGAAACTCCTTAATAAATATTACAGGCCAAATATTACAGAAATCACAAAGAATAATAATAAATCAGAAAAATAAGGAATAACACTGCAAAAAGAATTATGGCTTAGAAACAACCAGATCCAAATCGAAGATAAGAGAGGGATCACGGTCACAAATGGTACCGCACCCACCAAACAACCAACCCACGGCTGCACCACCACCAGAGACCACAACAAACTCTTATCACGAAGATCTCACACTTATACGGTCACTAAGATCCCCAAAAATTATCTAGCTCACATAGAACTTTGAGCGAGCAAAGGAGAGAGAGAGAGAGAGAGAGAGAGAGAGAGAGAAACGTTTTTTGTGTCTATGGCCGGAGGGGGAGAATCCCTTTTAAAGGGGTGAAAGGATGACAAAGAAGGAATGCCTTGGTGGCTTTCCTAAAGCCATCATGTTGGCTAATGAAAGACACCATAGTTGTCGGTGAAAAAGAGGGGAAGAAGATCACAGAGGATTTGGGTGCAGAAGAGAGCAGTCGGCGCAGGGGATAAGGAAAGGGGGAAATGAGGGTTAGGGTTATGGTTGACGATATAAATAGTGTAAGTGGGCCTGCCAGGTGGGTTAGATGGTGGGCCTCCTAGATAAATAAGTCATTGGGCCACCCAATATATAACACACTCCACTTTCCGGAGCTTTATTTTGGATCTGGTGCATCATCACTGTTATAAAATCACCTCCGGTGCACCTACAATTTTAGAACTAATCTTTGCCTGCAAAAGTGTTAATCAGGAAATAGATTCACAATTCTCAAACGGGTGATGAATTTCTCAACAGGTAAACATTTGGTACCCATATTAGCTGGGTTTTCATCAGTTTTATTCTTTTCCAGTTTTATGACTTCTTTTCCAACAATATCTCGAATAAAATGATATCTAACATCAATATGCTTTGTCCTAACATGAAAACAGGGTTTTTACAAAGTTGGATTGAGGATTGTCTGTCAGAAAAAACTATACGTTTGTTTTTAAGAAAACATATTTCTTTAATTAAGCTATCTGACCAAATTGCCTACTTAAAGGCTTCAGCGGTGGCAATATATTCGGCTTCAGTAGTGGATAGTGCAACTATGTGTTGAAGTTGGGATTTCCAACTTATGCATGAACCACAGAGAGTAAAAATGTAAAATGTGGTCGATTTTCTACTATCCCTATCATTAATATTGTTAGAGTCTACATACCCAACAAGATGAATCTTATTAGAAAATTTAGAGAAAGTTATACCAATATCATCAGAACCACTTAGGTGTTTAAGTAGCCATTTTAAAGCCTCCCATTGTGGGGAACCAGGATTAGACATATATCTACTAAGGCAATTAATAGCATATCCAATATCAGGTCTAGTGCACACCATAAGGAACATAACAGATCCAATAACATTTGAATAAGGTATTTTGTTCATTTTTTCTTTTTCAGGCTCAGTGATAGGGCTTTGATCCTTACACAGTTGATAGTGAGCAATTAGAGGCACAGAGGTGGGTTTCGAGTTTTCCATTGAGAACTTCTTTAAGACGGAATGAATGTAGGTTTTTTTATTTAAAAGTATTGTGGAATTTTCCCTATTTCTAGTAATACCCATACCAAGTATTGTTTTTGGCATTACCAAGATTTTTCATTTCAAAAATTTTGCAAAGATCTTTTTGTAAACAGTCAATAAGTTGGAGACTAGAGCTAGAAATAAGCATATCATCAACATATAACACAAGGAAGATAGGTATGTTATCCATATGCTTAAAATAGTGACAATGATCATAATGCTTCTTTTGAAATTTAGTGAATGCATAAATAAATCGAATTTTTTGTTCCACTGCCTAGGAGATTGCTTTAAACCATACAAGGATTTTTTTAATAGGAATACATGATCATGTTTTGATTTATCAATGAAACTGATTGGTTGATGCATGTAAATGTTTTCATCTAAATCACCATGCAAAAGGCAGTTTTCACATCCATTTGTTAAAATTCCCAGTTACAATGCGCAGTAAGGACAAGAATGATACGAACAGTAGTATACTTAACCACAGGAGAGAAAATTTTATTATAGTCTATTCCTTCTTTTTGTGTAAACCCTTTAGCTTCTAATCTAGCTTTGTATTTTATGGAATTTTCTTGCTTAATTTTAAAAATTCATTTACAGTCAACTATAGAACAGTTTATAGGTTTAGGTACTAGAACCCAAGTTTTATTATCTTTTAAGGATTTCATTTCCTCATTCATGGCAGTCAGCCATTGTTCTTATTTCATTGCTTCATCTACGCTAGTAGGTTAAAAAATCTCATCATTTAGGGCTATATGAAAATCTTGAAGTTTTGACGGAATCCTAGGTTGTCTTCTACTTCTATCCCTAGCTAATTTGATAATTATCTAGAGTGTTTTCTGCATTTGTATTTTCAGGAAGTTGTACGTTTTGTTCTAAATTCTCTATTTCTTCCCCTTGTTGGTTATCCTCTGTATTTCCCTCCACTTTGTTGTTGGTGAATTCTTTATGTTCTATTTCTAGATTATTAAGACAAGGCATTTTGTTTTCGTTGAAAGTAACATCTCTACTTATTAGGATTTTAAAACCTGGTTGACTTCGTACCCACAGCCTATAACCTTTTACCCCTTTCGGATAACCAATAAAAATACATTTCAGAGGTCTAGGTTCCAATTTATCAGAATTTTGATGAACAAAAGCAGAACACCCAAGAAACACGTCGAGAAGAAATATTAGGTTGTTTTCCAAACCAGACAGTTACAGGGGATTTTCCAAATAATGGCACAAAAGGTGATAAATTTATTAAATGGGCAGCTGTCAAAATAGCTTCTCCCCCAAAAGATTTTTCTAAACCAGAACTAACTAATAGACATCTAACTTTTTTCCAGCAAAGTTCTGTTCATTCGTTTAGCAACACCATTTGTTGGGGGGGGGGGGTATATAGGGATTGGTCTTGTGTCTTTTGATTCTGAATTTATCACATAAGTCGGTGAAACTTTGATTACAAAATTCAAGAGCATTGTCAGTTCTAAGCGATTTCAACCTTTTTCCCGTTTGGTTTTCCACCAAAGTTTTCCATTTTTCAAATTTTTCAAAAACTCCAGATTTATGCTTTAATAAGAAAATGATAAATTTGTTGAACAATTATCAACTATAGACAAAAAATATCAGTTTTTACCTTGGGTGGTTCTTTTAAGGGACCCCAAACATCAACATGTACATAATCTAAAATGCAACTAGACATAGCGGGATTAGGGGAGGGTGAGATAGGAACATGCACTCTATGTTGTTTATCCATCACACAATCATCACAAAATTTTAAATTTTCAACTTTATTATTTAGATTTCCTTCCCTTTTTAGTAACTCAAGTCCCTTTTAGCTTATGTGACCCAGTCTTTTATGCCATAAAGATGTTTTATCACACTCATTCACAGATGCAACAATTGAGTCATAAGTAACAGAGCACAAATACAAGTTTCATTTTCTTTCTGCTTTGAAAACAATTAGTGATCCTTTCATTATTTTCATTTGTCCCTTTTCCCATCTACCTTCTAGACCCTCTTCTTCAAGAGCAGCACATGAAATAAGATTATGACTTAGGTCAGGAACGTACCTAACGTTTCTTAAGGTTAACTTATAACCTTCTTTAAAGTTTAGCTAAATGTCACCTAGACATTTTATCCCACACTTCTTTTCATTTGCCACTGAAGCAAAACCAGAATTTTCACTTCTAAAGTTTGAAAAAATCTCTTTAAACGGACTCATATGAAAAGTGCAACCAAAGTCAATTAATCGTTCATATTTATTCACAGAATGAACTGAATTAGTTTCACATACCACAAATACTTCACCAGAATTATCATCAGAAACATTATTAACCTTTTCTTTATCTTCATAGTGTCTTTCTCTATTTTCTCTTTTGGGTTTTCTACAATCTTTAATATAATGTCCTTTAATACCACAGTTATAACAACGTCTTTCTCTAGTTTTATCATCTTTATATGAGTTTTCTCTAGTTCTAGATTTGTTTCTACTACCACTTCTACTTTTACTTCTACTTCTGCTTCTACTGTTGTATCTAGAGCCAGAGTTTCTAAATATAGGTCTTCCCCTAACAAAATTAACCTCATGTTGATTTTGGCTGGGTTTATTTATTTTTAAATCATTTCTTATTTTTTTAAACCATTTACAACAGTTACTAAGTTTACACTATCCCTACCGTAGCTTATGGCCGCTTTCACATCAGAATAAGTTTCAGGAATGGCATTTAGTAAAACAATAGCAGAGTATTCATCTATGTTTTTACCACCCGTGAATTTTATATCTTGTACTAACTTGGTGAAGTCATCTAGGTTTTCATCAATATTTTTTTGGGTAAATATAATTTTCATTAAGTAAAAAAAACTAGTAGTACAACACGGTGTTCGTCAGTTGGTTTCTCTCTCGATAGGCCAAGGGAGACGCTATAGTCTATATAAAACACTTGTACTAACAGAATTGGGTAGATTAATGATGAGAATCCTTTGTCTGACATCATCCACGATCAAGATAGCCAATGTAATCGGCCTCCTCTCTATATGCTCAAATCGCCTGAGGTTTTCATCAATATTCTTTAGATAGATCAAGTTTATATCTGAAAAATTTTTCTAACAGAAAGAGCTTACTAGGTAATGATGTTTCAATGTATAAATCTTCTAATTTTTTCCAAAGTTCTTTTGAAGAGTTTTGTTTTCCTACTTTTCTAAGGACGGTATCAGATAAGTTCATAATAATTGAAGAGTACGCATATTCATCATTTTCCAACATCTTTTCTTCTGAAACATTTCCATTATATTTACCGTCTATTACTTTAAAAACCTTTCGTTAGATTAGAATTCCTTTCATTTTCTGTTGCCATATAAAAAAATCACTTTTGCCATCAAAGGATTGTAAATTATATTCGACCATTTTCAAAAAAGGATCAGTGTTTAAAAAACAAAAAGTATTTAAGCGAAGTTTCAAAAAAATTTAAGAAAGATAGATTTTCAGAAAATTATTATCACAGATTTAGTAGTTTAAGTAATTATCTCGACAAGGGTTCACAAATAGTAATTTCAAACACTTATTTTGATAGTAGTCTCAGAGAAACAGTAGAATTTTTCTTCAACAAAAAACAGATCACAATAATAGTTTCAGAGAGTTATTTTAACAATAATTTTCCAGAAAAAACAGATCACACAGATCACAAATAGCAATTATGAACAGGTTTCAACAAATAATTACCAGAGAATGCTCACACTTAGTTACAGTAATATTTCAGAAAAATAGTCACAACAGACCACAATAATAGGAATAACCACAGGAATAGTTCAAAAGATAACCAAAGTAATAGTTCCAGAAAAATAACCACAATAGATAAGAACCGATGCCTTCCAGCCTAAGTCCCAACCAGAAACTCGAAGATCTCAAGGGTCCGGCCAGGTGGGATATTAAGGGAATTTAACCGCGGTAAACAATAATAATAATCAATAGATCAACCAACAGAAAAAAGAAAAAAATTGCAAAAATCTTAAAAGGAGGGGTTTAGAGGTTATCACCACCAAGGCGAGATCGGTGATCAGAGACGAGGCTCTGATACCACTGTACGATGCGTTGCGTATGGATAATTAATATTTGTCTTATTTTTTAATTCATTTTTGTAAAAGATAATTACAAATTCAAAAAAAATTATAATTCTGAATTGTTAAAAAAATATAATTTATATAATTATTATTTATTAAGTACTAATATAATAATTATTATATGTTAAGCACTAATATAATAATTGTTATATGGCTTATAGTGGCAACAACTATTCCAAGTTTTTTTTCTATTTTAGGAAATGTCCTTATGAATATAGTTGTGTTACTTTGTTTGTGAATTTTGTTGATTCTATTTTTCAATTTCTTTCTCTTGATTGTTTAATCCATAATGATGTTGATACAATTATTGAGAAATATAGTTCTAATCTTGATTTCTGTTACGAAAAATTTTAAGAAAAATATTTTTTTTAAATTGTGTTAATTGTAGTAAATATATATATATATATGCATTTTCTATCGAACTTATTGTCTTTTTTTTTGCCACTTAATATATTGGGTGTTTGTTTCTCTTTTAGTAACTATAATGATGTTGCATTTACTAATTTGAAGTACTCATTTATAACTTAGTAAACCAAGCCCTTGATTTTACGGACCACCATACTACGTATCGTAATAGATGGTTCACATGTAGTTGACTCATTCAACCACGAATGTGGTGAGATGTCTACCACCAAGATCTAGGGTAGAAAACCAGTAAGAAAAATATAATTGTAAATTTTTTAAATGCTACAGCTCTTAATATTATGATAAAATGAACTGATTGAAAAGAATTCGAGATGAATACCTCAAAGTTGTCTCAAGATTTAAGAGAGATTCAAAAGACAATTCAAAACTATTGAGGTTTTATCATAAAATATCTGCAACAATTTTTTATAACAATTCAAAGTTTGTAACATATTCGTAATTTTCTAATTATATTCTAAAAAATAAGACAAATATTACAATCAGGCACATACACCATACTAGTTTCAAGGAAAAAAAAATATACGTACAAAATGCTGACCTTAGAAGTGATCTTAAAAATTAGAATTACATCACTCAATTAACATTTTTAGTCATATATATAGAATGAGGTTTATATTATCTATTTTTAGAAAAAAAATCCAGAAACCCCCCCTCCCTCCCGTAATAATAGGAATGTTCACAAAACTCCCTATGAAAATTAAAGTATCCAATACTCCCCCTATGATATAAAATAAAGTTCAAAAAACTTCCCTCCGTAAAAAAATTGAGCCACACGCGCTTTAACTGCGATTTTTCTATGAAATTACCTTTTTTTATATTTTTGCCCTTCTCTCACTTGTAATATATATAATATTATATATATGAATTTAATAATTAAATATTATTTATATAATAATTATTTAATTAAAATATTATACATTTTTAATAATAATAAAATATTTTTTATATAATAATTAAAAAAGCAACAGTCATTGCCCAATACAATGAGGGCGACGCCGGTCTGTCAGATCTGGGCGGCCGATGACGCCCAAATGGACGGTGGGGGGAGGGAAGGGGAGGGGAGAGGAAAGGTCACCGGGAGGATGGGGGAGGGAGGGGGGGGGAGGGTTTGCAGGCGGAGGGGTGGGGGGGGGAAGAAGATGTTAGGGGGTTATAATTGTTATTTTGAATTTTTTTTATAAATTATAATTATATATATTATAAATATATTTTAATAATTATAAATTATTATGAATTGAAATAATTATATATTAATAAGCTTAGTTTGACCGATTGACTAGAATGGGTATTTTAGTCATTGTTGCTAAAAAATAGACTCAAATTGACCAGGGAGCGGTGTGATTATTTATTCGTAACATATGAGTGATTTTCTACATTAAAAATATCATAGGGGGATTTTTGATATTTTGTTATATCACACGAGTCAAAATTGATTTAACCCTATATTTTTATTTTTATAAGTGTAAAATTAAAATTTTATCAATATTTTTGGACAATTCCTAATGGATTAAATGTGAAAGTTTGAATGGTGTGTGTAATTTTAGAACTTTTTGGAAGAAAGTGTAATTTCTCATTTTTAAGTTAATGTTGCTTATTATTATGTGGTTAGTTACTATGTAATTTATTAGATATAAGAGTGTTTTGCCTATTTTAAAATCAGAAGGGAGGCTTTCGCTGAGTGTTTTAATCACATGGGAGTTTTATGCAATTTGGCCCAAATAATTACACTGTCTTTCCCTGAGATCTGGTATAATTACACGTAGATCTCCTGTGGTCTGGAAATTTACATTTAGTATTCATAAGGTTTGCTTCCTATGAAATTACCTTTTTTTTTTATATTTTTGCCCTTCTCTCACTTGTAATATATATAATATTATATATATGAATTTCATAATTAAATATTATTTATATAATAATTATTTAATTAAAATATTATACATTTTTAATAATAATAAAATATTTTTTATATAATAATTAAAAAAAAGCAGCAGCCATTGCCCAATACAATGAGGGCGACGCCGGTCGGTCAGATCTGGGCGGCCGACCACGCCCAAATGGACGGTGGGGGGAGGGAAGGGGAGGGGAGAGGAAAGGTCACCGGGAGGATGGGGGAGGGAGGGGGGGGGAGGGTTTGCAGGCGGAGGGGTGGGGGGGGGAAGAAGATGTTAGGGGGTTATAATTGTTATTTTGAATTTTTTTTATAAATTATAATTATATATATTATAAATATATTTTAATAATTATAAATTATTATGAATTGAAATAATTATATATTAATAAGCTTAGTTTGACCGATTGACTAGAATGGGTATTTTAGTCATTGTTGCTAAAAAATAGACTCAAATTGACCAGGGAGCGGTGTGATTATTTATTCGTAACATATGAGTGATTTTCTACATTAAAAATATCATAGGGGGATTTTTGATATTTTGTTATATCACACGAGTCAAAATTGATTTAACCCTATATTTTTATTTTTATAAGTGTAAAATTAAAATTTTATCAATATTTTTGGACAATTCCTAATGGATTAAATGTGAAAGTTTGAATGGTGTGTGTAATTTTAGAACTTTTTGGAAGAAAGTGTAATTTCTCATTTTTAAGTTAATGTTGCTTATTATTATGTGGTTAGTTACTATGTAATTTATTAGATATAAGAGTGTTTTGCCTATTTTAAAATCAGAAGGGAGGCTTTTGCTGAGTGTTTTAATCACATGGGAGTTTTATGCAATTTGGCCCAAATAATTACACTGTCTTTCCCTGAGATCTGGTATAATTACACGTAGATCTCCTGTGGTCTGGAAATTTACATTTAGTACTCATAAGGTTTGCTTCCGTCTAATGGATTTACCCTTCCGTCACTTAAAATTCATAAAAATTGCTGATATCTTTTTAAAAAAAGGATGACAATTCATATTTACGCCCAATTGACTTATTATTGACTTATTTCAAGTAAAATAATACTTTCTGACTAAACTAGAAAATATACTTCCTACATGCATTAACATGTGAAGATGCAGGGTAGTTTGGCTATAAAAAGATTTGTTTGACCTGCAATAAGTCAATAATAAGTGAACTGGTGGTAATAATGGATTTTCATTTAATTTTTTATTCATATTAGCAAATTTTGTGAACTTTGAGTAACATAAACAAACTTTAGGAATACTAGATTTAATTTTTTCAAATTACATAAAATTTATGTGTAGTTACACCAAACATTAAGAATGGGAGGTGTAATTATCCCATAAAATATATATTATCACACATAACTTTGTATCAAACATTAAGAATGACCGATGTAATTATTCCCATAAAATATATGTTATCACACTTAATTTTGTGTATACATATATAACTAAAGATTTACGCGTTATGCAAGTGTTGAGATAGTCACGCCAATAATTTATAGTAGTTTGCATGCAATTTTGTGAGGACTATGTTCTGAGGGTGTTTGCTTGTGGAGTAATGCATTCGATACGTTGAAAATTTAAATATGATGTTTGGATTCATTTTTAAAGTGTCTTATTATATTTTGTGGAGATAAAAAGAGAAAATAGATATAAATATGTATATGTTGGAAATAGTGTGTATGTGTTATTAGCTTATTATTGAAAAATTTTAAAATAAATATTTTATTTTATAAATTTTATATTTAAATTAAATTTTTTCAAAGTTCAAAATTATAAGCGATTTTGTATCATAAAATAATAAATATTAAACTGTTTTTTGAAAATACTCAAATTTTTATAATTTTAATAAACTTTATTGCAATTAATTTTTTCTTCTCTCTCACATTCTCTATATTTATTTTTCTTACAAACTTTCATATTTTTAATAAACCAACAATTATAATTTTTTTTCCTTTTTTATCTGAACCCACATTTCTTTTTTCTCACATATTTCTTTCTTTATGAGGCAAACGATATAAATTAGACCCACAAAGCAAAATTCAGTCTCACAATGGTCAGAACATTGATGATGGGCTTTTATAGCAACCCCCAACCCGTAGCCCACGTTTAGGGTTTGGAAAATACATTATTTCATAAAAAAAAATAGAAAAGAAATTGAGAAAAATATATTTCATATTATTTTGTAAAAAAATTATTAAATTACCTCTTTTCTCTTTATTCGCCACTAGCAGTAAAAGGCAGAGTAGAGTAGTGTTCGTTTAGCCTTTTCACAATAATAAGAAGGGAAAAGATCCTTTGAAATCATTCCCTTATTCATTCCCAATTTTCAAAAACCGTAAACCGCTATTTCTCCTTGTCTTCTCTGCTCTCTCTCTCAACTCACTACTGCCATAATGGCACCGGCGATGTCTTTGGATGAAGAAACCGCGAAAAAAGTCATTCGTCAGGTGATTTGCAAGATATGTTTTTCTTTTTTTAGATGATGAAAAATATTCATTGTGTTTGGATTTATGTTTTAGTTGTTTTGTTTTGTGTTTTGAAAATAGAGAGAGAAAAATAGAGATAAGTAAGTGTGTGTTGAAAATAGATGATATGTTTGGACTTATGTTTTGGGGTAATTTAAAATATTTTAAAATAAGTGGTGTAGGTTTGATGTTGGGATTTGGGAGACAAAATTCACTGTTCATTGTCAAATCATATATTTTTATATACAAATATGTATATATATAAATAGTTTATTTTAATGTTGTATTTTTGGGAGACAAAAATAATTATTTATTGTCAAATCATGTCTGTTTTATATTATATATATATAGTAAAGTTTTTTTCTAGAGGAATTGTCAACATCATCTAAAAACTTATTTTGAACATTTATGTATACGTACTATAAAATATGCAATTATGTTGATATAATTAATCTATAATTTATTATTTTATGAGTGATGATATGCTATATTTTAAATATTTGTGCATGTAAGTTAATATAAAAATTATAAGTTATATAACATACTTTTTTATAAAATTAAATTGAGCTTGTAAATAATTTTCTTTGTAAAACATATTTTCATATTGAACTTGTAAATTTTTTTATGTATTATATAGTTTATATAAAGCTATACATTCTGAACATTATTGTTTAAATAAAAATTTGAGTAAAAATTTTAAAATTACTAAAAGTAGTTTTGAGAGAGATTTTTTAATTAAATATACTTAGGAAGTAAAACAAAAAATATAAAAATATGTTGAAAGGTTATTTTTGTTCTGTCAACACTAAATTATTTTTTTACGGAGACTTTTGTTATAATAAACATAATTTAGGGGTCAAAATGTATAATAAAAATTTTATAATTTTGTAAAAGGTTTATTAGCTGTAAGATGGTCGCATGGTAAAACATACTTCAACACTCTCCTCTTTCTCTCTCTCTAGGGTTTTGTTTTTCATCGATTGCACGAAAAATTCCCCAATTGGTCGTATCTATTCGATTGAAATGGTAAGCAAATGTCCGTTCCTGATTTCCAATTAGCTTATACGCTATTGTTGGCTTACCCATTTTGTATCTCGTGCTGTTATTTATCGAATGTTTTGGTTTAATTTTGTAGGAAAATGGAGGCGAAAATTGAGATGTTGCTGAATGTGGAGAAGCAGATGACGCAAGTGGGTGATGTTGCAGGTACGAGGAAGGCCGTCACACCTCTTGCAATTCTTCTTTTCACACCTCAAACAATACCCCTCATTTTCTCCCTCCAAGAAAGCCAAAGCCGGCGAAGGAGAGAAGCCGCAGTTCTGTAGGTAGAAATCCAAGAAAGGAAAACCCCGCTGGTAAAAACCCTTAAACCACCGTTTTCTCCCCGTCATCAAACCCCACCCACACTCACATGGTGAAACCCTCTCACCTCAATTTCTTTTTTCTTGTGTTCATTTCTCACCCAAAAAACAGAGTAAAGAAAACCAAGAAAAACAGGGGGAGAGACAGAGCGAGAAGGAGGCCTCAAATTATGGTATTGCGAAATGTTACTGCTGTTTGAACAATTCTTCTTGGCCCAATATTTTCTCATTGTTCATGTATTGATAGATAAAGACGGAATACTGGAATACTCTCTGTTGATGTCCTAAGTTTGCTCTCACTTTCTTGCTTGCAAATACTTTCTCCCTCCATCTTACATGTCATCTTTATCTTGCTTTCTAGTGCTTCTTTCATTTAATTTTTGCTTTGACAATCCTAATGCGTTTAACTTGCTCTATTATAATATCATATGGTCAGTAATTTTCTTCTACTTAAAATTAGAAAATGTTGCTAAGGATTGTTGGAATCGTTTACATCTGAATTTGATGAATGTCTTCTTCTAGGTTTGGAATTACACTGGTTTTGGATATACAAGGTACAATGCCAGAGACATTAACAAAGAAATACTAGGGTAAGCACAATTCTGCAGCTGTCTCCTTCCGTGATGAAACCTGTAATGTTCACAGATAATCTTGTTTGTGGTTTTCATTTAGGTGCGTTGTGGAGAATAAAGTGCTTCATAGATCTTTGTTATCATGCTTACCGGTACTTAAATGTTGGAAAATGTTTGTTTTTTTACATATAGAAAAAAGCTAATAATTACAATGTCATGCATGGTTATGCCTCTATTGGTAACAGCAAGGAATAATATTTGAGAGAATGAAGAGAAGAAATGAAAACGCAAAAAAGAAAAACAAAAATGAAGAATGCAGTGCTTATATTTCTGGTAAATAATTTAAATAAGGTAGCTTAATTGCCACACAATCAGAACTAGAGCTGCATGTTAGTTGAAGATTGCTTTTTCCTTGAGTAACTAATTATAGTTATCAATTACAGCTGAAAACCATGTTTTTAATGATTATTTGTGTTGGTTAACAGTTAAGTGGATCAAGGTGCTTTTTTATGATAGTCTGTAAGAAACGAATGATCCTCTAACGGTCTATGTATTTAACTTTGTGAACTTCAAAACTAGAAATCTATGTTCATTAATTAACAACAGCCATCCAAAATATGATTCTTCTTAAGTATTGGCTCACAGAACTTTATTCTTCTCTTCCTGGTTGTTCAACTAACAAGTAAAATCTCTGTGCTTCTGATAATCAACACTAAACTTATCAAATTGAAAGAAGTAGAGATTCCATGAACAGTTATGTAATCCTCTATAACATCCTTTTTGCTTGAAAATGTTTCATTAATTTCAGTTTCCATTTTTAATAGAAGTGAGGTCTTGAAATGCTGAAGTTGCTTTTTTTAGCCTGTGGATATGACATCAGCAGTTGCTCTTGCTCTTTCATTTTTCTTGGGTGTACTTAAATAGCGTCCTGACTTTGCAGATGTGGGAAGACATTTTGGGGTTTGAAAATGCAGAGTTTTATATGAAAAGATGGCCGGATGTGGATGGCCTTTGTTTTGAAGATGTACTCGTTTCTTTTCCTGATGCAATTCCTTGTGAGTAAAGGTTTTTGCAGATGGTGGAAAGATCAAAATAAATCCAGATGATAATTCTATTTTACGAGAAGGTGATGAGATTCTTGTCATAGCTGAGGATGATGACACATATGCCCCAGGTCCATTACCAAAGGTCATACTCTCTAATTTGACACGTTTGATGGTTTCTACAGGATGCGTTAAACCCTATACACATGTACCATTCGATGTGGTTCTCATACACCATATCTCGTGCAGATTCGGAAGGGTCTATGTCCTAAAATAATTGATCCTCCAAAATTCCCAGAAAAGATTCTATTTTGTGGTTGGCGACGTGACATTGACGATATGATTATGGTGATTTTCTCTACTTGTTACATTTACTTTTCATTTATTTTCGTATTAATCTCTCTTATACTGCACTTTTTAGATTTCTTTCAGTTTACCGTCTTAAGTGTGGTTTGATGGGTTAAAGTTATTTAAATGTGTTGTAGCAATTCCTGGCTGTTGAAGACAAATTGCTTTATGCATAGCGTGTGTGTGTTGGTTGTGGAAAAGGTAGGAAAAAAAATGCTAAAGTGATAAAAAAAAATTAAGTGTTATTGCCAATCAATTCATTTTCTAAGGGGAGGTGATAATTTTGTCATGCCTCAATCTCAATTGGTAGCCTGAGCTGCAGCCTCCAGCTCCTACTTAGGCTTGTCATCACGAGGATGATCTAACTTGTAGGGTTGATGAGTAGTTCATTCCTAGTCTAATATTGGCCCTTGCAGTTTCGACAAGTTAAAGTCTGGCACTTATAATACTCAGCAGCATGTTAAAAGTCCAACATAAGATGAAACTTAGTATGATTTGTTATTTGACAATTAAATCTACTCTGTACCCATAATGGCCTATAGAGAAAAATGGTTAATCTGTTTCATTTTGGTTAACTATTAACTACAAAAGAATGCACCTCTCCCATGTGAAGGATGACGAGATGCTGACACCATATACGATGAGTACAAATCTATTGTGCATATGCTTCTTAAGTTTCGTCTTTCCCAAAAAATTCTAAGCATGTTATCTTAGTCTTGTTCTTCAGTCAGCTTCTCCTTTAATTGCTCATCTTAGAGCATTCTCTCACGCCCTTTGTAATGCTAATCGCTTTTTGAACATCTGATTGTGAAATGTTGACATGCAATGTGCGCACCCTGTTCTTAATCCAAAACTGAATTGCTTTTTAAACCATCTCTAATATCACTTTCTGGATATAAATTTTTGTTCAAATGCTATATTAGTTTAACTTTAGGCTTCTGAATTCGTTGATTCTTATCTGTAGAACTTGTTTGTTATACTGCTGTGCTATTTCTTAGGTGTTAGAGGCGTTTTTGGCTCCAGGATCGGAATTATGGATGTTCAACGAGGTTCCTGAAAAGGACCGAGAAAAGAAGTTAACAGATGGTGGCCTTGACATTTCAGGATTGGTTAACTTAAAACTGGTCCATCGTGAAGGGAATGCAGTCATTCGACGTCACTTGGAGAGTCTTGCACTAGAGACATTTGATTCTGTAAGTATTGTCATGCTCCTCTTGAGTTCATGTCCCGACACTAGCAAAACATTGTTACATCTTCACACAGGAGACCAACTATTAAAGCCCAGTCCTGTAGTTTCAGAATGACTTTCTGATACGCATTTTTGAAAAGATAACAATAACATATTAGCATAACCAGACTGAAAACGGATACACATTTATATTTCTGCAGACTAAGGAGATTAGGCACGGAACTATTGTAAACTTGAAAGAGGTGGAAGGTCCTCATAATTGTTTAATTTTTATTTGTTTATTGGTTTATTTAAGTGAGGGTAGTTTGGAACTTTCCTTTTGCGCCTTTTTTTTTACAATGAAGAGAACTTGGAGCAGAGGCTTTGATAATTTCAGTAGACGGAGGTATAGTCTGTCACTATAGTAACTCCAAGGAGAGATCATCTTCCTTATTATAGAGTAAGATGCATTCTTGAGGCCTGGAATAGTGTTTGTTGATGAAAGTTTTTTGTTAATTTTCCGCAAGCTTGCCAATTACTCATAATATTCGCAAGGTTCATTAATTGTTTGTACTTTAATTTGAAGATCTTACTGTGTATCCTTGCTATTTTTGAGTGACATTATACTTGTTACAGAACACAGCTTTCCAGCAGAAAATATATCCTTCCAGATTAAGCTCAATGACCATACATTCAAGATCCGCATCAAGTCCTCATGGATCTTTAGCTAATTGGAACGTAGTGATGGGAATAGCTTGTACGCCAAATTAGTGGTAAGTTTCATGTAGAACTTAATTATTCAAATTTCTCCTTATATCTGTAAGAAAAAACCATCAATCTACTCTTAATGCTTAAAAGATGTTGAATTAAGCTCTCCTGCTATATGGTGCTTAGTGAAGGTTGGAGCTGATGGGTCCAAATCACGAGTTAAGGATTTAGCGGGAATAAATCCAACTGGATGGAAATATTCTCAGAATGCAATTATATGTACTGTAGAGCATATGGAGGAAAACCATTGTGCTTGGCAATGTTTTCTCCCTAATGGCCCTATTGCACTTCTGCCAATTGGGGAGAATTTCAGCAATATCGTCTGGACAATGACCCCTGAAGAGTCATTGAACCGCAAATCCATGTCAGAAGTTGATTTTGTGAGAGAAATAGATCGTGCTCTTGACAATGGCTATGGCCACATCCAAATTCTCAACTATTTGGTGCAGCTGCATTCTCTTGGCTCACTGGAGACACAATAGTATCCGCCAATGAGTGTTTTGAAGTTCCTCCCAGAGTGACTAAAGTAGCCTCCGAAAGAATGGTGTTTCCATTGTATCTGAATCATGGTACTAGCTATGCATTAACACGTGTTGTTCTTATCGGTGATGCTGCACACACTGTTCATCCTTTGGCTGGTCAAGGAGTTAATATGGGATTTGGAGATGCATTCTCTCTTTGAAAGGTTATTGCTGAAGGCATTGCAGTTGGATCTGATATTGGGGAGGTATGCTAACATTCCTTAGCATAATGACAGATATCTCGTAAGGTTTTAGCATGTTACAAAAACACCATCTGGTTGTAAACAATTAAGACGCCCAATGCAGTCCAACTTTACATCATAAATTCACCCACCGCATCCAGTTTTTTATGTGGAATATGTAATGTAAAATATGAGCAAGAGTGGAAACATAATTTTTCAATACGCAGGCCTTTCCCTCTTTTTTTTTTTTTTTCTTTTTTTCGTTTCATCCATAATACCCAAACCTGAGGGTACATGTCTGTATAATTATCCCGTAATCTTCCTTTGTTATTCCAGCTCTTAAGATGTGACAATTTGTAGGACATGAACATTTATCTAAATCATGAGCGTTCTGTGGTTGCTCAGGTGTCATTGCTAAGAGAATATGAATCAGACAGGAGACCTGCAAACTTGACAATGATGGCAATTCTGGATGGCTTTCAGAAGGCATATTCCCTTGATTTCAGACCACTCAATGTACTGCGCACTGCTGCATTCCAAGGGGCTCATTATATTTCACCATTGTAAAGACAAATAATCTCGTATGCATCTGGTGAGCAGAGATTTCCGCTTTTCTTATGACTTGTAACAGTTAATTTTCAGAACCATGCTAGTTCTTTTTGTGAATGATGAATTCTATTACATGAAGTTTTAATGGCAGCCACTTTTTCTTTTGTGATGTTTGGTCCCCTTGACCTGTCCAAATCCAATTTTCATCCCTCTTTATCTTCTAATTCAAGAACCAGCTTCAATTTCTGATGGTTTTAAGGGCCTCCACAGTTTATCATTATTGGTTATTACCACGAACAGTCAGTCTCCTTTCCAAGTTGAATACATTCATCATCTAATACCATATTGTGAGTGAGAAGGTGTTTCTGCTGTTTGAACAATCCTCAAATTAGGATTTTCTGTACAGTTTGGTCTTATGTAGACGTTATTCGTGATATTCCTCTATTTAGTCAGTTTGGGTAATATTGAAGCTGATGAGCTTCTGCTCAAATATTGTTTCATTTGGTAATTTACTGAGTTATGGAGCTTTGTGAGTACATGTATCATGAATGATTATGCTACTCAAGATTGATTTATGATCAGCTACCCCCAAAACACTTTTATTGTATTTGTTCTCGAAAATATGCAACTTGTTAATAGATCTGAAACTTATGCGAACCAATTCATTAGTTCATTGGTGGGGCTAGTTATTCTTTTGAGTGGATGGGTGGGCTGGTCCTCGTCCTACGTTTATCTTTTTGATGTTGTTGAAGGGTTGAAGGAGTATAATATTTGGGCATGGAGATTGGGTGGTATTAAGTTAAGCACTAGTAGCACAATGACATTGGGAGGAGAATAAATGGAACATAAGTATTGTCAAAATCTTTTAGGTACCTTTGAGGACTTACCATGCTGGCGATCAACATAACAAAGCACGACGGTCTTGTTTATAAGAGTGTCATTTTTGGCTGTGTTTGTGTGTTTGTAATGATTCATGTTGTTCTTAGTTGTATGATGCCCTTATAAGTTCAGTTCATGATTGATGGTTGGTTAAGGCTTCGTCCTAACAACTACTTATCTTTTTAAGCAATGCATTGGTTGTTCATATATATATATATGTGTAGACATTTGCCACATCTAATGCATTTGTCAACGTCTTTGTGTTTCAATGTTTCTGGACCACATAGGTAACCAAGCTTGTACACTCGTTTACGGAAGGTTCGGAGGAATGGTCCAAGAAGGCGGTAGAGCTGGAGGAGTCATGAAGACTTTAGAAGTAAGTTCTATTTGTAATTTATTTATCCAACAATGGCTAATGATGCACAGTACACTAATTCCTCTTGTGAACATGCAGTTTGGTTGTGGAATTTCAAAATTATCTGTTTGTCTTCATGCATGCTGGACGCGAATGGAAGGTGTATGGGGTGGCAAAGATGGTCTTTGGAAACAATGACACAGAAACTAGAAAGTCTTTGCAAAGTGATAATGGTGGTAAAAAGTTGATCATTTTCTTGGCTTTCACTCTTCATTTCATCCATCAAGCAATCCTTTATATGTTTGCATTGTTATCTTGAGTTCTTGATATTTATCATCTACATTATGGGGTTGTGATTTTCTTTTTATCTATGGCAAGTTTGTTCCTTTGATAAATGTTGTTGGATGCTTTTTTAGTGGTTTCCAATTACTTTAGTACTGTGGTGTGGGTGTTTCTCATCTTGTTTTGTTTTATTTGGTTGTGCTTTTATGTTATCTCATTCAAGTAAACGATGTGTATTGTTCTTTGTGGTATATCAACCTCTGTGAGACATTTTATTGTTGGGATGTCTGTAATTGATTAGCATTTTAGGATTAGACTCTCGGTTCAATTGAAATTACATGGAACTTCTCATATTCTAATTTTGATTTGAACAGCCCAATTCACCTTCCAAATGAGATAAAACCATTTCAAAAGTAAAGAATTCCATGACATATATGTAGTGTTAATTAACACATGGTTCCGGTAACTTCTTTTTAAGTTTTCATTTATCTTTTGTTATCCTATCAAACTACTTTTGTTTTGTTTTCTTTTGCCAGTTACTATCAAACTACTTCTGTTTATATTCTTTTTTAGTAATTTGACAAATAAATGTGATTTACGAAGCCATAAGATTGAGACATGAATGTGCACTAGTGTTATGTGATTGTTGCTTTGATTAACTGTGGAGTCGTTGAGGCATAATTTCATGCATTTTGAATTGCTTTGAAAGAGAGTTGGAATATCTTTGCTTCTACTAAATCTTAGGATTCTTGTGAGATTATATTTGTTTGCTAAAACTCTACCCGATTGATCCTTATATCCCTAACATGGGACATGCATAAAAATTCAAAGGCCCTTCCCCTTCCGAAAAAAAAGAAAGAAAGAATGGAAAGTAAGAAAAAGGAAATTACATCTACTCCGCTGGTTTAGGTCACTTAGTAACTGGGTAACTTCATCACAAATGTTGTTATTCACGTAAAACGGTGGCCGGAGCTATGAGTATGCAAAGCACTTTAGGTAAAACGTGTTTTGGTTGAGTAACCGGGTGCCTTCACCACAAGTGTTGTCATTCGCGTCAAAAGGCCAGAATGCGACGTTTTTTGGTTGAGTAACCGGGTGCCTTCACCACAAGTGTTGTCATTCGCGTCAAAAGACCGGAAAACGGCCTAAAGGACACAAGTCACGGGCAAAAACAAAGGAAAAAAAAGAAAAAAAAAAGCCGTGACTAAAGCAAAAGGGGAAGAAAAAAGAAAAAAAAATCATTAGTGGCCAAAGAAAAGAAAGAAATGCGAAATCCGTCCCGACTAGGTAGATGTAAGGAGATAAAAGGGTATTGTGTTAGCATCGAGGATGATAACATTTAGAAATCCATAGATTTTGTGGAAGCTTGATTGTCCTCCTCTATACTTGGCAAAACGAAGTGTTGTGATGTGATTTGCCTCTTACCCTCGTTATGATAAGTTAGCATTTGCATAATGTATTGTGGCGTTTGTGTTTTGAGATTATGTGCACATAGTATTTCATTCTGTTGGAGGCAATAACTTTAAAGACATTGCGGCAGTCCTTTCTTTTCTTTATTGATTTATTAAAAAATTGTCATATTTCTTGGTGCTGAAAATTTTTGTGTGTAAAATCCTCTACTTTAGGCATGCCTTTTCTTATGTGACTACTATTTTTGGTTGGGAGGAGGAGGAGATAGATTCTGGCCTTGTATTTATTGTAACAATATTTAAATTCTATATTATTATAGTTTTCTTTATTCTTATGAATTATTCCCTTTAGACTGCCATCCCAGCACGGTGAGGGTGCAAGTTCAGTATATAGCAGTAGTGCATCTTACATGACCGCCCCTTAAAAGGAAAATGTATGTGCTTGCATGTAAGAGTTAAAGAAGTCTACCATGCTGCATATAGACAAGTATTATAAATTTTTCACTTATAATCTTTACTGGCCCATGAATGCAGTTTATCCAGGTATGTATCAATGTATCAGATTCCTTTTTTGTGTTCCATCTTTCTGTTAAACTCTTTAATGAAGTTCATCAGATATCTTTCAGTTACATTTGCTACACTTGGTGAGAACACCAGATGATGTCCCTGGATGTGCTTCTTAGTGCTGGTGTTCCGTGGTGCAGGTGACTATTTATATGCTATCATATCATGTTTATCATTTGTCCCCTACAGTCTTATGCAGAACCCATTCATTAGTTCATTGGTAGCGCGAGCTATTCTTTTGAGGGGCTAGGTGTGTTAGTGCTCTCCTGCATTTATCTTTTTATGCTCTTGAAGTGTTGAAGGAGTAAAATTCAAGTCCATACTCGACAATAGATATTGGGTGGTATTGAGTTATGCGCTCGCAGCAAGGTGTTTTAAATGAAAAAAAGATTACATCATGAGAAGAATATATGGAACATAAGTACTGTAAAAATCTTTTAGGTACCTTTGAGGACTTAGCATTCTGCTAGGGATTTTCTTATCCATTGAAAATCAACAGATACAATTAGATACCATCATTTGTTAATATTAGGTCTGTGAGCACTTTTTGTTGTTCTGCATCTTTAGTGATTTAATCTTTGGTTGCATTGTAAGTCACTCTCTTAAATCAATGTTTTTCTTGACTACTGGTGCAAAAAGCTCGAGAATTTGTTGTCACTTCCCAAGAGCTTATCACTCGGGGTTCAGTCCTGGTAAGTCACTTGTACTGGCTTAATTCCTATCGATATTTATGTTGATCTATCTAGAGAAGTTATTTAATATCACCATGTGAAATTAAAGTGCTTATTCTGTTTATTCGATCTTATTGTTTTAGAATATTATTGTGGAGATGCTGCTGATATGGCTAGTACTGAATCGTCGAGTGTTGCAAGAGAAGCTGCAATACATAGTGCAGCTATTAGGTGTCGTCCAATGGTGTCTCGCTTCCAGTTATCATATGATCTTGCAGTCTCGTTATGTTCTAGGTTCGTTTTCTTTTCTTATGTGTGATCCTCTTCTGGTATCACCCAGAATTGGTCTCTTGGAAATTTAGTATTTTACCGGCATTCCTTTTCTTGTTATGCCCCTGTGCAGAAACCTATGGTAAGATAATAATTATTATTTAAAATTGAAATATATGCAAATAATTGCTTCATTTATGTAATATATGACTTTTGATCACAATTGGAATGCTAATTACTGTGTCGCGCTGTAGAATGATGCATGTTAGTTGGAGCTAAATGAAGGTAAGTTGGTGGATATCTCTAAGTCATAAAGTATGAGAGCATTTTAGAGGATGCTTGATGGTTTTGATTTTTTGAGTGCAATAATGGCAATATACTAAAATCGTCTACAACAGTAGACATATTGTCCCCATATTCTTTTACTATTCCTTTCTCGAATTATGATATGCCTGTTGCTAGGTAAATTTTGAACTTATGTACATGAGCATGCAATTGCAATCTCTGGGATTTTGGCATCTAACTATTGGACAATGCTCTGGTCCGTTGTTGTGGGATGGGATGTTTGATGCTACATTTAGGATATTCTATACAGTTTGGTCTTATGTAGACGTTATTGGTGATATTCCGTTTTTTAGTCAGTTTGGGTAAGATTGAAAGTGATGAGCTCGTGCTCAAGTATTGTTTCATTTAGTAATTTACTGAGTTGTGAAGCTCTGTGAGTACATGTATCATGAATGATTATGCTAGTCAAGATTGGTTTATGATCAGCTACCCCCAAAACCCTTCTATTGTATTTGGTCTCTGAAATATGCAACTTGTTAATAGATCTAGATATGAAACTTTGAAATAATTAAGCAGGCTGTTCAATTTGAGAATTGGAGTTCATTGGATTTAGGCCTTTAATTGGTATCCTTTTGTCTATACCTGTATCATCCAGAATGGTTCCGTGATGCCAATCAGGATCACCATGAACTCTGTGCTTCCTGTTTCCATCATGTCTGCTGACTTGTATTGAACTACTCTAGCTCTTTGCGGATCTTGGGGATCTTCAATAGCTCTGAAGTGTTGTTTATATATCAAACTACTGCTGAACGGATGGAGTTGAATTTGTATCTAGTTTCAATAGAGACTAATTACTGGACTACAGACTATGATCATGATCATTCTGTTGCAGTTTTTCGCCACAGAATGTGAAATAAAGTAATTTCTACTGTGATAACGAAGAATTTTTCGCTCTTATGATCATCTACATTTCTTAGACTAGATATATTATTAATTAGTTACTGAACGAGGTTCTTTCTTATTTACTTTGTTATTTAAATAGGATATCTATGGTAGAGAAATTTCTGTTTTTCCTGCGCCAAAGGGACAAATAATGACATGGAAGGAGTCTTTACTTGATACACCTACCTATAGTTGGGTATGCTTGTTTTACAATGTTCCTAAAACGGGCTTAGGAGATGTGGCATTGTCCATGTTGCACACAGTATGGTAGCCGCTCATTCAGATATAGATGATGCTGGAGAGATTGTTACACCAACCCCCAGAGTAAAGAGGATCTTGTCAAGCTCACGTTGTCTTCCACATATTGCACAAGTAATATTTTAAGTGCCTGTCCTTCTATTGGTTGTGTGTGCTCTTGTCCCAATTTGGCCAACTGAAAAATCTACTCAGACTTATTAGAATAAAAAATTGCTAAAAGCGCAGAAAGTTATGCTTATTATTGTATCTTTTGTTTATTTACATGGAGAGCCTGAAAAATGTAAAGGTTGATATGTGGTTTCAAATAAGTTCCATCAACCTTTGTCCTCAAATATTTGAGATTTTCAATCTGGCAGTTCTATGATTTGTATTCGCTTAGGGATAATAAGTCGAGGATTATGTTGATGGATATGCAAGGGTGGGGTACAGCATTTCCGGCTTCTGTTAAAAGAGTTCTAAATTTTGCTTGTATGTAGATCTGGTACAAGTTGGTTCAAAAGAATTATGAAGGGCTGTTCATTTTGTTTTTCCCTTCCCTCAATCTTTACTCGCTTCAACGAGCAGGCCATTCTTTCATGTACATAAAGCACTGGGCCCCTTAAAGCATTCCTTTGGTTATGAGCTTGGTTACATAAAAGATTGATGTGTGGCACGTAGAGTAAAATAGGATCAGAGCTTTATCCTACAATAAACCGGTCGCCTTGCAAGCCATTTAAAATTGGAGTCAGTTGTCCGGTATTTATGCTTATTGTCACATGAGATGCACATTGGAGACTGATTGAGCAAACAACTGTAGAAGGGTCACTGGAATTGTTGCACCTCCTTATACTGAGATATAGTTTCCGTGTAATATGCACTTAGGATATCCACGTGTACTAGTATCCTTAAACTCCTGGTGTTTTAAAGATGCAACTTTTCATATTCTCTTGTGCCTTTTCATGGTAATTAGATTGTAACACTTTCACTTTGGAAGTGGGGTAACTTTTGTTCCTTTTTTTGCCTTCCACAGAGGTTTGAGATGTTTTCGTTATTTTTTCTTTTGTTTTTAAGCTGAACTAGGCAGTGGCTCGATGGTGGCTCCATCAATATGCACATTGTTTCTCAATTTCAGTGCTTCGGTTAATGAACCAAACTCTTTCCTCTATTTCTTATGTGCAGGCAATGCTTTCTGGTGAACCAACTATTGTTGATGCTGCTGCTGCTGCTCTGCTGAAAGCTATAGTTACTAGGAACCCAAAAGCAATGATCCGATTACACAGTACAGGCGCATTTTCTTTTGCCCTGGCTTACCCTGGATCTAATCTTCTTTCAATTGCCCAACTGTTCTCAGTGACTCATGTTTATCAAGCTTTTCATGGTGGTGAGGAAGCTGCTGTTTCCTCTTCTCTACCTTTGGCGAAACGAAGTGTTTTGGGCGGCCTCTTACCTGAGTCATTGCTTTATGTACTGGAACGTAGTGGCCCAGTTGCTTTTGCCGCAGCAATGGTTTCTGATTCCGACACTCCTGAGATTATTTGGACACACAAGATGCGAGCAGAAAATCTGATCCGTCAGGTAGCCCTGAATCTCCAACTGGAGTTTGCTACTTCTCTTTCACCCCAAGCATCTTTTGTTAACATTTAGTATTTACATTCTAAAACATGGTGGTACTTGAGTCAACCTCAATGCAAATAAGTCCTGCATTTAACTCTCAGTTTTATTTGATTAGGTTCTTCAGCATCTTGGTGATTTCCCTCAGAAATTGTCACAGCATTGTCATTCCTTATATGACTATGCTCCAATGCCACCAGTGACATATCCAGAGCTGAAAGATGAAATGTGGTGATCGGTATTATCTTCGAAACTTATGTGATGAAATTAGATTTCCTAATTGGCCTATTGTTGAACATGTTGAGTTTCTGCAATCATTGGTAGTAATGTGGAGAGAAGAGTTAAGTCGAAGGCCAATGGACCTTTCTGAAGAAGAAGCTTGCAAGATACTAGAGATTTCCATTGATGAAGTATCCAGAGACGACGCCCCTAAGAAGCCAAGTTTTGAGTCAGTTGAGGAGATACCTAATATATCAAAGCAGATTGAGTATATTGATGAGGAAAAGCTCAAGAGACAGTATAGGAAACTTGCAATGAAGTATCATCCAGACAAAAATCCTAAAGGGAGGGAGAAGTTTCTGGCAGTGCAGAAAGCTTATGAGTGCTTGCAGGTATGCCAAATTCCTTGATCCTGTGTGAGGATCTGTCATTACTCATAAAAAACGGAGACCATATGATTAAGCTTGAGAAAAAAAAAAGAACATATAGACAAGGGATCTTATAAGCTGCCAGCTGCCAGATCTTATTTCAAATGAATTAGTCGACTTGTTTAGACGCGTTTTCACAATTAAGCTGTTTATTGACTGGTAGAAAGTGCTCTAAAGGTATTTATGCTGTCAAGATGGGCCAAATGCTTTTTTCCACATATAAATGGATATCAATATTGGTTTTAAATATATCTTGGAACTAGGAAGGACACGGGACTATATATATATGTACTTCTTAGATATGATACTACCTCAATTTAAGGTGTGGACCAAGAATAAATTTAAATATATAGATTTAAGTGGCTTTTGCGGAAGAGTGAAAATGTAAATCATAGGGTTTTCCTATGAGGTTTGGACAACTTACATATGTTTCCCTTTGGTTTTGTTGCCTCCATCTAATATTTCATTCTGCAATCAGTAAACTTCTTGGAATGTGATCAGCAAAGTTGGACAAAATTCCTAAGTTGAACCCTACATATGAGGCATGTCTTTGGCCGGAATGCAATCCTCTTTAATTGGTTGTATTTCTTCATATTTGAGTTCTATGTTTCATATTTTCTCTTTAGTGATCTACTGCTTTCTTATTCCTCTCCCTTAGGTGACCATGCAAGAATTGCAAGGTCCCAGACTTGGAGGTTGTTGCTTCTCTTAAAGGGCCAGTGTATTATATATAGGTGATATGGGATTTTATTGATGCCATTCAAATATGCTGGATATACAATTTTCTTTCCGCTGATCGAGCACATCTTCTAGTTGCATCCTCGGAGCTTGTTTGGTTGACGTAAATTCATCATCTGCCTTTAATTTCCATATCATTCTTCTTTAGATAAGTACTTTGTAAATGTACTTTTGCTTATGCTATTTCCACATATTTAACTATCAGGTGCGAGTCTTCATCATTGAATGGTGAAGAGCTTGTGAGAGATGGTGGAATACCTCTTCTTGCAACCCTCCTTTCCCGTTGCATGTGTGTGGTCCAACCAACAACTCCTGCCACTGAACCGTCCACTACTATTGTTGCTAACATAATGCGAACCTTTTCAGTTTTGAGTCAGTTTGAAAGTGCGAGAACTGAGATGCTCGAATTTTCAGGATTAGTTGATGACATTGTTCATTGCACTGAACTTGAGCTTGTTCCTGCTGCTATTGATGCTGCCCTGCAGACCATTGCTCACCTTTCTATCTCCTCTGAAATTCAAAATGCCCTTCTGAAGGCTGGTGTACTGTGGTAAGATAGATCATTATATTGTTATGATTATGCTTTCATCAGTTTTCTAGCATGAGATTCTAGTTTCTGGAAGTTTACAGAACTTTGCTGAACACTACTGTTTCTGTTATGGATTTCTTGACCATCCTTTTATATTTGTCGCTTAACCTGGCTCCAAGTGACATATTGCTCAGTGACTTAGCTTCTATTCTTTCATTACTTTTCACTCTTTTGCGCATATAATTCTTCGTAGCTCATATATAGATATTGAATAATGAAATTACCCATATTGGTCTATTTATAATGCTCTTTGTGCTCATGTGGATGACTTTGTTGCTGGCATTTTCTCTGTCTTTCTGAGCTTGTATAGAAAACTTATTTGCTTGTGAAGGTGGTCATTTATTTTTTAAATTGAACAAAATGTTGGAACTCTAGTGTTGAAGATGCTTTGTAGTTACTATTCCTTGAATGCCAGAATGTACTTTTTCTATGTGAAGTGTGAAAACTTAAGGTTTATGAACAATATGAATTTTGAAGCCACTGCATCAGCTGGTACATGAGTGTTACATCTTACAAAAACCATTCCGATGTTTCTCAAAAAACTGCCGTACCTTGATGTTATAGTTTTCTCTTGTGGTCTGTTACTTGAATCGAGGTCCATTTACAAACTTGAGGGTTCATAGAGTTAATGTTTATTTGTTTGGTACCTTTTGTCGAGTCAATTTGCTTGCGAAGAGAGTCCAACTTTCTTTTAAAATTGAACAAAATCTTGGAACTATTGTGTTGAAGGTACTTTATGGTGACTATTCTTTGAAAGACAAAATTTCTTTATTCTACGTCACTGTGGAAGTTTATGGTTTATGAACATTGTGAACTTGAAGGCCTCTGCATCAGCTGCTATGTGCCTGTTATATCTTAAAAACAACTCCACTGTTGCAAACTGCTTTATGGTGATGTTATGGTCTTTCTCAGGTGGATTATTTTGTTTGAATCCAGGTCCATTTCAGAAACTTGTGGTTTTATAGGGTCACTTTTTGTTTGTTCAGGTATCTTATACCATTGTTGCTCCAATATGATTCGACGACGGAGGAATCAGATAAGACAGATGCACATGGTGTTGGAACTAGCGTTCAAATAGCAAAAAAATACATGCTGTAAAAGCATCTCATGCCTTGTCAAGGCTTAGTGGTTTGGTTGACGAGGAGATCCCGACACCCTACAATCAGGCTGCAGTTGATGCCCTTAGAGCTTTACTAACCCCTAAACTTGCAAGCATGCTGAAAAATAAATTAGCAAAAGACCTCCTATTCACATTAAACTCAAACTTGGAGTCCCCTGAGGTAAAGGCTGCAGATTTTGCATTTTGACAAAGAAAAAACATATTGGGTGCTACTTGAGCATTGCCTCATCTTCTTGCATCAGTATCTGCATATTTTCTTTGAATGTTGTGAAACTCAGAGCACTATAACAGGGCAGGTTTCTTAACATACCTTTTCTGATATGTAGGCAATACTTGCTTCTTCTTCTTTTATAAGTACTTTGTTGGTTCTTTTAGAAGTAGATAACTGAGGGAAAAAAGAGAGGAAAGCAATATGTTCTACATCTTTGTGTTATTAAAAGGTTTCAAATTGGCTTTAACTACTTGGTATGTAGTTGTCATGAAGATTCTATAACTGATTCAAGTTTCATTTTTTTTTCTTTTCCCGATTTACTTTTTTACTAGCAAATCCTGGTGTGGTGGTGGCATGGATGTTTTCTGGACGTTCTGCATTTAAATCTAGAGAACTTAATTTTCCTTTGAACTATCTTTTGCACTGGACGTAGTATTTAATTCAAAGAATGTCTTGCAGGTCAACTATTGGTTATTTAAGGGAAGAGGTTATTTGTTTGCATCTAATAGAGTATCTTCTTCCGTATATCTATCTTGTCAGATCAAAGAAATTTGGTGTTGGGTCTTAAAATCTATGCCCTTCCTATCTATGACTAGTTGTGAAGTTTCCATGCATTTCTTATGTTTGATATGCAAACCTATTTGCACATTTTCCTCCTCCCCACCCCATAAAAAAAACAAAAAAAAAAAAAAGAAGCTTTAGCACCAGAAGTTCTTTTCACGAGCCTGAAGGTTTAGTTTTTTTGCATAATGATTAAGAAAAGGGTATCTGTTATGTGCAAGCTATAATTCTAATCTATATATAGGTTGTCTTTCTGATAATAATTGGGGTGTGGGTGTTACTTTTCATAACTATCTAGATTGAAAATGTTCTGTAGTTCCAAGTGATGGCCATTTGTAGATGCTCTATATCCATAGTTGATGACCTTGTGGGACTCTCAGATATCATGACATAGTTTCACTTGATCTTTCATTTGCACAGATAATCTGGAATTCCTCCACTCGAGCAAAACTATTGAAATTTGTGGAAGAGCAGCGTGCAAGCCTTAGTCATCATGGTTCATATGACCTTAAAGATTCGCATTCCTTTGTTTATGAAGCATTATCTAAGGAGCTCTATATTGGCAACGTATAATTGAGAGTCTATAATGATCAACCAGATTTTGAAATTACTAATCCTGAGGACTTCTGTCTTGACCTTGTTGATTTTATATCACATCTTGTCCATAATGAACCCGCTGCAAGCATGGATACTCATGTTAATAGTGATGTAACCACTGATGGATCTGCCGAGCAGGATTCTTCTGATGATTCTTCGGCATCACTTGATGGGAAAAGCTTGGAGAGGGAGGATTTCGAACTAGTTAAAAATCTTCAATACAGTCTGCTATCCCTTCAGGTAGAAGTCTGGTGGTTTTTCGTCTGACACTTGTTTAGTCACCCTTGACACCTTTTTTTCTGTAATTTCTGTAATTTCAGCACTTGTTGACAAAGAATCCGAATTTAGCTTCAGTGGTCTCCACAAAGGAGAAGCTATTGCCCCTCTTTGAATGCTTTTCTCTTCCTGTTTCTTCATCAAGCAACATTCCTCAGCTATGTCTACTTGTTTTATCACGGTTAACAACATATGCACCTTGTGTGGAAGCAATGGTCGCAGATAGCTCTGGTCTGCTTATTTTATTACAGTTGCTTCACTCATCTCCCAGCTGCCGTGAAGGAGCTTTGCATGTTCTCTATGCCTTGGCAAGCACGCCGGAGCTAGCTTGGGCAGCTGCAAAGCATGGAGGGGTGGTTTTCATTCTTGAAGTTCCCTTGCCAATACAAGGTATGCTGATCTCATAGATAGCGGTTTCTTAAGAATTCTATCTTGTGCTCTAAAATAGAAATTTTGTATAGAAGAGATTCCGTTGCAGCAAAGGGCCGGAGCAGCTTCGCTATTAGGGAAGCTTGTTGGCCAGACTATGCATGGGCCTAGAGTGGCGATAACTCTGGCAGGATTTCTGCCTGAAGCAGTTGTGACTGCTCTTGAACAAACAACAGAAACTCCTGAACTTGTCTGGACTCCAGCAATGGCTGCATCATTGTCTGCACAAATAGCAACTATGGCTTCGGATCTGTACCGTGAACAGGTGAAAGGACGTGTTGTTGATTGGGATGTACCTGAGCAGGCCTCTGGCCAACAGGAGATGAGAAATGAACCTCAGGTATAACTGCTTTGTGCTGCAGATGTACTCTTTTGTTTTTGATTGATTACATGGATGTTCTAAAGAACGCTAATTCTGTTTAATGACTTACATGATGTATTGCTGTCTAGGTTGGAGGGATCTATGTTAGGTTATTCCTGAAAGATCCCAAATTTCCACTTAGAAATTCCAAGAGATTTCTTGAAGGGCTGCTGGATCAGTACCTTACATCCGTTGCCGCCTCACAATATAATGGCCAAGCTGTTGACACTGAACTTCCTCTACTTCTTTCTGCTGCCCTGGTCTCTTTACTCAGGATGTACCCCGCTCTTGCAGATCATGTTGGATATCTTGGTTATGTGCCCAAACTTGTGTCTGCAGTAGCCCATGGAGCAAGCAGAGAAACAATGGCTTCAGAAACCTATGTATCTGAGGATGGTTCGTCGCAACAAAATTCACAAACTCCTCAGGAGCGAGTTCGCCTTAGTTGTTTACGTGTTCTACATTAGCTTGCAGCTAGCACCACCTGTGCAGAAGCTATGGCAGCCACTAGTGTTGGGACACCCCAGGTATGCTGTGGTTTTAAGCAGCCCCCCTTTTTTCCCCTCCAAGAAAATATCATACAAAAGATGTGTTTATCTGATTAAACATCTGTTGCTAAGTTTGGTATTGTTCTGATGAGCTTTTTCTTCAGGTAGTTCCACTTCTGATGAAGGCGATTGGTTGGCAAGGTGGAAGCATCCTAGCTCTTGAAACCTTAAAGCGTGTTGTAGTTGCAGGGAATCGAGCAAGAGATGCACTTGTTGCACAGGGTCTCAAGTGAGCATCAATATCTCCTTAGACTTTAAGTTGTAGAATTGTTATGAAATGTGCAGACGTGGTTAATAAAACAGCAATGTGCATAAATTCATCTGTGTTTTCATGATAAATTTTCTAAGATGGGTGCATAAGTAATGCAAATCATGCAATTAGTATTTATTAGATACAAAGTAATTTTCGGCCCACAATGTGCAATTATCTGTCACCTGGGCTAAGATATTGGTTGGTGATTGAGTCTGATTTTAGAATATTATTGGGATATGCATCCTGATAAAACTACTGTTGCATGTTCTCTGTGTCATGCAATAGTAACATGGCATATAATTGTTGTAGGGTTGGTCTTGTGGAAGTTCTTCTTGGCCTTCTTGATTGGCGAGCTGGGGGAAGAAATGGGCTTTGTTCACAGATGAACTGGAATGAGTCAGAAGCAGCAATTGGCCGGGTTCTTCAAATTCAGGTCTGTACCATATCATGATTTGTGTGAACACATACCCTGCCTTTTCTGCATGGTGGTTTGGAAAATTCAGATGGTGCCTTTAGATTAAATGATAAATGTCTTTATATCCAAGTATAGAACATTTGCAATGAACTAACATAAAATGCCAGACCAACCTTGTTGGACAGAAGAAGTGCATAATTAGCAAAAGAAATTATGTTCTGAATTCCTATGATATGTTGCTCAAGGTGGTCTGAGTTCTATTTTTTTTTAATTTCTCCAGAAATATATTTGTGTTCATAATCTCTTTGTGGTCATAATCCCTTTGCTGTGTTCGCGTAGGTTTTGCATGCATTTGCAACAGAAGGGGCCTATTGTACCAAAGTACGTGACATACTGAGTGCCTCTGATGTAAGTCATGACTCCTTAATCTGTGTTGCATTTTATCTGACTATTCTTGAGTGAGTTTTTCCTGAAATTTTTAGAACAACTAGTAGCTAAAACCCTTTGAGTTCGTGTTTTTTGCATGAATTGGTCAACGGCTGGCAGCTTTATGTGGTTGGTCAGCTGACCCATCCCCTGCTTAATCATGGTTTTGCTTTCCATCAGATTTAGCTGCATCAAATCTTGTTGCTTTTAACCTTTCTTTTTTAAAAAATTATAAGCAGTCAGTCTTTCAACAAAGATGACTTCCAGCCGTTGGATCTTCCATGTTTCCTTTAAAATGACAAGGAAAAACAATATGCACACCAAAATGAAAAGCTCTAAAAGGATTAGTAGTTTACAAGTCCTTGTTAAAAGCTTTTCTTGAGGTATTGTGATTGTTTCGTGAGTTTTTTGATTAGCATGCGAGAATGCTAAGTGAATAATGATTTATTTAGGCTTAAGAAAATTAAAGCTGCTGAGAAGATTTCTGTATCTCCGTTTCACATGTATGTTTGATCTACTTTGCACTGTAGATGCAGGCTTATTAAGGAGTTCTTCCATACTCTGGCATAGGATGGGCAGGATAAAGTCAGCTAATAGTGGGGTCTAGTTTGGATCTAGGTAATAGAACCACCAGGATAATAGATCATATGCTCTGAATTTGTGGGTTGATCAGGCATAGTGCATGAGTTTTAATACATATAGTGGGTAATGTTGTGACACTGCAGATTATCAGGAAACATGAAGTGTAAATGAATTTTTGAAAAGCATGAATTGTTCTGAAAATAATTTACATGCCAAATGTATGTGATACATGAATTAAATATTGAAATGCATATATTTTTTTTAAACTAGTTTGCACACCAAGTATATGTGAAACACAATTGACAGATATGATGGTTTTTAGAATTCAATGGATCTTTTAGTAATTTAATATTCAGAAAAAGATGTCATATTTTGTTGTAACGAATCTTCCAATAGACGTTATTGATGATATTCCATTTTTTTAGTCAATTTGGTATGAGCTCCCCCTATTCAAGTATTGTTTCATTTGGTAATTTACTGAGTTGTGAAGCTCTGTGAGTACATGCTCACATTATCATGAATGATTATGCTACTCAAGATTGGTTTATAATCAGCTACCCCCAAAACTCTTCTATTGTATTTGGTCTCTGAAATATGCAACCTGTTAATAGATCTAGATCTGAAACTTTGAAATAATTAAGTAGGCTGATCAATTTGAGAATTGGAGTTCATTGGGTTTAGGCCTTGCATTGGTATCCTTTTGTCTATACCCGTGTATCATCCACAATGGTACCGTGATGCCAATCAGGATCACCATGAACTCTGTGCTTCCTGTCTCCATTATGTCAACTTGTATTGAACTACTCTAGCTCTTTTCGGATCTTGGGGATCTGAATTAATACATTATTCAATTTCTATAGGCAATTTCTCATCTGGTTTTCGCTGGTTTTACTCAATCCAGGCTTAAAACTTGGCTACATATTGCACAGTTGGTGAAGGTGAAGGATACATCAGCTAAACTTAAGCAAGCTAGTGAAACATAATATCAAGTTGAAGTTAGTGTCATTTTGTCTCTTTGCTTAACAGAGGATCCGGCAGTTGTGTTTTGTCATATTTCATCTATTCTGTCCATTTTAACCAATTTATGTGTCATGATTGCCTGCGAATCGTGGTGTCCTAGAAATCTTGCAATCTCTTGAAACTCAAACAATACAAATAGACTTTGTTTGTAGTTTTTTTTGTTTAAAATTTAGGGGCAATAAAATGATGTTTGAACTTTTTTTTGCACCATTCTCTGATCCGTGGTCTGATTTCCATACTATTCCCTGCAGGCAACGAAGAAAATTACACCGCCAAACTTGCGAAAGACTTTCAGGCAGATTGAAAGTCTGCTTAGGGGGAGAGAACGGATGTTCATTTTGTTCCCCAAGCCATCTTCCTTCTAGGTAATATATTAAATGGGAATAGGATGCTATCCAAATGAGTTCATCTCTGGGATTTTCTTCTGTTTGTGGTTACTATGGACAATATTTTATGGTTTGTGAAATTTGCATTGACTGGTGGATCATTTACGTAATCTCATACCACTTTCTATGTTAAACTGTATTGTTGGGCTGTGGCTTAGATTTTGAAACTACTATCTCCTGCATCTACTCAGCTGGTGATGCAGATATAAGTGAACATAAGAGTCAGAAACAGTGACCTCGTCTTGTGAATCTAGGGGGTACACCAATTAAGGAATTTTAACTTTTGTGGTAAATGTAATTTGAAAATGACAAACATATAATAAACTATCTTTTCATCAACAGGCCATTGTAAATTTGGTTTAGCATGAAATTGAAATGAGATTCACTATTTGCGGACTATACATAATGTTTGTAACTTTGTAAAAGTACTCGCATTTGTGGTTTCTCATCCAACATATGTTATGGTACCCGTCGCATGTGCAACTTCATCAAATTTGTCCTGTCGCCCTCTAATTTATAGTTCTTTCTTTTTCTTTCTTTTTTGTCTTCCATCTTTCTTTTAAACCCTTCCAATGAAGTTTATCACATAATTTTCTTTCAGTTACATTTGCTACACTTGGTGAGAAGACCACGGTGATGTGACCGGAAGTGCTTTAGTATTCGTGTTCCGTGGTGCAGGTGACTATTCATATGCTATCATATCATTTTTATCATTTGTCCCCCAATGATTTGTGTTGTTGGGTTCTCATTTTCTTGGATTTTTGATTAATTGGAGCGTATTTCTTCATTGTTTTTGCTGCTCTGATTTAATTTATCTAATCATAATAGCGTTTGTGTTCTACCACCTTGCATAATTGCTTTTTTGCTGCTGAAACTCTGCTGTTCTCCATTTTCAACTTTCTTGTTCACAGCATATATAATCAACTAACATATTGTAGAACTCTTGTAAAGTTAATCTGCTCTTGTGGTAGAGATTGTATTCTTGCTTAAGTGCTTGGACTCACGTTGAAGTAACTTCCTCCTCGCTTATACAACTCTTTGACAGCATAAGAATTGGCGGGTGATTAATACAGTTATTGAACAAAACCTTCCAGCCAAAAAGGTGAGAATAGATTCTGGTAGAGATTAATACAGTTAATCTGCTCTTGTGGTAGAGATTGTGTTCTTGCTTGAGTGCTTGGACTCACATTGAAGTAACTTCCTTCTCGCTTATACAATTCTTTGACAGCATAAGAATTGGCGGGTGATTAATACAGTTGTTGAACAAAACCTTCCAGCCAAAAAGGTGAGAATAGATCTATCCTCATACACTCTCATTTATTATTTAAAAGGGTATCAATAATACATAAGTGGTGTTCACACTTTTATTATAGTATAATATAATAATATATATAACTGTAAATAAAAAGCATAGTAAGTTATTGTGTATATTATAAATTTGTGAATGATTTGCTATTATATTTCTTCATTTATGACTGGCGTTAAATAATTTTATAATTAATTTTTAGTTTTTAATTTATTCGCATGTCATTTTTTATATTTCTTCTTTTTTGTGATGACAATTATATCTCTTTCTTATAATAATAGATTGTTAAATTATGTATAGTAATTTTGTAATTAGTTAATTTATGTAAAATCAAGTTAGTAGTTGAATTCTAACTTTGATGTTATATGATAATCGGATTTCGATGGAAATGGTTTATATGCAAATTATATTGCATAATAATAATTATTTATTATTTAATATATTAAAAATTATTTGTAATGAGAAAGTCGCCATTATTTCATTTATTTTATATTTGTTTTACTTATTAATTAAATTTTTTATTTTATTTGTCCTGTTGTGGGAAAAAATATTTTAAAATTGATGGAACGAATTGGAGTGCTACAAATTAAAATTTTAATTGATTATTTAATTTAAAGATCAATTAAGAATTTAATCATATTGCTAGAAAAACTATTAAGTAGACCAAGTATTTTAATGTAGTATATATGTTAAGTAGTAAGATATCAATTATCTATTGGCTTGTTACACACACGCATAATTATATTCTTTATATAATTATATTCTTTGTCATTATTTATAGTTCAATGATTTTGAATTTTAATGTTTATAAATTTTTGTAAATAATTTATATGCCTTATATAATTATATTTGTCATATCATTTATGAATTACCTTTATTCCACTATATTTGCTTTTTTAGGCAATAAAAAGAGAAGAAAATTGAATTTATTGTCCAAAATAAATAAATAGTCTATATGGTTACTATATTCGTAATTATAATTGAATTTATTGATTTATAGTTCTCATGTAGGGCTCGGAGTTAGGATATAAAATGATGGTCTTATAACTGTTAGTAGAAAATTAGAATTACGTCATTTAATTAATATTTTTTGGAATATGTTATATATATAGTATGATGTTAATATTATTATATTTTTATTTTTATAAGTTTAAAATTTTTTATCAATATTTTTGGACCAATTCCTAACGAAAAAGGGTTGAGCCTAAACAATGAAAATTTCAGTGTGTAATTTAGAACTTTTTGGAGGAAAATGCATTTTTTTATTTTTAAGTTAATCCTAATTTTATTCATTAATTATCTCAAGTTAGTTGTTTATTTTGTTAATAAAGTTATAATGATAATTTTAGCTATTTCTTTAATTAATTTTGTTAATTCATAATAATAACTAGTTAATTTTTATGGACTAGTCGTCATGTACATAATTAACATTAACATTAACATTAATGTTTATAAATTTTTATAGATTTGGTTTGATTTGACCAAATTCGTAAGAATTTGTAAACATTTGAGATAAAAAAAATTATATTATATAAAATATAGTAGTTTGTGGAAAATAAAAAAAAAGTAAAAAATAATTCTATATGTAAATATTTGGACCACGTGACCATGCCATTTATTTTTACTTCTTATACTTCTTGTTCCTTGCTTTGTCATGTTCCTTTTTATTGATTTTGTTAATTTATTATGTGGGTAGTTATTTTTTTGCACTAGTTGTTATGGTATTTCTACGTGTATAAAACAAATAAATTTTATAATTTAAAATGTAATAATTTGTTAGGCAGTGGTCTTAATAATTAAATAATATCTTTGTGTTAATTTTTAATAATTTTTTTTTCAATTTTCTAATTTTATATGTAAGCTAATATTATTACTTTAAATTTTTATTTTGAATAACATCAAAAATTAAAAAAAACTAATTTATTATTTATATTTATTTAAAAATTATAATATATGGAGAGTTTATTATTAATGTATATAACCAAACATTACGTACATATTCTTGCATTGGATGTTTCGCAATACAATTAGTAAATAGAAATTAATTTTTAATTTATTTGAAGATAAAATTTTTATTTTATTTATTAGAGTTTGTGGTAAATACGTATTACAAGTTTTCTAATTTTTTATTTTTTAATTGTCAAAGTTTATTAAAACATTTTTAATAATAATTTAATTCAAGTAAAAGTTTTATCTCAAATTCTATTTAAAAGTTTATTTATTTTCTATTAAAATAAATATTTGGAAATAGGAGAAAGAATATTCCATGTTTTTTAATTTTTTATTAAATTATGTGCAAAAAAGAATATTTATTTGGCTAGGCAGCGCTCTTAAAAATTAAACTTTATAAAAATATAATTTTATTTGTATATTATTATGGAGTGGAGTTAATATTATTATATATTTTTTCTTATAAGTACAAAAATATTACATAACAAATGTTGATTGAGGGGGGTAAAATTAAAATTTTGTGTAACTTTTATGCTATTGTCAAAATTTTTCGTCAAATTCTTAACAAAGAGGATCAGATGAAAATGGTGAATTTTCTGTACGTGTACTTTTGGAATATTTCTTTTTTGAGAAAAAAGTGTAATTCCCAAGCGAATTAACCCTAAATTAATCATTTTTCCGTTCTCTTTCATTAATCGTATCATATTATATTATTTAAAATTTCCTTATTTTGTCATTATATTAGATTTAGTGGTCACTTATATATTTTTATGAGTAGATCTCTTCTGATTGTGGTCTACTTATTCTTAATTTTTTTATATTATGCTTATATATTCTTATTTATATTGTAGGTATTAATTAATTTTGTCAATTTAATTATTTTATTTGTTAGTTATTGTTGCATGTTTTCCTTATGTGCACATAACAAATAATATTTATAGTTCAACCAACGATTAAAATCATTGTTTTTTTTATCTTTTTTTTTTGTAATATTCTTCTTTACTAATTGTTTTTTAATATTTACTAAAAATGCCTCTATCAAATATGAAAAATCAGAGAAATATTTATTATTTCTCTTCGCTCCTCCTACTATGATAAAATCATGGATATAATACTTCTGAATTTTTTACAAACCCAATATTAATAGTATTTTGAATGGGCATTTATATAAGTCAATATTATTATTTTGGTTTCAAATTTTGATTATAATTTATTTTATTTTGTATTATGTCAAACAAAAATAATAATTTTAAAAAATTAACTTATTATTTATATTAAAATAAAGCTCTTAAGAAATTTATTTATTGATATTATTTATATGTTTTACTAAATAAATTTATATATTATAATTTTAGTCAAGTTTATTAAAAAAATAATGTTAACTAAATTATATAATTTTATTTCAAAAAGTTATTTATTATTATTTGTGGTACATATTTATTAAACATTTTTATTATTTATGTATAATAATAATTTATTAAGATATTTTCAAAACAAATAATAATTAAAATAAAAAATAATAAGAAGCAGCAACTAAAAATCATTTTTATGTCTTTGTAGTTTATTGTTACTTTATTATTTATATTAATATGAATGATTTGAAATTGGGATAATTTTATATTGGGTGTTCTTTTTTTTTTTTTTTGTTTCTTGTATAAATTGTCTTGAACTCTAAAATAATATTTTGTTTGAATAACTATTAAAATTAAACATTATCTTCATAAATTAAAGAAATATAATAAACATCTTATACTTTTTCACACTATTAGTATTAAATTTATAAATAGATGATTATAAAATACATAATTATATCCACAAATATGAAATTTAAAATAATGCTTAGTTAACTACTAAACAAAAAATATAGCTTATGAAATTCTTTTGAAAACAAAGTATACCAACAAATGAATATTCAGGACTTTCATCGAGGTATTGATGAATATTATACGGATTTATTTCAAAATTGATAGTATAGCCAAATTTGGAAAATTTTTCAAATATTTAGGAAAAAAAGAGTATAAAAAAACCCATCGATGGGACTGCATACTTAAAAAATAAAATTAATTATTTAGAATTAAGAATAATTTATATGCAAAATTAAATTTAAAATTAAATGATAATAGGACTTTTAAATAATCTACATGCATTTTATATTATATTTGTTGTATTATTTATTAATTATCATTATAATCATTTCATATTATTAGATTTATATTTATTCGCTTTATTAGGTAATAAAAAAAATTGAATTTACTGTACAAATAAATAAATAGTCCATGTTTTAGTATTGTGTTTATATATATTTTATGTATATTTATAATTATTATGTAAAATTGTGAGTTTGGACATAAAATGCTGACCTTAGAACAGATCTTAAAAAATTAGAATTACATAACTCAATTAACATTTTTAGTCTTATATGTATTATATATTTTTATTTTTATAAGTTTAAAATTAAAAATATAAATATTGTTGGACAATTCCTAATGGATTAAGTGTTCAGCTTGAATGGTGCGTGTAATTTTAAAACTTTTTGGAAGAAAGTGTAATTTCTCATTTTTAAGTTAATGTTGCTTATCATTATGTGGTTAATTACTATTTAATTTTTAAGAACTAGTTGTCGTGTACATAGTAAACATTATAAAATTGAAATAAAATACTATTTTGTTTGAATATCTAGATAGTGGTTCTAATAATTAAACATTATAATTATAAACACATAAACGTAATAATTATTTTGATTATATAAACATAATTCTATCTGATAAAATTTGAATAGAAATAAAGATGAGAGGGATTGATTAGTTTTATAATTTTATATATTTTAATCTTTGTTATATTTAATGTTATTTTTATTATATTAAAAATTTATAAATTAATTTATTATTTATATTACGATAAAATTTTTACATTTAAAAATTATAATGTGGTCAAATATGTATATTTGATGAAAATTGATTTTGATTTTTGATTCATTTTATTAAAATTGATTTTATTCAGTAGAATTTGTGGTAAATATTTATTTAAATAATTTCATGTCAATTAATAATTTAATTTCAAATAGTTATTGATATATTAATAATTAATTATAACTAAATTTATAAAAATTCTCTAATTTTTTATTTTGAAAAATTATAATTTTTTAACTATTTTTTAACTATTATATATGGTCAAGAATTTTTACTTGAATTTGACCATATATAAAAAATTATGATTTTTCAAAATAAAAGATGAGAGAACGTTTATAAATTTAGTTATAACTTATTAATATATCAATAACTATTTGAAATTGAATTATTAATTGGCTTGAAATTATTTTAATAAATATCTACCACATCTACTAGATAAAATCAATTTCCTAAAAATAAAACTAGATAACTTTTATCTTCAAATAAATCAAAAATAATTTTTAATTTTCATTAAATATTTCAATATATTTTAACCACATTATAATTTATAAATATAAAAATTTATTTTAATATAAATAATAAATTAATTTATAAATTTCTAATATAATACAAATAACATTAAATATAATAAAAATTAAAATATATAAAATTATAAAACTAAACTATCCCTCTCTTCTTTATTTCTATTCAAAATAAACTATAAATTTGTTTGTTTTTATGGTCATACTTTTATCAGATAGGACTATGTTTATATAATCTAAATAATTATTATATAAACAGAACTATGTTTAATTATCAGGAGGACCACTATCAGGACCTCTACGAATTGTCATCCTCTTTTTAAAAAAAATATTAGCAATTTTTATGAATTTTAAGTGACGGTTGGGTAAATTTATTAGACAGAAGCAAACCTCAGTATTAAATGTAAATTTCCAAACCACAGGATATCTACGTATAATTATACTAGATCTCATGGAAAGACAGTATAATTATTTGGGTCGAATTGCATAAAACCCCCATATGATTAAAAAATTCAGCAAAAGCCCCATTCTGATTTGAAAACAGGCAAAATATATGTCTAATAATTACATAATAATAAGCAACATTAACTTAAAAATGAGAAATTACACTTTCTTCATAAAGTTCTAAAATTGCACACCATTCAAATTTTCACACTTAATCCATTAGGAATTGTCTAAAAATATTGATAAAATTTTAATTTTATATTTATAAATATAGAAATATAGTGTTAAATCTATTTTTACTCCTGTGATATAACAAAATATCAAAAATCCCCCCATAAAATTTTTAATATAAAAATATTACGAATAAATAATCACACTGCCCCCTAGTCAATTTGAATCTATTCTTTTAGAAATGACTAAAAAACCCCATCTAATCAACTAGTCAAACTAGGCTTATTAGTATATAATTATTTTAATTCATAATATATATAATTTATAATTATTAAAATATATTTATAATTATAATTTATAAAAAAGAATTCAAAATAATAATTATAACCCCCCAACATCTTCTTCCCCCTCCCCCCAGCCATCTTGCCTCCAACCCCCCCCCCCCCCCATTCCCTCCCGTGAACTTTCCTCCCCCTACCATCCATTTGGGCATCATCGGCTGTCTAGATCTGGCCGATCGGCATCGCCCTCGTTGCGTTGGGCGATGACTACTGTTTTTTTTTTAATTATATATATAATTAATTTTAATTTAATTAAAATAATATTTTATTATATAAATAATTAACTAATTTTTATATAAAAGAACATTTATTATTATTAAAAATGTATACCATTTTAATTAAATAATTATTATATAAATAATCATATATATAATATTATATATATTACAAGTGAGAGAATGGCAACAATATAAAAAGAAAAAGGTACTTCATAAAAAAATCGCAGTTTAAGCACGTGTGCCCTAATTTTTGTACGGATGGATTTTTTGAATTTATTTTATATCACAGGGGGAGCATTTGATACTTTAATTTTCATAGGGAGTTTTTTTTAACATTTCTATTATTATAGGGGTGTCTCTATATTTTTTCCTGAAAATATATAATATAAACCTCATTCTATATATATATGACTAAAAATGTTGATTGAGTGATGTAATTCTAATTTTTAAGATTACTTCTAAGGTCAGTATTTTATGTCCGAACTCCTAATTTTACATGAAAATTATAAATATACATAAATATATATAAACACAAATACGATATATAACTACAGATATACTAAACATGGACTATTTTTGTACAATAAATTCAATTTTATTCTTTTTTTTTATTGCCTAATAAAGCGAATAAATATATATCTAATAATATGAAATGATTATAATGGTAATTCATAAATAATACGACATATATAATTATAAAATACATGTAGATTCTTTAAAGTCCTATTATAATTTGATTTTAAGTTTAATTTTGTACATAAATTACTCTTAATTATAAATAATTAATTTTATTTTTTAGAGTACATAAAGTGAAATAAAAAAAGGAAAATTAAGTTAGGTATATGCAGTCCCATCGTCGAATTAATAATATGATTATAATTATAAATTTAATAAAATTAATTAATACCTACAATATAAATAGGACTAAACCTCATTCTATATATATATGACTAAAAATGTCAATTGAGTGATATAATTCTAATTTTTAAGATTACTTCTAAGGTCAGTATTTTATGTCCGAATTTCTAATTTTACATGAAAATTATAAATATACATAAACATATAAACACAAATATGATATATAACTACAGATACACTAAAACATGGACTATTTTTGTACAATAAAATCAATTTTATTCCTTTTTTTATTGCCTAATAAAGCGAAGAAATATATATCTAATAATATGAAATGATTATAATGTTAATTCATAAATAATACGACATATATAATTATAAAATGCATGTAGATCCTTTAAAGTCCTATTATAATTTGATTTTAAGTTTAATTTTGTACATAAATTATTCTTAATTATAAATAATTAATTTTATTTTTTAGAGTACATAAAGTGAAATAAAAAAAAAAGAAAAATTAAGTTAGGTATGCAGTCCCATCGTTGAATTAATAATATGATTATAATTATAAATTTAATAAAATTAATTAATACCTACAATATAAATAGGACTAAACCTCATTCTATATATATATGACTAAAAATGTTAATTGAGTGATGTAATTCTAATTTTTAAAATCACTTCTAAGGTCAGCATTTTATGTCCAAACTCCTAATTTTACATGAAAATTATAAATATACATAAACATAAAAATATTAATTGAGTGATGTAATTCTAATTTTTAAAATCACTTCTAAGGTCAGCATTTTATGTCCAAACTCCTAATTTTACATGAAAATTATAAATATACATAAACATATATAAACACAAATATGATATAAAATAAAATATGGACTATTTTTGTACAATAAATTCAATTTTATTCTTTTTTTTATTGCCTAATAAAGCGAATAAATATATATCTAATAATATGAGATGATTATAATGATAATTCATAAATAATACGACATATATAATTATAAAATGTATGTAAATTCTTTAAAGTCCTATTATAATTTCATTTTCAGTTTAATTTTGTACATAAAATTATTCTTAATTATAAATAAATAATTTTATTTTTTAGAGTACATAAAGTGAAAAAAAAAAAAAAAGTTTAAGTTAGGTATTCAGTCCCATCACATGATTACAATTATAAATTTAATAAAATTAATTAATACCTACAATATAAATAGGACTAAACCTCATTCTATATATATGACTAAAAATGTTAATTGAGTGATGTAATTCTAATTTTTAAGATCACTTCTAAGGTCAGCATTTTATGTCCAAATTTCTAATTTTACATGAAAATTATAAATATACATAAACATATATAAACACAAATATGATATATAATTACAGATATACTAAATCATGGATTATTTTTATACAATAAAATCAATTTTATTTCTTTTTTTATTGCCTAATAAAAGGAATAAATATATATCTAATAATATGAAATGATTATAATGGTAATTTATAAATGGACTATTTTTATACAATAAAATCAATTTTATTCCTTTTTTTATTGCCTAGTAAAGCGAATAAATATATATCTAATAATATGAAATGATTATAATGGTAATTTATAAATAATACGACATATATAATTATAAAATGCATGTAGATTCTTTAAAGTCCTATTATAATTTGATTTTAAGTTTAATTTTGTACATAAATTATTCTTAATTATAAATAATTAATTTTGTTTTTTAGAGTACATAAAGTGAAAAAAAAAAAGAAAAAATTAAATTAGGTATGCAGTCCCATCGTTGAATTAATAATATGATTATAATTATAAATTTAATAAAATTAATTAATACCTACAATATAAATAGGAGTATATAAGCATAATATTAAAGAAATTATGAATAATTAGACTACATTCAAATCTACTCATGAAAACAATAAGTCACCATTAAATCTAAATATAATACAAATTAAGGACCAAATAACTTATCCACCTCAACATTTCAAATAATATAATATAATATATTAAAGAAGATAATTGAGAAATGATTAATTTAAGGTTCATTATACTTATATCGCTCTTAAAAATGAAAATTACACTTTTTTTCAAAAAAAAATTCAAAAAATATTGACGATAGCAAAAGAATTACACAAATTTTTTATTTTACCCCCTCAATCACATTTCATGTAATAATACTTGTATAAAAAAATATAAAATAATATTCACTCCATTCATATACATAATCTATATTCATCCTAAGTACAAAAATATTCAATGACTTGACAAATATTCAAAAGTTATATAATTCTTATTTGCTAAGGTCAATATTTTACGACGAAATCATATCGAAAAAGGTAAAATGTAAATGGAAAATTTGGCAGAATTCGAAACTTAATAATATATAAGTAAAATTATGTTTCATAAAGTTTAATTTTTAAGACAGTAACCAGCCAGCCAGATAAATAATTTAATAAAAAACTGAAAAACATGGAATATTCTTTCTCCTGTTTTCAAATTATTTATTTTAATATGAAATAAATAAACTTTTAAATAGAATTTGAGATAAAATTTTTACTTGAATTAAATTATCATTGAAAAAAATTTAATGAACTTTGACAATTAAGAAATAAAAATTTAGAGAACTTGTAATTTTAATAGGTATTTACCACAAATTTTAATAAATAAAATTCTTATTTTATCTTCAAATAAATTAAAAAATTAATTTTTATTTACTAATTGTTTGGCGAAACGTCCAAAACAAGGATATGTTCGTAATGTTTAATTATATACATTAATAATAAACTCTAACCATATTTTTTTTTAATAAATTGAAGTTTTATTTTAATATAAATAATAAATTAGTTTTTTTTTTTTAATTTTTTATGTTATTCAAAATCAAAATTTAATGTAATAATATTAGCTTACATATAAAATTAGAAAAATTGACTAATCCATCTAACTTTTTTTCTATTAAAAATTAACACAAAGATATCATTTAATTATTACTTTTTAAATTATAAAATTTATTTATTATATACATGTAAAAATAGCACAACAACTAGTGCAAAAAATTAACTATCCACATACAGACGATTTATTTATTTTTGTACAGTAAATTCGATCTTCATCTAATAAAGAGAATAAATATATAATCATATGAACAGTATGATTATAATAGTAATTCATAAATAATATAATATATATAATTATATAATATGTATGTAGACAATTTTAGTACATAATTCTAACTAATTACTTAGTGCACAAAAAATAAAATTATTTTGTTATTTCGTTATTCTAGCCTTTAATATAATATGCATGTAAATAATTTTTTCTAAAAACCCTATCTTACATTTAATATTTTTTAGAGTATAAGAAGTAAAAATAAATGCCATGGTCACGTGGTCCAAATATTTACATATAGAATTAGTTTTGGCTTTTTCTTATTATATATTTTCCACAAGCTACTATGTTTTATCTAATATGATTTTTTTATCTCTAATGTTTAGAAATTCTTACGAATTTGGTCAAATTTCAAACCAAATCTATAAAAATTTATAAATATTAATGTTAATGTTAATTATGTACATGACGACTGGTGCATAAAAGTTATTATTATGAATTAACAAAATTAATTAAAAAAATAGCTAAGTTGTCATTAAAACTTTATTAACAAAATAAGCAACTAACTTGACATAATTAATGAATAAATTTAGGATTAACTTAAAAATAAAAAATTACATTTTCCTCCAAAAAGTTCTAAGTTACACACACTGAAACTTTCATTGTTTTAGGCTCTTTTTCGTTAGGAATTGGTCCAAAAATATATAAATTTTACACTTATAAAAATAAAAATATAATAATATTAACATCATCCTATATATATATAACATATCCCCAAAAAAATTAATTAAAAATGTAATTAAATGATGTAATTCTAATTTTATAAGACCATCATTTTATATCCTAATTCCTAACCCTACATAGACCCTACATGAGAACTATAAATACAATAAATTCAATTATAATTACAAATATAATAACCATATGGACTATTTATTTATTTTGTACAATAAATTCAATTTTCTTCTTTTTTTATTGCCTAACAAAGCGAATAAATATCTATCTAATAATATGTAATAAGTATCTATCTTTAAAAGTCCTATTATACGACAACATTAAGAAACCAAAAACATGTAATTTGCCCTATAACATTGATACACAGAGAATAAAACAAAAGGAGACCATAAATACAAAGTACCCTATATATAACAATAGAATAATATGAAAATATTATTAGTAATATATAATAAATCACAAAATACTAATATAATCATAAACAATTTATGTATAATTTAATTTTCTTATTCTAAGTACGCAAATAAATAATTTTAGATTCTATAGTAAATTATATATAATATAAAAAAATATAATTATATAATATAATATGCATGTAGACACAAGTTTCAAATCAAACTTGTAAAAAATTATAAACATTAAAATTCAAAATCATTAAACCATAAATTATGACAATAAATATAATTATATATGTGCGTGTGTGTATGTGTAACAAACCAATAGATAATTGATGTCTTACTACTTAACATATATACTGCATTAAAATATTTGGTCTACTTAATAGTTTTTCTAGCAATATGTAATTTCTTTGAATTAAATAATCAATTATAATTTTAATTGTAGCACTCCAATTCGTTCCATCAATTTTAGAACATTTTCTCCCACAACACAACAAATAAAATAAGAAATTTAATTAATAAGTGAAACAAATATAAAATAAATGAAATAATGGTGACTTTCTCATTACAAATAATTTTTAATATATAATAAATCATAAATAATTCTTATTATGCAATATAATTTGCATATAAACCATTTATGTTGGAATCCAATTATCATATAACATCCAAGTTAGAATTCAACTACTAACTTCATTTTACATAAATTAACTAATTACAAAGTTACTATACATGATTTAACAATCTATTATTATAAGAAAGAGATATAATTGTCATCACAAAAAAGAAGAAATATAAAAAATGACAAATACTATCTCCATTATCCTATGCAAATAAACTAAAAATTAATTATAAAATTATTTAACAACAGTCATAAATGAAGAAGAAATATAATAGCTAACCATTCACAAATTTATAATATACAGAATAACTTAGTATGCTTTTCATTTACAGTTATATATATTATTATGTTATACTATAATAAAAATGTAAACACCACTTATGTATTATTTCAATTATATACCCTTTTAAATAATAAATCAGAGTGTATGAGGATGGATCTACTCTCACCTTTTTGGTTGGAAGGTTTTGTTCAACAACTGTATTCATCACCCGCCAATTCTCATGCTGTCAAAGAGTTATATAAGCGAGGAGGAAGTTACTTCAACGTGAGTCCAAGCATTCAAGCAAGAACACAATCTCTACCACAGGAGCATATTAACTTTACAAGAGTTCTACAATATGTTGGTTGACTATATATGCTGTGAAAAAAGAAAGTTGAAAATGGAGAACAACAACAGAGTTTCAGCAGCAAAGAAGCAAATATGTAAGGTGGTAGAACACAAACGCTATTATTACTAGATAAATTAAATCAGAGCAGCAAAAACAATGAAGAAATACGCTCCAATTAGTCAAAAATCCAAGAAAATGAGAACCCAACAACACAAATCATTGGGGGACAAATAATAAAAATGATATGATAGCATATGAATAGTCACCTGCACCACGGAACACCAATACTAAAGCACTTCCAGGAACATCACCATGGTCTTCTCACCAAGTGTAGCAAATGTAATTGAAAAAAATTTATGTGATGAAAGAAAAAGAAAGAACTATAATTAGAGGGCTACACGACAAATTTGAAGAAGTTGCACATGCGACGGGTACCATAACATATATTAGATGAGAAACCACAAGAGATTCTTTAAATTAAATACTATGTCCAGTGTAAAAAGACAGTTCAAAGGAAAATTAAGTTCTCTAGATTTGCTAGTAAAAAAGTAAATCGGGAAAAGACAAAATGAAACTTGAATCAGTTATAAAATCTTCATGACAACTACATACAAAGTAGTTAAAGCCAAGAAGATCTAAGGACGTAAATTTGAAACCTTTTAATAACACAAACATGTAGAACATATTGCTTTCCTCTCTTTTTTTCCGTCAGTTATCTACATCTAATAGAACCAACAAAGTACTTACAAAAGAAGCAGCAGCAAGTATTGCCTACATATCAGAAAAGGTATGTTAAGAAGCCTGCCCAGTTATAGTGCTCTGAATTTCACAACATTCAAAGAAAATATGCAAATACTAATGCAAGAAGATGAGGCAATGCTCAAGTAGCACCCAATATGTTTTTTCTTTGTCAAAATGTAAAATCTGCAGCATTTACCTCAGGGGACTCCAAGTTTGAGTTTAATGTGAATAGGAGGTCTTTTGCTAATTTATTTTTCAGCATGCTTGCAAGTTTAGGGGTTAGTAAAGCTCTAAGGGCATCAGCTGCAGCCTGATTGTAGGGTGTCTGTGATCTCCTCGTCAACCAAACCACTAAGCCTTGTATTTGAACGCTAGTTCCAACACCATGTGCATCTGTCTTATCTGATTCCTCTGCCGTCGAATCATATTGGAGCAACAATGGTATAAGGTACCTGAACAAACAAAAGTGACCCTATAAAACCAGAAGTTTCTGAAATCTACCTGGATTCAAACAAAATAATCCACCTGAGAAAGACCATAACATCACGATAAAGCAGTTTGTAACAGTGGAGTGGTTTTTAAGATATAACAGGCACATAGCAGCTGATGCAGAGGCCTTCAAGTTCACAATGTTCATAAACCATAAACTTCCACAATGCCGTAGAATAAAGAAATTTTGTCTTTCAAAGAATAGTCACCATAAAGTACCTTCAAAACTAGTTTCTTCATGATTTGTAACAGTTCTTTACTTGGGGGGTTGGAATCTTTCTATTCCATATATATTCGTTCCTGAGCTTTTTGACATAAATAAAAGAAGCGGTTCTTTCAAATTGTTTCTCATTATTGAGAAAAGGTAACAAAGATAAAATATGAGCTTGTTTTATAGCAATAGTAATTAATCGTTGTTGTTTCCAAGATTTTGTTCAATTTTAAAATAAAAGTTGGGACTCTCTTCGCAAGCAAATTGACTCGACAAAAGGTACCGAACAAATAAACATTAACTCTATGAACCCTCAAGTTTGTAAATGGACCTCGATTCAAGTAACGGGCCACAAGAGAAAACTATAACATCAAGGTATGGCAGTTTTTTGAGAAACATCGGAGTGGTTTTTGTAAGATGTAACAGTCATGTGCCAGCTGATGCAGTGGCTTCAAAATTCATATTGCTCATAAAGCTTAAGTTTTCACACTTCACGTAGAAAAAGTACATTCTGCCATTCAAATAATAGTCACCACAAAGCATCTTCAACACTAGAGTTCCAACATTTTGTTCAATTTAAAAAAATAAAAATATGACCACCTTCACAAGCAAATAAGTTTTCTATACAAGCTCAGACAGACACAGAGAAAATGCAAGCAACAAAGTCATCCACATGAGCACAAAGAGTATAAATAGACCAATATGGGTAATTTCATTATTCAATATCCATATATGAGCTACGAAGAATTATATGGGCAAAAGAGTGAAAAGTAATGATCGAATAGAAGCAAAGTCACTGAGCAATGTCACTTGGAGCCAGGTTAAGCGACAAATATAGAAGGACGGTCAAGAGATCCATAACAGAAAGAGTAGTGTTCTGCAAACTTCCAGAAACTAGAATCTCATGCTAGAAACTGATGAAAGCATAATCATAACAATATAATAATCTATCTTACCACAGTACACCAGCCTTCAGAAGGGCATTTTGAATTTCAGAGGAGATAGAAAGGTGAGCAATGGTCTGCAGGGCAGCATCAATTGCAGCAGGAACAAGCTCAAGTTCAGTGCAATGAACAATGTCATCAACTAATCCTGAAAATTCGAGCATCTCAGTTCTCACACTTTCGACTCAAAACTGAAAAGGTTCGCATTATGTTAGCAACAATAGTAGTGGACGGTTCAGTGGCATGAGTTGTTGGTTGGACCACACACATGCAACGGGAAAGGAGGGTTGCAAGAAGTGGTATTCTACCATCTCTCACAAGCTCTTCACCATTCAATGATGAAGACTCGCACCTGATAGTTAAATAAGTGGAAATAGCATAAGCAAAAGTACATTTACAAAGTACTTATCTAAAGAAGAATGATATGGAAATTAAAGGCAGATGATGAATTTACGTCAAACAAACAAGCTCCGAGGATGCAACTAGAAGATGTGCTCCATCAGAGGAAAGAAAATTGTTATCATCCTTGTCCACTGTAATGGCACTTAAGAGCATAGGATATCCAGCATATTTGAATGGCATCAATACAATCCATATCACCTATATAGAATACACTGGCCCTTTAAGAGAAGCAACAACCTCCAAGTCTGGGGACCTTGCAATCCTTGCATGGTCACCTAAGCGAGAGGAATAAGAAAGCAGTAGATCACTAAAAAGAAAATATGAAACATAGAACTCAAATATGAAGAAATACAACCAATTAAAGAGGATTGCATTCCGGCCAAAGACATGCCTCATATGTAGGGTTCAACTTAGGAATTTTGTCCAACTTTGCTGATCACATTCCAAGAAGTTTACTGATTGCAGAATGAAATATTAGATGGAGGCAACAAAACCAAAGGGAAACACATGTAAGTAGTCCAAACCTCATAGGAAAGCCCTATGATTTACATTTTCACTCTTCCGCAAAAGCCACTTAAATTTATATATTTAAATTTATTTCTTGGTCCACACCTTAAATTGAGGTAGTATCATATCTAAGAATTAAATATATAGATAGTCCCGTGTCCTTCCTAGTTCCAAGATATATTTAAAACCAATACTGATATCCATTTACATGTGTAAAAAAGCATTTGGCTCATCTTGACAGCATAAATACCTTTAGAGCACTTTCTACCAATCAAATAAACAGCTTAATTGTGAAAACGGCGTCTAAACAAGTCGACTAATTCATTTGAAATAAGATCTGGCAGCTCATAGGATCCCTTGTCTATATGTTCTTTTTTTTCCCTCAAGCTTAATCATATAGTCTCCGTTTTTTATGAGTAACGACAGATCCTCACACAGGATCAAGGAATTTGGCATACCTGCAAGCACTCATAAGCTTTCTGCACTGCCAGAAACTTCTCCCTCCCTTCAGGATTATTGTTTGGATGATACTTCATTGCAAGTTTCCTATGTCTCTTGAGCTTTTCCTCATCAATATACTCAATCTGCTTTGATATATTAGGTATCTCCTCAACTGACTCAAAACTTGCTTTCTTAGGGGCGTCGTCTCTGGATACTTCATCAATGGAGATCTCTAGCATCTTGCAAGCTTCTTCTTCAGAAAGGTCCATTGGCCTTCGAGTTAACTCTTCTCTCCACATTACTAGCAATATTTGCAAAAACTCAATATGTTCAACAATAGGCCAATTAGGTAATCTAACTTCATCACATAAGTTTCGAAGATAATAAAGATGACACCACATTTCATCTTTCAGCTCTGGGTATGTCACTGGTGGCATTGGAGCATAGTCATATAAGGAATGACAATGCTGTGACAATTTCTAAGGGAAATCACCAAGATGCTGAAGAACCTAATCAAATAAAACTGAGATAAATGCAGCACTTATTTGCATTGAGGATGACTCAAGTAACACCATGTTTTAGAATGTAAATACTAAATGTTAACAAAAGATGCTTGGGGTGAAAGACAAGTAGCAAACTCCAGTTGCAGATTCAGGGCTACCTGACGGATTAGATTTTCTGCTCGCATCTTGTGTGTCCAAATAATCTCAGGAGTGTCAGAATCAGAAACCATTGCTGTGGCAAAAGCAACTGGGCCGCTATGTTCCAGTACATAAAGCAATGACTAGGTAAGAGGCCACCTAAAACACTTCGTTTCGCCAAAGGTAGAGAAGAGGAAACTGCAGCTTCCTACCACCATGAAAAGCTTGATAAACATGAGTCACCGAGAAGAGTTGGGCAACTGAAAGAAGATTAGATCCAGGGTAAGCCAGAGCAAAATAAAATGCGCCTCTACTGTATAATCGGATCATTGCTTTTGGGTTCCTAGTAACTATAGCTTTCAGCAGAGCAGCAGCAGCATCAACAATAGTCGGTTCACCAGAAAGCATTACCTGCACATAAGAAATAGAGGAAAGAGTTTGGTTCATTAACCGAAGCTCTGAAATTGAGAAACAATGTGCATATTAATTGGAGCCACCATCGAGCCACTGCCTAGTTCAGCTTAAAAACAAAAGAAAAAATAACGAAAACATCTCAAACCTCTGTGGAAGGCAAAGGAAGGAACAAAAGTTACCCCACTTCCAAAGTTAAAGTGTTATAATATAATTACCATGAAAAGGCACAAGAGAATATGAAAAGTTGCATCTTTAAAACACCAGGAGTTAAAGGATACTAGTACACGTGGATATCCTAAGTGCATATTACAGGGAAACTATATCTTAGTATAAGGAGGTGCAACAGTTCCAGTGACCCTTCTACAGTTGTTTGCTCAATCAGTCTCCAATGTGCATCTCATGTGACGATAAGCATAAATACCAGACAACTGACTCCCATTTTAAATGGCTTGCAAGGCAACCGGTTTATTGTAGGATAAAGCTCTGATCCTATTTTACTCTACGTGCCACATATCAATCTTTTTTGTAACCAAGCTCATAACCAAAGGAATGCTTTAAGGGGCCCAGTGCTTTATGTACGTGAAAGAATGGCCTGCTCGTTGAAGCGAGTAAAGATTGAGGGAAGGGAAAAACAAAATGAACAGCCCTTCATAATTCTTTTGAACCAACTTGTACCAGATCTACGTACAAGCAAAATTTAGAACTCTTTTAACAGAAGTCGGAAATGCTGTACCCCACCCTCGCATATCCATCAACATAATCCTCGACTTACTATCCCTATGCGAATACAAATCATAGAACTGCCAGATTGAAAATCTAAAATATTTGAGGACAAAGGTTGATGGAAATTATTTGAAACCACATATCAACCTTTACATTTTTTAGGCTCTCCAGGTAAATAAACAAAAGATACAGTAATAAGCATAACTTTCTGCGTTTTTAGCAATTCTTTATTCTAATAAGTCTGAGTAGATTTTTCAGTTGGCCACATTGGGACAAGAGCACACACAACCAATAGAAGGACAGGCACTTAAAAATATTACTTGTGCAATATGTGGAAGACAACGTGAGCTTGACAAGATCCTCTTTACTCTGGGGGTTGGTGTAACAATCTCTCTAGCATCATCTATATCTGAATGAGCGGCTACCATACTGTGCAATATGGACAATGCCACATCTCCTACCTGAAAAAGAACACGCCCGTTTTAGGAACATTGTAAAACAAGCATACCCAACTATAGGTAGGTGTATCAAGTAAAGACTTCCATGTCATTATTTGTCCCTTTTGCGCAGGAAAAACAGAAATTTCTCTACCATAGATATCCTATTTAAATAACAAAGTAAATAAGAAAGAACCTCGTTCAGTAACTAATTAATAATATATTTAGTCTAAGAAATGTAGATGATCATAAGAGCGAAAAGTTCTTCGTTATCACAGTAGAAAATACTTTATTTCATATTCTGTGACGAAAAACTGCAACAGAATGATCATGATCATAGTCTGTAGTCCAGTAATTAGTCTCTATAGAAACTAGATACTAATTCAACTCCATCAGTTCAGTAGTAGTTTGATATATAAACAACACTTCAGTGCTATTGAAGATCCGCAAAGAGCTAGAGTAGTTCAATACAAGTCAGCAGACATGATGGAACAGGAAGCACAGAGTTCATGGTGATCCTGATTGGCATCACGGCACCATTCTGGGGATGATACAGGTATAGACAAAAAGGATACCAATTCAAGGCCTAAACCCAATGAACTCCAATTCTCAAATTGAACAGCCTGCTTATTTATTTCAAAGTTTCAGATCTAGATCTATTAACAAGTTGCATATTTCAGAGACCAAATACAATAGAAGGGTTTTGGGGGTAGCTGATCATAAACCAATCTTGACTAGCATAATCATTCATGATACATGTAAAAGAATATGGGGACAATATGTCTACTGTTGTAGACGATTTTAGTATATTGCCATTATTGCACTCAAAAAATCAAAACCATCAAGCATCCTCTAAAATGCTCTCATACTTTATGACTTAGAGATATCCACCAAATTACCTTCATTTAGCTCCAACTAACATGCATCATTCTACAGCGCGACACAGTAATTAGCATTCCAATTGTGATCAAAAGTCATATATTACATAAATGAAGCAATTATTTGCATATATTTCAATTTTAAATAATAATTATTATCTTACCATAGGTTTCTGCACAGGGGCATAACAAGAAAAGGAATGCCGGTAAAATACTAAATTTCCAAGAGACCAATTCTGGGTGATACCAGAAGAGGATCACACATAAGAAAAGAAAACGAACCTAGAACATAACGAGACTGCAAGATCATATGATAACTGGAAGCGAGACACCATTGGACGACACCTAATAGCTGCACTATGTATTGCAGCTTCTCTTGCAACACTCGACGATTCAGTACTAGCCATATCAGCAGCATCTCCACAATAATATTCTAAAACAATAAGATCGAATAAACAGAATAAGCACTTTAATTTTACATGTTGATATTAAATAACTTCTCTAGATAGATCAACATAAATATCGATAGGAATTAAGCCAGTACAAGTGACTTACCAGGACTGAACCCCGAGTGATAAGCTCTTGGGAAGTGACAACAAATTCTCGAGCTTTTTGCACCAGTAGTCAAGAAAAACATTGATTTAAGAGAGTGACTTACAATGCAACCAAAGATTAAATCACTAAAGATGCAGAACAACAAAAAGTGTTCACAGACCTAATATTAACAAATGATGGTATCTAATTGTATCTGTTGATTTTCAATGGATAAGAAAATCCCTAGCAGAATGCTAAGTCCTCAAAGGTACCTAAAAGATTTTTACAGTACTTATGTTCCATATATTCTTCTCATGATGTAACCTTTTTTTCATTTAAAACACCTTGCTGCGAGCGCATAACTCAATACCACCCAATATCTATTGTCGAGTATGGACTTGAATTTTACTCCTTCAACACTTCAAGAGCATAAAAAGATAAATGCAGGAGAGCACTAACACACCTAGCCCCTCAAAAGAATAGCTCGCGCTACCAATGAATTAATGAATGGGTTCTGCATAAGACTGTAGGAGACAAATGATAAACATGATATGATAGCATATAAATAGTCACCTGCACCACGGAACACCAGCACTAAGAAGCACATCCAGGGACATCATCTGGTGTTCTCACCAAGTGTAGCAAATGTAACTGAAAGATATCTGATGAACTTCATTAAAGAGTTTAACAGAAAGATGGAACACAAAAAAGGAATCTGATACATTGATACATACCTGGATAAACTGCATTCATGGGCCAGTAAAGATTATAAGTGAAAAATTTATAATACTTGTCTATATGCAGCATGGTAGACTTCTTTAACTCTTACATGCAAGCACATACATTTTCCTTTTAAGGGGCGGTCATGTAAGATGCACTACTGCTATATACTGAACTTGCACCCTCACCGTGCTGGGATGGCAGTCTAAAGGGAATAATTCATAAGAATAAAGAAAACTATAATAATATAGAATTTAAATATTGTTACAATAAATACAAGGCCAGAATCTATCTCCTCCTCCTCCCAACCAAAAATAGTAGTCACATAAGAAAAGGCATGCCTAAAGTAGAGGATTTTACACACAAAAATTTTCAGCACCAAGAAATATGACAATTTTTTAATAAATCAATAAAGAAAAGAAAGGACTGCCGCAATGTCTTTAAAGTTATTGCCTCCAACAGAATGAAATACTATGTGCACATAATCTCAAAACACAAACGCCACAATACATTATGCAAATGCTAACTTATCATAACGAGGGTAAGAGGCAAATCACATCACAACACTTCGTTTTGCCAAGTATAGAGGAGGACAATCAAGCTTCCACAAAATCTATGGATTTCTAAATGTTATCATCCTCGATGCTAACACAATACCCTTTTATCTCCTTACATCTACCTAGTCGGGACGGATTTCGCATTTCTTTCTTTTCTTTGGCCACTAATGATTTTTTTTTCTTTTTTCTTCCCCTTTTGCTTTAGTCACGGCTTTTTTTTTTCTTTTTTTTCCTTTGTTTTTGCCCATGACTTGTGTTCTTTAGGCCGTTTTCCGGTCTTTTGACGCGAATGACAACACTTGTGGTGAAGGCACCCGGTTACTCAACCAAAAAACGTCGCATTCTGGCCTTTTGACGCGAATGACAACACTTGTGGTGAAGGCACCCGGTTACTCAACCAAAACATGTTTTACCTAAAGTGCTTTGCATACTCATAGCTCCGGCCACCGTTTTACGTGAATAACAACATTTGTGATGAAGTTACCCAGTTACTAAGTGACCTAAACCAGCGGAGTAGATGTAATTTCCTTTTTCTTACTTTCCATTCTTTCTTTCTTTTTTTTCGGAAGGGGAAGGGCCTTTGAATTTTTATGCATGTCCCATGTTAGGGATATAAGGATCAATCGGGTAGAGTTTTAGCAAACAAATATAATCTCACAAGAATCCTAAGATTTAGTAGAAGCAAAGATATTCCAACTCTCTTTCAAAGCAATTCAAAATGCATGAAATTATGCCTCAACGACTCCACAGTTAATCAAAGCAACAATCACATAACACTAGTGCACATTCATGTCTCAATCTTATGGCTTCGTAAATCACATTTATTTGTCAAATTACTAAAAAAGAATATAAACAGAAGTAGTTTGATAGTAACTGGCAAAAGAAAACAAAACAAAAGTAGTTTGATAGGATAACAAAAGATAAATGAAAACTTAAAAAGAAGTTACCGGAACCATGTGTTAATTAACACTACATATATGTCATGGAATTCTTTACTTTTGAAATGGTTTTATCTCATTTGGAAGGTGAATTGGGCTGTTCAAATCAAAATTAGAATATGAGAAGTTCCATGTAATTTCAATTGAACCGAGAGTCTAATCCTAAAATGCTAATCAATTACAGACATCCCAACAATAAAATGTCTCACAGAGGTTGATATACCACAAAGAACAATACACATCGTTTACTTGAATGAGATAACATAAAAGCACAACCAAATAAAACAAAACAAGATGAGAAACACCCACACCACAGTACTAAAGTAATTGGAAACCACTAAAAAAGCATCCAACAACATTTATCAAAGGAACAAACTTGCCATAGATAAAAAGAAAATCACAACCCCATAATGTAGATGATAAATATCAAGAACTCAAGATAACAATGCAAACATATAAAGGATTGCTTGATGGATGAAATGAAGAGTGAAAGCCAAGAAAATGATCAACTTTTTACCACCATTATCACTTTGCAAAGACTTTCTAGTTTCTGTGTCATTGTTTCCAAAGACCATCTTTGCCACCCCATACACCTTCCATTCGCGTCCAGCATGCATGAAGACAAACAGATAATTTTGAAATTCCACAACCAAACTGCATGTTCACAAGAGGAATTAGTGTACTGTGCATCATTAGCCATTGTTGGATAAATAAATTACAAATAGAACTTACTTCTAAAGTCTTCATGACTCCTCCAGCTCTACCGCCTTCTTGGACCATTCCTCCGAACCTTCCGTAAACGAGTGTACAAGCTTGGTTACCTATGTGGTCCAGAAACATTGAAACACAAAGACGTTGACAAATGCATTAGATGTGGCAAATGTCTACACATATATATATATATGAACAACCAATGCATTGCTTAAAAAGATAAGTAGTTGTTAGGACGAAGCCTTAACCAACCATCAATCATGAACTGAACTTATAAGGGCATCATACAACTAAGAACAACATGAATCATTACAAACACACAAACACAGCCAAAAATGACACTCTTATAAACAAGACCGTCGTGCTTTGTTATGTTGATCGCCAGCATGGTAAGTCCTCAAAGGTACCTAAAAGATTTTGACAATACTTATGTTCCATTTATTCTCCTCCCAGTGTCATTGTGCTACTAGTGCTTAACTTAATACCACCCAATCTCCATGCCCAAATATTATACTCCTTCAACCCTTCAACAACATTAAAAAGATAAACGTAGGACGAGGACCAGCCCACCCATCCACTCAAAAGAATAACTAGCCCTACCAATGAACTAATGAATTGGTTCGCATAAGTTTCAGATCTATTAACAAGTTGCATATTTTCGAGAACAAATACAATAAAAGTGTTTTGGGGGTAGCTGATTATATAAATCAATCTTGAGTAGCATAATCATTCATGATACATGTACTCACAAAGCTCCAAAATTCAGTAAATTACCAAATGAAACAATATTTGAGCAGAAGCTCATCAGCTTCAATATTACCCAAACTGACTAAATACAGGAATATCACGAATAACGTCTACATAAGACCAAACTGTACAGAAAATCCTAATTTGAGGTTCAAACAGCAGAAACACCCTCTCACTCACAATATGGTATTAGATGATGAATGTATTCAACTTGGAAAGGAGACTGAACTGTTTGTGGTAATAACCAACAATGATAAACTGTGAAGGCCCTTAAAACCATAAGAAATTGAAGCTGGTTCTGGGTTTAGAAGATAATGAGGGATGAAAATTGGATTTGGACAGGTCAAGGGGACAAAACATCATAAAAGAAAAAGTGGCTTCCATTAAAACTTCATGTAATAGAATTCATCATTCACAAAAAGAACTAGCATGGTTCTGAAAATTAACTGTTACAAGTCATAAGAAAAGTGGAAATCTCTGCTCACCAGATGCATACGAGATTATTTGCCTTTTCAATGGTGAAATATAATGAGCCCCTTGGAATGCAGCAGCGCGAGTACATTGAGTTGGTCTGAAATCAACGGAAGCCATCCAGAATTGCCATCATTGTCAAGTTTGTGTCAAGTTTGCAGGTCTCCTGTCTGATTCATATCCTCTTAGCAATGACACCTGAGCAACCATGGAACGCTCATGATTTAGATAAATGTTCATGTCCTACAAATTGTCACATCTTAAGAGCTGGAATAATAAAGGAAGATTACGGGATAAATATACAGACATGTTTTAATGGTTTGGGTATTACGGATTAAACGAAAAAAAGAACAAAAAAAAAAAGAGGGAAAGGCCTGCGTATTGAAAAATTATGTTTCCACTCTTGCTCATATTTTACATTACATATTCCAAAAAAAACCGGATGCGGTGGGGAATTGCACTGCATTGGGCGTCTTAATTGTTTAAAACCAGCATGCTCAAACCTTAAGAGATATCTGTCATTATGCCAAGGAATGTTAGCATACCTCCCCAATATCAGATCCAACTGCAATGCCTTCAGCAATAACCTTTCAAAGAGAGAATGCATCTCCAAATCCCATATTAACTCCTTGACCAGCCAAAGGATGAACAGTGTGTGCAGTATCACCGATAAGAACAACACGTTTAGCATGATTCAGAGACAATGGAAACACCATTCTTTTGGAGGCTACTTTAGTCACTCTGGGAGGAACTTCAAAACACTCATTGGCGGATACTGTTGTGTCTCCAGTGAGCCAAGAGAATGCAGCTCTGCCACCAAACAGTTGAGAATTTGGATGTGGGTCATAGCCATTGTTAAGAGCACGATCTATTTCTCTCACAAAATCAACTTCTGACACGGATTTGCCGTTCAATGACTCGTCAGGGGTGGTCATTGTCCAGATGATATTGCTGAAATTGTCCCCAATTGGCAGAAGTGCAATAGGGCCATTAGGGAGAAAACGTTGCCACGCACAATGGTTTTCCTCCATATGCTCTACAGTACATATAATTGCATTCTGAGAATATTTCCATCCAGTTGAATTTATTCCCGCTAACTCCTTAACTTGTGATTTGGACCCATCAGCTCCAACCTTGAGTGAGCACCATATAGCAGGAGAGCTTAATTCCACATCTTTTAAGCATTAAGAGTAGATTGATGGTTTTTTCTTACAGATATAAGGAGAAATTTGAATAGTTAAGTTCTACATGAAACTTACCGCTAATTTGGCGTACAAGCTATTCCCATCACTAAGTTCCAATTTAGCTAAAGATCCATGAGGACTTGATGCGGATCTTGAATGTATGGTCATTGAGCTTAATCTGGAAGGATATATTTTCTGGTGGAAAGCTGTGTTCTGTAACAAGTATAATGTCACTCAAAAATAGCGAGGATACCCAGTAAAATCTTCAAATTAAAGTACAAACAATTAATGAACCTTGCGAATATTATGAGTAATTGGCAAGGCTTGCGGAAAATTAACAAAAAACTTTCATCAACAAACACTATTCCAGGCCTCAAGAAAGCATCTTACTCTATAATAAGGAAGATGATCTCTCCTTGGAGTTACTATAGTGACAGACTATACCTCCCTCTTCTGAAATTATCAAAGCCTCCGCTCCAAGTTCTCTTCATTGTAAAAAAAAAGGCGCAAAAGGAAAGTTCCAAACTACCCTCACTTAAATAAACCAATAAACAAATAAAAATTAAACAATTATGAGGAACTTCCACCCCTTTCAAGTTTACAACATTTCCGTGCCTAATCTCCTTAGTCTGCAGAAATATAAATGTGTATCCGTTTTCAGTCTGGTTATGCTAATATGTTATTGTTATCTTTTCAAAAATACGTATGGGAATGTCATTCTGAAACTACAGGATTGGGCTTTAATAGTTGGTCTCCTGTGTGAAGATGTAACAATGTTTTGCTAGTGTCGGGACATGAACTCAAGAGGAGCATGACAATACTTACAGAATCAAATGTCTCTAGTGGAAGACTCTCCAAGTGACGTCGAATGACTGCATTCCCTTCACGATGGACCAGTTTTAAGTTAACCAATCCTGAAATGTCAAGGCCACCATCTGTTAACTTCTTTTCTCGGTCCTTTTCAGGAACCTCGTTGAACATCCATAATTCCGAGCCAAAAACGCCTCTAACACCTAAGAAATGACACAACAGTATAACAAACAAGTTATACAGATAAGAATCAATGAATTCAGAAGCCTAAAGTTAAACTAATATAGCATTTGAACAAAAATTTATATCCAGAAAGTGATATTAGAGATGGTTTGAAAAGAAATTCAATTTTGCATTGAGATCAGGGTGCGCACATTGCATGTCAACATTTCACAATCAGATGTTCAAAAAGCGATTAGCATTACAAAGTGCGTGAAAGAATGCTCCATTTTGTCGATGAGCAATTAAAGGAGAAGCTGACTGAAGAACAAGACTAAGATAACATTCTTAGAATTTTTTGGGAAAGACGAAACTTAAGAAGCATATGCACAATAGATTTGTACTTATCGTATATGGTGTCAGCATCTCGTCATCCTTCACATGGGAGAGGTGCATTCTTTTGTAGTTAATAGTTAACCAAAATGAAACAGATTAACCATTTTTCTCTATAGGCCAGTATGGGTACAGAGTAGATTTAATTGTCAAATAACAAATCATTCCAAGTTTCATCTTATGTTGGACTTTTAACATGCTGCTGAGTATTATAAGTGCCAGACGTTAACTTGTCGAACTGCAAGGGCCAATATTAGAATAGGAATGAACTACTCATTGACCCTACAAGTTAGATCATCCTCGTGATGACAAGCCTAAGTAGGAGCTGAAGGCTGCGGCTCAGGCCACCAATTGAGATTGAGGCATGTTAAAATTATCACCTCCCCTTAGAAAATGAATTGATTGGCAATAACGCTTAATTTTTTTTATCACTTTAGCATTTTTTTTCCTACCTTTTCCACAACCAACACACACACGCTATGCATAAAGCAATTTGTCTTAAGCAGCCAGGAATTGCTCCAACACATTTAAATAACTTTAACCCATCAAACCACACTTAAGACGTTAAACTGAAAGAACTCCAAAAAGTGCAATATAAGAGAGATTAATACGAAAATAAATGAAAAGTAAATGTAACAAGTAGAGAAAATCACCATAATCATATCGTCAATGTCACGTCGCCAACCACAAAATAGAATCTTTTTCTGGGAATTTTGGAGGATCAATTATTTTAGGAGATAGACCCTTCCGAATCTGCACGAGATATGGTGTATGAGAACCAAATCGAATGGTACATGTGTATAGGGTTTAACTCATCCTGTAGAAACCATCTAATGTGTCAAATTAGAGAGTATGACTTTTGGTAATGGACCTGGGGCATGTGTCATCATCCTCAGCTATGACAAGAATCTCATCACCTTCTCGTAAAATATAATTATCATCTGGATTTATTTTGATCTTTCCACCATCTGCAAAAACCTTTACTCCACAAGGAATTGCATCAGGGAAAGAAACGAGTACATCTTCAAAACGAAGGCCATCCAGATCCGGCCATCTTTTGATATAAAACTCTGCATTTTCAAACCCCAAAATGTCTTCCCAAATCTGCAAAGCCAGGACGCTATTTAAGTACACCCAAGAAAAATGAAAGAGCAAGAGCAACTGCTGATGTCATATCCACAGGCTAAAAGAAGCAACTTCAGCATTTCAAGATCTCACTTCTATTAAAAATGGAAACTGAAATTAATGAAACATTTTCAAGCAAAAAGGATGTTATAGAGGATTACCATAACTGTCATGGAATCTCTAGTTCTTTCAATTTGATAAGTTTAGTGTTGATTATCAGAAGCAGAGGGATTTTACTTGTTAGTTGAACAACCAGGAAGAGAGGAATAAAGTTCTGTGAGCCAATACTTAAGAAGAATCATATTTTGGATGGCTGTTGTTAATTAATGAACATAGATTTCTAGTTTTGACGTTCACAAAGTTAAATATATAGACCGTCAGAGGATCATTCGTTTCTTACAGACTATCATAAAAAAGCACCTTGATCCACTTAACTGTTAACCAACACAAATAATCATCAAAAACATGGTTTCAGCTGTAATTGATAACTATAATTAGTTACTCAAGGAAAAAGCAATCTTCAACTAACATGCAGCTCTAGTTCTGATGTGTGGCAATTAAGCTACCTTATTTAAATTATTTACCAGAAATATAAGCACTGCATTCTTCATTTTTGTTTTTCTTTTTTGCCTTTTCATTTCTTCTCTTCATTCTCTCAAATATTATTCCTTGCTGTTACCAATAGAGGCATAACCATGCATGACATTGTAATTATTAGCTTTCTTATATATGTAAAAAACAAACATTTTCCAACATTTAAGTACCTGTAAGCATGATAATAAAGATCTATGAAGCACTTTATTCTCCACAACGCACCTAAATGAAAACCACAAACAAGATTATCTGTGAACATTACAGGTTTCATCAAGGAAGGAGACAGCTGCAGAATTGTGCTTACCCTAGTATTTCTTTGTTAATGTCTCTGGCATTGTACCTTGTATATCCAAAACCAGTGTAATCCCAAACCTAGAAGAAGACATTCATCAAATTCAGATGTAAACTGTTCCAACAATCCTTAGCAACATTTTTCTAATTTTAAGTAGAAGAAAATTACTGACCATATGATATTACAATAGAGCAAGTTAAACACATTAGGATTGTCAAAGCAAAAATTAAATGAAAGAAGCACTAGAAAGCAAGATAAAGATGACATGTAAGATGGAGGGAGAAAGTATTTGCAAGCAAGAAAGTAAGAGCAAACTTAGGACATCAACAGAGAGTATTCCAGTATTCCTTCTTTATCTATCAATATGTGAACAATGAGAAAATATTGGGCCAAGAAGGATTGTTCAAACAGCAGTAACATTTCGCAATACCATAATTTGAGGCCTCCTTCTCGCTCTGTCTCTCCCCCTGTTTTTCTTGGTTTTCTTTACTCTGTTTTTTGGGTGAGAAATGAACACAAGAAGAAAGAAATGAAGGTGAGAGGGTTTCACCATCTGAGTGTGGGTGGGGTTTGATGATGGGGAGAAAACGGTGGTTTAAGGGTTTTTACCAGCGGGGTTTTCCTTTCTTGGATTTGTACCCACAGAACTGCGGCTCCTCTCCTTCGCCGGCTTTGGCTTTCTTGGAGGGAGAAAATGAGGGGTATTGTTTGAGGTGTGAGAAGAAGAATTGTAAGAGGTGTGACGGCCTTCCTCGTACCTGCAACGTCACCCACTTGCCTCATCTGCTTCTCCACATTCAGCAACATCTCAATTTTCGCCTCCATTTTCCTACAAAATTAAACCAAAACATTCGATAAATAACAGCACGAGATGCAAAATGGGTAAGCCAACAATAGCGTATAAGCTAATTGGAAATCAGGAACGGACATTTGCTTACCATTTCGATCGAATAGATACGACCAATTGGGAAATTTTTCGTGCAATCGATGAAAAACAAAACCCTAGAGAGAGAGAAAGAGGAGAGAGTTGAAGTATGTTTTACCATGCGACTATCTTACAGCTAATAAACCCTTTACAAAATTATAGAATTTTTATTATACATTTTGACCCCTAAATTATGTTTATTATAACAAAAGTCCCCCTAAAAAAATAATTTAGTGTTGACAGAACAAAAATACCCTTTCAACTTATTTTTATATTTTTCGTTTCACTTCCTAAGTATATTTAATTAAAAAATCTCTCTCAAAACTACTTTTAGTAATTTTAAAATTCTTACTCAAATTTTTATTTAAACAATAATGTTCAAAATGTATAGCTTTATATAAACTATATAATACATAAAAAAATTTACAAGTTCAATATGAAAATATGTTTTACAAAGAAAATTATTTACAAGCTCAATTTAATTTTATAAAAAATGTATGTTATAAACTTATAATTTTTATATTAACTTACATGCACAAATATTTAAAATATAGCATATCATCACTCATAAAATAATAAAATATTATAGATTAATTATATCAACAGAGTTGCATATTTTATAGTACGTATACATAAATGTTCAAAATAAGTTTTTAGATGATGTTGACAATTCCTCTAGAAAAAAGCTTTACTATATATATATAATATAAAACAGACATGATTTGACAATAAATAATAATTTTTGTCTCCCAAAAATACAACATTAAAATAAACTATTTATATATACATATTTATATATAAAAATATATGATTTGACAATGAACATTGATTTTTGTCTCCCAAATCCCAACATCAAACCTACACCACTTATTTTAAAATATTTTAAATTACCCCAAAACATAAATCCAAACATATCATCTATTTTCAACATGTCTTGCAAATCACCTGATGAAATGACTTTCTTCGCGGTTTCTTCATCCAAAGACATCGCCGATGCCATTATGGCAGCAGTGAGTTGAGAGAGAGAGAGCAGAGAGGAGAAGGAGACATAGTGGTTTAGGGTTTTTGAAAATTGGGAATAAATGAAGAAATGATTTTAAAGGATCTTTTCCCTTCTTATTATTGTGAAAAGACTAAACGAACACTACTCTACTCTGCCTTTTACTGCTAGTGGCGAATAAAGAGAAAAGAGGTAATTAAATAATTTTTTTACAAAATAATATGAAATATATTTTTCTCAATTTTTTTTCTGTTTTTTTTATGAAATAATGTATTTTCCAAACCCTAAACGTAGGGTACGGGTTGGGGTTACTATGAAAGCCCATCATCAATGTTCTAACTATTCTAACCATTGTGGGACTGAATTTTGCTTTGTGGGTCTAATTTATATCGTTTGCCTCATAAAGAAAGAAGTATGTGAGAAAAAAGAAATGTGGGTTCAGATAAAAAAGGAAAAAAAATTATGATTGTTGGTTTATCAAAAATATGAAACTTTGTAAGAAAAATAAATATAGAGAATGTGAGAGAGAAGAAAAATTAATTGTAATACAATTTATTAAAATTATAAAATTTGAGTATTTTCAAAAAACAGTTTAATATTTATTATTGTATGATACAAAATTGCTTATAATTTTTAACTTTGAAAAAAATTAATTTAAAAATAAAATTTATAAAATAAAATATTTTTTTAAATTTATTTTCAATAATAAGCTGATAACACATACACACTATTTTCAACATATATTTATTTATTTTTATTTTCTCTTTTTATCTCCACAAAATACAATAAAACACTTTAAAAATGAATCCAAACACCATATTAAATTTTCAACATAACGAATGCATTACTCCACAAGCAAACACCCTCAGATCATAGTCCTCACAATATTGCATGCAAACCACTATAAACTATTGGGGTGACTATCTCGACACTTGCATAACGCCTAAATCTTTAGTTATATATGTATACACAAAATTAAGTGTGATAACATATATTTTATGGGGACAATTACATCGGCCATTCTTAATGTTTGAAACAAAGTTATGTGTGATAACATATATTTTATGGGATAGTTACACCTCCCATTCTTAAGGTTTGGTGTAACTACACGTAAATTTTATGTAATTTGAAAAAATTAAATCTAGTATTCCTAAAGTTTGTTTATGTTACTCAAAGTTCACAGAATTTGCTAAATGAATAAAAAATTGAATGAAAATCCATTATTACCCTCAGTTCACTTATTATTGACTTATTGCAGGTCAAACAAATTCTTTTATAGCCAAACTACCCTACATTTTCACATGTTAAAGCATGTAAGGAAGTATATTTTCTACTTTAGTCAGAAAGTATTATTTTACTTGAAATAAGTCAATAATAAGTCAATTGGGCGTAAATATGAACTGTCATCCTTTTTTTAAAAAAATATCAGCAATTTTTATGAATTTTAAGTGACGGATGGGTAAATTTATTAGACGGAAGCAAACCTCATGAGTACTAAATGTAAATTTTCAAACCGCAGGAGATCTACGTATAATTATACCAGATCTCAGGGAAAGACAGTGTAATTATTTGGGCCAAATTGCATAAAACCCCCATGTGATTTAAGAATTCAGCTAAAACCTCCCTTTTAATTTGAAAATATGCAAAACTATGTCTAATAAATTACATAGTAATTAACTACATAATAATAAGCAACATTAACTTAAAAATGAAAAATTACACTTTCTTCCAAAAAGTTATAAAATTACACACACCATTCAAACTTTCACACTTAATCCATTAGGAATTGTCCAAAAATATTAATAAAATTTTAATTTTACACTTATAAAAATAAAAATATAGGGTTAAATCCATTTGACCTGTGATATAACAAAATATCAAAAATCTCCCTATGAAATTTTTAATGTAGAAAATCACTCCTATGTTACGAATAAATAAGCACACCGCTCCCTGGTCAATTTGAGTCTAATTTTTTAGAAACAATGACTAAAATACCCGTTCTAGTCAATCGGTCAAATTAGGCTTATTAATATATAATTATTTTAATTCATAATATATATAATTTATAATTATTAAAATATATTTATAATATATATAATTATAATTTATAAAAAAAATTCAAAATAACAATTATAACCCTCCCCCCAACATCTTCTTCCCCCCTACCCCTCTCGCCTCCAAACCCCTCCCCCCCTCTCTCCCCCTTCCTCCCGGTGACCTTTGCTCCCCCCTCCCTTCCCTTCCCCCACCGTCCATTTGGGCGTCATCGGCCTCCCAGATCTGGCCGACCGGCGTCGCCCTCGTTGCATTGGGCGATGACTGCTGCTTTGTTTTTAATTATTATATAAAAGAATATTTTATTATTATTAAAAATGTATAATATTTTAATTAAATAATTATTATATAAATAATATTTAATTATTAAATTCATATATATAATATTATATATTACAAGTGAGAGAAGGGTTAAAAAAAAAGGTACTTTCATAGGAAAATCGCAGTCAAAGCGCATATGACCCAATTTTTGTACTGGGGGGGGGGGTTTGAACTTTATTTTATATCATAGGGGGAGTATTTGATACTTTAATTTTCATAGGGATTTTTGTTAACATTCCTATTATTATAGGGGGGGTCTCTGGATTTTTTCCTAAAAATAGATAATATAAACCTCATTCTATATATATATGACTAAAAATGTTAATTGAGTGATGTAATTCTAATTTTTAAGATCACTTCTAAGGTCAGCATTTTGTATGTATATATTTTTTTTCCTTGGAACTAGTATGGTGTACGTGCATGATTGTAATATTTATCTTATCTTTTAGAATATAATTATAAAATTACGAGTATATTACAAACTTTGAATTGTTATAAAAAAATTGTTACATATATTTTATGATAAAACCTCAATAGTTTTGAATTGTCTTTTGAATCTCTCTTAAATCTTGAGACAACTTTGAGGTATTCATCTCGAATTCTTTTCAATTAGTTCATTTTATCATAATATTAAGAACTGTAGCATTTCAAAAATTTACTATTATATTTTTCTTACTGGTTTTCTACCCTAGATCTTGGTGGTAGACATCTCACCACATTCATGGTTGAATGAGTCAACTACATGTGAACCATCTATTACGATACGTAGTATGGTGGTTCGTAAAATCTAGGGCTTGGTTTACTAAGTTATAAATGAGTACTTCAAATTAGTAAATGCAACATCATTATAGTTACTAAAAGAGAAACAAACACCCAATATATAAGTGGCAAACAAAAAGACAATAAGTTCGATAGCAAAATGCATATATATATATATATTTACTACAATTAACACAATTAAAAACAATTATTTTTCGTAACAGAAATCAAGATTAGAACTATATTTCTCAATAATTTTATCAACATCAATATGAATTAAACAATCAAGAGAAAGAAATTGAAAAATAGAATCAACAAAATTCACAAACAAAGTAACACAACTATATTCATTAAGGACATTTCCTAAAAAAGAAAAAGAATCTTACAATAGTATGCTACTATAAGCCATATAATAATTATTATATTAGTGCTTAACATATAATAATTATTATATTAGTACTTAATAAATAATAAGTATAAATTATATTTTTTAACAATTCAGAATTATAATTTTTTTTTGAATTTATAATTATCTTTTACAAAAATGAATTAAAGAATAAGATAAATATTAATTATCCATGCGCAACGCATTGTACACCTTATAATCAGTATAATCAAAAGTATCTAAAAACAATAAACTTATGTGCTCTTATGATTAATTTCTTAATAATAATGATTATAGTCATTTTTATATCAATTTAAGTCCTCTACCCACAATTGTATCATAATGAATAATTAGTCACCTACTCCCAACAATCATCATACAATTATATCATTTAGCACAAATAAGATTTTATTAGAGATAACAATGAAGAAATAGTACTTTTCGTTATGTAACTTAGGTACTTTACACTTTTGGTCTATTATTTAGGAAATTTTCACTTTCAGCTCGTAACTTTCAAAAAGTGACACTTTTTGTCCCATTACGCTTTCTAATTAAATATTTAATGAAAAAAGGCACGTGATCATTAAGTGGTCAGTCTGAAAACTTAACGGTCACGTGGCATTTTTATGTTAAATATGTAAGGAAAATATGTTATGGGATCAAAAGTGTTATACTTTTAAAGTTAAGGGGCCAAATGTGATAATCACGTAACCAATAAAGCGAGAGCGTGAAGGCCCTAACATATGGGACGAAAAATGCTATTTTTCCAATAACAATAAACAAATAGAAACTTTCTACCAACCTAGAAATGGATAAACAAAATAGCTACACACACCCAACATGATGTTCCTAACAAATCACAAGGCCTTCGTACTGTTCGTTCTAATCAGTTCACATCTGCCATGTCCACCATAGACAATAAGGATAAGACCTATACTGCATTCTGAGCATCGAATTTGACAGCTAGGTGGTGGAGGTGGTAGTTGATGAGAAAACAACACTCGTTGTTGCTGAAAGACGATGCCTGATGGCTATGTGGTCATTTGCACTAGTTGGTGTTATAACAACCCCAACAGGTTTTCAATGTAAGAAGGAGGAGCACCTGGACTGGTCTAGGCGGCGAAGGAGGATAATTGCCACAATTATGAAAGCTTACAAATCCGCTCAACAGTTGCACATATTGCAAAGGAGCAAAGTTTTGGATTAGCTAATATTGGGTTTGTGCAATGGAAGCTTTGTGAAATGCTGGCTAGGGCACTGTACAGAACTGATAAGGGTTGTTTTGGGGAGGATTAGTGTGTGTCGATGTAAGAAGGCTTTCAAACTTTGTCATTAGTTAGTTAGAGAATAAAGATGTTATAAGGCTAGTACTTTTTTGGTGTATTTGGATTTCGAAAGGATCGATGTCATGATATGTTGTGAGGATCTTGAAGCTACAAGCTTGTTAGCAAACAAAGCTGCCATTTATATAGTCTTGTTTGTTGGTCTTGAATTTGCAAATGTTAGTGCAGTTGATGTTTCTGGCTCATCGACTAGACGATCTTCTTTGTAGCTAACACACTCTTGCATATTTGCGACTTCTTCTGTTTGTGCCTCTCCTACCCGAAAATGGTTTAGATGCACAGGCATTAGATTCATGCTAAATTCAAGTTGCTGATATGATGCCAACGCAAAAATATAGGCCCCTAATATCACTAAAGCCTACATTTCAACAATATTGGTTTTCTATTATCTACTAGAGCTAGAATCGTTGTAATGTACTTGAGCTAGAGCTCAAAAATTTTGACGAGCTCAGCCTCGAGCTCAATTGGTTTACACTCGAACTCTGAGCAAAGCTCGAATCATTTATACCCCAACTCATAGTTTCTATCATATTGTGAATCAACGTTATCAGCCCAATTGAATAGATAACAAACAACGTTTTAGCAACCAACTAGATTTTCAAAGTAATATGAAATAGAAGTTAGCAGATCAAATATTAGAAATAGAGGAGACTAAGACCATACCAAGAATCCTATGTAGGAACTGCAATATAATGCATGAAGATTTTGGAAAATGCAACAGGTAATGGACAAAGCACAAACCTATATCTATGTCTGAACATTCTCAAGTTTGGATTCCTAAAATATTAGAAACAATCATAGGAACATTATATAATAGCTAGAAAAAGTCCGAGAATTGAGAAAAAGACAACTTCTAATGTAGAAATGATCACATACCTGCTCACAAAGTGCATCCTGCCGCTGAAACACAACCGCAACTCTATATTCTTCAATGATTCTTAGTTTGTTGGATTTCTTCAAATTCTCTTCTTCCTCCTTCAATCATTAGTGACATTCCTCTTTATTGAATTCTTAGTTGCGAAAACTTGGAATCACAAATTTAGTTTAGAATTCCACCAACAAAAGATAAATTGTTCTCTCCGGCCATCTTACCTTTCTTCAATGCTTTGTTGACATCTTTCTCATCTTCATCAACACGATAAACTGCCAACTTGCACTCACGCATTTCTCTGTCTTCATCAGCATGTTCATGACCTCCAATGCACATTTTCTAGTTCAAGAAAAATGAATGAATCAAAGTGTAATGACCGAAAATGAGTTGTCTTTCTAAGCTATAGAAGCAAATAAAAATGAAGAAACCATCGACTCACTGTTCTTTTGGATTGTTCGTCCCTTTTAGTTATCTTGACTGAGCAAGAACGTTTCCTCCCAAGGTCCAAAGGCCGAGGCAATCCTTCTCCAAGCATAATATCTTTAAGGCTACATACTGGGAAAGCCAAAAACTTTCTTTCGCTCCCATATACAAATCTATGAACAATAAGATATTATCAGTCAAGCAAATTTAAGTCAATCCAAATCAACATTGTGATGAACTTAGATATATAATGAATGAGAATAGTTTTGGAAAAAATATGCTTACCAATTTGAATACGACTTTCTTTTCATCATTCTTACCGTTGTTTACAACTTCTTAGATTGTTGAAGGAAAAACCTTCTGGAATCCAGTAACAAAACCATTTCTTTTAGTTTTGTTGTTGCGGAGGATATCACTAGCAAGGACAGAAGAGGTACTTTCTGAACTACCTTGGACCCAGAGATGTTTATCCTATGTTGCAATGATCTGGTCTGCATTTTTATGGTGATACATGCACCAACCTGACAAAGCCGTTGTCATAGTCAAGGTAAATGATATATTATAAGTTATGACAAGCAAAATCGATCAATGAGGTGGAATGAGATTGAAATTTGTACTAAACTCTCAAACATAAGTACCAAGAAAACACAAGTTTTTCGCCATGTAATGAGGAAAAACATAAATTTTTACGATATATACTCAATGAACAAAAGCTTCTCAAATCACTGAATATAATAGATGGACAGTAGGCTTTGAAAATATTACAAATTAACTATAAGAAGCTTTTATTACACGACAAAAACAAACATAACTTGTCCTACATTTACCAAAGGAAATCTCATGTTGTAACGATTGCTATAATGTGTCCCATTAATGGTAGCAAATAAATCCCTTTATGATTTAGACATAAATAAATACATGGAAATGGTAATGAAACACGGGCAAACTTTTTAATATAAACATCAATCAACAGATGAAATCATATAGCAACATAATAGCCAATTGACACATGTAATAGAGTGATCAGGCTTGTCAGTTTCTTATAAACGTACGAACATATATGGATTGTATGAAAATGTCTACTCAACTGAATTCATGAAATAAGACGAAAAACACGCAGTAGAAATATTCAATAAGGAAAAACCGGTTAATTCCATTAATTTCCCACATCGAATCTAGAAACATAATAACTTCAAAGGTTAGACTTAATTTTCTTGTATTAGTCTTCTCATGATCAATTGAACAAGAACCAAAGCTTTGTTACCACATAATTTAGGAAAAAATATTAAGAGCAAAGATGTCAAAGAAACATCAAGGGCAAAAAGTAAAATACCAATTTCTTCAATTTTCCTTAATTGTTTATGACTAAATTAGAGTATCAAAATTCACAACAGTAAGCATATCAATTTTCATAACATGAAAAATCAATTGTTCAATTAAATCATTTCACCAACTAGCAATCATAAATAAACTACAACATGCATATATATATATATATATTTGCATTGCAATTTTTATACAAGAAATTCACAATATCAACACCATTATGCTAAGTATCCTCTGTCGGACATCATTGACGATGTGGTAGACACACGATGCTAGTAGTGTACGGTAAGCAATGTTTACAATGTGATTGCCTCTCCATTTTCGCGTCGTCCACTCAATATCTATTGCCCAATCCCTATTGGGCCAATGAAATGAATCCATCTTCGAATCTCAATAAGGCATTGTCGGCTGAATCTGCATTGGAAGAAAAGGTGTAAATTAGTTTTCGTAGCTCCCTCATCGCATAAAGTACAAGCTCCTAGGTGGGGATAGCCATGGTTTCTCCATAGTGGGAAGCTTGCCAAGAATTGCGTGCCACAATATGAACGAGTGATGAGGGATCTTCAAGGACCCCGAAAGTAGTGAAGACCAACTTACTTTCGGCCCTGGGAGATCAAATAACTGATAGAGGGTCTGTGTAGTGGGTTGTCCCTTGTCACATTTCCAAACAACCCGATCCTCTCCTCTATAAATTCGCGGCAAGTTAGTAATCTCCAAGCATTCAAAATCCATAATGGGAGGCCACTGCCACTCCCTTCCTGAAATCACCAAGCTGAGTTTGGCTGATTCTCCAAGTCCAAGATGGCTCAGACCCCTTGGGAACAATTCAATAAGTGGTCCAAGATGATGCCAAGGGTCTTGCCAAATACAGAAACTCCTCCCGTTACCAATTTGGTAATCCAAAAAAGATCGGAGATAAGAGCAGAGACACAACATTTTCCTCCATCCCCAAGAACCCCCATGCTCCCGGATTGTCCAAATCGATGTGTCCTGTAATCGGTGAAAGTAAAGCCACTATACCCAAATGGAGGTCCTATCACACCGGATAACATCACAAGTTTCTTGCTTATTAGTACGTGATTCAAGGTAGTAATATCCTTGAACCCAAGCCCCCCTCCTCATCCACCGTTTGTCACACATCATTCCATACTACCTTGGCGTAGCCACTAGTCAACGTGCCATTCCAAAGAAAATTTCTCAACTTCTTCTCAATTTCCTTGATGATTTTCTTCGGTAGGATAAAAACAGAAGCCCAATATAAACTCAATGCTGAAAGTACGTATCTGATTATTTGTACTCGCCCAGCATATGATAACAAAATTCCTTCCCAACCAGTAATTCGTGCATCTATAGTTGACAATAATGGTTGACAGTCAGATATAGACAGTTTAGAAGAGATTAAAGAAAGACCTAGACATAAAGCAAGTTTCTGCCTCCTCCAAGTGTTTGTTGCAAGATTGCATTGAATGTATTTTGTCCTGTCTCAGTCATGGTGGTGTAGTCTTTGGAAATGTGGTGAAAACCTTTAATCCATCTTGTACACTCATGCAGACATATGTGTTTATATGTCTACCAGACCCAAAATCTAGATTCTGATTTTTATATAGTACACTTAAAGGACTACCAATGTTATATATTTATTTGAGCACGATATATGATAAGAATTTCAATAGATTATCCTCATACTTAAGTTGTTCTTTGTACTATTGCTTTTTGCAAGAGCATATATAATTCTAGCCCTGGCATGTACCAAAGGAAGAAGCAACATGAAGATAAAGTAGACTATAGATGTGTATGTTCTTATTTTGCACTTTATGGAATAGTAATAATAACAAACAATAATAGTAATAGTAGGAGTTTCGAAGCAAAAAAATAGGTGAGCTGATGAAGATTAACCTTTTATGCCTTAGGTATATCAAGTTGGATGGAGGATAACCTTAATGGTTAGCACTAGCAACATCCATTATTTTGTTATTAGATATTAATTATTACAGAGTTGGTTTTATAGTTTAATACTGTCATTAATGTTTATTGTTGTACTCTTCCGACATAACCCTTGCCCCATCTTTGCCTCCACCTCCACCATCCTCTGTCTGGCATACCTTGACACCATCATAAATTTCAAAACGTGCATTTTCCTTTACCTTTTTCCCTTGTTTCAATAGGTCTCCGTGCATACATTGAGGACAATGTATGTTCTTGGTGTGTGAGAGGTATGTTTTGCTTTGTGCTTGTAATTGATTCTTTGAGAGATGGTTGGATAGTTATTGTAGCATGATTCTTGCGAAACTGGTTGTTGTTGAACATGTGAATGTTGAAATTTGAATTAATGTTTGGAATATGGATATGTGGAGATTGAAAATTTTTATTTGAGGGTTGACAATTTTTATTAAACATCGAAACTTGTGAATCAAATTAGTGTCTTGAGAAAAATAAGTGCATTATCCCATTGTTAGCACTTGAATTTTCAAATTATTGTGTTGTGATATCCCTTATATTAATAGAATTTTCTGTATATGCCAAAATAAATAGGAGAAACTACCATCAGTGGCATATAAAAATATAAAAAAAACTAAAATTGTGTGAACGTTCCATTGACTTCATCAAATGAAAAATGTTCAAGAATCAACACAAAAGCCTTTTGTGTGAGCTTTTGCACAAAAGCACTTCCATATAAATAGTGCCTCTACATTTCTTCTAATTAAGGCCATCAAACTTAGTATGTCCATTCTAGAGCTTACTTAGGGGTGGGCAAACGGGTCGGGTACATCGGGTCCCGACCCGACCCGATCGGGTTCGTGTAAAACAGGGCGGGTTGGTCGAGTTTTTATGGCGGGTTCAAATAAACCAAAACCCACCTATTTTTAGAAGGATCGGGTTCGGGTTCTAAAAACCAACTCGATGAACCCGATCGGGTACCCGAATTAAAAGGGGCAAAAATTGAGAGGGTTTACATAAAACCCGTTTTCCCTCTCTCTCAGACTAGTTCCCTTCTCTCTTCGTTTGATTTCTCAGTGAGTCACCGTCGCTCGCGAGTCGCCGTAGCTATACCTTTCTCAGTTACCAGACTCACCAGTCACCACTCGTGAGTCGCCGTCGCTCTTCACCCTCTCCTCTCTGAAGTCTGAACCCGTCTCCTCTCTCTTTCACTGTGCATTCAGTATTCACATCTCCGCCACTCGCCGCCCATCGCCGTCGTACGCTTCTTCAATCCTGAACTGGGACTTCCTTGAATCTCATCTAATGGTAAGTTTATTTGTTTATGTTTTTCGCCATGTGGTATAATGTGCAGTAAAGTTTGTACCTTGCTTGACAGGATCTAGAAACTTCACAATTGTCTCAAATTTGGCTGGATTTTAGTATCTTACTTCATTTGTCTTGAGTACTTTTTAGTTGATATATATATATGTATGTGTGTTTGTATGGTCTCCATTTATTATGTGTGTTGTGTGTTAAGGTTGTTTTATCCTTGTATGCATATGGAGCAAGGAAAAGTGTTGCTGAGAATGAATGGATTACCTATAAAAGTTGGACTCTTGCTGCATTGGATAAACACTTGTGTGATCTCTGGTTGTCCCATTACCTCAGTACTTTCTGTTTTCTGATTTCCCCAGCACAGATTCTTGTTAGTGGTAGCTGTTTTGTCTGTGTGATCTTCTCTCCGTTTGATGTGTCGTCTGTGGATCTTTGCAAGGACTTCCTTTGTTGCAACTTAAAATTGTTAGACATATAGTTAGACAAGTGCACAAATAATGCAGATATATTAGTGGCATTAAGCAAGGACTTCCTTTGTTGCAACTTAAAATTGTTACTTTGTTGCAATTTCTTTTGGTGTGAGATTCCAATTTCTTTTTCTTTTAATCTTGCAGATGTCAAATTCTTAATCTCAATCTTCACCTACTGTAGACTTATCAGAGGCTCAAGATCAAGGCATAAATATGAACATGGTTCATAATCAGGTCAGTGGTGATCATGTTGACTTTGATGTTGATAAGGGTATGGATATGTCAGAGGATAAGGACGATATTCCACTTGATTCTAAGAAAAGAAAAAAGAGGGTAGTGACTTCTAGATCACCTTGGTGGGATCATTTTCATAAATTTTACTGTGAAAAGGATAAAGTCCAAAAAGCTAAATGCAAATATTGTAGTAGGGAAATCAAAGCCGATCCAAAAGTACATGGAACTAGGCCTCTAAAGAACCACTTTGAATCTTGTAAGAATAAACCTCATGATGTTTCCATCAATCAGACGAGATTGTCTTTTCAATCAATTCGCTTAGGCGAAAAAGAGGCCCCTCTTGTCAATTGGAGATTTGATCAAGAGAAAATTAGAGAGGCTTTGTCTTATATGTTGGTTGTAGATGAGCTCCCATTTAAAACTGTTGAGAATTCTGGATTTAGACATTTCATGTCGGTGGCTTGTCCAATGTTTGCTATTCCATCAAGAAGGACAATAACAAAAGACATTTTTCATATGTATGTCAATGAAAGAGCAAAATTGAAGTCATTTATTAAAAATCATGCTCAAAGGGTTTGCATTACAACAGACACTTGGACATCTATTCAAAAAGTCAATTAAATGTGTCTCACTGCTCATTTTATTGATGATTATTGGAAGTTACATAAGAGAATTTTGAATTTTTGTCCAATTATCGGACACAAAAGTGAAGAAGTTAGTAAAGGTGTTGAGAAATGTTTTCTTGAATGGGGTATTGATAGGATTTTTACGATTACTGTTGTAATGCATCTTCTAATGATGGAGCTATGGTTTACTTGAAAAAGAAACTTGAAAACTGGGGTCAAAATATTTTAGGTTAAAAATATGTGCACATGAGGTGTATAGCACATATAATCAACCTTGTGGTTCAGGATGGTTTGAAAGGGAAGGATGAGCATGAGGCAATATCTCGTATTAGAGGGGCAATTAAGTATGTGAGAAATTCTCCGGCTAGGTACAAAAAATTTCAAGAATGTGCTGAATTTATGGAAACAAAGAAGTTTTGTCTCTTGATGTACCTACCAGATGGAACTCCACCTACTTGATGTTAGAAGCTGCGACATGTCTTAAAAGGGCATTTGATGCTTATGAAGATATAGATCTTGCTTATAAGACTGATCTTTCAAAGAAACCATTTGAATCTGACTGGGATAGGGCAAAGATGCTATTGAAGTTTTTGAAGCATTTTTACAATCTCACATTGTGCATTTCCGGTTCTTCATATGTCACATCTAATATTGTGTTTCATGAAATATGTGAAGTTGATTTGCTTCTTCGAAGATGGTTGCGGAGTGATGATGTTGAATTAAGTGATATGGCAAGAAAATGAAAGAAAATTTTTATTGGGGATCAATTGAAAAGATGAATATGGTTTTATATTATGGTGTGATACTTGATCCACGTCACAAATTAGGGTTTGTAGAATTTTCCTTTGATAAATTATATGGTGGTATTGGATAAAGTGATATAATGAAAGAGAGAGTATGAGATGGTCTTCATGAGTTACAAGTTAAGATATGGACATGCTCTTCAAGGAATTTTAGAAAGCCCGGGTTCATCGTCTAGTCGTGTTTCTTCATCTTCTTCCTCATCAAAGGAAATGTTTATGCATGATGAAGAGAGCGAGACTCGCAAGTTTTCTTTACAACAAGAGTACATGGTGTACATGACAGGGGGAAAAGATCACGTGAAATCAGAGTTAGAGAAGTATCTCAGTGAGGATGTTGAAGAGTATAGGGAAAAGTTTGATATATTAAAATGGTGGAAAGTGAACACTCAGAGGTTTCCGATTCTCTCAAAGATGGCTCGAGATATATTGGCAGTTCCTGTCTCAACTGTTGCTTCAGATGCCACATTTAGCACTGGTGGTCATGTTCTTGATGCATTTAGGAGCTCACTATCTCCTAAAATTGTTCAAGCTATTATTTATGCTCAAGATTGGATCTGTAAAGATTCCAAGCCAATAAGCATAGAAGAAGATTTAAGTGAAATTGAAATGTATGAGTAAGGTACTTTTTATTTTCTCTTTTGCTTTGTTTTATATTAAATTCTATATATTTTTATTTATATTAATCTCAATTCTTTTTTTTTTGTTTTCTTGTAGAGCTGACAAAATTGGGAGTCGATTCAACCATAATTGATATTTGACTAGACTACTTTGGAGTTTGGACTTTCGAATATTTTGGATGTAGTACTTCATAATTCACATGTAATTATAAATTGATTATTATAATGTAATGACTTGATGGATTATTTTGTTCATGTTATCTGCTAATGATATTTCCAAAACTTGAATGTCTCTTGTGACTTTTTGCCATTGCAATTTATTTTATGAATAAAATTTCATTGCTTCATAATAAAAAAAAAATTAAACTTGGGCAAAATTACTCGAACCCGCCTGGGTTCGGGGTCGGGGTCGGGTACCCGACCCGAGGAACCCGAACCCAAGGAACCCGACCCGACGCCCACCCCTAACTACTTACTTGTGCAATACATTTTGAGAATACCACGAAACTTGACACAAACATAGGTCTAGACCCATGCATTTGTGTGGTAAATTTGCCAAACGTAATAATAGCTACAAGTTAGTATGAAAGAGAAACAAACTTTCTTTAATAAAACCGTGCAAAATAGCTAAATTACTAACATTCTCAGAATTTCACGAAACTTGACCCAAACGTAGGTCTAGACTCATGAATTTGTATGGTAAATTTGCTAAGTGTAATAATAACTACAAGTTGATATGAAAGAAAAGCAAACATTCTTTAATAAAACCGTGCAAAAGAGCTAAATTTTGAACGTTCCCAAAATTCAATGAAACTTGACCCAAACGTTGGTTTAGACCCATGCATTTGTGTGGTAAATTTTTTAAGCATAACAATAACTACAAGTTAGTATGAAAACAAAACAAACTTTCTTTAATAAAACCGTGCAAAACAACTAAATTTTGAACGTTCTCACAATTCCACGAAACTTGACCCAGACGTAGGTTTAAACCCATGCATTTATGTGGTAAATTAGCTAAGCATAATAATAACTACAAGTTAGTATGAAAGAGAAATAAACTTACTTTAATAAAACAGTACAAAACAGCTAAATTTTGAATGTTCTCAGAATTCCTCGAAACTTGACCCAAACGTAGGTCTAGGCCCATGCATTTGTGTGGTAAATTTTCCAAGCGTAATAATAACTATAAATTACTATGAATAGACAAACTTTCTTTAACAAAACCGTGCAAAACAACTAAATTTGGAACATTCTCAGAATTCCATGAAACTTGACCCAAACGTAGGTCTAGACCCATGTATTTGTGTGGTAAACTTGCTAAGCGTAATAATAACTACAAGTTATTATGAAAGGGAAACAAACTTTCTTTATTAAAACCGTACGAAATAGCAAAATTTTGAACGTTCTCAAAATTCCACGAAACTTGACCCAAATGTAGGTATAAACCAATGCATTTGTGTGGTAAATTTGCTAAGCGTAATACTAACTACAAGTTAGTACGAAAGGAAAACAAACTTTCTTTAATAAAATCGTGTAAAATATCTAAATTTTAAACGTTGTCAAAGCTCCAAGAAACTTTACCCAAACGTAGGTCGTGACCCATGCATTTGTGTGTTAAATTTGCTAAGCGTAATAATAACAACAAGTTAGTATGAAAAGGAAACAAACTTTCTTTAATAAAATCGTGCAAAACATCTAAATTTTGAACGTTGTCAAAGCTCCAAGAAACTTTACCCAAATGTAGGTCGTGACCCATGCATTTGTGTGGTAAATTTGCTAAGCGTAATAATAACTACAAGTTAGTACGAAAGGGAAGAAAACTTTCTTTAGTAAAACCGTGCAAAATAGCTAAATTTTGAACGTTCTTAGAACTGCACGAAACTTGACCCAAACGTAGATCTGGACCCATGCATTTGTGTGATAAATTTGCTAAACGTAATAATAACTACAAGTTAGTATGGAAGGGAAACAAACTTTTTTTAATAAAACAGAGCAAAACAACTAAATTTATGTCGTTCTCAGAATTCCACGAAACTTGACCCAAACGAAGGTCAAGACTCATGCATTTGTGTGGCACATTTGCTAAGAGTAATAATAAATACAAGTTGGGATAAAAGGGAAGCAAACCTTCTTTAATAAAACCGTGTGCAAAAGAGCTAAACTTCGTACATTCTCAGAATTTCACGAAACTTGACCCAAACATTGGTCAGACCCATACATTCGTGTGGTAAATTTTCTAAATGTAATAATAGCTACAAGTTAGTATGAAAGTGAAACAAAAACAGCAAAATCTTGAACGTTCTAAAAATTTCACGAAACTTGACACAAACATAGGTTTAGACCCATGCATTAGTGCGGCAAATTTGCTAAGCGTAATAATAACTACAAGTTAGTATTAAAGGAAAATAAACTTTCTTTAACAAAATAGTGCAAAACACCTAAATTTTGAATATTTTCAAAATACCACGAAACTTGACCCAAGCGTAGGTGTAAACCCATGCATTTGTGTGGTAAATTTTCTAAGTGTAATAATAACTACAAGTTAGTATGAAATGGAAATAAACTTTCTTTAATAAAACCATGCAAAACAATAAAATTTTGAACGTTCTCAAAATTCCACAAACTTGACACAAACATAGGTCTAGACCCATGCATTAGTGTGGTAAATTTGCTTAGTGTAATAATAACTACAAGTTAGTATGAAATTGAAACAAACTTTGTTTGATAAAACGATGTAAAACAACTAAATTTTGAAAGTTCTCATAATTCCACGAAACTTGACCCAAGCGTAGGTCTAGACCCATGCATTGGTGTGGTAAATTTGCTTAGTGTAATAATAACTACAAGTTAGTATAAAATTGAAACAAACTTTGTTTGATAAAACGATGTAAAACAGCTAAATTTTGAAAGTTCTCATAATTCCACGAAACTTGACCCAAGCGTAGGTCTAGACCCATGCATTTATGTGGTAAATTTGCTAAGTGTAATAATAACTACAAGTTAGTATGAAAGAAAAACAAAGTTTCTTTAATAAACCGTGCAAAACAACTAAATTTCGAACGTTTTCAGAATTCCACGAAGCTTGACCCAGATGTAGGTTTAGACCCATGTATTTGTGTGGTAAACTTGCTAAGCGTAATAATAACTACAAGTTGTTATGAAAGGGAAACAAACTTTCTTTAATAAAACCGTGCAAAACAGCTAAACTTTGAACATTCTCATAATTTCATGAAACCTGACCCAAACGTAGGTCTAGACCCATGCATTTGTGTGGTAAATTTGCTGACGTAATAATAACTCCAAGTTAGTATGAAAGGGAAACAAACTTTCTTTAACAAAACCGTGCAAAACAACTAAATTTTCAATGATCTCAGAATTCCAAGAAGCTTTATCCAAACGTAGGTCTAGACCCACGCATTTGTGTGGTAAATTTTCTAGGCGTAATAATAACTACAAGTTTGTATGAAAGGGAAGCAAACCTTCTTTAATAAAATCGTGCAAAACAACTAAATTTTGAACATTCTCATAATTCCATGAAACTTGACCCAAACGTAGGTCTAGGCTCATGCATTTGTGTGGTAAATTTGATAAGCGTAATAATAACTACAAGTTACTATAAAAGGGAAACAAAAGAGCTAAATATTAAACGTTCTAAGAATTCCACGAAACTTGACACAAACATAGGTCTAGACCATGCATTAGTGTGGTAAATTTGCTTAGCATAATAATAACTACAAGTTAGTAAAAGAGGAAAACAAACTTTCTTTAACAAAACCGTGCAGAACATCTCAATTTTGAACGTTCTCAGAATTTCACGAAACTTGATCCAAGCGTAGGTCTAGACTCATGCATTTGTGTCATAAATTTTTCAAGTGTAATAATAACTACAAGTTAGTATGAAAGGGAAATAAACTTTCTATTATAAAATCGTGCAAAACAGCTAAATTTTGAACGTTCTTAGAATTCCACGAACTTGACCCAAACGTAGGTCTAGGCCCTGGCATTTGTGTGATATATTTGTTAAGCGCAATAATAACTACAAGTTAGTATGAAAAGGGAACAAGCTTTCCTTAATAAAATCGTGCAAAACAGCTAAATTTTGAACGTTCTCAGAACTCCATAAAACTTGACCCAAACGTAGGTCTAGACCCATGCATTTGTGTGATAAATTTGCTAAGCGTAATAATAACTACAAGTTAGTATGAAAGGGAAACAAACTTTATTAAAACTGTGCAAAACAATTAAATTTTGAACGTTCTCAGAATTCCACGAAACTTGACCCAAATGCAGGTCTATACCCATGCATTTGTATGGTAAATTTTTTAAGCGTAATAATAACTACAAGTTAGTATGAAAGGCAAACAAACTTTATTTAATAAAACCGTACAAAACAACTAAATTTTGAATGTTTTCAGAATTCCACGAAACTTGACCCAAACGCAGGTCTAGACCTATGCATTTGTATGGTAAATTTTCTAAGCGTAATAATAACTACAAGTTAGTATGAAAGGCAAACAAACTTTATTTAATAAAATCGTGCTAAACAGCTAAATTTTGAACGTTATCAGAATTTCACGAAACTTGACCCAAATGTAGGTCTAAACCCATTCATTTTTGTGGTAAATTTGTTAAACGTAATAATAACTACAAGTTAGTATGAAAGGAAAACATACTTCCTTTAATAAATCCGTGCAAAACAGCTAAATTTTGAACGCTCTCAGAACTCCACGAAAATTGACCCAAACTTAGGTCTTGACCCATGCATTAGTGTTGTAAATTTGCTAAGCTTAATAAAAACTACAAGTTATTATGAAAGGGAAACAAACTTTCTTTAATAAAACCGTGCAAAACAGCTAAATTTTGAACATTCTCAGAATTTCGCGAAACTTGACCCAAACGTAGATCTAAATCCGTACATTTGTGTGGTAAATTTGCTAAGCATAATAATAACTACAAGTTAGTATAAAAGAGAAACAAACTTTTTTTTAATAAAACCGTGCAAATCAACAATATTTTAAACATTCTAAGAATTCCACGAAAGTTGACCAAAACAAAGGTGTAGAGCATTGCATTTCTGTGGTAAATTTACTTAGTGTAATAATAACTACAAGTTAGTATGAAAGATAAACAAACTTCTTTTGATTAAAATTCCACGAAACTTGACCCAAACGTAAGTCTAGACCCACGCACTTGTGTGGTAAATTTGCTAAGCGTAATAATAACTACAAGTTAGTATGAAAGGGCAACAAACTTCTTTTAATAAAACTGTGCAAAACAGCTAAACCTTGAATGTTATCAGAACTCCACGAAACTTGACCCAAACATGTGTCTAGACCCATGCATTTTCTGAAAGAAAAAAAATGTGTTTTCCACAATGTAGATGTCCTATTAACTTGATATTGATACACATGCATCTAATACCTCCAAATAAACTACAAAATCCATCTTTTTTCTCGCTGGATATTTTTGTCAAATCTAGTCAAAGATGCACATCATAATTCTGTTGGCATTAGTTTATTCTAAAATGATTAAGATTGCTTATATTCCGGTTTCCTTATCATGAATGATGTACTTAATGAATAAACAGTATACTGTTTTCCTTATTGTTAAGTGTGAGAAGTCACTGGTATTCACAGGTTACTTAGAAATATTTATACACTTATAAAAGAAAACCTTTTGTGGTACGAACTTTTGAATACCCAAATTTACCTTTCTTTTAAAAGAATAGTAATTTCAATTTCTCTATATTATCTCACTTCAATTTTTTTTTGTCTCACCCACTACTCCATTGTTTCTGTCTCATCTAAGTTCTCCATATTTATTTTTCTTATAAATTTCTATATTTTTATTTAATCTACAATTATAATATATTTTTTGTCACTCACCTCACGTTTATTTCCTCTAACATACTTTTTTCTTTCTCATTCTCTTAGCACGATTGTTTTCTTCACAATTTGTTTTCTCTCCATCTCAAATCATAATTCTTTCCTATATGGGGACTGCATGCAACGAAAACTAGTGCATATAAATAGCATTTGAACTATAATAGTAAATTTGTAGTATCAGGTTAATATAGCTACTTGATACAGTGAGAAATCACTATCATGCAGAAGTTACTCAAAGATATGAGTATAAGTAGATTTGGACAACAATAGTAAATTTGTAGTACCAGGTTAATATGGCTACTTGATACTTTGGGTTTATGTTCATTTCATGTAATTAATTTGTCATATGTGTCTCATTTCCTGATCATATTATGAAAATTATTTAAATTCTCTACTTTGTGCTAATCTCGGTGCATATTACTATATGAATTCTCAGCTTACATGTGGTTTGTATTACTCCTGTTAGAGTGCTGTAAGAATTCAAATATGTACATAAATTGTCATCTTATATTCTGCATCTGTCAGTCTCTTGTTCGGGTATTAGAATCATGTGCGGGGAACACTCAATGCAACTCGCTGACCATGTTCCAGGATCTACTGGTCTTATCAAATCTATCTCCTGTACAGTTTGATCTTTGTGCTTTGTCTCTATTTTATCCCAATCCTCTTTATCCCATTCAGGTACTAGGAAAAAGAGAAACAGAGGAAGTTATCACCCTTAAGATGCATCTGTTTTCCTAAATGCATAATATGTCCAAGATTTCTTATCTTTTACATAGAGCGTGTTAACTCTGTTCGTCGATTATCATTATTTCCTTTCTTTTTTCTCAGATCGATGCTGTCAGACTATTTACCTACGCCGTCCTAAGGTTGACCCCTCTTGCTCTCTCCTCTGGAGTAAGTTCGTGGTCCTCTTCACGTAAAGGAAATACTGCTTGCAATACTTCAACTGGAGCTGTACTAGCGAATTCTGGTCTAGGATCAATATTACAATTCTCCTGATGCATCTGCCCTTAGAAGTCGCAGTTATCCTGTTGTGAGGCCTTTGCAGCATGCCAGGTGGTCCAAGGGGAAGGATGGTTTTCTTATTACTCATATTTGGGGTGCAAACGTTAATAATTTAGTGCCTACAAGCCCAACAATTTGGCTTAATCAAATAGAAGAGAAGATGTATCTATTAGCTTATCAGCATCGAGGCCTCAGTATGATGCTTCTGATTCTAGTGTCATCTGTCAATGGGGAACAAGGAATTGCTATGGTGAAGCAGCAAATTCTTGAAAATGTGAGTTTTGTTTATTCTTCTGATATTTGAAGAATTTGATTTCACATGAAGTTTCTGTTATAGCTGATTACTTGTCATGGATAATTTACGTTATCCCCAATTAACCAGTTGAGTTGATACTTTATCAATAGATTCATAGACCGCAATCACTTCTCCTTTTTAATTTGGTGCACGATAATTGGTTGTGGAAAATGGGCTGTAAATCCATTTAACAGGGCATTTTCATAATCACTACATATGTGGAACACGTAATTGTAATAGTATATGTGGTAACTAGGGGTCCTAGGTTCCATGTTTACAATCTCCTGAGTACTAGATTCCTGTAGTCTGTTACTGCTTGTTGATTTGGATTCTTCTTTTTTACCGTCACCTCTCTGCATGATAGTGCATTGCATCCACTCCTACTTGAGATCAACCTTTTGGTTGTCCTAAAAGGACACGTTCTACTCATTTTGCTTTAACAGTAGTCTTGCTTGATTTTCTACTATCTGTGTTTTCAACTTAGATACTTGTTGAAACATACCAGTAGTTTTCAAGTGCAAGGATGGGGGCAATGGCCTAACTACCAAAAACTATTAAGTTGTACAAGCTCTATTCCTTGAATTGTGATATTAAATATGTTTTGTCAGCTTACTAAATGTAAAATAAGAAGCTTTGTCATGCTCTGATGTGATTGTGTGGTTGTGTTGCTGATAAGTGCGCTGTCATATCTGAGCCTTTGTTTTCCTTAGTCACAGATCTTTTGGAAAATTGACTTTCTATGTAATTTAGTAATAATTTTTTTTTGTAATATTTTGCTTTCTCTTAGTCAATAAAAAGTTAATATGTATGTAGTGTTCTTTTGTCTTTCTTAGATGATTTGATTTTCTGGTTATTTCAGGCGTCACTGAAGATGTTCAAAGTTGAAGAGAAGTTATCAAGAGGATGGGGTGCTGAAAATGCATATCATGTGAGTGGATATTGTTATTTGCTGATGGATGGTGATAGGTACATATCTAGGACTTCCCCCCGGAAAAGTAACAACTTTGACTAAGGTGATTCACATTTTTTTTTGCTGCTCTTATTATGTAACTACTTTTATATGGCTCATATGTTGCTTAAGTAACTGCTAATTGCATTCATTTTTCTTGCACACTTTTAGAGTATTTATCTGTCTGGTTAGCTGCACATGTATCTCTTTGTTTGTGGAAAATTGCAATTATAATATTATTAATCCTATTAAGACATTTGCATGATTTGAAACTGGATAAATGAGTGATTTGCCATGAAGACTTTGTCTTTAGAGTGTCATGGTCTCTATAGAAGTCTTTGCAAGTTGAAGCTATGTTGATGGATATTAGTTCTTGAATTTGATGAGGTAGGAGAAGGTAGTGGACTGGAAAGAACCTGGTGAAGTGCTACCGTCACATTGTTGTCGGTAGAGATTGTGATGTGATTTTTAAATATACGCAATTGTGGTTCCACTGGAACTCCACTCACTTTCATGCTCCTGTGAAGTCCTAATGTAGTAATGGATGAGCAAAAATTATGCGCTGTCCACTTGCTGTTTATTGAAGTTATGGAAAGAACACTTGGTTTCTCTTTTACGATACTCTCCGAATACACAAACATCTCTTTCATTGATGTTTCAAAGACATGCTTGCGCCATCACACAGCTTATTTCTAATGCAAATAGCTGGAGCCAAATTGCTCTTTCCATGTAATTCCGATTAGGGATCCTTGTGAGGAAGAAAGCTAAAGAGAAGAAAAAGTTAAGTGTTTGTTCTGCCTTCGGACAAAAACAAATGCAACATTTTGTGCCTATGTCCACTTCTATTGGGATAATGTGTCTTTTTTTGGCATAATTTAGAACCTTATTCTCATTTTCTTCTGCACTGCAACTTAGTCTGTAGTCCAAATGGTGGTAAAGTTGTTATGAATTTATACTTGTGCAGTTTACTGTGGGATGCTTTTGTGCTCAGTATTTGTCTAGCTTATAGGAGAAAGCCATGTTAATAATTTCTGGTTTCTATTATCTTCTAGGTCTATGATATTGGCCATGACCTTGGAATTTGGTTATTTCTGTATTATCATTTGCAAGCAGGAATCTTTAATTGCATTTTGTAAGCTCCGAGAGGAGGTTTGACTCAGAAAAGAGTCGAGCTAAATGAGACAATTCAGGCTGTGAGAAAGATCTAGAACTGTCCATTAGAGCAAAGAACAATGCTTGGCTTATTGCTCGACTTACTAGAGGAAAGGGGCTTTATATGGTTCTTGAGAAAGCTAACAAAACCCTTCTCTATGCCTCTGATGTAGTCGAGAAGTTCAGTGACAGGTAACGATTCTGCTTCTGCATTAAAAAAACTAGTTAACATTGAATGTTCTCTGTCCAACAAAAGCTTTCGAATTGTTTGAATCAAGACAAAGAAATGGAAAACTAATATGAAGTTCGTTTGAAGGTGGATTTAGAGTAATCTACACATAATGTTCTCACAAAATTATTAGAAAAAATATTCATAGGAAGTCTAAATCCAAGTAGAATGACTACTTTCCTCTCAACTCTACTTATTATTCTTGTGTCTTCTCTTGGTCACCAATGCTTATATGGAATACTTTGCATCAGCAAATACACATGAAAAAGTGGTAAAGTGCTAAATTGTTTTGAATGTAGTCATGCTGGATTCACTTCATAGTCTTTACTGATGAGCTTTTTAACATGTGTGCTGGATTAACATGTATAAGTAAAATTGGTTTGATTCCGTAATATAGACTAAATGCAAACTGATATAAAGCTACTCACTAATTGTTGCTACTGACCAAAAAGTTATGTGAAAAAGCTACTTAATTTGTTAATAACGAATTCGTTTATATTTGCATGTAATGATTAAGCCTTTAATGTTAAAGCACAAATGGAAAAGAATTATTACCTTATTAGTGTTTTTCATAAAATGGACCTGTCGTGTATCCTGGTTGTAATTGCAACAATAGGTACTTTGTAAACTCAGTTTCTTAAGCATTCAAGGAAATAAAATTTAAAGTCTGGGCTTTTCCCAATATGCTTTAACTATCATGGATTTTACAGGTATTGCAATGGTGTATTTTCCTTGGATTAGGCAACAGTTTAACTCCACTTCTTGAGGGGAAAGCAGAAACATTACTTGTACGTCAGCTATTTACATATTCCGCTTGTTATAGGGACTGGAAGACTCCATGTTCTGTAGACATTATATGTTGTATCAAGGAAATAGAAAGTAAGCCTAGAGAAACCTTGTGCTTATGTACAAGTGTATGTACATAGAAAATTTAGTGCTGTTACTTACCGCCAGACTTAGCACTTTGTATCAAATTGTTATGATTTGTCTTCCCATGCCATGACAATTTTCTAGGGATCTTCCGACATATGGGATCTGTAACATGGGGCCTTTCTTTAGTAAGAGATGAACATTTGGACGTACAATCAATAAAATTCTCCTTTTTTTTAGGTTTCCTGATTTCGTGTTTCTTTATGGTTGTTTGCCTGTAAGAATTTGCTTCCCGTTTTGTGGCAGAAATAAACACTTTGGTTCCCATACTGTTACTTGTGAGCTGGGGACTATGGCTTATTTTCCTCAGAAGATGGTAAGGATTCTATATTCAGTGCAAGGTATTGCAAGAAGCTCCTTCAATGTTAATTTCCTCTGAGGAGTAGTATGTATAATGTGGTTGATGTTTATGAGGGTTGTGTAATTTTTCAAAAAGTAGGGGTAATTTGTGTAATGTTGTTGACGTTTTTAGGAGGTATATGAGTAATTTTTCAAAAGATAAAAATGGTTTGTAAAAGTAGACATCGGTCCTGGGGTGTAGATGTAATTATCGTTATCTAATATATAGGACGATGTACAGTGTACACGTTCCTTTTCAATTTCATTTGGTTATTAGTAGAAATTTTTTGTTGCTTTTACTTGGAACTGGCCTTTCAACTCCAGCAAAATTAAAGGTGGTGATGAGGTTGAGAGTAGGCAGAAATGAGTATTGAAGAAGTGACGGAAAGAAACATCTAGGCTGGATATAGCAAAAGTACATTGGTGAGGCCGGACAAGGAGTACTGCCGTGCAGATATTTCTTGAAAATGGTACTCAAAACAAACTCTTGTTCGGATGTGTTTTACAAACTTCATTTTCAGGTCTGCACTATTTTGACAACTCCAATATTTGAAAATAGGGTAAATTACAATAAATTTTTTTGAAATTTGATATTATTACAAGTACCTTTTTTATTCAATTTTGATGCTTGGAACCAGTTTTTTTCCCACATTAACAATGGCGCATCAATGATGATAAAACTACTCAAAAAAAAAAGAATCAAATCTCAGTTGGTTGAGTCGTTTTAAAAAGAATTTATACTAACGAAAAAAATAAAGTCATTTCTTATTTACAGATGGTGGTTTGCAACACGATACTAAATTTTATAATATTAATCATTTATTTGTTTAAAAAAATTGTCCAAATCATTTCTTAACCATGAATATTTTTATATTCATCGTTCACTTTAATATGCTTTTAATCGTATATTGATTATTGCTTTAAAAATTTATAATGTATTTATTTGATAATATTAGTCTAAGGCCCAAATAATAGTTACATTAAATTGTTGGTATAAGCCCATTAGGCCTACCTTTTCTAAGTTGAGTATATTGGGCCTCCATATATAAGCCTGAGGGTGGCAATGTTTTTATTACCCGATAATTTTTTTTTCAATAGAAGCAATCAATTACATTAGCAGAGCCCTAGAGATAATAGTTACAAAATAATTATTATGTAAATAGTTTTTGTGGCATGTCTTGTATATAATAAATAAGTTTTAAAATTATAAATAAAACTAAAATATATGAGCTAACAAATCACATTTCAATTTAATTTAATGTATTATCGTGAAAATTAAAAATTAGTGTTGAAGGGAGTTCTTCGAAGAGACAATGAATTATGGGAGTGTGTGACTTGAACTATTGATTGGTCTGTGCAGATATCTGTCTGCCACATTGGAATTAGTGGTGTTAAAAAAATATAGAATCACTTTTGTTCAAAAAATAATTACAATTAATTTTTGAAATAAATTAGGGATATAATTGTATATTTAAAAATTGAGTCCGCTTTTCTTTTTTATATTGATACAAATTACAAATATCAATATTTATGAGATTTAGGAGCTGATCCTAAAACATCTATAGTGAATGGTGAATGTTTGGGCCTCAACCTTTCCAAGGATCGAACACTTCTTTGCACGGTGTTAAATGCTTAATAAACGGCTTGTTTGCCAATTTGTTTTTAAGATTTGGTTAATTTACATTTTTCACCCACAAAATTACATTCAATAGCATTTTGTGCCCTCAAGATGAAAATTTTGGCATTTTGCACCTCAAAAGTGTCATTAGCAAACTAAACATGTAAGGATTTTAAATTCGAATATCATTGTACGTGTTTAATCTATTTATACAATAAGTAGTTATCTATATATGGTAATTGTGAGTTGATCATTAATAATTGTTGTTGGCTGTTACATAATATTATATGATTTAAACTTTAAAAAAAAGGAATTGTAACCTTCAACTCAATGTAATATTATATGATTTAAACTTAAAAAAACAAAAGAAGCTAATTTTCACTTCCCTCTAATGCTCAAATCAATGTAGTCTGAGTATGAAGTTAAATGGACATTCGAAAGTCAAGAAAGGTTCTATCTGTGATTACAAAAGGTTCACTATTTATATTAATAAGCCATTTGAATCAATCACACTCAAATGGGTTAAATGCAATTTACCACTTTGTGATATGTAAAATGAGTAAAATAAATCTTGTAAAAGAGAATTAGTAAATTATTCCCTGTATTTTGAAAAATATAACAAAACACGGGAAGTAATTTTGTTTTTGTTTTAATTTTTTTTTTCGCATGAAATTTTTTACTTATTTATCATATAACATGGGAGTAAAATGCATTTTTTCCCATTAAAATGATATGTAAGAACGATCATCAATTTATTTGCACACAAGCAGTTAGATGGGCAAAGGCCTGTCAATGGACGGGTATCACTCTACCTGGACCCGAAACAGACTCAAGTCCAAAAGTATTCATGGCAATGTTTTCATACATTACTCATATCTTATCCTATAAAATACCCCTAGGGTCTTACCCAAATTATACCTAAAAGAATTGGATAGATTTTGAGTCTTATCAATTTCAGACCTATTTCTTCCTTTTTCTCTTTTACAATATGCTTAGAAAAATAAAAATTCTTAAATTTTAAATTTACATTCAATTCAAACAATATATATTACTAAATTAACTTATTAGTGGATCTTCATGATACGTCGATCGATAAAACAAAACTAATCACTTAAATTTCAATAGGTGCAAAGTGATCACCATTGAAATTTAAAGAATGATTTTGTCTAAATGATGGACCAATATTAATAAAATTTTAAATAAGAATCTTAAACTTATCCAAATAATGAATTGATAATATTAAGGGATAATTTCACTTTCCTCCATAAGATTTGGTGTAATTACACATAGAGCCTTTGTAATTTTCATTACTTCCAACACCCTTGAGGTTTTTTTCGTCTACTAAGTAAGTCCCTCTATTAGCTAAAATTCATAGAATCCGCTGAAATTTAACAGAAAAATTGGATAAAAATCTATATATATCCCTGATTGACTTATTACTGATTTATTACAGGTCAAATAAATCTTTTAATGACTAAATTACCCTTATACATCTTCACACATTAATGCATGTGAGGAAATATATTTTGAAGGGAGTGGATCGGCCGTGAAGCAAGGCGGAAGCTTAGAAAATAAAAAAATACGATTCAACATACAATTAAATCCCGATCAAGGGTGTACCCATGATCCTTTCTCGGGCGTTCGGTGTACAAATAAAACAATGGCCATAGAAAAACATAAGAAACCAAGAAGCATAAACATAAATGAAATTACCCATGAGATTCTGCTTTCGGATCAGTTCAAGGTGAGATCCCGATTTGGAGATCTTCCCAAGAATGACACCACCACTAATGAATTTAGAGATTTCGTGCTAGCAAAATCTCCATAGAAGTGCAAAGAATCAACAACGTTATTGATTAACATTTGATCCTTTGTTTCTCTTTCAATCTCTAAGATCTTGAGAGAGTTCGAAGAGGAAAAAGAAGAGAGAAATTCGTGTGGAATGTGTATGTTGCAGCTTCTAGTCGGCTAGGGTAGATTATTAGGGTTATATATGTGATCTAGTCACAAGATACCAAGGAGTCTTTGCAAGACTCCTACAATCAACCCTAGCCAATTCAGCCAACACACACATCTAAGGAGGGGTTTGACTCCTCCTTAAGCTAGCCAAGGTCTAACTAATGCCTTAGACTTGTATTTTAATGGACCAAACTTGGTTAATTAAAATTGAGATCAAGCCTACGTCTAATGGACTATAAATCAAATATAGTTTAATTTATAAGCCTAACATTAAAATATCCTTTAATCCAATTAAATGACCCAAGCCTTTTATTATCTCTCTTTCAATTTATAAATTGAGCCAAGCCTAATAAAATTAATCCAATGGTTAACTTAACTTAAAATTTTAATTAATTCAATTAATTAAGTTTTAAGTTATCCACCCAATGGATTGGTCTAAATAAATGATCCAATCATTTTATTCTCTATAAAAATTAATTTAATTTAATGAAATTAATCGGACTCTTTTGAAATTAGTTCCATATGTTCCATTCTATGTTTGCAATATTGACAGATGCTTTTGCTGCTATGAGAATAGCAGAAAAGAAGTTTATGTGTGTTTCAAGGTTCAGAATACTGCTAGTGAAGCTGCAGGTGCTACATGAGTGTGCCTTACATAGGTACAGACCTTGCAGTACATTCAATATTTAGTATAGTAAATTATATCTGCTAGAAAAGGAAAATTGAAAAGAAAACATATCTTTGAAAAGATAAAACAACTCTTAATGACATATCAACTCAAGAATTGGTGCTCAAATACCGTCAGACTGATGTTCTTCCGAACAAACCCTCACTCTTGTTTCTCCTATTTCTTACCAATTCCCTCACATTCTGACCATTATCGCTAGCTGAGTTCATCCTTGTCTCCTTCTCTATCCATCGACTCAAAGATGACTTTAGATATGTGACCGGTCACTAGATGGAACCCTAGTGGGTGAGTTACATGTAAGACAAAATAAACTTCACGTTAGGGTAATTGTAATTTTTAATATAACATGGATGCATTTATAATTAACGCAAACCTAGGGGGTTCGGATGTAATTACCCTATCTATTATCCAAAGGGTACATACTTCATAGAGATAGCTCACTGTGTCTTTGGTTTTTGACTTCCCCAGGGGACTCTTAAAACTTGCTCAGCAATTCTGTGATGAGCTTGGTGTTTTGGCCTCTTGTTTAAGTGGTGTAGACATGGAGTTAAAGATAGAAGCTAGTTTCCGTCATGCTCGGACATTGCTTTCTGCCAACCAGTATAGCCAGATTAAGAGAATCTTCCTAATATTTATGTTCCATAAAATAAATGAGAAATTTCGAATATTGCTTATTTTGGATTTTTGGTTGGTGCTTCATGTTATGATACCCATGTATACAATTGAATACTAATGTATAACTTCTTAGTTCAAACTTGAAAAATTCAGGAAATTGAGAAATTTTGGACTTTCTGCATTTGTATTTCCATCAGAACCCTGTTGAAGTATTCTCCCAACCTTTGCCTGCTCTGCCCCCACGCGACGTTGAAGGTTTAGTATTTTTATTCCTTTTTAATATTTTTTTAATTATTTTATTGGTTGAGTGGATTTTTTTTTTTATAATTTTTTCATCCACATAGTCCAATTTCTTTACAAATTTTTATTTTTTAAAGAAAAGAAAAAAAAAATACTATAAGGACATAATTGTTAATTTCATACATCCATCTAAAAATTGCATAATTTCATCAAACACTAGGGGATATTCATAGTTTTCAAATAATAAAAAAATATTTTCAATTATGTCAAATCTCAAAGGAGATCGTTTTAATTTACCCTCATTTTTTTGTTTGGTGGTAAATTCAAATCAAGGGGGTAGAATGATTTAAAAATTTGAAAATTTAATTGTGCTTGAGTTTTAATTTGATTTTTTTAAATTTTATTTAAAGAAACTAATTATAATTATATTATATAATTCAATCATCAATAATCAATACACATTCACCAATGTAAAAGTGAATGGGGTGAGCGAAAGACAGACGCACCAGATAAATAGTAATGTAAACAACAAAGAAATCGTGCATAGAACATTCATCCAACTATACCACCTTACAATTCAACTAGTTAGAAAGTTTAGGCTATAGAGGAAGGCAGGTAGGAAGCTGCTCAGCTCGCCACAAAAATATATATCTAACCAATAACTACTATTAAAATAGACCAACATCCATACATTGATGGTATTTGAATTATATTTTGGTTACGCAATATCAATTTTGACAACTAAGTTAGGGGAAAAGTGCAAACAACACCATTTTGATATTGCAAATGAACAAATTATCTCCCTATGGAAAGAAAAAAAATAGTAAATAACATCTCTGTATTTTTAAAAATACAGGAATTTACCATCTTGTGTTTTTACGGGGAGGTAAATTGCTATTATTTTTTTTAATGGAAAGAATAATTTGCTCATTTATAATATTACAGAAAGGTAAATTGTATTAAACCCCTAAATTAAACACCATCGGCATGATTCTTTATTTTTTTTTTCCCCAAAAATTCAAATTTGAAAATGTAGCTAAATATAATCAGAGTTCAAGTAATTTTGTTTTTTTGTTTTTTTATAATTTATCCTGTCCAATGCGAATAGTTTTATTTAATTATTTATTCTCCCTTTGTTCGTTTTTATTTATTCAAAATTATATTCAACTTTTATAATACTTTATTAGTCACAAATAACTTAAAAATTAAAAACCAAATTAGACACAATGTAGGGTGCAATTCTAGAACACATACCATTCCACCAAAATTAATATTTATCCTCGAAAGACTAGTTACTGATTTATTGCAAGTGGACTAAACTACCCTTATAATAATGAAGATATACATCTTCACATGCATTAAGGCGTAAAGATGTACGAGAGTGATTTAATCATAAAAATATTATTTGACTTGCAGTAAGTTTGTAATAAGTCAACTGGGGTTTAATATAGATTTTTTTTCTGATTTTCTTTTTGTTAATATTAGCAAGTTTGGTGAATTTTGACTAACGGAGGGACTTATTTATTAGACAGAAGCAAACTTCAGGGGTGCAAGATGTAATTTCTCAAATTATATGAAATTTACGTATAATTACACTAAATTTAAGGGGATGAGAGTGTAATTTATTCCTATTTTATTTTATTTTTAAAAAAATTGCTGTGGAATCTATCCGTGAATTCGACACTTGGATAGAGTCCACGACACCTTTTTTTATCTGATTTTAGATTAATTAATAATATGATATTAATGAATTTGTTATAAATTATTTGTTAAGCAATAATTATAGTAAATTAAATATGTATTAATCATAATTTTGTTATAAATATAAATATTAAGATACTTAATATTATATATTAGGTTGACGTGTCTTGATATGTTGACAAGCTATGTAATGTGTTTGTCTAGTTATATGATGATGTGTCTGGTTGAAATAAGTTTATTTTTGAACCTGTCAGTTCATTAATGTAGGAGGTAAGCTTGTGGGCCTTATCTCCCTACTGATGGTTAGCTGGGCTCGTAGCCAACTGGGCTGATGTGCGTTGCTTGTAGGCTTAGTTCATGAAAAGTTTAGGGGGTATCACATACTTAATTGGTTATAATTATTGATTAATAAATAATTTAAAATTAATAAATTAATATTTATATTATTATTTAATCTAAAATTAAAAAAATAAAAAAAGTGTAGTGGATAGTTTGAGTGTATTTTTTTTATAAAAAAAAAGAGTCGTGGACTCTATCCATGGATCAAAGTCGTTGATTGAGCAATTTTATTTTAAAAAATAAATAAATATGCAATTTATCCATGACTTATTTTGTTTTTGTTATAATTGAAAAAGTAGAATTGTTTATTTTATTTTTAATTATTTTAATAAAAAAGCCAGTATTGAAATATCTTTTTTTCGAACTTTTTTTATTTACGAATAAAAGTTTTGAAAAGTTGGAGGATAAATTCATTAAATATCTATGCGTGCACACAAAAACATATTTTAGCATAATTTAATAAAATTTATTTTTCATAAAGAACTCGTGTATGTTGGAATCAATAATCTATATAGAGAGAGAGAGCGTGTTGAAACAGATCAAAATGATGTAGGTAACAATTGAGAGGAAAATTGAGAGAGAATCCATGAGTTTATGGAAATTTGTGTTTTTAATAATGTGAAAATGAAGGGAAAATGCCTTTAAATACAGAGTCTAAACACCGCCATAGGCATAATTAATTCTCAGCTAATTCTAATTAATAAATTAATTAACGTGGACAATTAAAAACATAATAAACAACACTGCTAACAACTTGACTAACAAAATCGTAAGACAAAAAAAATGCGTAAAGAGGAAACACAAGTTTCCCTGTTGCTTCAAGTTGAGCTACCCCTTGTCCATCATCATAACGTTGTAACTGCAATCATCTGTAGGAGGTTTCATGGCTGTTTCTGCACGTGAATATTCAACAGCCCCCCACAAGTGGGACTGGGGCAAGAGAAACCAGTCCCCCTAGTCCCAACTTGGATACTAATGAACTGAAAAGTTTAAGAGGAAGTATCTTTGTAAAAACATCATCACTTCCAACATAGGAGGGTGCAATGAACCCTTCCTTATAAGCATAGGAGGTGGCAGTCCAGTTCAATATGTTTCGTACGCTCGTGAAAAACCAGGTTTGCCGTGATATGTAAGGCGGCTTTGTTGTCGCAGAATAGGGAAATAGGAAAAGATAAAGAGATTCCAAAACCAGTCAGAATATAAGAGACCTAGCGAAGTGCACATACAAGAGCAACCATGCTATGACATTCTGTGCTCTGCTGTCCAACAGGAAACGGTTGACTGCTTCTTCTTTTTCTAGGATATAAGTGCTGGACCAAGAAAAATGCAGAAGCCAGTTAGGGAGTGTCTGGAGTCAGTGCACATTGCCCAATCAAAGTCACAATAACCACGTAGCTCAAAAGTGTTGGAGGAAGGAAGAAACAGACCCTGAGAAGGGCATTCTTTTAGATACTTGACGACATGAAGGGTGGTAGTCCAATGATCTTCACAAGGGTGGCTGAGAAATTGGCTTAGCTGCTAAACACAATAGGACATATTAGGTCTAGTGAAGTTCAAGTACAACAGCCTGGCAACGAGTTTGCGATATGCATTAGGACGTTACATTAAAGCACCACAATCAACTGCAAGTTTGAGCCCTTGAGGAAAGGGCGTAGGGACAACTTTGGAATGAAGTAAACCAGTGTTTTTGATGATATCATGGATGTATTTAGTTTGAAGCACAAAAGTGCCAAACGAACTATGAGTAATCTTGCGGCCAAGGAAGTAACGTGCATATCCCAAATCCTTAATGGTGAATAAGTCATGTAGATATTCCTTCACCGCATGAATATCAAATAAACAAGGACCAGACAATAATATGTCATCCACATAAATGAGTAGAGCCAGGAGACCAAACTTCGTGTGCTTGGGGAACAAACAATAATCATGTGCTGACTGTGTAAACCCATAGTCCTGAAGCTTTTGTGTAAACTCAATATTCCATTGACGTGAGACCTACTTTAAACCATACAGTGACCTTTCCAATTTACATACCATCTAGGAGCTACTGCATACCCTTCTTGCGGAGTCATGTAAACATCTTCATCATGATGCCCTTGCAGAAACATGTCATTTATTTCCAACTGTTGAATTGGCCAACTATGGGCAGTAGTTATAGCAAAAAATATCTTTATAGTCACCGCTTTGGCCACCGGAGAAAAACTTTCAGTGTAGTCCACACCTTCTACCTGATTCAAATCTTTCGCAACCAAACACACCTTATACTAATTGATGCTACCATCAGCCCTCAACTTGACTTTGTACACCCATTTCCAGTCGTTTGCCTTCTTATCTGTAGGCAAGGGGGTTGATTGTTGTTTACGGTACGGTCCTGCTCCTTGGGCCTTTTTCCAACAAATGTACTCTTGCAGATATTCATTTTGGATGAGCCTCTCAGTCTCATTCTTTAGATGTCAGCACTCTTTAGTGGTGTTGCCGTAATCATTATGAAAAGGATAGAATTTGTCAGACTCAGGATGTTGAGGCTGCTCTCTTCATGATCGGGGGCGAGCTAGCAAGCTTTTTTCTTCGACTACTATGAGGGCTTGGGTTATAGGAACCGTTAAGGGGGTGTAAACTGCACTGACCCTTTCGAAGGGTGCCTTCTTGTCCCGAAAATTAGTCCGAGGCTTCTTGAAGGGGGCCTCCTCCTAAACTTCTTTCCTCTTCTCCCCATGACTCTTTTTCTTGGCAGCTTAGGTGTACTCCATGTTGATATACTTTGCTGCATGGTCCAGGAGGGCGTCGAACTTGGAAATAGGTTTTTAGCTAGGGACTTGAAGAAGTCTCCATCTAGGAGTCCTTGTGAGAAAGCACTAACCTTCACCTCTTGAGTGGTGGAGAGCATCTCCAAAGCTGCAGCATTGAATCTTTGCAGATACTCGTTCAATAGTTCATTGTCTTTTTAGCGTATGGCAAAAAGACTGAGATCCATCTTCCAAAACTTCCGATTGCTAGCGAATTAGTGCAGAAAGAGAGACTAGAATTCTTGAAAACTTCTTGTTGCTCCAACGGGTAATTGATTGAAACTTTCTTGTGCGCCTCTGGCGAAGATGGTGACAAAAACACAATAGTTGATTCCGTCCATGTACCTATGCAAAAGAACCACATTCTCAAAATGTGAGAAATGCTCTTGAGGGTCAGTCGTCCCATCATACTCAGCAATAGCGGGCGTATGACAATTCACTGGGAGTTCGTCCTCCACCAATATGTCGTGAAGGGAACACCCTGCTGCTCGTCTTTGGGGGCCTTACTATCTGGTGTTGTACATCTTAGAGACCCTTTTGGAGGCATTCCAGTTGTGCCACCATTGCCTGGGGACCTCCTAGGGAGCCACTGGAGGGAGCTCTTGTCTCTCAATCAGCTCTCAATCAGTGGGGTCCTGGATATAGGGATGTCTCCTTCCAGTAGGCCTCCTTCTACTCCTCTTCAGGGATGTTTACTTCTAAACAGGGGCTGAGCGGGCAGGAACCAGCACTATCATCTGCTCCCGAATTGCTGCTGCGACCACTTGTTGAATTGCACCCAACAAAGCTAGTAAAAGCTCTCCTTAAGTGGTGTTTCAAGAAGTGCTTCGTCTTGGAGGATTAACCAAAGGGTCCACTACTCTGGGGGTGGTATCGACGTGGCAAATCTCGCAGATCCTCCTCCAATTGGGGCTGGGGAGGCTCCTACAGCGACCTACAAAAGTTGATTGTTGTTGGGTATCTCTCAAGGCCCTTTGCTTGTTAGGGTGGCTGGGGGTTTCCATGGTAACTCATGTATTTTACTCTAACTCCCACAAACGGTGCCAATTGATGCGTGCGATTTTAGCATGGTCCAATGCGGATCGAGAGTTGCAGCAAGAAGGGCAAAGCAGTTTTCAGATTCTAGAAGGTGTCCCCAATGGGGGATGCTGTCTGTATTTATAGAGAAGGCGTCCCCCTTCGTGGGGACTCAACACCTTACCTGTATCCCGAGGAAAAGGGCAAGAAACCCATAGGTAAGGCACGATTCCATCTTATCCTTAGCTTGATCAACATGTTTTTGCTTGGGAGATGACTCCTACTCTATTAAGAGTTCTTCTAAGTCAAGGAGTCCTAAGCTTTGGGGGCGCCTCCCTTCTCCTAGGCTAGGCTTGGACGGTAAGCCCGTAGTATGGTAATCCTTAAACTAGGCTTCCCTCTTGGGCCGAGCTGGGTAGTCTTCCAACAAGCTATCCTCATCATGGGCTAGTGTGCCTGATTTGGGGTTTGAATCTTCTCTTAGGCCAAGTGTTTTTGGGCCATACATATTAATATAGATATTTAAATTTGAATTTTATATACTTAATTGGTATTTTGATATTTAATTATTATATTCTATAAATAAAGACCTATAGCCCCTTGAATAGTGAGGCTGACCTCTGTCTCTTTTAAATAAGTTAAGTAAGAGGGAGAATTGTTTCAAGAAATTAGTACAAAATTCTATTATTTATATCTTTTTTAATTCATTTGTTTTTGCAACTTGCTCAGGGTTTCTGACCTTGACATATCAATATCCTTCTTTTATCGTTGTTTTTGTTTCTTTATCTACACCTTGTAGTGGTGACTTCATGATTTAATGCTTGAGTAAGGTTTGACCTGACCTATTCTGTGATTTTGTGTAAAGTATGGCGATCATCATAATAAAGCATAACAAAACTCAAAGGTCTTGTTTAAAAGTCTCTCGCTTTTCTTTTGTTTGTCTGTTGTTTGGGGTGTGTGTGTTTATATTTCATATTCTTCTTAGTAATATGATGGCCTTCTAACTTATCTTTTTTAAGCATTACATTGGTGATTTATCTTTTACATGCATACATGTTGCCATGTCTATGCATTTGAAGTTGGTTTGTATTTGAATGTTCTTCGACTAAATATGTGAGCAAGCTTGTGGACTTGTATAAGGGAAGTTCGGAGGAATGGTCGCAGAAGGCGATAGAGCTTGAGGGAATCATCAAGGCTTTAGAAGTAAACCTTGTTTGTAATTTATTTATTCAAATTCCCCAATGACTGAATGACACACAATACAATAATTCCTCTTATGAACATATAGTAGTTTAAGTTGAGGACCTTATCTATTTGTCTTCATGCATGGTAGCTACCAAGGGAATATGTATGAGGTGGCAACGAGGAGGAATGATACAGCTGTGTTGGTGGCTGGGACTTTGGAAACAACGAAACAGATGATGATTAAAGAAAGTAAAAAAGTCTTTGCAAAGTGATAATGGTGGTAAAAAGTTTTCTTGGCTTCCACTTTTCATTTTATTCATTAGACATATTTCCTTTTATGTGCATGTATTGTTATCTTGAAATCTTGATATCTTGATATTCATCATTTGTACCATAGTGCCAAGGTACTTTTCTTTAGATCTAGCAAGTTTGTTCTTTTGAAAAATATTCCTTGGATGGTTTTTCAGTGGTTTTCCAATTGATTTACTATTGTGGTTGTTTCTTATCCTTTTTTGTTTATATGTACTTCAGTGTGATCTCATCCAAGTAAACAATATGTCTTGCCCTTTATGGTATACCACGTTTTGTGAGACATATTTGATTGTCGGAATGTCATTATGTTTGTTTAGCATTTTGGGGTTAGACTCTTGGTTCAATTAAAATAACATGGAAGTACTCATCCAATTTTCATTTGAAGGACCCAACAAACTATTTCAAATGTAAAGAATTCCACCATTTTAAGTTTTCATTTGTCTTCTATTATATTATCAAACTACTACTTTATTTTTTGAGTTTATCGAGAATGATAGTTGGTAATTTGACGAATAAATGTGAGTTAGGAAGCATAAGATTGAGACATGAATGTGCACTTGCATTATGTGATTGTTGCTTTGAGTAAATGTGGAGTAGTTGAAGCCTAATTTCATGCATTTTGAATTGCTTTGAAATAGAGTTGGAATGTCTCTACTTCCACTCAATCATAGGAGTTATTGTGAAATCATATTTACTTGCCAAAATGCCACCGGATTGATCCTTATATGCTTAATATGGGACATGCATCATTTTGAAAAATTTAAAGGCCCTTCCCCTTACCATGAAGCAAACAAAAAAAAAAAAAAAAGGAAGAAAGAATAGCAAGAAAAAAGAAGACTACATCTAGTCCACTGGTTTAGGTCACTTAGTAACTGGGTAACTTCATCACAAATATTGTTATTCACGTAAAACGGTGACTAGATCCATGAGTATACGAAGCACTTTAGGTAAAACGTTTTTTGGTTGAGTAACCAGGTGCCTTCACCACAAGTGTTGTCATCCGCGTCAAAAGACCGAAATACGACGTTTTTGGGTTGAGTAACCCGGGTGCCTTCACCACAAGTGTTGTCATTAGCGTCAAAAGACTAAAGTATGGCCTAAAGAACATAAGTCACGGGCAAAAATAAAGAAAAAAAGAAAGGAAATAAAAGCCGTGACAATAGAAGGGGAAGAAAAAAGGAAAAAAAAAAATCATTAGTGGCCAAAGAAAAGAAAGAACAAAAGTCGTCCCAACTTAGGCAGCAAGTAAAATTATTAATTTTTAAAAAAAGGTAGAAAGGGGTATATGCAAGCATTATTCACACAAATGAATAATATGATTCCACGAATTTTTACTGAATCAGTATATAAAATTACACATCTTAATTGAAATATATCACTTGCATAAATTTATTTCATTTAATAAAATTATTCTTTTAATTTGAAATTTTTATTTATTATATTTAAATTTTACCTAATGGTGGAAGAGTGTCAAAGTAATATTTATGAAACGAACAATATCACCTCATATATTTCTATATATTTTTACTAAATTTAAAATTATTTTATTAATCTTATTGAATCTGTGTGTATCTCTTAAAATTAAAATATTAAATAATTTAATTAATTAATTAATAAAATAGTTAAATCAATAAACATAAAGTATAAAAGATAAAAAAAATTCAAATTAAAAGATTAATTTTTTATTTTTATTTATAACCACTATTATAATTATAATTGTTTATTAATTTTTTATTGAATTTGTAAATAATAATTAATAATTGAAATATTAAATTATTTAATTAATAGTAATAAAAATTAGTTGCTATGTTAAAAAGTTACTATAAATTTTTCAAAATTAAAAGATTAACTTTTTGTTTTTTTATCAATTATACTAATTTAAATTAACTTTTTTATTTTATAATGGAAATTCTAAATTATTTAATTAATAGATTATAAAAATTAGATTATCACACTTGCATAAATTATTTCAAATTTATAAATTAATCATTTATTTTTTTAATTATATTTATAAGTAAATATTTAATGACAAAAGGTAGAGGGGGTGTGAAAATAGAATGAATAGTAAGACCTCATTAAATTAAAAATTACCAAGTATAAATCATTAAATTTTTAAATTAAAAGATTAATTTTTCAATTTCTATTTATAGTTAAATTGGCCACCACCATCTTCATTCGTCTTCTCTTTCTTTCCTTTTATCTTTTTTTAACATAATTCGATTTTTTGACATGGTTAACCGACTTGATTGGATTTTAATAAATTTTAATTAATTTATTATTTTTTTTATAGAATTTTTATATTAAATTACATATTTAATTAAGGGGCAAAAAATATCACCTCATATATTTTTATATTATTTTTACCAAATCTAAATTATTTATTAATCTTCTTCTTGAATCTGTGTGTAATTTACCCCTCTTAAAATTAAAATATAAACATATTTAATTAAGGGGCCAAAAATATCACCTCATATATTTTTATATTATTTTTACCGAATCTGAATTATTTATTAATCTTCTTCTTGAATCTGTGTGTAATTTACCCCTCTTAAAATTAGAATATTAAATTATTAATTAATAAATTAAAAAAATAGTTAAATTAAAAAATTGTCAAGTAAAATTATAAATCTTTTATTTATATTTATAACTTAATGTTTAAAAGATTAATTTTTTTATTTTTTTATTATTTATACTAATTTAAATTCTCATTATTAATTTATAAATAAAAACAAAAATTTATAAATTCATGTAAAATTTTCAATTTAAATTTTCAACTATTGGTAAATTTTACAATTTAATAACAATTTTTTATTAATAGATTAAATAAAAATTTATTTAAAATTTTAATAACAAATTAATAAAATAATTTAAATTATAATTCGTATTTTGATAAAAAAAAATCTATTATTCATTCCCATAAATACATCCCCTTCCTAATAAGTATTTAATTTAATACATGTGATCATTCTATAATTTAAATTAACTCCATATTTATACAGACTCAATAAAAATTTAAATTAGGATAAATAATATATATTTATAAATGATAATATTATGTTCTTTAAAATCAAAACAACACAATAACAATCCATTTATAAATAAATGCATTTATACTAAATTGTTGTTATTAGATAACTACAATAGTAATAAATATTTTATTTTGATTATGAAGAATTGAGGATTAAGGAACCGAGTAGACAAAGCGTAAAATTAAAATATATAATCTATTCAGCTCAAGCCGTTAACCGAATTATTCACCCCCTATGTCCTATTATGCATTTCTCAAAGCTCCCCATGCATAATTCATTCCCATAAATATGCCCCATCTATCTTATAAATATTTAGTTATAAAAAAATAATATAATTACTAATTTTATTTTAAATAATTAATACACTGTCTTCATTCCCTGCCAAGTATTATTACGTGGCTACAAGGCTGTTGTTAAAAAGTGGTAAAATCGAGAAGCTTCAAGCTCAGTCCAAGCTCGCAAAGCATAGTGTATACCGCAAGAACATATTAATTCTCAATTTACATGAATTTTAATTAACAAGGCATGTATCAGAATGAGTTATAAAAGGCAAGGCAAGTCACTTTTTTTCGGATGTCATTCCAATTATGAGAAACAAGGCGAGTCACTTTTTCCAAGATGTCGGTTCAATTATGAGTTATAGAAGCCTATTTTGGAAGGTGCCTGCCAAATGGCAGAGCCCATGGTCTCTCTCCAGGTCGAAAGACTCTAACGTACACCCTAAGAAACAGCACAATCAATGCTAGATGAGTTTTTAACATCTATACAATCATCCAAGCACATCAATTCCAGTTCCGCTGATAAAGAGGAACATTAACATTTTCATCATTTTGCTAAATCTAAACAGTATCTCTTTCTACAGAGAAGTGAATTTAAGCAGTTAAGCTTAACTCCACATCAGTGTTTGGGATGAAAATAATGCTTGTAAGCTGACTCTCAAATTGACAAAGAAGAAAAGTAATATTTTATACCTAAAAGCTTCTCTTGATCCATAGTGAAATATTTATTAGCAACACAAATAAAGAGGCATACAACAGACATGTTATGTCCGTACTATACATTAAGCCACAAAGAACTGAATTGACTCTTAGAACTTCTAATTGTGATGTGTCAACTCTCACCTACCTCACACTCCCATCTTATAAGAGTTGTTTTGTTATCATCTGTATATGTGAAAAATATATTAACTATCTACTCCAGGAAGTAGAATCATCATAAGGCAATGCCATTTCAAAAAATGCTGGAGGCCCATATGTTCACATACTTGTAGAGATGTTCAGTTAACACTCGAAAAGCAAAATCGCAAATTAGAAACTGCAAACAAGATATTTGTGTAGAGAGAAGAAGAAACATACTGACCCTTATAACAAAATGCATAAAGGAGCTATTAAACAAAAATAAAAGGATTACCTCCATTTTGATACTGGAACTAACTCTGAGTAGATCAATCAGCGCAACAAAAGCATTTAACTTCTCTTCCATGCTGAAATCTGGATATTCACTCTCCATTAGGCCTAACAACCACACTTCTCCTGGATTGCTCTCATCAACTTGATTGTATACTCAGCACTTTTGTGTTAGATTTACTAGCGTCAATTTTTTATGGACTGCAAACCAAAAACTCATACTCAGAATCATTTGCATCGTTCCACCAAGACTTCAGAAATGTCATCCATGCTCCAAAAGTCTACAGGATCACATAGAAAATTATAGCATCCTTTGGCAGCAGCACAAATGCATAATAGAGACCAAGATGAAGATCTTTTCTAGAGCTGAAGTGATCAAATTCTCTAGGTCACGGAGTGTATCCACGAGGTTCAACTCAAAAATTCATGGCAAAAGAATACTCCCAACAAGTAAAAGCCAATACTATCTAAAATTGCTAGTTGGTTCCCAATAAATGTAAGCTAACAATTAACATAGAAACCACAAACTCACCAATGAAGATTTTGCCAACTTTTTCGTCCCACTATTTCCTTGTGTTGTTCTCCCTTCAATTTAGAGGACTTAGGCCATACTTCTCCAAAAGATTGACTCCCTAGAAAACAAAACAAGGAGGATTAACAAATATTCCACAAGAAAATTCGACTATGATGATGTCTTGGTTAATGTTATTATGGCAGACAAAGTTTCTACCAGCAGTCGTTCTCGCTAAACTGGGAAAAGCAAATAAACATGTAGTACTTTAATAGTATAACAAAAGAATAAATAAAAAGGGTAAACAATTGGTGCCCTTTGGTTCAACATATTTTAACTGAAAGTACTACCTTATCTTGTCCTCAAGCAAAAGTCTCCACCATAGGAATGTCTTGCCACTGCTGCCATAATCACATGGATCACAGGGGATGCTACAGTCTCAGCACTCCTAGAAAGTGGAACATGGGCTTGGCCAGCAACAACTGCATGATACTCTGACTTTCTTTCGCTCAGTGCTCGACTCAGATGAAGAATCATATTCGAGGTTTTGACCCAACACACATGCTTTGGCACATAGAACGAATCTGATCTGCAGGTATTGGCATATCAGAAGGACCATGTTTCTTTCTTACCAAACCTGCAAATGATCACACCAAAGTATAAATCATAAGTTACTGTCATATTTTCAACATAAATAGATTAAAAAAGAAAAGAACACTACAAGTTCTCCATGCACTACATCCAAAAGTGAATGTTGCACCAGAAAATCACCATGAGCAAACTAGGCTTACCAATACTAATATTCTGCAAAGAGAATGTATAATTAGACTTTGGAGCTTAGTTACTCAAACCAAGAGTCATTTAGTTGCTCACACCACAAACTTTGAAGCTTTGGGATGGTTGCATAGCCAACACTTCATTTTTAGCATATGGGCATACAACAGTCATAGAATTTCTATGAAAAGTAGAAGAGTAGTTAATACTTGTTACATGAGATAAACCTAATCCTGACACCATGGATGCAGCACTACCACATTTGCCCAAGCAAATATTCATTGAAATATGAACTTCGAATTAGTTAAGGAAAAGTAGCCAATATGTTACAAGAAAAGGAATGCCTATACAATTGTAAATTTTCAATAGACCATTTTATGAGTAAAACAGGGAGAAAATACCTAAACCAAGGTTTATGTTGGGAGACTTTGCATGTCTGATGTGATCGTGGTCATCATCACTAGCACCCCAATAATTAAATGTGCTGCAATCGGCTAATAATAGATAATGAGCAGTTGCTTCAATAGCAGCACAAGCAAAACACAAAATCCCACAAATGGCAAATGAAAATAGTCCTTGCTCATGTTCAGAACCTCTCTTTGTTTCAGTATATACCAGCCATGCTTAAGGAGCCATAGACGGAACCTCACTGCACATCAATGAAACTTCATCACCAACATTATAGCATGCAACTTTGAACTCAAGATCAGGAGTGCAAATTCGATTTCTATCCTCATACTGTCATACATTTATACATTATTTTCATCTCATGAATCCATTCATCTGAAATAAATAAAATAACTACATATTACAAGCATGTAAATATATATATGGAATTAATATCTTTACTAATTATATTAAAAATATTAGTTAGCATATTCTAAACTAAACCATAGACTATAATTAAACAAATTTTTAAGTAGAAAGTAACTGTAAAGAAAATATCAGGAACAATAAAAGAACATAAAAGTAGTATATAAAGGGGCACAAGACGACACACAACATTAATCATAAGACATGCTAGCTTTGAACAAAAATCCACTCATCATAATAACACAAGAGTTAAACCACACTCCTCAACTTCCATCTGTGACGTGTAAAAAACTAATCACCTACCTTACACACCCACTCCCATCCTCTAGGAAATTGGGGTAACTTAACATAATTAAAGTATGCAATAAAATCTTTCCCAATCACTCGAATAAGCATGCATAGGAGCTTTTTAATATATCTTATTCCCCCACACCGAAACCATGACTACCCTCAAGCATGTCTCAATTCAAATACACAAATTATCCAAGTAGCAATTCTCAAATTTCCTTTCCTGTCACTCAAGTATATCCCCTATACTAATAAGACTTAATAGTATAAGAAGAGCCAACAATATTGAGACAAGCACTTGCAGTACAACATACAATATTCAACACACAAGTATCCCATTGACTTCATCAAAATAAAATGAAACAAGTCTCAACACTCTCACAAAGGTATCATTGTAATCACTCCACTCATAAAGTGTTTAAGAATTTGGGTTCCACTAAAATCAATACATAGAATGCCATTACCATAGGCTTGCTTGTGAATCAAATCTCCTCCACCAACGAAATGAAAATTAATACATGAATCAAAGGGTCTTCCCAAGGGTTGTAAGGGGGCTTAGGACAAGGTGTGGCAAAAGATAGGCCGAATTGTAGCTTATGAATTCAAAGGAGCGACGCGGACCTAGTTGCTTCTCCTTCCAACTTCATTGCCATTCAACTCGATTCAAGTAATTTGAACAATCAAACACCTCCAATTTTTTCATTTTCTTCTTCTGTTTCTCTTCCTTTTTTTTTTTCTCAATCTTTTCTTTCATTTTTTCTTCTTTTTTTTCTCAATCATTTCTTCTTTCCTTTCTTTTTTTCTTTTTTTTTCCTCAATATTTTCTTCTTTCCTTTCTTTTTTTCTTCTTTTTATTCTTCTTCCTCTTCTCCTTTTTCTTCGTCTCTTTGTTCTTTCTGTTTCATCATTTGTTTTTCATTTCCTTGTTCCGTTTCTTTTTTTCTTTTCCTTAGGGATAGCAGTGCATTCCTTGTTATTCACTCATTTTCATGTCAATTTATAAGAAACCAAGCGAACACCACGCCCTTGAATGGGTTCAAAAATGACTTTAGGAAATAACCAAAACATGGGATAATTCAGCTTATTACGTGGTTTAATCGAGAAAGAAAAGCCAAGGCTCAGATGAGTTTTTCTATTGGTGAATTCAAGGTAGGCTCTTTTGAGGTAATGGGGTATTCCTAAGTGCCCTTATCACTTTCACGCACCAATCTTACAAGAATGTGAACTCAAAATGTATTACACAAGCAAGTTCTAGAATGGACACACTAAGTTTGATCCTCTCAATCAAAAGAAATGTAGAACTGTTCAAATGAAAGTGCTTTGGTCCAAAAGCTCACACAAAGGCTTTTGTGTTGATTCTTGAACATTGTTCATTTGATGCAGTCAATGGAACACACTTCACACAATTTTTTTTTTATATGCCACTAGTGCTAGTCTCCTCTACTTATCTCGACTTATACCAAAAATTCCTATTAATCTAAGGGATAACACAAGACAACAATCAGAAAATTCAAGTGCTACCACAAGATAATTCGCATATCTCTCTCAAGACACTAACTTCCTTCACAAGTTTCGGTGTTCACTAAAAATTGTCAAACCCCAAATAAAAATTTTTAATGCCCACACATCCACATTCCAACACATTAATTCCCGACTAATCTAATTCAATTGTCACATTGAATATTGGGCTCCAATCTCTTGTTACTTTATTACAAGAAAGATTGTTTGGCAAGTCACTCTAATCCAATAGGAGTAATATGTCATCATACATAGAGCATAAGGAATAATAAATCAAAGTCTTGGAAGTTCCAAGTAATATCTTCCTTTATTTTTCTGAAACAAGTCTTTCATAATTAAGTTCTACAGAGACTTGCACCTAATTCAATTGAGCTAAAACAAACATAACAAAGATAAATTTAAGCATAAATCTTACCTTGTGGTCGAGAACATCAGTCAGGAACTCAATCATCGACTTGCAAATAGTGTGGCAGAGTGTTATGCACCCAAATATAATAGAAGGAATGAAAAAATCTCTAACAAGCCATTTAAAAAGGAACGGAAAAAAGAAGAAAAAGATTTTTCAGACTACCAGATGCATATACAAGCATAGTAAACAGACTTTCATCGACACATTGGAGAATATTGATAGAAAGTTCTAAACATACACGAAATTGTTGCCACCCTTCTTATAAATTTTCCACCCGTTGGAAGGTGAACTAGCGTACAGGAACTGGACATACTTGTATAAAATCCTTTAGGCACATAAAGATGATTAAAATAAGGTAATCATCCAAAGTTTTCATCCCATGTCAACCATAAATAACCTTGAGGTTGTTTGCATAAATAAGAATGCATAGAAACATTAAAATATATCTTATTAGACTCCCCCCACACCGAAACCATGCTTGCCCTCAAGCATGTACCACTCCAAATACACGAATTATCCAAGTAGCAATTCTCAAATTTCCTTTCATGTCAGTCAAGCATATCCCCTAAACTACTAGGACTTAATAGTTTAAGAAAAGATAAGCAATATTGAGAATAAGCACTAGTAACGGTGTAGCACAACATTCAATATACAGATATCCCATTGACTTTATCAAAAATAAAATGAAACAAGTCTCAACACTCTCAGAAGGGTAATCACTCAAAGTGTTTAAGAATTTGGAATTGACTTTATCAAAATCAAATTAAACAAGTCTCAAAACTCTCAGAAGGATGACACAATAATCACTCAATATGTTTAAGAATTTGGATTCCACTCAAATCAATTAATAGAATGTCATTACCATAGGCTTGCTTGTGAATCAAATCCCCACCATCATGAAATAAGAATTAATGCATGAATCAAAGGGTCTTTCATGGGTTGTAATGGGGTTTAGGAAAAGGTGTGACAAAGAATAGGTCGAATGGCTTATGAAGTCAAAGTGATGTTAACCTAGTTGCTTATACTTCCGAGCTCATTTTCCTTCAACTCAATTCAAGTGCTTTGAACAATCAAACTGCTGAATTTTTTTTTTCCTCTTAATCTTTCCTCTTTCTTTTCTTTTTTTCCCTTTTTTTTCCCTTTTTTTCCTTTCTATTTCATCATTTTTCTCATCTTTTTTTCTTTTCTTCTCTTTTTTTGTTTCATTTCCTCATCTCTTTTTTTTCCCTTTTCCTTGGGACTAGCAATGCATCGTTGGGTGCAACTTGAATCATTACATTCACTTGTTTTCATGTCAATTTATAAGCAACCAAGCGAACACCATGCCATTGAATGGGTTCAAAAATGACTTTAGGAAATGACCAAAAAAGGGATAATTCAGCTTATAAACCGAGAAAAGAAAAGCCAAGGCTCAAATGAGTTTTTCTATTGGTGAATTCAAGGTAGGCTCTTTTCAGGTCAATGGGTTATTCCTAAATGCCCTTATCACTTTCATACACCAATTTTACAAGAATGTGGTCTCAAAATGTATTACACAAGCAAGTTTTAGAATGACATACTACATTTGATGCCCTCAATCAAAAGAAATGAAGAAGCACTATTTAAATGGAAGTGCTTTGGTTCAAAAGCTCACACAAAGGGCTTTTGTGTTGATTCTTGAACATTGTTCATTTGATGCAGTCAATGGAATGCAGTTCACACCATTTTTTTTTTTGTTTCTTTTGTATGCCACTAGTGCTAATTTCTCCTACTTATCTCGACTTATACCAAAAATTCCTATTAATCTAAGGAATATTACAAGCAACAATCTGAAAATTCGAATGCTACCATGGGATAATTCAGATATTTTTCTCAAGACACTATTTGTTTCACAAGTTTTGGTGTTCAATAAAAATGTCAACCCCCAAGTAAAAATTTTGAATCCCCACACATCTACATTCCAAATATTAATTCAAATTTCAACAACACAACCAATTTCGCAAGAATCGTGCCACAATGATTATCAAACCACCTCCCAGAAAATCAATCACAAAAGCACAAAGCACAACATTGAACATACCCCCGCTCCCAAGAATATACATTGTCCTCAACATATGCACACAAACCCACTGAAACAAGGGAACAAAAAGTAAGAAAAAGATAACGTCCCTGAAATTTGGGATTGTCAAGGTCTTCCAGACAAAAGGTGGTGGAAGTGGAGGCAACAACAGTGCAGGGGGTTGTGCTGGAAGAGTACAACAAGAAAAATGCAAAAATTTAGTTCCAGCTAAACATCATCATCATAAATTCAAAAGAACTTCTGAGCTGAATTTATAAGTATAATTGAAATATCAAAAACAAGACTTTTCTTCTTATTTGTTTTTAAGCTCATTATTTCAGTAAGCAGTAGTACCTGAAATGCAGTAACAAAAAGGGAGCCATCAGAGGAAAATTGTGAAGCATAAGCCGTCATGGACATCTGATCCACAAACCACAGACTATTACAGGCAGATATATACTCAGAACATGAAGACAATCTCTTGATGAGAACCTTCCTCTTCCTCAAAGATTTGCTGCTCGACTTGCCAGCATTTTTGTAGTTGAAACGGGAAACTGATGTCTCCCTGGAAGAAGTCTGCTCAAATTCTCATGTGGCCCTGATTGTAGCTTTGTTAGCTGAGCAATATCATGGTCTGAAAAATCCAGCTTTCTATCGAACCAAGGACTCCCACCAGTCTCCTCAGTTGAACTATCATCTTCAGATTCTATCTCTAACTTACTAAAAGCATACCCCATATTTCTATCCACAGTATATTCAGCTACAAACAACATTTTAAACACTCCTCATATAGGTGATCCTTCATACCATTCGCAGCAGAATTTAGTCATGCCAAATCAGCAAAACACTGTAAATTGGGAGGCCCAAAAGTTATTTCACTTACTATGTATGTACACAGAATAATCAGAATCCACACATATGCTGACACGTGACAGTCCCTGCAAGCTAGAATCATGTTTACTAATTTTTTGAAACAACATCACCCTTAGCTAGTTCAACCCATCTACAAATTAGTATTATTGTTTGTTATTATTACTATTCCAGAAAAATGCAGGAAAAGAAGATGCACATGATCATCCACAGTCTACTTTATCTTCGTGTTACTTCTTCCCTTGGTGCATGTCAGGGATGGAACTATATAAGCTCTTGCAGAAAGAAAGCAACAGTACAAAAACAACTTAAGTACGAGGACAATTTATTGGAATTTTTATCATATGCTCAAATAAAGATATAAAATTGATGGTCCGTTAAGTATCCTATATACAAAAGAGACCTAGATTCTGGGTTCGGACAACATTTAATTTATATAATAATATTCTTAAGATGATTAATTTAACATTTTCTTGTTCTTAGAAAAGAATAAAAATGTAGAGATATAATGGTAGTGCCTGTTATTTATTGAATAATAATTTAAAAAATATATTGATTATAATAATTTCAAAACACAATCTCCAGAAAATAAATTAAACTAATAATTGTATATATACATACATATACTTAAGAATAAAAAAAAAAGTGATGTAGAAACATAATGGTTACTGCTTGTTATTTATTGAATATAATAATTTATTTTTTTTCCAAAAATAAACTAAAGTATTAATTGCATTACATACATATGTATATACATGTATATTTGTAGATGTATATTGTAAAAAAAATGGACAAATAGAGAATAAAAAGTAAATTTTGTTTTAAAGTTTGCTTTCTCATACTTATGATAGAACATTTTTAATGGAAGAAACTTTTGGTACGCCATAAATATTAACCACTAAACTAAATACATATTATTAATTAGAAAATAAAATAAAATTATGATATACTATTTAATTGGGAGTTATAGAAAACATATTATGTCAATAATATGAATTAATCTATCGTTATTTACATCAATTATATAATTACAATAATAAGTCTTGCCACCTTTTATATCAGAATAATCTATTAAGAAATTAAGTATAAACCCAATAAAATGTAAGATGAACTTTCAATGTAGGAAATTTAACAATGAAAATATACGCAATACTGTTGAGTTGATTATCAAACTTTTAGTAAGTACATAATTTCTTTTCCTTCAAGAACAATGTCATATGTATAATTTATGCTCCGTAATTTTTTCAATCTCAATAAAACTTAGGTTAGAGTATTTTCATTTAATGATGTCTTATCTTTTCTATACATCTTTTATATTGCATAAATAATATTAAATTTGACCATTAATAACATATTAACTTTACTTGTTATTATAAATTGCGAACATACTATCAATTTAATATTAACTTTTATTTTTATATATCATGTTGTTTTTCAAACCAAATTGTAAGAAATACATTTTACATTTGGACTGAAAATGAGATTTGATCTATCCAATGAGAAGGTCAAAGGAACACTTAAGACAAGAATTTTGATTAGTTCGTAACAATCATTTCTCTATACCAAATTTGGAGGGTAAAAAAGTAATAAGAAAATTACAAAGATTATTTTACATAATACTAAAATATACTTAAATATGAAATATATGATAGATACAACATGAGAGCCTCCTATTTAATGAAGAAAAATAGATTTTTTAATTAATATTTAGAATATCAAAATTATACTCTGAGACTCATTCCTTAATTTTCCACAACTCTCCAATGCACAATAAATCATTTTTACCTCCTTTCTTGATTGTATTTATTAGGAATAAAATAATATATTTAAATTCGTCACCTCTCCAAGAAAATGTATATATCATAGATTTACAGAGATGAAATCAAACAAGGTGTAAAGATTGAATAAAGAGAGGAGATTGAAATTTTCTTGATATCCCACCCGTCTTTACTCTCATTTGTAAAAACCCTTCCCACCATCAAACCGTTTCACCTTCATTTCCCCTTTCCTCCCTCTCTTTATTTCTCAACCCCGAAAGATAGAAGGAATGCAGAGGCAAAAGAAGGGTTCCACTGCAAAAAACCCTTAAAAACAGAGAGGAAAGATCAACAGAGGGGTTAGGGTTTAGTACCACTGGCAGAGGGTGATGTGAAAAAGGAGAATGTTAAGTGGTCTCATTTGGGTTTATTACTCTGATTGATGGAAGCGAAGATGTGTTCGTTCACCAATCAGCACACCCAGAAGAAGCAGCAATGGAGGTGGGTGCAACACAAAATTCCAAGAAAGAAAACCCCACTTGTAAAAACCCTCAAAACTACTCTTCTTTCCCACCATTTTACTCGAGCCCACCGTCAATCCACACTCACATGTTTCCACCTCTCGATTTTTTATTTCTTTTATTCAAGGTTTGCAGAGCAGTAGAGAAGAAAGCGCAAGAAAAAGGGAAAAGAAATTAAGTTGGAAACTTCTCTCTTCTCTCTATTTGTATCTCTGTAAGTGTCGTTCTTAGCTCCTAATTTTTTTATATTTCTGCAATTGTTTAACTTTTATGGTGTCACTTAGCTTGAAATTTTTGGGGGATGTGTACATTTGTTAATCTGGGATTGCTTGTGATTAATTTGTGGGTTTTTTGGTTGAATCTTGATTTTCTTTGGCATGAGGAATGAAACTTTTGATAAGAAAAAAAGGAGGAAAGTGATATCTGTTATGGGTTGTGTCTTAAAGTTAGTTCAGCGAATGTTTATTCATTTGAAATTGTGAAATCACTTTAAATGACCTTTGTTTACTCATTAATTAGGAACCAACCCACCCTCCTTATATATGCTTCTTTTGTTTGCAACTCTTCTTTTACTATATTAGTCATGGCAAATTTTGGCTGTCAAAATTTCCTTGGTCCGCATCTTTATTTAAATAATTGATCAATTTTCTGGAATCTGTGTCCAGATATGGAAGGCTAAGGAGTGTCTGAATATTATTTCTAGCAGCAGAAATGTCAGGCTAAAAGCTGACATCATTGATGCTATTACTATTAGCTTCCAAATCTTGGAGTCAACCTTCTCCCTATGGAATTTAGGCAAATAAAAGATCCTATGGAAATCATTAAGTTGGCAATTACAAATCAAACTGGAGCTTATCTAAATGTTGAAGAACTTATTTGATCAATTATTTGGGATGGATGATCAAGAATTTGAATCCGAATGCCAGGAGCCTAACTAACCATCACTGAGTCTACCTATACTGTTTGTTGCATAGTTATGGCATTGAGTGCAAGAATCTTGGCCAAAGGAGGGAGCTGTTGCTGACTAAGTTTCAAGAGAAGCACAAAACACTAAGTTCAGGTGATTTTTCTTGTTAGATAAAGCCTTGCAGCTTTTATCTATCTTCAATAGAAGTTACTATTTCCAAATGTGGTTTGCTAGGAATTTTTATTGTTCATTGACATGCTTTTCTTTTGAAACTTGCTGCGCTTATGTTGTTTCAAACCCAGATAAATGCCCTAAAGAACCTGAAGCCCAACCAACATTCTGGAATAAGTGGAAACTCAAAATTAGAACAACAGAAGCATGTAGCAGATAAATCAAGGGTATTGGAGAACTTCATTCCTGTATCTATGATCAGCCACACCAAAACCCTTGTATTGTATTTGCCCTCTAAAATAATGCAACTTGCATTTATTTTATGTGAAAGAATTTTAAACAATCTTAGTCTGAATAAGTTATGTTAAGTTTTTTTTCTAATTCTAGAAAAAAAATGTGAAGCTTTATAATCAAAGTATCAATGGAGAAGCTATTAATTTGTGATTCTATTAGAGAATTGAAGTCTAGAGTAAACTGAGTTGAACATTATTAGATTTCCTAGTTGGACCTCTTATTATTAGTATTCTTGTCGTTTCTATTGTTATTTATTATCATCGGTAGGTGAAGGTTTGTAGAAGATTGGGTTACCAAAACAAAAAATAGATAACTGGAGATTTGTTCCTTAAAATGCCACGTTAAATATCTTGTGTTTAATAAAGAAAATCTACTTTATGTAGTAGTGCAAATGGTTTCTATCTTCCAGGTAATACTATGATTTCAATCAGAAAATTGAAGGTGTTGAAGTGTGGCTATTTGAGATGTATGATCAAGAATTTGAATCTGAATGCCAGCAGCTTAACTTATCATCACTGAGTCTACCTATGTTACCTAGACTTACTTAAGTGTTTGAGTCCAGAGGTCAAAGCAGTGACTGAAGAAGCTTTGCAATCATTTGTGTACCATGAAATTTTGGCAAGTTTTCTAAACTCATTGCTCTTTTGCTACATTGTAGTTGCAATTTCTGGTGCGCTAGTACCCATAATATTCTTATATTTAAAGATTGGATACTTAGAAATCTGCAAAAAGCGTGGTTTCACAAGCTATTATATGTGGGCTTGCCCTTTGTTGTAAGGGGAAGGTTACATTTTGTATTGCCACCCACAAATTCAGAAGACATCAAAATCATGTATACTTGGGGAATGGTAAGTTTGGTGGTTGTTTGATTATGAGACTGTAGATTGCGAGTTGTGAGGTAATTTGTCCCACTATTTTACTTGAATTATTGTCTTAGTTTCAGTTACTTGTCCATGCTAAGAAAATCTGCAAGGGAAAATATTGCAATTGACCTCACAAAAAAGATGAGGGAAAGAGCTCTGAAGGCATCTGGCCAAACTGATCTTTCTAACAATGCATCAAAGCATCTGCTGTTCATGCACAAAGTAATTTTGTTGTCAAAATTGCGAAGTTTGCTTGTCCTTTTCAGTGTTGTAAGCAAGGATTCGTTTTACTTTAGCATCTATCAAATTTTGATATTGTTGTCATTGTCCTACTATATCACAATTTTATGTGCATTTACCTATGTATACAATTTCAGTTTATTATGTCGTGTCCTACGCCTTTATTTCATTCTTTGTGCGACTCTTTTCCTCACACGGATGAAGAAGAATTGTGGCTGCTGCTCCTGTTTCTTGGTTCTCAAACTTACTGTGTTTATATAGCTGGGTGGAACAATATTTTCTAGTGAAGGAAAGCTTCATCATAGTGCACATACAGCTTGCATGCACTGCTGCTGCTGCATTCTGATGGTTGCTGGAAATCGTTAGCTTTGCAGACAATGCAAATTTTTTAGCTATGGACAAGTAAGGATTCTCCTGTGTTCATAGTAAATCCTCTCCATGTTTATTTCATTTTCCTAAATACTATTCTATTTTTAGTTTTGGTGATTTAGTGGTGCTATCGGGCTTTCATGCTATTCGTAGATGTTTTGGATAGCCAAAAGAAGAAACAAAAGATGAGAAGGAATGTTGGGGTTTTGGTGTGTTAACCCTCATTTCTTCTTTCTTAACCAACCTTCTCCCCTTCATGGTTGGGGACAGGGGCACTTCAGGAAATAGTACTGCTTATTGAGTATAATAAACAACAATTAACTGGAGGATGTGACAGAAGCGGAATAAGTTGGTTGAAATATGCCATGTGATATAATTTCATGTATCCTTTAGATTTTTTATTTTCTTGCATTGCTTGTGCAGCATTGTAAGTTGAATGTTTCTGCGAGCTAGCTAATATGAGAAAGGGAAATTAGGGGAGAGAATTGAAGGTGCAGAGCTTGAATAATTGAAACGGTTGCTTGTTAAACGTTTAGTAGTTAGCTGCAACACGATTAACATTTTGCTCTAATGGGTCGGTGTTTATACATGTGGAACAATAAGACTTTGATCAATTATGAATTCTGATGTTAGCTTAGTTTATTGGTACTTTATTTCTCTTAAACGCAAAATTCTGCATTGGTTCTTCTTTATGTTGTATATAGATTTTCCTTTTCTTCTAGTATAATTACGGCTCTTAAGAATGAAAGAGAAGTTATAAATAGTGCCTTCAACAGTTTCTGTTCATATGATCTGATGTTAAGTATGATCTGTGTGCAGCGGCTGGCCATAATTGTTATATTTCAGCACTTTTTGCCATCTTTTTTTTTACACTTTTCTTTGCTGCAGTTGATACTACTATTTAAAGATAATTTGTTGCTTGAAAATTACGTTTTATGAAATTCTTCCAAGTTAGCTGATCAAAAGTTGATGGATAAAGTGGCGTTCCATTCTCTAGAACATGGAATGAAAAATATGGCTGTGACTTATGATGCGAACTTTCATGTGATCATTTGCAAGGCTGCTAAGAAAGAAACATGGTCCTTTTGATGTGCCAATATACGCGGATCATATTCGATATGTGCCAAAGCATGTGTGCTGGGTCAAAAGCTTGAATATGAAGTCTTTAGAGCACGGCCTCCTCTTTGGTAGATTACTTTTGCTGGATAAACTATGTATTCATTATCACAAATATAAAGAGATATTATTTGAAGTTGATGTTGAAACTCAATTATCATGTAGGAATGTGGTGCTTCAAAATGAGGCTGCTAATGCTGATGAAGATCTTGAGCATTTTGAAGGTTGTGAGTTTATTCCAACTACATATAGCGGGATTTTGAGAAGCATGGGTGCTTGAGTTTTACATTTAAAATCCAAAAAAAGGCATTGCAAAATTTGATCATTACTTTGCATGAACACTATATAAGAATTATATTGAGATAAGCAACTGGTACCTTTATGCAGATATGCTCTTAGTTTTATTTTAGTGTCACAGGTTAGTCATTGTTTCATATGTATACTTACTACTATACTTCCTCAATTTCATGAGCAATGCAATGCAGATAAAGTAGGCTGGTGGAGCTCATGGCACTTGCCTCACATGTCCACCCCTTGATAGTTGCAGCCATATCGAAATAATTTTCATGATTATTGTTTGTGAGGTGCATGAAGTTTGCTGCATTTTTTATCTTTGGTTTGCGATTAATAGGTATGTTTCGCAATTCTTACATGTATATAAGATTTTCTATGCTCGAATTTATCTTTTCTTTAGTTTCTTTAGCTCATTGTTTCTCATTAATACATTTTGACATTTGAATTAGATCATAAAGAGGCACAATCTCTGTAGACCGTAGTTATGAAAGAGTTGTTTCAGAAAATAAAGGAAGATTTGACTAGGAACTTCCAAAACTTTGATTTATTGTTGCTGCTTGTGCTCTCTTTGTATCATGACATATTACTCGTATTGGATTAGAGTGACTTGACAAACAATCTTTCTTTTAATAAAGTAAAAGAGATTGGAGCCCAATGTTCATTGTGACAATTGAATTAGATTAATCGGGGAATTAATGTGTTGGAATGTGTGATGTGTGGGGACTAAAAAAATTTATTTGGGGGGTTGACAATTTTTATTGAACACTGAAACTTGTGAAGGATGTTAGTGTCTTGAGAAAAATATGCGAATTATCCTATAGTAGCACTTGAATTTTTGATTGTTGTCTTGTGATTTCCCTTATATTAATAAGAATTTCTGGTATAAGTCGAGTAAGTAGGAGAAACTAGCACTGGTGGCATGTAAAAAAAAAAAGTTGTGTGAAGTGTGTTCCATTGATCGCATCAAATGAACAATGTTCAAGAATCAACACAAAAGCCTTTATGTGAGCTTTCGGATCAAAGCACTTTTATTTAAATAGTGCTCCTATATTTCTTTTGATTGAGGGCATCAAACTTAGTGTGTCATTCTAGAACTTGCTTGTGTAATACATTTTGAGTTCACATTCTTGTAAGATTGGTGCATGAAAGTGATAAGGGCACTTAGGAATACCCCATTACCTCAAAACAACCTACCTTGAATTCACCCATAGAAAAACTCATTTGAGCCTTGGCTTTTCTTTTGCTGGTTAAACCATGTTATAAGCTGATTCACCCCTTTCTTGATTATCTCCTGAAATAATTTTTGAACCCAGTCAAGGGAATGGTGTTGGCTTGGTTGCTTGTAAATCGACATGAAAATGAGTGAATGAAATGAAGTTGCATACGAGGGATGCACTCCTAGCCCCAAGGAAAAAAAAAATGGAACAAGGAAATGTAGAAACAAATGATGAAACAGAAAGAATAAAGAGAAGAAGAAAAAAAGAAAAAGAAGAAGAAAAGAAACGAAAGAAGAAAAGATTGAGAAAAAAAAAAGAGAAACAGAAACAGAAAATGAAAAAATTCGAGGTGTTTGATTGTTCAAGTCTCTTGAATCGAGTTGAAGGGCAATGAGGTTGGAAGGATAAGCAACTAGGTCGGCATCACTCCTTTGAATTGATAAGCCACAATTCGGCCTATCTTTTGCCATACCTTGTCCTAAACCCCATTACAACCCATGGAAAGACCCTTTGATTCATGTATTAATTTTCATTTCATTGGTGGAGGAGATTTGATTCACAAGCAAGCCTATGGTAATGGCATTCTATGTATTGATCTGAGTGGAACCCAAATTCCTAAACACTTTATGAGTGGAGTGATACAGTGATATCCTTGTGAGAGTGTTGAGACTTGTTTCATTTTATTTTGATAAAATCAATGGGATACTTGTGTGTTGAATGTTGTATGTGGGTTTTAAGTGCTTGTCTCAATACTATTGGCTCTTCTTATACTATTAAGTCTTATTAGTATAGGGGTTATACTTGAGTGACATGAAAGGAAATTTGAGAATTGCTACTTGGATAATTCGTGTATTTGGATTGAGACATGCTTGGGGTCGGTCATAGTTTTGATCTGGGGGAATCTGATAAGATATATTTTAAAGCTCCTGTGCGTTCTTATTTCAAGTGATTGGAAAAGATTTTATTGCATACTGTAGTGATGTTAAGTTACCCCAATTTTCTTGAGGGTGGGAGTGGGAGTGGGAGTGGTAGTATAAGATAGGTAATAGTTTTTGACAAATCACAGTTGGAAGTTATAGAAATGAGAATTAACTCGTGTTATTGTGGTGAATGAATTTTTGTGTGAAGTTTAGAGCTAGCATGTCTTGTAATTAATGTTGTGATAGCTCCTTTATGCATTTTGTTATAAGGTTCAGAATGTATTTCTTCTCTCTACACAAATATCTTGTTTGCAGTTTCTAATTTGTTATGTTGCTTTCCGAGTGTTAATTGGAATGACATTTGAAAAAAGTGACTTGCCTTGTTTCTCATAATTGGAATGACATGAGGAAAAAACTGCCTTGCCTTCTATAACTCATTCTGATAGATACCTTATTAATTAAAATTAATGTAAACTAACAATTAATCATTTCTTGTGCTATGCTCTTACGGCGACAGCCTTGTGGCCACGTAATAAGATTTGACAGGGAACGAAAACAACTATTGATCTGAGAAGTAATCTAGCGCCACATAAATTCACTTTACACGGTGAGAACATTCTACTATAGCTCTTTCTCATTTGTACTCCAACCTTAAAAAGAAGCAGGATTAATAAACAAAGTGAGTTTCATTGTTTGTGTTCTTTTCGAACCATTCATTTCGTTTTGCTTACAACCTATTGAAAAGAAGCCAACGAAGTTCAATCCATTGGTTTCTTGTTTTAAATTTATGAGATGCTCTTCTGATTGATAATCTTTTACTAATGGTTCTTTAATATGTTTTGTAATTTGTTGAAGGTATAGCTTTAATATTTTACCCGTTTGTGGTTCATGCACAACTTTATAGTCAAAACAACATCATGGAATTGGTAAGGACTGTCTTCCACCACTTAAATCAAAAATATTTCTGAGCATTGTTCCCTTACAATTTATCTTGGAAAATGCTTCTCATAGATACAATAGCAAATCATTATCTAATTTTAATATATCAAATAGCTCTTCTCTTCTTTGTGTTGATTATTGTTGATGAATTGGCAATGACTGCCTTCCTCTGATGGGTTTGCAATTCTTTCTTTCTTTTTTTATTTATGAATAGTTTGAAATTATTAGTAATTTTCTTTAAAGAAAAGTATAAATTAAGCAAACCCTTATTATCAAAATATTTATATATTTTGTACAAATAGGATTAACCTATCTTTTTGTCTTTTTTTTCTTAGTGATTTAGACTAGAATAGGCATTCATACATAAGAGTATCTCTGGTTTTGGGTATTGCAGTAAGACATACATATTCTTTGTTACCTTTCATAATTTAAGGGGTGAATATCATCATAGACATATTTCAGGATGAGGTATAAGATTATCTAATTATCTTACAAAAGCATTTAAGTTTTATATGCATATTATTCTCATTAACTTGTTTATTAAGCATAAGGAGTTTAGATTAACCATTTTTAGTTAAAATGTATAAGTTAACCAGATATAACTTATCATGACTATATTTATTTTAAAGATTCTATTCTCTATTGCACATGTACAAGTAATGAAAATTCATTAGACAAATATCAGTTTTGATTTCTCTTTCATTTAATCAAATAAAAATATTAAGTTAATGTCAATGATGATTCTCATTTTACTTCTTGTTTATCTATATTATTAAAATTAATAATTTATACACTTAGTTAGATAACAAGCCTTTTAATTTATTCCTTTTTAGTAGTTCAATGTAGTCAAGGGAACGTGATCATATAGAGGTTTTTCAATGCCTCGTTATCTTTCATGCATTCTCTTCTCTGTTATTATTATTTATCAAGGCTAAATCCGTTCTAGTTATCATGATATTCAAATGTATTTAAGTTTTGCACAAGATAATTATTTTTGGTTAATTTTATGTTAATAAACTTTTATTCATGCTCTGTCAATACATTTTGATAAATTTGGATATTTTACTAATAGAATTTTTTGTTACATATGAATAAGTTGTTGCAAAAGGTAACTCATCTTCTTGTTTTGATTAATGGTCATTTCTGCTTCTATCCCTATTTATATTGTAGGTATTAATCATAATTACTAGGTGGTTAGTTATTAATTAGTTTTATTTAATAATGATTATCCATATAACCTACAAATTATTAAAATCATTGATATTTCTTTTTATATTTATAATTCAATTTATATTATAAAATATCAAAGATTGAAAAGTATAACATTTACATAATTTTTTGTTTATACTTTTTTGAAATTTTTTAAAATATTACACCGAATATAAATATAACATAATTAATTTATAGTATTTTATACTTTTTGAGTAATTGTATGGCATATTTTAATTATATTTATATGTATTTTCAACATAAATAATTTACTTTGTGAAATGAATGAAAAGTAGAGGGGATAAAGGGAGATGGGATAGTATTTATTGTACTATTTTAATTTAAATGGAGCATCGTGGATATTATATTTTCTATTAATTATTTTTTACATTTGCACGGTAATATATTTACTAATTAGAAAAGGATTCATCAATTTTATTATATGCTTTTTCTATGCCTCTAAGCTATGACGAAATAATGAGCTTAATATTTTTTGAATTTATGGTCCCAGCAATTATAATATTCAAGATGGTGTTTGCGCAAGTTTATTAATGTTCTAATCTTATTGGGAATTCATAGGTTATTAATATTCTTTATTAAAATAATTAATATGTTGTGTGCATTGGTTTATTGATTATCGATAAAAGTCGACAAAAATGAAGTTATGGGGTTAATTTTGCATTTTGTTTGGTATGAAAAAAATTATAAATGGGTTCAATGAAGAACAAAACCCCTCCTTGTGGGAACAAAAAAGCAATAAATTTTAGAATTAATTATATTTAAACTCTTCTCAAAATGTGAAATTATTCTTTGAAAATTTTAATATATATTACACCGAATAAACATATAGCATAATTAATTTATAGTATTTTATATTTTTTGAGTAACTATATGGCATATTTTAATTATATTTATATGTATTTTTAACATAAATAATTTACTTTGTTAAATGAATGAAAAATAGAAAGGATAAAGGGAGATGGGATTTTTGTTGCGTTACATATTATTTTAAATGTTTTCTAATTTTTATTAATATTTTTCTCTATTAATTATTTCTTACGTTTGCACGGTAATATATTTACTAATTAGAAATGGACATAATATTTTTTGAATTAATGGTTCTAGCAATGATACTATTCTAGATGGTATTCACGCAACTTTATTTTAAATTTTAAATTTATTATAATTTCGATATGAGTTAATTAAAGTATTTTCAAACTAAATTGAAAAACAACATGAAGAGCTCAGAGCTCAATTACAATAAATTTAATAATAAAATCCTCTAAATTTGTATTTAAATTGATATATAATAATTTATTTATACTATTCCTATTTATATTACATATGTTAATTGATTTTGTTAATTCATGATTATTAGATGATTAGTTACTAATAAATTTTATTTAATAATAACTATCGCAACTTATATAATCCTACAAATTACAGAATTATTGTATGAAATATATTTACATTAAAAAATAATCATTTATATAACTGTTAAAAATCTACATAATTTCTGTTAACATAATTTTTTGTTTATGCTTTTATACTATATTTATAGTTATTTTTTAACATAAATAATTTACTTTGTTGAATGAATGAAAAGTAGAGGGGGATGATAAAGGGAGATGGGATTTTGTTGCCTTACATATTTTAGGGATTGCATTTATTGTACTATTTTAATTTAAATGGAGAATCATGGATATTATTTTCTCTACTTTTTATTAATATTTTTTCTATTAATTATATCTTACTTTTTTTCTATTAATTATATGGCATAATTCTATATTTATTCTCTGTCTCTAAACTATGACGAAATCATGATATAATATTTATTGAATTTATGGCCCCAGCAATGATAATATTTTAGATATATTTACACAAGTTTATTTTAAATTTTAATTTTTAATTTTGGTCTAAGTTTATTAAAATATTTTCAAACTAAATTAGAGCTCACCTACAATCCTTGAAATTTGTATTTAAATTGATTTATAATAATTTGCGGTAAAAATTTATTAATAATTTAATTTTAAAAATAATTTATATTTAACATAAATAATTATATTAAATAATTTAAAATATTACCATTTTGTCTTTTTCTCAGTTTTTTTTATCAGAATTAACAATTGTAATTACTAAATTATGGGCAAAAAAATGTTCTAACCTTTTTATTGGGAATTCATAGGTTATTAAATTAATATATTGTGTGCATTTTGCATTTTGCATTTTGTTTGGTATGAAAAAATTATAAATAAAATTACATAATTTATAATTTTTTAATTTAATCTTATAACTTATTTTTTATTAATATTTTGCTCTAATTAATTTTTCATTCTCACGGTAATATATTTACTAATTAAAAGAAATTGAAAGAACTTACCAATTTTATATTTTTTCTGTTATAATAAAATTATGAACATAATATATTTGAATTTTATGGTATTTATTCAAGTTACTATTATTTTAAATTTTAAATTTGATTAAATATATTATTATTATTGAATATATAATTTAGAGACTTGGGCTTTTTTGGTTTTTTTGACTGCAAAAATTTCGACCACGCAGACTTAGGCTTAAAGCTTCAGAATTGGGCCGCAACATTTCACTGGGCTGCTCCAGCAATTTGCCTCACATGTCCTTTATGCAGGATATGTTCTTTAAAGCTACTTTGCATGAACACTATATAAGAATTATATTGAGATAAGCAACTGGTACCTTTATGCAGATATGTTCTTAGTTTTATTTTAGTGTCACTGGGTTAGTCATTGTTTCATATGTATACTTACTACTATACTTCCTCAATTTCATGAGCAATGCAATGCAGATAAGGTAGGCTGGGGGAGCTCATGGCACTTGCCTCACATGTCCACCCCTTGATAGTTGCAGCCATATGGAAATAATTTTCATGATTATTGTTTGTGAGGTGCATGAAGTATGCTGCATTTTTATCTTTGGTTTGCGATTAATAAGTATGTTTCGCAATTCTTATATGTAAATAAGATTTTCTATGCTCGAATTTATCTTTTCTTTAGTTTCTTTAGCTCATTGTTTCATTAATACATTTTGACATTTGAATCAGATCATAAAGAGGCACAATCTCTGTAGAACGTAGTTATGAAAGAGTTGTTTCAGAAAATAAAGGAAGATTTGACTAGGAACTTCCAAAACTTTGATTTATTGTTGCTGCTTGTGCTCTCTTTGTATCATGACATATTACTCGTATTGGATTAGAGTGACTTGACAAACAATCTTTCTTTTAATAAAGTAAAAGAGATTGGAGCCCAATGTTCATTGTGACAATTGAATTAGATTAATCGGGGAATTAATGTGTTGGCATGTGTGATGTGTGGGGACTAAAAAAATTTATTTGGGGGGTTGACAATTTTTATTGGACACTGAAACTTGTGAAGGATGTTAGTGTCTTGAGAAAAGTATGCGAATTATCCTATAGTAGCACTTGAATTTTTTGATTGTTGTCTTGTGATTTCCTTTATATTAATAAGAATTTCTGGTATAAGTCGAGTAAGTAGGAGAAACTAGCACTAGTGGCATTTAAAAAAAAAGTTGTGTGAAGTGTGTTCCATTGACCGCATCAAATGAACAATGTTCAAGAATCAACACAAAAGCCTTTATGTGAGCTTTCGGACCAAAGCACTTTCATTTAAATAGTGCTCCTATATTTCCTTTTGATTGAGGGCATCAAACTTAGTGTGTCCATTCTAGAACTTACTTGTGTAATACATTTTGAGTTCACATTCTTGTAAGATTGGTGCATGAAAGTGATAAGGGCATTTAGGAATACCCCATTACCTCAAAACAACCTACCTTGAATTCACACATAGAAAAACTCATTTGAGCCTTGGCTTTTCTTTTGCTGGTTAAACCACGTTATAAGCTGATTCACCCCTTTCTTGATTATCTCCTGAAGTAATTGAACCCAGTCAAGGGAATGGTGTTGGCTTGGTTGCTTGTAAATCGACATGAAAATGAGTGAATGAAATGAAGTTGCATACGAGGGATGCACTCCTAGCCCCAAGGAAAAGAAAAAAAGAAATGGAACAAGGAAATGAAGAAACAAATGATGAAACAGAAAGAATAAAGAGAAGAAGAAAAAGAAGAAAAGAAGAAAAAAAAGAAAACAAAGAAAAGATTGAGAAAAAAAAAAGAGAAACAGAAACAGAAAATCAAAAAAATTCGAGGTGTTTGATTGTTCAAGTCTCTTGAATCGAGTTGAAGGGCAATGAGGTTGGAAGGATAAGCAACTAGGTCGACATCACTCCTTTGAATTGATAAGCCACAATTCGGCCTATCTTTTGCCATACCTTGTCCTAAACCCCATTACAACCCATGGAAAGACCCTTTGATTCATGTATTAATTATTCTCTTTTCATTGGTGGAGGAGATTTGATTCACAAGCAAGCCTATGGTAATGGCATTCTATGTATTGATTTGAGTGGAACCCAAATTCCTAAACACTTTATGAGTGGAGTGATACAGTGATATCCTTGTAAGAGTGTTGAGACTTGTTTCATTTATTTTGATAAAATCAATGGGATACTTGTGTGTTGAATGTTGTATGTGGGTTGCAAGTGCTTGTCTAAATACTATTGGCTCTTCTTATACTATTAAGTCTTATTAGTATAGGGGTTATACTTGAGTGACATGAAAGGAAATTTGAGAATTGCTACTTGGATAATTCTTGTATTTGGATTGAGACATGCTTGGGGTCAGTTATGGTTTTGATCTGGGGGAATCTGATAAGATATATTTTAAAGCTCCTGTGCGTTCTTATTTCAAGTGATTGGAAAAGATTTTATTGCATACTGTAGTGATGTTAAGTTATCCCAATTTTCTTGAGGGTGGGAGTGGTAGTGTAAGATAGGTAATAGTTTTTTACAAATCACAGTTGGAAGTTATAGAAATGAGATTTAACTCATGTTATTGTGGTGAATGAACTTTTGTGTGAAGTTCAGAGCTAGCATGTCTTGTAATTAATGTTGTGATAGCTCCTTTATGCATTTTGTTATAAGGTTCAGAATGTATTTCTTCTCTCTACACAAATATCTTGTTTGTAGTTTCTAATTTGTTATGTTGCTTTCCGAGTGTTAATTGGAATGACATTTGAAAAAAGTGACTTGCCTTGTTTCTCATAACTGGAATGACATGAGGAAAAGACTGCCTTGCCTTCTATAACTCATTCTGATAGATACCTTATTAATTAAAATTAATGTAAACTAACAATTAATCATTTCTTGTGCTATACACTATGCTCTTACGGCGACAGCCTTGTGGCCACGTAATAAGATTTGACAGGGAATGAAAACAACTATTGATCTTGCGCCACATAAATTCACTTTACACGGTGAGAACATTCTACTATAGCTCTTTCTCATTTGTACTCCAACCTTAAAAAGAAGCAGGATTAATAAACAAAGTGATTTTCATTGTTTGTGTTCTTTTCTAACCATTCATTTCGTTTTGCTTACAACCTATTGAAAAGAAGCCAACGAAGTTCAATCCATTGGTTTCTTGTTTTAAATTTATGAGATGCTCTTCTGATTAATAATCTTTTACTGATGGTTCTTTAACATGTTTTGTAATTTGTTGAAGGTATAGCTTTAATATTTTACCCGTTTGTGGTTCGTGCACAACTTTATAGTCAAAACAACATCATGGAATTGGTAAGGACTGTCTTCCACCGCTTAAATCAAAAATATTTCTGAGCATTGTTTCCTTACAATTTATCTTGGAAAATGCTTCTCATAGCTACATTAGCAAATCATTATCTAATTTGTAATGTATCAAATAGCTCTTCTCTTCTTTGTGCAGAAATCTGATTGATTGTTGTGGATGAATTGGCAAGGACTGCCTTCCTCTGATGGGTTTGTAGATTTAATTATACTTCATTGCATTTCCTTTGTTGCTATTGTTTTTTTTTATTATTTATGAATAGTTTGAAATTATTAGTAAATTTTTTTTAAAAAAAGTATAAATTAAGCAAACCCTTATTATCAAAATATTTATATTTTGTACAAATAAGATTAACCTGTCTTTTTGTCTTTTTTTTTTAGTGATTTAGACCAGAATAGGTATTCATATATAAGAGTATCTCTGGTTTTGAGTATTGCAGTAAGACATACATATTTTTTGTTACCTTTCATAATTTAAGGGGTAAATATCGTCATAGACATATTTCAGGATGAGGCATCAAATTATTTAATTATCTTACAAAAACATTTAAGTTTTATATGCATATTATTCTCATAACTTGTTGTTTATTAAGTTTGAGGAGATTAGATTAGCCATTTTTAGTTAAAATTTATAAGTTAACCAGATATAACTTATCATAACTATATTTATCTTAAAGATTCTATTCTCTATTGCAATTAATGAAAATTCATTAGAAAAATATCAGTTTTGATTTCTCTTTCATTTAATTAAATAAAACTGTTTATCTATATTATTAAAATTAAAATTTATACACTTAGTTAGATAACAAGTCTTTTAATTTATTCCTTTTTAATAGTTCAATGTAGTCAAGGGAATGTGATCATAAAGAGGTTCTTCAATGCCTCATTATCTTTCATGCATGCTCTTCTCTGTTAGTATTATTTATCAAGGCTAAATCCGTTCTAGTTATCATGATATTCAAATGTATTTAAGTTTTGCACAAGATAATTATTTTTGGTTAATTTTGTGTTCATAAACTTTTATTTTTTGATAAATTTGGATATTTAACTAATAGAATTTTTTGTTACATACGAATAAGTTGTTGCAAAAGGTAACTCATATTCTTGTTTTGATTAATGGTCATTTCTGCTTAATTTATGTACTATCCCTATTTATATTATAGGTATTAATCTTAATTATTAGGTGGTTAGTTATTAATTAGTTTTATTTAATAATGATTATCCATATAACCTACAAATTATTAAAATCATTGATATTTCTTTTTATATTTATAATTCAATCGAATTCATCATTTTTTATATTATAAAATATCAAAGATTGAAAAGTATAACATTTACATAGTTTTTTGTTCATACTTTTTTGAAATTTTTTAAAATATTACACCGAATATAAATATAACATAATTAATTTATAGTATTTTATACTTTTTGAGTAATTGTATGGCATATTTTAATTATATTTATATGTATTTTCAACATAAATAATTTACTTTGTGAAATGAATGAAAAGTAGAGGGGATAAAGGGAGATGGGATAGTATTTATTGTACTATTTTAATTTAAATGGAGCATCGTGGATATTATATTCTCTATTAATTATTTTTTACATTTGCACGGTAATATATTTACTAATTAGAAAAGGATTCATCAATTTTATTATATGCTTTTTCTATGCCTCTAAGCTATGACGAAATAATGAGCTTAATATTTTTTGAATTTATGGTCCCAGCAATTATAATATTCAAGATGGTGTTTGCGCAAGTTTATTAATGTTCTAATCTTATTGGGAATTCATAGGTTATTAATATTCTTTATTAAAATAATTAATATGTTGTGTGCGTCGACAAAAATGAAGTTATGGAATTAATTTTGCATTTTGTTTTGTATGAAAAAAATTATAAATGGGTTCAATGAAGAACAAAACCCGTCCTTGTGGGAACAAAAAAGCAATAAATTTTAGGATTAATTATATTTAACAAAATGTGAAATTATTCTTTGAAATTTTTAATATATTACACCGAATAAACATATAGCATAATTAATTTATAGTATTTTATATTTTTTGAGTAACTATATGGCATATTTTAATTATATTTATATGTATTTTTAACATAAATAATTTACTTTGTGAAATGAATGAAAAATAGAGGGGATAAAGGGAGATGGGATTTTTGATTGTATTTATTATACTATTTTAAATGTTTTCTAATTTTTATTAATATTTTTGCACGGTAATATATTTACTAATTAGAAAAGGATTCACCAATTCTATATTCACTTTCCTCTGTCTCTACGCTACGACGAAATCATGAACATAATATTTTTTGAATTAATGGTTCCAGCAATGCTACTATTCTAGATTGTTTTTGTTCAAAATATTGTGCAGAAAGAAGCAAATTGAATTGGATTCATAGTTGAAGAAAAGCAGAGCATGCTGTTGTCTGTCTATTTTGTTATTGATGAATGATGAGAGCCTGTTGATATAAATACAACTGAAAGGGAAAATATCTCTAACTACCCAAATAACCAACTAACAGAAAGGAAAAATGTAATGCAAAGGAAATAAAATTGCTATACAAAGAGCACGACTTCAAGACCCATTTCAGCACTAAGTGATTGCGGGTGAAAACAGAGCAATGGCTGTCGTAGTAGAAGCAGCAGTAGCCTCTTCTTCTCCATGAATTCCTTCAGCCCCCCACAAGTTGGACTTGGGGTGAAGTCAACCAAGCTCAACTTGGAGAGGAAAAGAAAAAAGGAAGGCGCAGGTAAGGACTTGGTGAAAAAATCGGCAAGTTGAGCTTTACCGGGCACATGCATGGGGTTAATTAGCCCGGACTTAAACTTGTCGCGAACGATATGGCAGTCGATGTCCAAATGCTTCGTGCGTTCATGGAAAACATGGTTATTAACAATGTGGAGTGCAGCTTGGTTATCACAGAAAAATGGAATGGGAGTAGGCGCAGAAATGCCGAAATCCATCAATAGATAAACCACCCAAGTTGTATCAGAGCCCATACTACAATATTCCGCCTCTGTCGTTGAACGAGAAACAGTATTCTGTTTCTTGGTTTTCCAAGAAACCAAAGCATCACCAAGAAAGATACAATACCCAGTCAAGGAACGCCTAGTATCAATCAACTAGCCCAATCGACATCAGAATAAGCGCGCAACTCCAGGGAATTTTGAGAAGGAAAGAACAACCCCTTGTGAAGGGTCCATTTGAGGTATCGAACAAGATGCAAAGCAGCATCAAGATGCTGTTGACAGGGACGCTGCAAGAACTGGCTAAGTTGTTGGCAAGCGTGGGAAGTGTCCGGTCTTGTGAAATTGAGATAGAGAAGCCTACCAACAAGACGACGGTAAAGTTCAGGATGAGGGAGCTGAGCGCCTGCATCCTCTGTAAATTTAATACCGGGAGGCAGAGGTGTGGTCGCAGCACGAGCATGAAGCAGACCAGTGTCTATCATGATATCCTTGATATATTTAGTTTGAGTGACAATGATACCTTGAGAAGAGCGAGCTACTTCCAACCCCAAGAAGTGTTCTTGGGCGACGCCCAAATCCTTGATGGTGAATAAGCGATCAAGGTAATCCTTGACTGCAGCTATGTGCTCATTAGATGTACCTGCAACGAGGATATCATCGACATAAAGCAATAACACCAAAAAACCATTAGTGGAGGTCTTTGTAAAAAGACAGTAATCATGCTTCGACTGAACGAAACCAAAGGCAACAATCTGTGTAGTGAACTCATGGTTCCACTGTCGTGACGCCTGCTTCAGCCCGTAAAGCGAACGCTTGAGGCAACATACATGGCCTTGAGGCACTGAATAACCCTCTGGAGGGGACATATAAATTTCTTCTTCCAAATATCCGTGTAGAAAGGCGTTATTAATATCCAATTGATGGATATGCCAACGAAGAGCTGCTGCAACAGCAAAAAACAATCGCACTGTGACTGATTTTGCAATCGGGGAAAAACATTCATTATAGTCGATGCCCTCGATTTGGTTATACCCCTTCGCAACTAAACGAGCTTCGTATCGCTCAATAGAACCATCCGTGTTAAACTTCAATTTAAAAATCCAGCGACATCCAATGGGAGTATGGTTGGGGGGTAGAGGTGTGACCTCCCACGTTTTATTTGTTTCCAAGGCAGTCAATTCAGCCTGCATGGCTGATCGCCACTCTGGTGATGCATTAGCCTCTAGGTACGTTGTAGGTTCCCGTAGAGATGTGATAGCTTGCATTACTGCATGGTGTGAGGGTGTTATAAAGGTTACTGTAGGTGGAGTAGCAGAAGCATCAGAAGCAGCAGAAGCAAAGGTCCGAACAATCGAATAATCTGCTGCTTTGTTATACAAAACCTCATAAGGCAATTTCCAGTGCAAAACTGAAGTTGGAAGCCTGTTAATGAGGTATGTAGCAGTGAGAATCGCATCTGTCCAAAAACGTGAGGGAAGGCATGACTGAAACATCAGGGCCCTTGCCACTTGCAATAGATGTTTGTGTTTCCTCTCAACCACTCCGTTTTGTTGAGGGGAATACACACATGTCCGCTGATGAATAATTCCATGGTTACGAATAAATGATTGACATTTATCACCCACAAACTCCGAATCATTATCAGTGCGAATGATCTTAATTTTCAGTTTAAGATTGACATTTATCACCCACAAACTCCGAATCATTATCAGTGCGAATGATCTTAATTTTCTTATTAAATTGAGTTAATACCATTTGATAGAACCCTTCAATAAAACTCATGGTTTGCGACTTGTGTTTCATAAGAAAAACCCACGTAGCCCTACTACGATCATCAACCAGTGTTAGCATATATGTGCAACCTGAAATCGAAAACTGAGAATAAGGACCCCAAATATCCGCGTGTATCAAATCAAACGTATTTTCAGAACATGATTCACTTGATAGAAACGGAAGTCTTTGTTGTTTGGCTAACGGGCAGACATTACAAATACCTAACTCACAACTGCTACCACAAATAACATTCGTATGCCTTAATACAAGTAGAGGAGTATGTCCAAGTCGTCGGTGCCATAGCACAGCATCATTGCTATGAGCATTAAGGCAAATCTCTGTTTTGCTTTTCATGGAGAACTTCTTTATTTCATCTGTATCAAATGAGTGACTATCAAGCACATATAAGCTTCCAACCAATCTTCCCACAGCCAAGGTTCGTCTAGTCCTCTGGTCCTGCACCACGCAATTATCACGTGAAAATATGAAGGCAATGTTAGACGAAGAAACCAGTTTGCTCACTGAGAGCAAGTTGTGTTTGAAGCTCGGCACGTGGAGGATTGCATTCAGAGAAAGGTCGTGTGAAAGAGCAACAGATCCACAGTGTGTAACATTGTGCTTTGTTCCATCAGGTAGAATTACCAATGAATCAGCTATATAAGGTTTAAGATTACTTATAAGCTGCAAATTCGCGCACATATGAGCCGTAGCCCCACTGTCAATAATCCACAAGTTCGGACCCAAGGTATTGGACAGAACATTGAAAGAGGTACCTGCTGCAAATTTGCCCAACCTGGCGAAGTGTACTTGAGTTGGATCTGATTGTGTCTTTCCCTTCATCACTTGCAGCAATTCGCTCATCATCGCAGATAAGTTCTGTGTTAATACCTCTTGTTGCGAACCTGCAGCAGTCTCAGAAGTGACTGCATTCAAGGCTCGAGTATCAATGCCATATCTCTTCTTCTTCTCAGCTAGCTCCTTAAACCATTCAGGATATCCATGTAGTTTGAAGCATGTTTCTTTAGCATGTCCTGCTTTTGCACAGTGCGTACAGTACTGGCTCCTTTTATCCATGTGTTGTTTTCTCTGCTGTAAGTTCTTACCTCCTGTTTCTCTTCTGTATTCAGCACCACGTATCATCATCGCCGCATTATTGTTAAGTTCTTCAATATTGATACTTCTTTGTCGCTGGCTTTCAACTCTCAGAACTAGGGAGTACGCCTTATCCACTGAAGGAAGTGGATCCATAACAAGAAGTTGATCCATAACAACTTAGGAATTGCATTAATTGAGTAGAAGCGATCTTATTGCTCACAGTCCGTTGCGAGAAGCACATGTACATTCCGGCGTAGGATCGACACACTCAAGTTCATCCCACAACATTGTGATTTTTGTAAAATACAAAACTACATCCATATTTCCTTGAGAAATCGAAGCAATTTCGCGTTGTAAGTTATAGATCATAGGGCCATTTGTCTGCCCAAACTGCGCCTCAAGTTGCAACCATAAACTTCTAGCAGACTTAGCCTATGAGAAGGCCTTTGCTATGTCTTTAAATATCGAATTCATAATCCATGAAAATACCATACTGTCTGTTCTAATCCAATGTTTGCATTCTTCAGTGTTTTCAGTAGGTTTTGGATACGATCCATTGATAAGGGACAGTTTCATTTTCGCTGTGAGTGCAACTTTAACAGATCTACTCCACAGCAGGTAATTATTTCGCGTCAATGGTGTTGAAACCAAAACCATACCTGAAAAATCCGAGGTATGTATCTTCAAATCTTTTGATTCGTAAGCCATATTCGCACCCGAGGATGAGCTCACACCAAAACCATATCCAGCTGTTGCTTCATTCATCTTTGTTGTTCGTCAATTGGTGATTTCAGAGATATATTTTCAGTATTCAGAGACCATCATATGATGGCTCTGATACCATGTTCAAATATTGTGCAGAAAGAAGCAAATTGAATTGGATTCATAGTTGAAGAAAAGCAGAGCATGCTGCTGTCTGTCTATTTTGCTATTTATGAATGATGAGAGCCTGTTGATATAAATACAACTGAAAGGGAAAATATCTCTAACTACCCAAATAACCAACTAACAGAAAGGAAAAACATAATGCAAAGGAAATAAAATTGCTATACAAAGAGCACGACTTCAAGACCCATTTCAGCACTAAGTGATTGCGGGTGAAAACAGAGCAATCGCTGCCGTAGTAGATTTTACATGAATTCCTTCAGTTTTTACACAAGTTTATTGAAAATTATTAATTTTTTTTATGTTATTAATTTTTGTTGTTATGTTATGTTATTAATTTTTTTTTCAATACAATTTGAAAATTATTGTTTTATCAATGATTTTTGCAAATACAAAATAATTAATTTGATTAGATTATTGAATTGATCCACATTTTGAATTAAGATGAATTTATTCTGTGTTATAATGGACTAAAATAGGCTTATTAAAAATCTACTAATAACAAAATAATTTATATACTCATCACAATAATATAAAAATATGATTTAATAAATTATAAACACAAATGTAATACGATTAAGCTTCTACCATTTAATTTAATCATCAAAATTAAATTTATTCTATAACATAAACACTCAGCATAATAATATAAAAATATAATTTATAACATATAATCATAAATAGAATTTCCTTTTCTTCTTTCAATGTAAATAATAAATTTTTTTCGGAAAACATACAGTTATCACAGATCATTAGAAATTTATTATTCCTTCGCATTATATTTTTAAACTCGACACATTTAAATTAAAATAGCACTAAATCCCATCTCATTTATTTTTCTAACCTTTCATAAATTATATTAATTAAATATATGTTACAAAGTAAATTACTTATATTACCAAATATTTTACATAAAGAATAAATTTAATTTTAGATAATACTTAAACTAGGTTGTTGAGCTCTTCACATAATATTTTTAAATTTGACTTATTATTTGATTTGAAAATATTTTAATAAATTTGGCAGAATATAACTAGTAAGGAAATAGATTTAGAATTCAATCTACGCATCAATATAATTAATTAATAAATTAACTTTACTTTTTTGGACCCCAATTTGCAAAGTTAATCCAAAGCTATTTGCCTTTAGGTGCCTGATTGGAGGGAAATAGTCACTTTTGAAATAAATAATAAATTTTATTTGTGTTTTATAAATTCTAACCTGTTTACTATTTTCTTAATTTTAAATAAAATCCGACAACAAATTATAATAAATAAAATTTATTTTTCAAAACACAAATTTAGTGAAATTTTATTATTTTATAAATAATAAATTAAGTTTTAAATTAAAATGAATTGTATTACAGAGAAATTATTAGAAAAATATTTATCACAAATTATTAGAAATTTATTTACAAAAATAATAAATTAATTTTAAATTATACTTAAAATAAGTAGCTTAGCTCTTTCTATTCGGGGAATAAAAATATGTCAAATTGAAATTATTTATTTGTGAAAATATAATTACAGATATTATCAATTACAAATAAAATGAAAAGATGACACCTAATATATAAATATATCCATAATAATAAATGCATATTTTAATAAATCCATGACCAAAGCAGATAATATAATAAATTATTATGGTTGGTCTTAAATACGGATTAATTCAATAACTAAAATTTTCATTTCTTATCCACTACTTGAATAAAGTTTTGCAACTAAATTTAGTAAATTATTGTTTTATTAATAATTTATGCCAATAAAAAATAATTAATTTGATTAAATAATTTATTTTTACTTATGCTAATCAGATGTTTTCTAAAAATCTACTAATAACATAAATACTCATCACAATAATATAAAAGTATGATTTAATAAATTATAAACATAAATATAAATATAATACGATTCAGCTTCGACCACTTAATTTAGTACATCGAGTTTACAAATAATTTAATATGATGTCGATTTTGTTAAAATAATCAAAATTAATTCTCTCCGTCTAATCTATTGAAAAGACGGCTTTTCACTTTCACTGGCAGCAAATTTTCAAGCCCAAACATAAGAATTGAAACTATTCTTATAAATAACTATTAAAAAGTAATAAATTAAAGCCCTAATTCGCTTATTCATTTGTCAAGAAAAAATATAAAAATAGTATAATTATATTTTAAATAAAGCCACCAAAAGTTTACCCGCCTTCTTAAGAGAAGATAATAGTAGAAAAATAAATTTACTTACGAATAATAATTAAAATATTAAATTATTTTATTAATATTAATAAAAATAAGTTGCTTTGTTAATTTAAATTATTTGTGCAAATTATTCTAAATTTTTTAAAATTAAAAGATTAATGTTTTGTTTTTTTAATATTTATACTAATTTTTGGGCCCAATTCCAGCAACTTGGGCCGCCTCATCCACACAATTGGACCATTTTGGAGTTGAAACTTAACTTTTCTCTGGTCTGGCAAGAATTTTTGGGCCCAAACAATAATAACAGTTTTAGGCTGCAAATATTATGTACATTCATGACAATTCCCCTATTTTAAAATTTTTTCTGTATAATGGATGAAAATTATTGCTTTATTAATAAATTATGCAAATACAAAATAATTAATTTTATATTTTTTTTAAAATAAAGAATACATAATACATAATATTTTTTTAAAAAAAATAATCAAAATTCTCTCTTTCACTGCAGCAAATTTTCGATTTCCAACTATTCAAAACCAAAATTGATGAGGTCCAAACGTAAGAACGAAAGAACCAAATTGAAACTATACCAATTACCAATAAGATGAATAATAACACCAACAAATCAATATCTTATTTTAATAAATCAATATCATTAACTAAATATATATAGATCTATAATTTATTCCAAAATTTATTCCAAAATTAGACTATAATTTATAAACATTTCTTCTTTCAACGTAAGTATATTCGAGAGAAACTTTAAGGAATAAATTATTTTCCGAGAATATTTTAATAAACATTTATCACAGATTATTAAAAATTTATTTACATAAGTAATAAATTAATTTTAAACTTAAATTGAGGCCTTCGCATTATATTTTTAGACTTGACACTTTTAAATTAAAGTAGCACTAAATCCCATCTCACTTATTTTTCTAACCTTTCATAAATTATACAATTTACTTATATGAAAATATATGTTACAAAGTAAATTACATAAAGAATAAATTTAATTTTTTATCATACTTAAACTATAAATATATCCATAATATTAAATGCATATTTTAATTATTGAATTAATCCATAAACGAGATGACAAAGCAGATAATATAATAAATTATGGTTTGTCTTAAATATGGATTAATTCAATAACTAAAATTTGCATCTCTTATCCACTAATTATAATAAAGTTTTGCAATTAAATTTCATTCTATTATAGTAAATTATTGTTTTATTAATAATTTATGCCAATACAAAATAATTAATTTGATTAAATAATTTATTTTTACTTATGCTAATCAGATGTTTTCTGTGTCTTATAAAATAAACTTATAAAAATCTACTAAATAATTAAGAACCAAATTTACTCTATAAACATGAACACTCATCACAATAATATAAAATTATAAACACAAATACAAATATAATACGATTCACTTTCGATCACTTAATTTATAACATCGAGTTTACAAATAATTTAGTACATTGCTTTTCATTAAAATTAAAATTCAATTTTCAACTTTTATTTTTAATTAATGGTAACTAGCGTAAATTATACGTGTATTCGAGAGAAAAATGATAAACCATTAAAAAACCATCATATGATAATGTCCCCTTGGTACACTCAACTATTAAAAAGTAATAAATTAAAGCCTTAAATCGCTTACTCATTTGTCAAGAAAAAATGCAAAAAGATATAATTATATTTTAAATAAAGCCACCAAAAGTTTACCGCCTTTGTAAAAAATAAAATTATCTATTTTAATAAATTAATTTTAAATTACAAATATAGTATTTGTATATAATAAATTTATAACTATTTATTATTTTCTGAATTTAAATAATAATTTTAGTATATTAATAAACTTCAACCATACATCATAATAAATCAAATTTATTTTACAAAAATTTGAAAAAATTACATTAAGAATTTAGTTTCATTTAAAATATAAAATATTAATTATTATACGTACGTAAAAATGATGCTTCAATCAATAAACAAACTTTGACAACAAATTATAATAATAAATAAATTTTATTTTTTAAATAGTGAAATTTAAATATTAAAATTAAAAATTTTAAATTTTAATAAACAAATTACTAGAAATTTGTTTTTAGACTTATTATTGATTGGAAAATATTTTGATAGATTTCACAAAATAGAGAGAACACATTTATCCATCTCCTGGTCTATTAACCAAATAAATTATACAATTTTCACCTATATTAATAATTAATAAATAACAGTTAAGTAAAACAATATAACAGAGTATAATGAGTAAAACAAATATAAATATAAATGGCAAGTCCTTCCAATATAAAGAGAAATTTATTAACAAAATTGAGAAAACTATTATCTTTATTTCTGTTTAAAATTAACAATAAATTTATTTAAAACATACTAATAAACATTTACCACATATTTTACACTTACATTTGATTTCTTCGTAGCAATATAAGATGGTGAATCCTTTCAAATATTTTTTTGCAAATTAAAAAATAATAATAAAATAAAAAAAACTTTTATCCTTAAAATTAACCAGATAATGATTATAAATTAACAATACCTTAGTAAATAAAATAGGGATAATGAAGCCACATTCACAGACCTAAGAAGGAGCTCATGGAAATACCAAATTGAGCAGAACACAATAACAAGTAGTACACTATAGAGTTACTGGACCCAATTTGCTACCACAACTCTATCTTACATAAATAATAAATTAATTTTAAATTAGTTAAGCTCTCCTCACATTTGGTTTACAGTGAATGAAAAAATATAAGTATGAGATTCCCCTCCACTTTTCTTGCACCCTAAAGTTTGTTTTATTAAATAAAATTTCTACAAGGTCGATATTTTACAAAATATATGTAAATACTTGACGAAAATTATACCGTGTGAATGCAACAATAAAACAATATGTAAATTATCCATTTCATGATCTCCATAATAGGTATAGAATTGGAGTGTCCTTTCAATCTACAGATATTGTAATATGTAAAAAATAATTACTAGTTAATAATAAAATAAAATTGAAATAAGTATTTTTCAAATCAAGAAGTTTCTAGAAAACACTTTATTAGATTAATAGATATTTATTTACACAAATAATAAACTATTAGTTGAGCACTTCACATTATATTTTTAAATTTCCTTGTGCAATTTACAAGCTGAAAATATATTTTATAAAATAAATTATTTATGTCACAAAATATATCGATACCCCAATAAATTAATTATATTATAAATTTGTATATTCTACAATAAATTGTATTCATGATTTATTTTTTAAAAAGGTATAAATAATAAGGGATAATTATTATTAAATAAATTTAACTAGTCACTAACCACACAATAATTATGAATAAACAGAATAAATTAATACCTAATAATGCATTGAAAAACCTTCATTTGATCACATCCCTGAACTATCCCAAAACACCAGTAGAAAACAAAAATCAGTTACTCATTTGTCAAGAAAAAATATAAGTAAAATGTAATACATTTTAAGTAAAGCCAACAAAAATTTTACCTACTTCCCCAAGAGAAAATGATACCATGAATATGTAAATATATTTTAACTAAAGCCACTAAAAACATTTACTGACCTTACCAAGATAAAATGATCGCTGAACTTGTGTCCGGTGCTTTTGGAAAATTGCATGTCCACCAACAGAAGATGTACTCCCAATCAAATACAAGTTTGCAACAATTAGTCATACAACAAAGTAAACAAAAGAACCTCTATCGAGGATAGTTTCCCAAATAGATTTAGAGCATTAACATTCAATATCTCCTCTTTCTACAGCTACCGTTATTTTTTTTCTTCAAAACTTTACAAGATGAAACCCACAAACAAAAAAGTTATAACTCTACCAACAATATCAGAACAAGGACAAAGATACTTAACATTCTACCTATTTCATTACATTATGTCTTTAAACTTAACCTTCACCTTCATTGTTGTTCAAAGAAAGAAATTTAAAACTACTGATAAAGTTGGCAAGTAAGTTTAGTTTTTTAATAGGGTACATAATAATCAGAAGTATACATTTGAGTGAAGAATCACAACCATAGCACCACCATTCACAACAAGCAAATGAGGTATGATAAACAACTAACAATCATCCGAAGAACTCTCCAAATTTAGGTCACAATAACTTGACAAAAAGGATTCACATGGCAGAGTAGAAGCTAAAAAACTTCCGACAATCATTTTAGACTATATTTGTAAACTAAGTTCCACGTTTTCACTCATATATGCAAATAAAAAGAAACTATAGTTAACAATTAGTAAACAACAAAATTGACCTAAATCACTTATTCATTTGTCAAGAAAAAATGAAAGGAAAATGTATTATATTTTAAGTAAAGCCACCAAAAGTTTACCCAACTTTTCAAGAGAAAATGATTGTAGGAAAATATAATATATTTTAAGTAAAGCGACCTAAAAGCTAAGATTTCCAACAGACATTGTATACCATATCTCTAAACTAATTCCAGTTTTTCACTCATATATGCAATAAGAAGGAACTAGAGTTACCATTTGTATCAAATTATCCATATGTAACAAAAAGAATCTATAACTAAAATACCCAAATTTATCAAAATGTATTACAGAGCATGAATAAAAGTTTATTAATACAGAGAATTAACTTGTGCAAAATTTAGTTACATTTTAGGATATATTAATGGATGAATATCATGATAACCAGACGGAAAAGAAACACTACAGTAGAGTTACTCGTTTGTCTGGAAGGAAAATGTAATACATTTTAAGTAAAGCCATAAAAAATTTACCAACCTTCTAAAAATAAAATGATAACATGAAAATGCAATATATTTTAAGTAAAGCCACAAAATGATCGAAGAACTTACTGCTTTTGAACAAATCGCAGAACTTACTGCTTTTGAACAAATCGCAGCACTTACTGCTTTTGGACAAAGATTGTGAGTCCATCGAATGAAGAGTTACTCCCACTTAAATATGATAAATTAAAAATGGACAGATCATACATACAACAAAATACAAGAGAAAGAACCTCTATTGATTCCTTGCAGCACCACAAATAGATTTAGAGCAATAAGATTCAATATCTCCTCTTTCTATAAGTTATTTCTCTTCATCAATAGCTTTTACGTGATGGAACCCTGAAACTAAAAAGTTGCAATATTCACATATGTTAACTCAGAGAACTCTACCTACAATAAGTGGGAAATATGAGATGTGAGTAGCAGGATCGATGCATCAGGTTTAACACGTAATCTACGTTAATTCTTACTTAAGCTAGAGGAGCACAATTACATTAATTTGTTATCTAAGTAACACTGAAAATGCATTCCCTCATCCTCTTTCTCCTGCCCAATTTTTAGGGAACCAAAAGAGCCTTAATTGATCCCCTATTCCTTTGTCATTCGACATCAAAAGATAATAATAGACAAAATTCAGAATGTAACAACTAGAAACAAGAGCACAAAAACAATCATTTTTAAGGGAAATCGGAAAACAGAGATAAGAGGAACATTCTAGTTAATTCACATATTTATACACCATATGTCTGAAAAGTGGTGTTAAAATAGCATTCATGGTAATTAAATGAATGAGAACAATGGATCAATCTACATTAATTCGCACATTAATTCTTCTCTTGCTATTTTAGAAGAATCAAGTAGATTAAATAATGTGTGAGATACCTTTCATAAATCATCCAATTTACAAGCTCAATATATGAAAATATATTTTACGAAGTAAATTACTTACATTACCAAATACTTTGCATACAGAATAAATTTAATTTAGATCATACTTAAACTAAGTTGTTGAGCTCCTCACATAAAATTTGACTTATTATTTTATTTGAAAATATTTTAATAAATTTGGCAGGATATAAATAGTAAGGAAATAGATATAAAATTCATTCTACGATATGCTTTCTTTTTCTCTTTTGTACAACATCCATTTTTATCTTGTCGACTCAGGATTTGACCCACAAAACATTGTACAGGCTTTGTCTTCATATGCCTAAGGAATCATCAATACAGCAATTTAAATAGGATTATAAAATAAATAATGCACCAATTTACATTAATTCATATATTTCAGTATGGTAGGTGATAAGATGGCATCAAGCCTTATCAATGAAAATTCTCTCTCTTGGATAGCATTGAAAGAAACTTGTCACAGGCATGTCAAACGAATACTAAGAATCAAAAAATATTTTAAAATATCCTAACTGCCATCAACATGTCACCCACTCACATATTTCAGTATGGTCACTGAAAAGATGGCAGCAATGTTTTCATGATGTACCCAATCTGCTAGATGGAGAGCACATATTCTCATGACTTTCATATACTATAAAATCCTTAGCAAACAGAATTTCCTGAAATACTGGCACAAGCCTCTTTAAATTTATATAAGTTCGACATGTGATAAAGTAAATAATAATGCTTCTACACCAGGCGTTACAAAAATCGGAATTCTAGGAAGCAATAGATATCTGTGGCGAACTAAAGAAAAATAAGCCAATTGTTATGTTCCATTTTGGCCTAAATGGCCTACTATACTCAATTCCAGGTGTATGTGCTCAATTGCAAGACTGTTATTATATGACCGGTTTCCATAAACAAGTGTTCGTGGTCTTCCAACCACACAAGCAGAGAAAGTGATTCCATTTTTATTTGAAAAGCTAGTTTGATTCAAGCATTATGAGTTACTACGAGTAACTTTGTGGACGTGATAGACGACTACCAACAACTACGCAAGCCACTTTCTAGATTATTGATGGAAACTACATGCTATAACCAAAATAAAATTAACCAATAACCATCTCACTTAAACAGCAAACCACAAACCAAGTACCTTTGCATGCAGCAACAGCGTAGGTTGTGTCTTCATCTTACAAGCAGCAAAAATTGTTTTCCAAGCACTCCATTGTCTCTGTATCCAGAACAACAACTCCAGTTAGCGAGTGGATATTGCTTTTTTCTTTTTCTTATCTCTTGTAGATATTGCATTTTTTTCTTTTTTTTCTTCTTCTTTTTTTTTTTTTGTATATATAGCTTTCTTGTGTTTGTTTTTCTTTCTTTAATTTTTGCGGATATTTCCTTTTTTTCTTTGTTTCTTCTGCTCGTCTCCAAATGCATCTTGAGAAATCTGTTGAAAAAATACCAGAGAAGTAGAGAGGTCAGTGTAAGATAACCTATCACTTATAAAAAATTGTTGCTGCAGCAAAAGTCCTAAGCTACAAAAGCGAAAAAATAACTTAGGCGCCTTGAAGGCGGTGAGTGGATTCCAAAGGAAGAAGAAAGAAAGAAACACAACTAAAGAAAGATCATACCTCCAATTGATCCCAATTCGACCACTTTTTTGTCAATTTCACCTACAATGGCTTTTAGAGTATATTTCCCCATTTCCCACTACTGCATCTCCTTATATTTTTTCATCTCAGCACCTTTGGCTTTTGAAGCAGCTGTAAGCAGCTTCTCTTGCTATTTTAGAAGAATCAAGTAGATTAAATAATGTGTCAAATAAATAAAAAACATGCAAGCACATCCACATATAAACATATTCATATGCAGTTTTTGAGGAATGACTTACTTCTTTCAGTTGTTTCTTTTCCTCCATTAGACGAAGTATCTCCTCCTTTGATATTCTCTTTGGTTTCATTGTTTCATATTCTTTCTTTTCTCTTTTGTATAGCATCCATCTTTATCTTGTCGACTCAGGATTTGTCCCACACAATCCATTGTAGATGCTTTGTCTTCACATGCCTAAGGAATCATCAAAACAGCAATTTAAATAGGATTATAAAATAAACAATGGATCAATCCACATTAATTCACATATTTCAGTAGGTAGGTGATAAGATGGCATCAAGCCCTATCAATGAAAATTCCCTCTCTTGAATAGCACTGAAAGAAATGTGTGAGAGGCATGTCAAACGAATACAAAAGGATCCAAAAATATCCTAGCTACCATCAATATGCCACCACCACTCACATATTTCAGTATGGTCACTGAAAAGATGGGAGCAATGTTTTGGTGACGTGGCGAATCTCCTAGAAGGGAAGCTTCTCGGGCAAGCTCCAAAACAACAATACAGCACGAGGGAAGGAATCCACTCAATTATTGGAATAATGAGCATAAGGAGAACACATATTCTCATAACTTTCATACACTATAAAATCCTTATCAAACAGAATTTCAAGAAATACTAGCACGAGACTCTTTAGATTTATATAATTTCCACGTGAGATAAAGTAAATAATAATGTTTCTACACCAGGTATTACACAAACTCGAAGCCTAGGAAGCAATACATATCTCTGGCCTACTATACGCAATTCCAGCTGTGATGTGCTCAATTGCAACGGTGTTATTATAAGACTAGTTTCCATGAACAAGTGTTCGGGGTGTTCCAACCGCACAAACACACAAAGGGATTCTATTTTTGTTTGAAAAGATAGTTTGATTCAAGCATTATGAGTTACTACGAGTAACTTTGTGGAGGTGATAAACGACTACCAACAACTATGCAAGCCACTTCCTATATTATTAATCAAAACTACTTGTTATAACCAAAATAAATTAACTAAGAGCCATATCACTTAAACAACAAGCTACAAACCAAGTACCTTGCATGCAGTAGCGGTTGTGTCTTCATCTTGCGAGCAGCAAAATTGTTTTCCAAGCACTCAATTGTATGTGCATCAAGAGCAACAACTCCAAGTTGGCGAGTGGATGTTGCTTTTTGTTCTTTTTCTTTTCTCTTTTGGATATTGCTTTTTTTTTTTGAATATATTGCTTTTTTTCTGTTTCTTTTTCTTTTTTTTTTTGGCAAATATTCCATTTTTTTTTTTTGTTTCTTTTTCTTCTTCTTTCTTTTCTATATATTGCTTTTTTCTGTTTCTCTTTTTTTTTTCGCGGATATCTTTTTTTCTTCGTTTCTTTTTTCTTCTTTTGTGGATATTGCTTTTCCTCATTTGCTTCCTAGTTTTCTTGTGCTTGTCTCCAGGGCATCTTCAGAAATCTGTTGAAAAAATACGAGAAAGGTAGAGAGGTCAGTGTAAGACACAACAAAAAATCGTTGCTGTAGCAGAAATTGTATGGAGCGAACGAAACAGGCAAGCTGCAGCATTTCACTTGATTCTGCTGCACATTTTTTGTGCACTAATTCTCTAGAATGAATTTCAACAGCAACAGAAATCAATTATGCAGAATAATCCATTTAAACATATTGACGTCTGCAATTCATTTACGCAAAAAAGTTGGAAATATGGAATGTGACTTGCACAATTGATGCATGAGGTTCAACACGTAACCTACGTTAATTCTTACTTAAACTAGAGCTGCACAATTACATTAATTTGTCATCTAATCCTAGTGACTTACGTATTTCCTTGGAAACAGAACTATTTTCAAGCAACACTGAAAATGCACTCCCACTTCCTCTTTCTCCTGCCCAATTTTTCGGGAACCAAAACAGCCTTAAATGAGTTCTTCCCCTTTATCCTTTGTCATTCGACATCAAAAGATAATTGTAGACACAACTAGGATTCAGAATGTAAAAACTAGAAACAAGAGCCAAAAAACTATTATTTTTAAGAGAAATCGGAAAATTGAGATAAGAGGAACAATTCTAGTTAATTCACATAGTGGTATTAAAATAGCATTCATGGTAACTGAATGAATGAGAACATAGAAAATCTTCATAAAAATGTTCACCAATAGGGGAAGATCAATTACCACATAAGTTTCTTTAGGAACTACCGTAGTCCATACAATAGTTCTTTCCATGGGGTTTGACGTTGTGCAATATGTAACCCCTTTTTCTGCAAACCTTGTGACCAAATGTCCTAAGCTACGAAAGCGAAAAAATAGCTTAGGCGCCTTGAAGGCGGTGAGTGGATTCCAACGGAAGAAGAAAGAAAGAAACACAAATAACGAAAGATCCTACCTCCAATTGATCCCAATTCAACCACTTTTTTGTCAATTTCACCTACAATGGATTTTCGAGTATATTTCGCCATTTCCCACTTCTGCATCTCCGTCTTATATTTTTTCATCTCAGCACCTTCGGCTTTAGAAGCAGCTGTAAACAGCTTCTCTTGCTATTTTAGAAGAATCAAGTAGATTAAATAATGTGTTAGATAAATGAAAAACATGCAAGCACATCCACATATAAACATATTCATAGGCAGTTTCTGAGTAATGACTTACTTCTTTCAGTTGTTTCTTTTCATCCATTAGACGAAGTATCTCCTCCTTTCATGTTCTCTTTGGTGTCATTGTTTCATATGCCTTCTTTTTCTATTTTGTATACCATCCATCTTTATCTTGCCGACTCAGGATTTGACCCACAGAATCCATTGTACAGGCTTTGTCTTCACATGCCTAAGGAATCATCAATACAGCAATTTAAATAGGATTATAAAATAAACAATGGATCAATCTACTGATTGTAGCTTTGTTAGCTGAGCAATATCATGGTCTGAAAAATCCAACTTTCTATCGAACCAAGGACCCCCACGAGTCTCTTCAGTTAAACTATCATCTTCAGATTCTATCTCTAACTTACTAAAAGCATACCCCATATTTCTATCCGCAGTGTATTCAGCTACAAACAACATTTTAAACACTCCTCATATAGGTGATCCTTCATACAATTCGCAGCAAGAATTTTGTCATGCCAAATCAGCAAAACACCGTAAATTGGGAGGCCCAAAAGTTATTTCACTTACTATGTATGAACACAGAATAATCAGAATCCACACATATGCTGACACATGACAGTCCCTGCAAGCTAGAATCATATTAACTAATTTTTTGAAACAACATCACGCTTAGCTAGTTCAACCCATCTACAAATTAGTATTATCGTTTGTTATTATTACTATTCCAGAAAAATGCAGGAAAAGAACATGCACATGATCATCCACAGTCTACTTTATCTTCGTGTTGAGGGATGGAACTATATAAGCTCTTGCAGAAAGAAAGCAACAGTACAAAATCAGCTTAAGTACGAGGACAATTTATTGGAATTTTTATCATATGCTCAAATAAAGATATAAATTGATGGTCCATTAAGTATCCTATATACAAAAGATACCTAGGTTCTGGGTCCGGACAACATTTGAGATATCATACATTATATATACACATATGTGATATGCCTGCATGAGTGTACAAGTTGGAGTAAAGGTTTTCACCACATTCTCAAAGACTACACCATCATGACTTAAAAAAGGACAAAATACGTTCAATGTAGACCTGCACAAATGCTTGGAGGAGGCTGAAACTCGCTTTATATTGACATCATTCATCATTGCCGTCAATAATAATGCAATAAACATTTCCTCTTGTAAAAGTTAAAAAGAACATAAGGAAACACTGGAAATTGGTCTTGGGGGACAAGAAGAAAATCAGTGAAGTTTATCAATAAAAAGCCTACACAATAAAGTTAAAAAAAAAAAAAAATCAGTTCATTTAACATAAATCAATAAGGAAATACTTAACCACCAGTAAGTAAAAAGGATCTATTGAAAAATATTTGTTTTTTAGTCCAAGCTGGAGATCAACTACTGTAATTATCATAATAAGAAAATCTCTCTTCGAGATCAAATAAGAGTTGCAACTATGCTTAGCAAAGCATTTACCCACAAGCTTCAAATTTAGCATGTACTCAATGTTTATGCTTCATTTTTCATTACACAAACTTTACTTACTATTTCCACCTAAAACAAACATCACATTTACCTCTGGATACCACAAAACACCACCACAATCATAAAACTACTAATATCCGTGTTTATCTTCAACAAATAGATGAAAGGCAAAATAGTATTACATCGACACACTAAAATATATGACCAAATTCACTATTAACAAAAACAAACATGAAAAACTCATGCTTATGACCAGGCAACAGCATAAGTTACACTTACTATCAGCAATTAACTACCAAGTTTTTCCAAAAAACCAGAAATCTACTCTAAGATCAAGCAAAACAAAGAGGATGAAAGCCATAAATATTTCTCGAACAAAATCAATTGAGAGAATGGTTTTACTTTACCAAGTCCATCTCGAACAGGTGAGACAGCTCCATTTAAGCTGCCACCAATGATTTCGACATCCTCAACTGCTGAGCAAACTGTTCTGCTGAATTTCTTGAAATGTATTTCCTTTGAGAGGCCCAGTAACTTGGATCTTCTTCGATCAATGGTTTGGATTGTCCTTGTTCGGCCTTTTGTGTTTAAGCATTTGAAGTAAGGGACGGTATTCTTGGGGTGTGGATCGCAGATGAGGGCTCTGGTGCTTCCCATCTCAATGAAATTACGCTCCCCATCGCGGTGAGGAAACATAAAAGATGGAACCCATCTTGAGAGGGTCTGGTAATCCGGAAACTTGATAAGGGGGAAATCATTGGCTGTGAGAGAGGACTTGAAAAAATACTGGCACCGGCAGATTGGTAGATCGGGGAGAGAAGAGTATAGATCGAGAAAAGGAAAAAAAAATGGGGACTGGTCGAAGACCGAGGGATAGTCAGAAAAGAATCACGGGGGTGAGGGCAGTTCGACGTCGGCGCTGGTCGTCGGCTACGGCGAAGGACAGAGAGAAAGTGAGCAAATGGCAGAAAAAAAGGGGGTTTTCAAAGCAGGCTGAAGACGCACGTGGGGGGGCGTGGGTCGTCGGAAGATGACGGGTTGGGCAGCAAACGGTGGCCGGAATGTCAGAAGATGGTTGCCGGCGGTGGTCAATTGCCATAGTGGCTGAAGAGAGGATCGGTGGTTCTTGCGAGAGAGAAAGACGACCAAGAAAACCCCTTCTTGTATCTGTGACCAAAGAAGGAAAAAGAGAGAAATGAAGTGAGTAAAAGAACAGAATGCTTGTATTAAATTTTTACTTTTTGATGTTGAATTTGAATTTTTGTTTTTTTTTTTAATTTTGATCCATATGTTCATTTTGATTTTTTGCTTGGGCTGATCAGTTCTGGGCTCATTTATTTATTAATTTCTTTTTTCGATTGTGGGTTTTATTTTTTGGACTAAACTTTTTTATTTTATTTGAGCCTTAAGGGTTTTGTTTGGATTTTATTTTTCTTTGATAATAATTTGCTATATCAATTTTCTTAGGCTGACCTGAATTTTATATCCTTTCCTAAAAAGACACCCCTAAACCTTAAAAAGTCAGTGTTTAAATTTTTCTCTCAATTTCGATCAGTGGGTTTAATAGAAGTTGGTTATATAGCTAAAGGCTGCTGAAAGTTAATTTTTACTGGTTGATGATTCTAAAGCAACTTGTTAATTCACATTGATAGATTAAAATGTACAAAGGGGTGACAAAGGTGCCTTCTTTTTATTGCAAAAATAAATTGGAGCATGGGCTTATGCAATGCAGGTATTATGGACTGGTTCCTAATAAATTAAGTTCCTTCGGCAATTTTTAATGCTTTATTGACTGTGTGGGAACCTCTCAAAGCAAGAATAATGAGGATTAGACTCACAATCTTTTACTGCAATAAGTTAAGTTGCAGCAATTAAGGGTTGGTTTGATTGCGTTTTCAATGGGAATTTTCCCACTTTTCACTGTTTGAAAATGTGGGAATGTGTTTGTTTTGTACCTTTTTTAGTGAGAATGCATTCCAATTCAATTCTCAATTTCAAATTTAATAGGTCAAATAGGCTTGTCATAGTTGTCTTTTTTGTCAGCCACTATTTGCTTCTTTCCCATCAATTAAAATTGGTTTTCTCTCTCAACCATTCCTTTCAATGGACTTCTCAAACAAAACCAGCTCTCCTCCTCCTTCCTCTTCCCCTGAAACTTACCCATGGATCCATCCTTTTTTTTACGAACGTCGAGTCGTGTGGTTCGAACGACGAAGTCACTTGCCGGAAGAGAAAGCGCGGCACTCGAACTAAGGTGAGCTCTGTACCACATAACGTCTGTTTATGCTGTTTTCTTCAGTGTAAAAACAGAAATATGAAATCTGTAGTAAAGAAGCTGATAGGAATTTTCTTCTCCATTAGTAGTGTTCAGCTGAAGCCCAAACTTCATGTAGCAGTTAGTGCTTGTTTTCAGCTGCGATTAAGCAGACTTGTAAAATTTTTTTTTGTTGGTCAATAAATGCAATTTCTTATACCCTTTCGCCCCTTTTGTCGTGATTATTTTGTGAATTAAGTTATACCAAAATCACATTTAGATAACATTAAGACCATAGATTAACAGCATATTCTCTATAAGTAAAGAATTAGGAAGGAAGAGAGAGGGGCAGGGGGTGTTCCACAGATGCATATAGTCTGTCATGTTATTGGAAATCATGGTTCAAACGTCCTCCATTCCAATTTCATGCAAAGTTGCACAACCATCAAACAGCACACCAATAATGTACAAGAATGGTACCTGGCTGTGAATTAATTGTTCTATGAAATAGACATTTTCGACCTGCTCATCACTTAATGAAGCTCATCTTAACTATAATTTTATTATCATGAAAATCATTCCTTTTTCAATTTTTAATTCTTCACTAATTATGTTTTGATTCAATACTTGGTAGAATTCATGACATAAGAATAATGTTAGTTTTGGAATTTAGCTTACAATCACTTCTTTCATAATCAATTATTTGATAATCAATCATGTAATTGTCGCGCCAGACTAGATGTAATATAATATATTCTCAAATTATATGAAGTTTATATGTAATTAGATTGAATTTTGAAAAACAACGGTGTAATTGTTCTAAAAAAATTGTATGTCAAATAATGTCATGATTATCACGTTCTCTTAACTTGATGTGTTTGAATAACAATCAGTTTTATACAATCATTCTCGTCTCAATCAACTCATTAAGGATAAACAATAATACAATAATATTTAGATTGTGCGCTAATGAAATAATACAATAATATTTAGATACACATGTTATATGCTAATGAAATAATACAATAATATTTAGTTGATTGTACTTACTACCAATAATAAATAAAATAATTACAAAAATTTATAATAATGATTAATTAGAGTAAATTACAAATAGTTCTCAGATATTGTTTATACTTACAAATGTGCAGTTATGAGTTATGATTAATACTTTAGATATTTTTACTTACGTCGTGACTTTAACTTACATGGTAGATGAGTCGAAAGGGCAAGGAGGCATGTAACACGTCTTCGGATCCAAAGTCACGGGCTGACGATGCTTGGTGGGATATGCCACAGGTGTCTCTGCTCACTGAATTAATGTATGAGCATTACAAGAAAGGACACCTTTTCTCATCAACATTTAGTGAGCAAATTTGGCGTGAGATCGGGATTGAATTGTCCCAACGTAATAAAACACAATACACAGTTGCACAGCTCAAAGGTAAGGCTAACATGCTTCGGATGCTTTGGCGTAAGTTTTACGATTTGGTGTACAAACGGACTGGTTTTGGTTGGGACCCAACAACGTGCACCGTGACTGCATCAGAGGATCGTTGGGCTGAATGGATCGCGGTGATTGTATTATATTTCTCCTATTATTTTGATAAATCTATTCATCATTTCTTGACATACGTCAATTAATTAAAGTGTGACTGATTATGCAGGCTAATCCGAGAGAGTCTGGCTTGGAAAAGAAGGGTCTTCCTCATTTTGATTTATGTACTGAGATGTTCTCATCTTCTGTGGCCACTGGTAGCCATGCCCGTTCTTTTGCCATGCCTCCTGTCTCCAACAACGACAATGATGACGTTGATGTAAGCTGCCCTGCAATGGCTACTGGTAATCCACTTGCATCCGGGCCCGAGCAAAATCTAACAGCAACAAGAGGTCGGCAGCGAAAGGGGGGCAAAGTGATCGGTTGAAGCGAGTTGATAAATGCATTGATGCCATAACCGCTTGCAGTGAAGACAAAACTCGAAAGCTGGCAAATATTTCGAACGATAATATTGAAGACTGCATGGCTGCGCTGTCTAAAATGGAGGGACTACAGCGGTACTTATTCTTTGCAGCGCAAGATCAGTTTTTGTTGAAGCTGAGGCGTCAAATGTTTCTTCTGATGAGTGATGAGGACAAGCGTGCTTGGGTTGAAAGCTTGAAAAAGTGAACAATTTTTTTTATTGTTATAGGGGCTGCATGAATTTGAACACAATTTTTTTATATACTTGCGTGATGTTAGTTGTAGTTGTTTTCCTTTACATCATTTTTATATACTTGCGTGATAGTACTTCATCATTTTAATCAACGTCATTAATTTTAATAGCTGCAAGATTTTAAAAAAATTAGGTATAACTATTAAACTAAAGTGAATATGAAATATATTTAGCTGGGTAAAAAAAAATTTACAGTCATTTCTTTTGCAGCATTTTGTATTTATCACATTAGTTAGAAACCTTTTATTACTCATCTAAATTTCACTATAATTGAATAGAAGGTGTTTGAATTCAATTTTATTAAAAATAATCTTACATAAGAAAATGAAACATATTATTAGTATCCAATAAACTACAAATTGAAATTAGAGTAGAATGCTTTTAAAATCTTTCCAATTAAAATTGTCCAAGTAATTTTCGGAAATATATAAACTAAAAACAATTCAATTATTTATTCACTTTACTCACCTCATTTCCTTACACTAGATGTAATTGCATTTCCCCAAACCCCCGTCCGGTAAAAGTCACCAAACCCTCTTTGTTGTCATTTTGTCACCAACCCACTTTGTTGTCAATTTTGTCACCAACCCCCTTTCTTGTCATTTATGTCACCAACCCCCTTTCTTGTCAAACATTGGGGTTTGATACACAATTGGCCAATTATAAAAGAGTACTCTGCCTTGTGTCTTTTGCATACTTGCATTAGATTACAAATATATCACCAACCAATTTGAGAAGAAATAGATAGATGGATGAATCAAGCGGCAACAGTCAGTCTAATAGTTCTTCTGATATTTCATCGAATGATGAAAACAACCTCAGGTTAATTCATGAATTGTTAAGCACTTCAATTCTGTGTTCGAAATAACCACAACATAATTCAATTCTGCAAGGCTCTGATTGGCTGAGCGAGCTTCTGTCCGGTCACCTCGATCGAATCTATAATATGTTACGTATGAACAAAGATACGTTCCAGCATTTATGCATGTTCCTAAAAGGTAAAGGTGTTTTAATGGACTCGCAACGGATGCGTGTCTCTGTCATGGAATCAGTCGCTATTTTCTTACAAACCATTGGTTTAAGCGAGCGCCAGAGAACGAGCTGCGAGCGATTCCAGCACTCTTTGGAGACCATCTCTAGGCATATGAAAAGGGTTTCGCGAGCTTTGAATCTTCTTGCACCGGAACTGATATGTCCTCCAAATTTCAATCATATACATCCCAGAATCCTTAACAATACACACTTCTTTCCATATTTTAAGGTAATTTATACTGCATTCATTTTTTCTTCGAAATTATTTATTTCTTGACAGAAATTATTTTTATTTTTCACTGAAATTATTTATTTTTGACCGAAAGTGTTATTAATTATCGAAATTATTTTATTTTTCACCGGCATTATTTTAAGGTAATATATATTGCATTTTCCTTCTAATAATGTTTGAAATTATTTGTTATTAGGATTGTGTCGGCGCAATTGGCGAACACTTATAACAGCAAGTGTTCCGATGCCCAGGCAAAATGCATACCGTTCACGTCATGGTGATATATCACAAAATGTTATGGTTGTTTGTGATTTTGACTTGATGTTCACGTATGTCATGGCTGGATGGGAGGGTAGCGCAAATGATGCCCGTGTCTTCATGGACTGCCTAAATAATGATCTGAATTTTTCTTGGCCACCAAATGGTATTACATTTACATTAGTGCTTGTGGAACAGCTAATTTTACAGCCTTAATTGATAAATATCTCATGTTGTTTCAAGTAAATATTACTTAGTGGATTCCGCTTATCCCAATTTTCCTGGATTCTTGGCGCCGTACCGTCAAGATCGTTATCATATCAACTCCTTTAGAGGTAACAACCAACAAGCCCATTCACCAAAGAGTTATTTAATCAACGTCATTCACAGTTGGGTAATGTCATCGAGCGGGCGTTTGGTGTGCTAAAGAACAGATTCCCAATTCTAAAAGGACCTATGCCGCCATACAGCTTAGATCGTCAACGAGATCTTGTCATCGCATGTTGTGTGATCCACAACTTCATACGGAAATTTGGCATAGATGACCAATTTTTTGAACGTAGGGAACGGGGAGAGTTTGACGATCCCGACAATGAAGCAAACGATCAGTTTCGTCGTTTGCCTCAACAATCACAACAAGACATTGATACGCAAGCGGCATTCCGCGATGCAATGGCCGGCCATTTGTGGAATGATCGAGAGACCGGTAACGACAATAATGATTAAATTATTGTATTTGCGAATGTGATTGAGGTTTAAAGTTCAAATATTTTTTTATACGTCTATACATATATATATGTCTCCACCTATATCTATCTATCTATCTATCTATCTATATACACACACATATATATATATATTCAATAAATAATGAAATATAATTTCGAAATATATAGATAACAATAATCAAAATATAAACAATATAAATGTAATCAATACGGTATAAAAATAACGTATTGTTTGTATTAAATATATTTAATCAAAAAATGAGTTTCAAATTATTATAAAACCTGGATTTTATATAAATTAATAGATATCAAATCAAATGTCAAATGACTTTGCTTGTGGAAGGAAGCAATGAGTTGTCCAAGAAATTTGCAACAAATTACTCATCACCTTTTTTTTATATAATGAATACGGTGCAGAATAATATATAAATTGATTATTAAAATATATACATATAAAAATAATATTGATACTTACAAACATTTTAATTTTATATAAATGCAAATAAGTAATAAGGCAGTCGCTATTTGTATTAAAATATATAAATATAAAAATGATATTGACTATTACAAAATATATAATTTTATATAAATTAAATACACATCAAATCAAATGTCAATTGCTTGTGGAAGGAAACGAGTTTTCCAAGAAATTTGCAGCAAAATGTTTTCCTTATCAATGATGTATTTTGCATTAATTTTTATTAAATATACATAACTTTTTATATATAATGAAAACAGTGCAAAATAATGAAAAATAAAGCAAATGTTGTTTGTATTAAAATATATACATATAAAATAATATTGATACTTACAAAAATTTTAATTTTATATAAATGCAAATAAGTAATAAGGCAGTCGCTATTTGTATTAAAATATATAAATATAAAAATGATATTGATTATTACAAAATATATAATTTTATATAAATTAAATACACATCAAATCAAATGTCAATTGCTTGTGAAAGGAAACGAGTTTTCCAAGAAATTTGCAGCAAAATGTTTTGCTCATTAATGATGTATTTTGCATCAATTTTTATTAAATATACATAACTTTTTTTATATAATGAAAATGGTGCAGAATAATGAAAAATAAGGCAAATGTTGTTTGCACCAAAATATATACATATAGAATGATATTGATTATTACAAAAATTTTAATTTTAAATAAATGCAAATAAGTAATAAGGCAAATGTTATTTGTATTAAAATATATAAATGAAAAAATGATATTCATTATTACAATAAATTATAATTTTATATAAATTAAATACACATCAAATCAAATGTCAATTGCTTGTGGAAGGAAATATTGTATTCTCCAAGAAATTTGCAGCAAATTATTTTTGTAATGATGTATTTTGAATAAAATTTTACTAATATGTCCATGTTTTTTAGTGTAATGACCATGCAACCTTCCAATTTAACACTTTGCCTATATAATCACATCAAACTTTATTCGTGCACCATTTGAAACTACACCTTCTTCGGCTATAATCACAACAAATTATCTACTGCTTTGAGCAAAATTTTTCTTCTACTTCATAAAATCGTTGATATCCGGTTATATATTTAAAGATGTCGTTTTTTATCGTGAATGGTGGACAAGGGAGATAGAGGACGTATTCATCCAATCTCTCATATACTGCAAATGGCTCGGTATATGGCACCCAAACCAACGCACCATGCAAGCCATCCATTCCGCCATACTCAACGTGAATAGGGATTTCAACAAGCAAATAAGTTACGCTCGGGCGCATAGAAGGGTCGACCAACTACGAGATCGCTTTTATACGTTTCAATGGGTGGGAAAACCACTCGGGCGTTGCATGGAACCACGATGAAAGGAGACTAACGGCGGACGACAAAGTGTGGAATGCCATTGCCCGGGTATGTTTCAAAATTTGTTATGTTTGGATATTGCAAATTTCGTTTTTTTTTAACAATACAAATTGAAATAATTTTCAGTATGATAATGAATAGGAGAATCTAATGGCTCGATGGTACCAAAATGCTTATGAGCCAAAATGGGAAAAGTTGTGCGAGCTCTTCGATGATGATGAGAACAATCGACATTCCGGTACCGGACGAGGAGGAAGAAAATGACAATGATGTTTTTCTCCCGGAGATTCCAAATATGGCAGCCCCCCCTCAACATAACGAGCCTGCTACCGTCATTTTTTATCCAATTTGCATTGATCCATCGTCGAGCTCGGACGACGAAAATGGCATGGACTTAAACGTCCCAAAGGTACTAAAAGACGATGGTGCAAACTCGTCCAATGCGGCGCCGCCGGAGGACACCCCTAGTAAAGGAAAATGATTGTAATTTTTTTTTTAATATGAATATTATTTTTTATGTAAGCCATTGATGCTTAATCCATGAAAGCTTTGCACGTAATGGTCTTTATATTTGCTATTCTCCTCTCCCATTCACAAGCAATATATATATATATATTCTCAAACATTGTTGAATTATAATATAAAATTCCAAGTTATGTTATAATCTCTATTTCTTACTCACTGTCTAATAATAAGATTTGTTTGTCTTTTACAAGAATCTTGTAATTATGAAAAATATATTTAGTCCCATTCACGTCTTTTTTCTATTAATATAAAAAATATATTTTATTATAATAATATACATCTTCAACTTAATCCCGTTCACGTTTTTTTTAGATTTATAAAAAATATAGTTTATTATAATAATATATCTTCTACTTTTACATGCATTCTATTGTTTATATATTTTGTTTATTTGCTTTCAAACATGGAATATTCAAAACTCAGACAAATATTGTGATATTCTTTCTTGAGAATAATGAAAAATAAGGCAAATGTTGTTTGTACCAAAATATATACATATAAAATGATATTGATTATTACAAAAATTTTAATTTTATATAAATGCAAATAAGTAATAAGGCAAATGTTATTTGTATTAAAATATATAAATGAAAAAATGATATTCATTATTACAATAAATTATAATTTTTTTATATAAATTAAATACATATCAAATCAAATGTCAATTGCTTGTGGAAGGAAGTATTGTATTTTACAAGAAATTTGCAGCAAATTGTTTTTGTAATGATGTATTTTGCATCAAATTTTACTAATATGTCCATGTTTTCTAGTGTAATTCCCATGCATCTTTCCAATTTAACATTTTGCCTATATAATCACATCGAACTTTATTCGTGCACCATTTGAAACTACACCTTCTTCGGCTATAATCACAGCAAATTATCTACTGCTTTGAACAAAATTTTTCATCTCCTTCATAAAATCGTAAACATGGTGATATCCGGTTATATATTTCAAGATATCGTTTTTTATCGTTAATGGTGGACAAGTGAGATGGAGGACGTATTCGTCAAATCTCTCATATACTGCAAATGACTTGGTATATGGCGCCCAAACCAACGCACCATGCACGCCATCCATTCCGTCATACTCGACGTGAATAGGAATTTCCACACGCAAATAAGTTACGCTCGAGCGCATAGAAGGGTCGACCAACTACGAGATGGCTTTCCTACGTTTCAATGGGTGGGAAATCACCCGGGCGTTACATGGAACCACGATGAAAGGAGACTAACGGCGGACGACCAAGTGTGGAATGCCATTGCCCGGGTATGTTTCAAAATTTTAATGTTTGGATATTGCAAATTTTTTTTTAACAATACAAATTGAAATAATTTTCGGTATGCTAATGAATAGGAGAATCTAATGGCTCGATGCTACAAAAATGCGTATGAGCCAAAGTGGGAAGAGTTGTGCGAGCTCTTCGATGATGATGAGAATATCGACATTCCGGTACCGGACGAGGAGGAAGAAGATGACGATGATGTTCTTCTCCCGGAGATTCCGAATATGGCAGCCTCCCCCCTCAACATGACGAGCCTGCTACCGTCATTTTTTATCCAATTTGCATTGATCCGTCGTCGAGCTCGGACAACGAAAATGGCACGGACTTAAACGTCCCAAAGGTGCAAAAAGACGATGGTGTAAACTCGTCCAATGCGGCGCCGCCGGAGGATCCCCCTAGTAAAGGAAAATGATTGTAAACTTTTTTTTAATTTGAAGATTATTTTTTATATAAGCCATTGATGCTTAATCCATGAAAGCTTTGCACGTAATGGTCTTTATATTTGCTATTCTCCTCTCCCATTCACAAGCAATATATATATATTCTCAAACATTGTTGAATTAATAATATAAAATGCCAAGTTATGTTATAATCTCTATTTTTCTTACTCACTGTCTAATAATAAAATTTGTTTGTCTTTTACAAGAATCTTGTAATTATGAAAAATATATTTAGTCCCATTCACGTCTTTTTTCTATTAATATAAAAAATATATTTTATTATAATAATATACATCTTCAACTTAATCCCGTTCACGTTTTTTTTAGATTTATAAAAAATATATTTTATTATAATAATATATCTTCTACTTTTACATGCATTCTATTGTTTATATATTTTGTTTATTTGCTTTAAAACATGGAAAATTTAAAACTCAGAAAAATATTGTGATATTCTTTCTTGAGAATAATGAAAAATAAGGCAAATGTTGTTTGTACCAAAATATATACATATAAAATGATATTGATTATTACAAAAATTTTAATTTTATATAAATGCAAATAAGTAATAAGGCAAATGTTATTTGTATTAAAATATATAAATAAAAAAATGATATTCATTATTACAATAAATTATAATTTTTTTATATAAATTAAATACACATCAAATCAAATGTCAATTGCTTGTGGAAGGAAGTATTGTATTTTCCAAAAAATTTGCAGCAAATTATTTTTGTAATGATGTATTTTGCATCAAATTTTACTAATATGTCCATGTTTTCTAGTGTAATTCCCATGCATCCTTCCAATTTAACATTTTGCCTATATAATCACATCAAACTTTATTCGTGCACCATTTGAAACTACACCTTCTTCGGCTATAATCACAACAAATTATCTACTGCTTTGAACAAAATTTTTCTTCTCCTTCATAAAATCGTAAACATGGTGATATCCGGTTATATATTTCAAGATGTCGTTTTTTATCTTTAATGGTGGACAAGTGAGATGGAGGACGTATTCGTCAAATCTCTCATATACTGCAAATGGCTCGGTATATGGCGCCCAAACCAACGCACCATGCAAGCCATCCATTCCGTCATACTCGACGTGAATAGGGATTTCCACACGCAAATAAGTTACGCTCGGGCGCATAGAAGGGTCGACCAACTACGAGATGGCTTTTATACGTTTCAATGGGTGGGAAATCACCCGGGCGTTACATGGAACCACGATGAAAGGAGACTAACGGCGGACGACCAAGTGTGAAATGCCATTTCCCGGGTATGTTTCAAAATTTTTAATGTTTGGATATTGCAAATTTTTTTTTTTAACAAAACAAATTGAAATAATTTTCGGTATGCTAATGAATAGGAGAATCTAATGGCTCGATGCTACAAAAATGCGTATGAGCCAAAGTGGGAAGAGTTGTGCGAGCTCTTCGATTATGATGAGAACATCGACATTCCGGTACCGGACGAGGAGGAAGAAGATGACGATGATGTTCTTCTCCCGGAGATTCCAAATATGGTAGCCCCCCCCCTCAACATGACGAGCCTGCTACCGTCATTTTTTATCCAATTTGCATTGATCCGTCGTCGAGCTCGGACAACGAAAATGGCACGGGCTTAAACGTCCCAAAGGTGCAAAAAGACGATGGTGTAAACTCGCCCAATGCGGCGCTGCCGGAGGATCCCCCTAGTAAAGGAAAATGATTGTAAACTTTTTTTTAATTTGAAGATTATTTTTTATGTAAGCCATTGATGCTTAATCCATGAAAGCTTTGCATGTAATGGTCTTTATATTTGCTATTCTTCTCTCCCATTCACAAGCAATATATATATGTTCTCAAACATTGTTGAATTAATAATATAACTGCCAAGTTATGTTATAATCTCTATTTCTTACTCCCTGTCTAATAATAAAATTTGTTTGTCTTTTACAGAAATCTTGTAATTATGAAAAATATATTTAGTCCTATTCACGTCTTTATTCTATTAATATAAAAAATATATTTTATTACAATAATATACATCTTCAACTTAATCCCGTTCACGTTTTTTTTAGATTTATAAAAAATATATTTTATTATAATAATATACATCTTCTACTTTTACATGCATTCTATTGTTTATATATTTTGTTTATTTGCTTTAAAATATGAAATATTCAAAACTCAGACAAATATTGTGATATTCTTTTTTGAGAATAATGAAAAATAAGGCAAATGTTGTTTGTACCAAAATATATACATATAAAATGATATTGATTATTACAAAAAATTTAATTTTATATAAATGCAAATAAGTAATAAGGCAAATGTTATTTGTATTAAAATATATAAATGAAAAAATGATATTCATTATTACAATAAATTATAATTCTTTTATATAAATTAAATACACATTAAATCAAATGTCAATTGCTTGTGGAAGGAAGTATTGTATTCTCCAGAAATTTGGAGCAAATTATTTTTGTAATGATGTATTTTGCATCAAATTTTACTAATATGTTGATGTTTTTTAGTGTAATTCCCATGCAACTTTCCAATTTAACACTTTGCCTATATAATCACATCAAACTTTATTCGTGCAGCATTTGAAACTACACCTTCTTCGGCTATAATCACAGCAAATTATCTATTGCTTTGAGCAAAATATTTCTTCTCCTTCATAAAATCGTAAACATGGTGATATCTGGTTATATATTTCAAGATGTCATTTTTTATCGTGAATGGTGGACAAGGGAGATGGAGGACGTATTCGTCCAATCTCTCATATACTGCAAATGGCTCGGTATATGGCGCCCTAAACCAACGCACCATGCAAGCCATCCATTCCGCCATACTCAACGTGAATCCACACGCAAATAAGTTACGCTCGGGCGCATAGAAGGGTCGACCAACTACGAGATCGCTTTTATACTTTTCAATGGGTGGAAATCACACGGGCGTTACATGGAACCACGATTAAAGGAGACTAACGGCGGACGACCAAGTGTGGAATGACATTGCCCGGGTATGTTTCAAAATTTTTTATGTATGGATATTGCAAATTTCGTTTTTTTTAACAATACAAATTGAAATAATTTTCGGTATGATAATGAATAGGAGAATCTAATGGCTCGATGCTACCAAAATGCGTACGAGCCAAAGTGGGAAGAGTTGTGCGAGCTCTTCGATTATGATGAGAACATCGACATTCCGGTACCGGGCGAGGAGGAAGAAGATGAAGATGATGTTCTTCTCCCGGAGATTCCAAATATGGCAGCCCCCCCTCAACGTGACGAGCCTGCTACCGTCATTTTTGATCCAATTTGTATTGATCTGTCGTCGAGCTCGGACGACGAAAATGGCACGGACTTAAATGTCCCAAATGTGCTAAAAAACGATGGTGCAAACTCGTCCAATGCTGCGCCGCCAGAGGATCCTCCTAGTAAAGGAAAATGATTGTAAACTTTTTTTTTTAATTTGAAGATTGTTTTTTATGTAAGCAATTGATGCTTAATCAATGAAAGCTTTGCACGTAATGGTCTTTATATTTGCTATTCTCCTCTCCCATTCACAATCAATATATATATTTCTCAAACATTGTTGAATTAATAATATAACAATGCCAAGTTATGTTATAATCTCTATTTCTTACTCACAGTCTAATAATAAAATTTGTTTGTCTTTTACATGAATCTTGTAATTATGAAAAATATATTTAGTCCCATTCACGTCTTTTTTCTATTAATATAAAAAATATATTTTATTATAATAATATACATCTTCAACTTAATCCCGTTCATGTTTTTTTTTAGATTTATAAAAAAATATATTTTATTATAATAATATACATCTTCTACTTTTACATGCATTCTATTGTTTATATATTTTGTTTATTTGCTTTAAAACATGAAATATTCAAAACTCAGACAAATATTGTGATATTCTCTCTTGAGAATAATGAAAAATAAGGCAAATGTTGTTTGTACCAAAATATATACATATAAAATGATATTGATTATTACAAAAATTTTAATTTTATATAAATGCAAATAAGTAATAAGGCAAATGTTATTTGTATTAAAATATATAAATAAAAAAATGATATTCATTATTATAATAAATTATAATTTTATATAAATTAAATACACATCAAATCAAATGTCAATTGCTTGTGGAAGGAAATATTGTATTCTCCAAGAAATTTGCAGCAAATTGTTTTTGTAATGATGTATTTTGAATTAAATTTTACTAATATGTCCATGTTTTTTAGTGTAATTACCATGCAACCTTCCAATTTAACACTTTGCCTATATAATCACATCAAACTTTATTCGTGCACCATTTGAAACTACACCTTCTTCGGCTATAATCACAGCAAATTATCTACTGCTTTGAGCAAAATTTTTCTTCTACTTCATAAAATCGTAGACATGGTGATATCCGGTTATATATTTAAAGATGTCGTTTTTTATCATTAATGGTGGACAAGTGAGATGGAGGACGTATTCGTCAAATCTCTCATATACTGTTAATGGCTCGGTATATGGCGCTCAAACCAACGCACCATGCAAGCCATCCATTCCGCCATACTCAACGTGAATAGGGATTTCAACAAGCAAATAAGTTACGCTCGGGCGCATAGAAGGGTCAACCAACTACGAGATCGCTTTTATACGTTTCAATGGGTGGGAAAACCACTCGGGCGTTGCACGGAACCACGATGAAAGGAGACTAACGGCGGACGACCAAGTGTGGAATGCCATTGCCCGGGTATGTTTCAAAATTTTTTATGTTTGGATATTGCAAATTTCTTTTTTTTTTTTTTTAACAATACAAATTGAACTAATTTTCGGTATGCTAATGAATAGGAGAATCTAATGGCTCGATGCTACCAAAATACGTACGAGCCAAAGTGAAAAAGTTGTGCGAACTCTTCGATGATGATGAGAACATCGACATTCCGGTACCGGACAAGGAGAAAGAAGATGACGATGATGTTCTTCTCCCGGAGATTCCAAATATGGCAGCCCCCCCTCAACATGACGAGCCTGCTACCGTCATTTTTGATCCTATTTGCATTGATCCGTCGTCGAGTTTGGACGACAAAAATGGCACGGACATAAATGTCCCAAAGGTGCTAAAAGACGATGGTGCAAACTCGTCCAATGCGACGCCGCCGGAGGATCCCTCTAGTAAAGGAAAATGATTGTAAACTTTTTTTTAATTTGAAGATTGTTTTTTATGTAAGCCATTGATGCTTAATCCATGAAAGCTTTGCACGTAATGGTCTTTATATTTGCTATTCTCCTCTCCCATTCACAAGCAATATATATATATTCTCAAACATTGTTGATTTAATATTATAACAATGCCAAGTTATGTTATAATCTCTATTTCTTACTCACTGTCTAATAATAAAATTTGTTTGCCTTTTACATTAATCTTGTAATTATGAAAAATATATTTAGTTCCATTCACGTCTTTTTTCTATTGATATAAAAAATATATTTTATTATAATAATATACATCTTCAACTTAATCCCATTCACGTTTTTTTTAGATTTATAAAAAATATATTTTATTATAATAATATACATCTTCTGCATTTACATGCATTCTATTTTTATATATTTTGTTTATTTGCTTTAAAACATGGAATGTTCAAAATTCCGACAAATATTGTGATATTCTTTCTTGAGAATAATGAAAAATAAGGCAAATGTTGTTTGTACCAAAATATATACATATAAAATGATATTGATTATTACAAAAATTTTAATTTTATATAAATGCAAATAAGTAATAAGGCAAATGTTATTTGTATTAAAATATATAAATGGAAAATTGTTATTCATTATTACAATAAATTATAATTTTATATAATTAAATACACATCAAATCAAATGTCAATTGCTTGTGGAAGGAAGTATTGTATTCTCCAAGAAATTTGCAGCAAATTATTTTTGTAATGATGTATTTTGCATCAAATTTTACTAATATGTCCATATTTTTTAGTGTAATTAACATGCAACCTTCCAATTTAACACTTTGCCTATATAATCACATCAAACTTTATTCGTGCACCATTTAAAACTACATCTTCTTCGGCTATAATCACAGCAAATTATCTACTGGTTTGAGCAAAATTTTAGCAAAATTTTCTTCTCCTTCATAAAATCGTAAACATGGTGATATCCGGTTATATATTTTAAAATTTCGTTTTTTATTGTGAATGGTGGACAAGAGAGATGGTGGACGTATTCGTCCAATCTCTCATATACTGCAAATGTCTCGGTATATGGTGCCCAAACCAACGCACCATGCAAGCCATCCATTCCGCCATACTCGACGTGAATAGGGATTTTCACACGCAAATAAGTTACGCTCGGGCGCATAGAAGGGTCGACCAACTACGAGATGGCTTTTATACGTTTCAATGGGTGGGAAATCACCCGGGCGTTACACGGAGCCATGATGAAAGGAGACTAACGGCGGACGACCAAGTGTGGAATGCCATTGCCCGGGTATGTTTCAAAATTTTTTATGTTTGGATATTGCAAATTTCTTTTTTTCTTTTAACAATACAAATTGAAATAATTTTTGGTATGCTAATGAATAGGAGAATCTAATGGCTCGATGCTACCAAAATGCGTACGAGCCAAAGTGGAAGAGTTGTGCGGGCTCTTCGATGATGATGAGAATATCGACATTCCGGTACCGGACGAGGAGGAAGAAGATGATAATGATGTATTTCTCCCAAAAATTTCAAATATGGCAGCCCCCCCCTCAACATGATGAGCCTACTACCGTCATTTTTGATCCAATTTGAATTGATCCGTTGTCGAGCTCGGACGACAAAAATGGCACGGACATAAACGTCCCAAAGGTGCTAAAAGACGATAGTGCAAACTCGTCCAATGCGGCGCCGCCGGAGGATCCCCCTAGTAAAGGAAAATGATTTTAAACTTTTTTTTAATTTGAAGATTATTTTTTATGTAAGCCATTGATGCTTAATCCATGAAAGCTTTGCACGTAATGGTCTTTATATTTGCTATTCTCCTCTCACATTCACAAGCAATATATATATATTCTCAAACATTGATGAATTAATAATATAACAATGCCAAGTTATGTTATAATCTCTATTTCTTACTCACTGTCTAATAATAAAATTTGTTGGTATTTTACATGAATCTTGTAATTATGAAAAATATAATTAGTCACATTCACGTCTTTTTTCTATTAATATAAAAAATATATTTTATTATTATAATATACATCTTCAACTTAATCCTGTTCACGTTTTTTTTAGATTTATAAAAAATATATTTATTATAATAATATACATCATCTACTTTTACATGCATTCTATTGTTTATATATTTTGTTTATTTGTTTTAAAACATGGAATATTCAAAACTCCGGCAAATATTGTGATATTCTTTCTTGAGAATAATGAAAAATAAGGCAAATGTTGTTTGTACCAAAATATATACATATAAAATGATATTGATTATTACAAAAATTTTAATTTTATATAAATGCAAATAAGTAATAAGGCAAATGTTATTTGTATTAAAATATATAAATGAAAAAATGATATTCATTATTACAATAAATTATAATTTTATATAAATAAAATACACATCAAATCAAATGTCAATTGCTTGTGGAAGGAAGTATTGTATTCTCTAAGAAATTTGCAGCAAATTCTTTTTGTAATGATGTATTTTGCATCAAAATTTACTAATATGTCCATGTTTTTTAGTGTAATGACCATGCAATCTTCCAATTTAACACTTTGCCTATATAATCACATCAAACTTTATTCGTGCACCATTTGAAACTACACCTTCTTCGGCTATAATCACAGCAAATTATCTACTGTTTTGAGCAAAATTTTAGCAAAATTTTCTTCTCCTTCATAAAATCGTAAACATGGTGATATCCGGTTATATATTTCAAGATGTCGTTTTTTATCGTGAATGGTGGACAAGAGAGATGGAGGACGTATTCGTCCAATCTCTCATATACTGCAAATGGCTCGGTATATGGCATTCAAACCAACGCACCATGCAAGCCATCCATTCCGCCATACTCGATGTGAATAGGGATTTTCCACACGCAAATAAGTTACGCTCGGGCGCATAGAAGGGTCGACCAACTACGAGATCGCTTTTATACGTTTCAATGGGTGGGAAATCACCCGAGCGTTACACGGAACCACGATGAAAGGAGACTAACGGCGGACGACCAAGTGTGGAATGCCATTGCCCGGGTATGTTTCAAAATTTTTTATGTTTGGATATTGCAAATTTCTTTTTTTTTTCTTTTTAACAATACAAAGTGAAATAATTTTCGGTATGCTAATGAATAGGAGAATCTAGTGGCTCGATGCTACCAAAATGCGTACGAGCCAAAGTGGGAAGAGTTGTGCGAGCTCTTCGATGATGATGAGAACATCGACATTCCGGTACCGGACGCGGAGGAAGAAGATGAGGATGATGTTCTTCTCCCGGAGATTCCAAATATGGCAGCCCCCCCTCAACATGAAGAGCCTGCTACCGTCATTTTTGATCCAATTTGCATTGATCCGTCGTCGAGCTCGGACGACGAAAATGGCTCGGACTTAAACATCCCAAGGTGCTAAAAGACAATGGTGCAAACTCGTACAATGCGGCGCCGCCGGAGGATCCCCCTAGTAAAGGTAAATGATTGTAAACTTTTTGTTTAATTTGAAGATTGTTTTTTATGTAAGCCATTGATGCTTAATCCATGAAAGCTTTGCACGTAACGGTCTTTATATTTGCTATTCTCCTCTCCCATTCACAAGCAATATATATATATATTCTCAAACATTGTTGAATTAATAATATAACAATGCCAAGTTATGTTATAATCTCTATTTCTTACTCACTGTCTAATAATAAAATTTATTTGTCTTTTACATGAATCTTGTAATTATGAAAAATATATTTAGTCCCATTCACGTCTTTTTTCTATTAATATAAAAAATATATTTTATTATAATAATATACATCTTCGACTTAATCCCGTTCACGTTTTTTTTTAGATTTATAAAAAATATATTTTATTATAATAATATACATCTTCTACTTTTACATGCATTCTGTTGTTTATTTGTTTTAAAACATGGAATATTCAAAACTCAGACAAATATTGTGATATTCTTTCTTGAGAATTTAACGCAATTACGTTTTGGCGTTATTATTAAATTTTCTTTTCACGCTCATATTTTCATGTTGGTCTCTTTTTCTTTTTGGATCATCAAGGATGATGATGTCATGAAAATTCATGTTCCTTTTTCTAAATTAAAAAAAAATAGCATAATATATACAAGTATTTACCTTAATATGGTGAAATGTGTTTTGCTAATTTACTTAATATTTTTTTTGGTGATTGATTATTATTGCATTATAAATTTCAATAATCAACAATCAGTATACGAGATTATTAATATCAAATATGGATAGCTAACCAACAACTATAATTTTTTTTTTACTAGTTAATAGAACTAAATAAATTATAATATAACTCATCTTGACACTGAACAATACTTTCAATTCTCTAAAATTTGTCATATTGCAATTACATCCCTTTCAATTTTTTTCGTTTCACAGTTAATCACTCCTATGATTTAAATATCTAATAAAATATTTTTACAAATTTTGATTTGTTTTTGGTTCAATTGATTCTTTTGTTTTTCATCTTCATTTTTGGATTTATTTGCACCAATGAAATTGGTCTATTCTTTCTGGACTATTAATTTATTTTATAATTATTTAGTTCATTATTCATGATAATTAATTTACTCTTTATTTTTTTGTTCAAATTGATTAATTAATAGATAAATTTAAAATAATATAAATAGAATTAAAATAATATAAAAAGGAGACAAATATTCAATCAATTAGGTCAACCCTCATAACTAATTTCTGTCACATCGAAAGTACATATACCTATATTCAATATTCTCACACCTATATACATACATTTAAAAACAACTAAACCAAACATATTCTCAGTTTTCGCACAAAAACCAATAAAGCATTTCCATCCCATTTCCAAAAGTTGGAAACTGAAAATGAAAATGAAAACACAACCAAACAGGCCCTAAGTTTCTTTCTTAATTTCTTTTATTACCTTGCTAAAATAATTATGTTATTTAATAATTTAATTAAGTAAAATATAAAGTATTTCAAATATTATTTTGAAATTTAATAAGTATTTTATAAATAAAATGATCATATTCATTATTAAACTTAACAATTTCGAACTTTTTAAAATTATTGTATAAGCTTTCTATTTAATGAAAAATTTAAAAACTAAATAACAATATAACTAAATGGGTTGCTATGTAAACATATAGTTTCGTTCATTTGCTTGTTCAAATTTGTTGGTGGGATAAATCTTCTTGCTTGGTTTCATTTACTTCCTAGAAGCTCTCGATAAAGTTTTGTTAATTATCTCCCTATTACTTGGAATTTGAATTTCAGTGTAATTTTTTTTATTTATAGCTTACTATTTCCTTCATCTTCTCGAATATCGCCCATGTTTATTATCAATTTTACTTGAAATCTTAAACCATTCAAGATTAAGTGCGTTAAATATTGATGTTTTACTTTTGATTTCCTTCTCATTGGGAATGGATTCTTTTAGTTGTACTAGTCACAACATTCATTTTTTTTGTTAATTAATCGGGTCTTTTCTAGTAGTATGAATTTGGTAGATGCTTACAGACCCATGTCTAGAATATTTTTTTCGATAATGGTAAATTTCATTAAGTAAAAAAAGTATAATAGTACAATACATCTTGCTTAATCTAAGCAGTTTTCTCGACAGGCTAAGGAATCTGCCATAAGCGGTAAAGTGCACAAGTGCTAATAGCAGTAGGTAATTCTACACTAAGAATCCTCTACTGCACATCTTGAACCATCAGCGCACCCACAGTGCATGTATCCTACGTTCTCCATCAAATCGCCTAATGTTGCGCTCACGGCAGATATGGTACACACACGAGGTCAAAAGAGCGCGACAGGTCGTAGAAACATAGTGTTTGCCTCTCCATCTGCGAGCAGCCCCTAAGACGTCAGTAGCCCAAACTCGGTTGGGCCAATCAAATCGAAGTGTGCGTTAAATCACCGTCAAGCAGCCACGCTTAAGTATAGCGAAAAAAAGATGATCATGGGTTTCATCAACACCATCAGAACAAAGTACACATGAACTATTAATATGAGCTAACCAAGGCTTATCCATAATAGAGAGTCTATCAAGGATTGTTGGCCATAATACAAAATTATGTCTAGGGGTTTTGAAGCGGCCCATCAATAGTGAAGACCAGCCTACCTTGAGCCCTTCACCCCGTAGTGAACGAATCATCATAGCAACTGTTAGTTGTGTATCTCTTGACCACCAAAGGATACGATCAGCCACTCAATGGATGGGTGGAAGAGACTTCAAGAGCTGTAGGGAGTGAGTGTTAGTGATAGAGGGCCAACACCATTGCCCATCTAAAAGGAAAAACGCAACCTCGCCCGTCTCCATAGTATTTGTAAGTCAAGGGCCCTGCGGAAACTGCTGGATGAGTGGACCTAAATCATGCCAAGGATCGTGCCATAGCGAAAAAGTAGTTCCATCCCCTATGAAATAATGAATAAAAGGCCGGAGAAGTGGCCGTAAGCGAAGGAGTTTCCTCCAAACCCAAGAACCCCCTCGCTCAGGGACCGTCCATATAGTAACATTTCTCAAGCGTGTATGATATATCCAATCAACCCAAATAGAAGCTCGATTGCCGCAGATAATCTGCCATAATTTGAGTCCCATACGTGCGCGGTTAAGAGTAGTATTATCTTGAATCCCTTGACCACCTTTATCAATAGGACGACATACGAAATCCCATGCCACCGTTGCTTACCCTCGAGCAGATGATCCCTTCCATAAGAAGGTCCTCAACCATTTTTCTATCTCTCGAATGATGCCTTTGGGTAGAATAAAAGCAGACGCCCAATTGGTACTAAAGGCAATAAGAACAGATTTAATAATTTGTACTCGTCCTGTATAAGATAAAGTTGTGCCCTCCCATCCTTTAATGCGCTGATCCAGTTTTTACAGTAAGGGCCGGCAATTCAAAATAGTGAGTCGTGATGAGATAAGAGGAAGTCCCAAATACTTCACTGGCAGAAATCCCTCTTGGAAGTGGAGTTGGTCAATAAGCAAATCCCGAATCCCCATAGCTGACCATTAGATAATAAAGTTACTCTTTTGGGCCCTGACCCGAAGGCCGGACAAATCCCAAATAAGTCAAGTCCCTGTTTGAGCACTTATACAGAATCTAGCTCAGCCCGGTAGAACAGTTATAGGTCATCAGCAAATCCAAGCTGAATCAATCTCAACGACTCGCATTTCCAGTGAAAAACAAACCTCCTGTCTTGATTAATTAGTTGCTGCAAAATAAGATTCAAAACTTCCATAATCAAGACAAATAAATATGGGGACATGGGGTCTCCTTGGCGAAGACCCCGAGCACTAGCGAAGAAACCATATGGTTTCCCATTAATCCAACAGAGAACGAGGTAGTAGTAATACATTCTTCCACCCAATAAATAAGCTTGTCAGGAAATCCAAAGAGCTGCAAGGTAGCAATGAGGAAATCCCATTCAACTGTATCATATGCCTTACGTATATCTACCTTAAGGGCATAGTGAGGTGGCAAGCGCCTGTTGATTATACCCTGTAAAAAGCTCCTGCGCCAGTAGTATATTATCGCTAATAGAGTGAACTGGAACAAAGGCTGTTTGCACTGGACTAATAAGTTTATCCATCATCAAACTCATTCTTTGCACAATGATTTTAGTAATGACTTTATACAAAACATTACAACAAGCAATCAGTCTAAAGTTAGATACACGTGTAGGATTGTGTACCTTGGGGATGAGTGCCAGAACCGTAGCATTCACCTGTCTCAAGAGTCGGCCAGTGGTGAAGAAATCCCGAACAGCTTGCATCACTTCAGCACCCATAATAGGCCATGCGGCTTGATAAAATCCCGAGGTATACCCATCTGGCCTAGGGGCTTTATCAGCTGCAATATCAAATATAGTCAATTTAACCTCATCATTTGACACCGGTGCATCATCACTGGAGCCTCTTCATTGGACACAATGTGGAGTACCCACGGACATAGGTACCGAAGGTCTAGAAACCTTCTGCCCTGCTCGCACCCCAACAAGTTGCCATAGAAACCAATAAACTCCTGGATCACCTCCTGCTAATCCGTACAAGTATGGCCAAGCTCATCATCAATTTGGAAAGTTCACCGTTTTGTACGGCGCTGCGCAATTTTTCGGAAAAAGTACTCGCGAGCATTGATCTCCTCCTTTCATCCATTGCATCTTGGCACGTTGCTGAAGTACAACATGCTCAAGCTGAACTGCTCGTGCATATATCAATCTGCAACAATGCTCAAGTGACAAGAGTAGAGAATTATGTTGATCCATGCTGAGTAACCGCTGAGCCGTATCAAGAAGTCCTTGGCCAGTTGCACATTACGTGACAAATCCGCCTTATTGCTTCGCTGTTGTCGAAACACGGGCTTTAGTGCTTTGATTTTACGCATAACCGAATACATCGGAATTCCCACAATATGGTGCCGCCAAATATTCTGCGCACTAGGAATAAACTAGGAGGATAAAGTAAGATAGTTATCAAAACGAAACATACCTCCCAACTGTTGTTGGGTGTCCCCTCTAAGAACAAGGGGGGAATGATTGGAAGTACGTGGTGTGAGGCTTATGTAGGAAGCCCTCGGCCATCTCATCACCCATATGTCATCCACTAGCATTCGATCCAATCGCTTCCATAAACTACGGGAATCAGTAGTACAATTGTGCCATGCAAGCCATTCCCCTTGCATAAGCAAAGAGGGCAAGCCAGTATGCACGATACAATCATTAAACTCATCACTAGCTAGTCGATTGTCACCTGCCTAGCCACATACTTTGCTAGAATCGCGCACCACATTAAAATCACCTCCTACCAGCCACATCTCCTCAGAACACTGCCCTGCAAGTGTAATAAGTGCCTGCCAAAGCTCTCGGCGGGTAGTAATATCGTTCGCTCCATAGACAATCGTAATAGTATAGACATTATGCACATTTCTCATACGGACACGACAATGGATATATTGTGCACCAATATCCATAACAGTGACATCAAGTTATTCATCATTCCATGCAAGCTATATTCGATTCCCAAAACTCACATAATCAGTAAACCACTTCCAACGAGGAAGTGTAGCAAGTTGAATACGTACCGCATTTGTCGCTTGGACCCGTGTTTCCAAGAGGTCGAGAAAGTGTAAGTGATAATCCTCAACCAGGATAGAGACTGCAAGTTGGTGGTCTCGCCTGTTGAGTCCCTGTACATTCCATATAGCTAAATTCAACATGGATTACTAGATGCGGCCTCTCTATCTAGAATATTTGGAGTTATGTTATAAAGTAACAAATTAGTAATTTTGAAAATCAAAGTACAAAAAAGTGGCCAACTTTATTCAATTAAAACTTACGAAATTCAGGTGCTAGAAAAAAACCAAGCAAACAAAACCAATTCACTATTTATCTATTTTTGGGAAAAGAATTTTCCCTATCAATTGAGGTAGAAAAAAAAATACTTGAAGGTATATTATTTGAAAATTTTTCTGTATCATTTGGCTCTTTTAGTTTTGGGTTCTTAGCTATGATAATTTGTACATATACAAAGGTGGAGGTTGAACTTGAATTTGTCCTGAAGTTATAGCAACTTCTTTTTGTGTTTTCTACTAGTGTTTCACTACTTTGAAGTTTGAGCTTATGTCAAGTTTCCATTATTCCATCCACACACATAATCGTAGTAAGTAATATTATGTTGCTGTCTGGAAAACTCCTCACAAAATAGTGAGACACATATCTATGTGTGTACCTTTTAAATCTTCCATTGATTTGGTCTTTATTTCTCCAGGAATCCAATGTCATCAAGCAACCAGTGATGTTCTAATCCCCCAACTCTCAGCCCAAACTATGGAGCAGGGGAAGTGCAAGAACTTGGAGAGCTCAACTGCTATGTTTCCAAGCCCGGTAATTCCAAGATTTATTGATCTCAACAATCTGGCTAGTGAATAAGTATATACAAAATAACTGAAATCTTCCCAACTCAAAAGAACAATAAAAATAAGTATTTAACGAACAACTTGTTACAAGAGACATCCACGCAAAGATGCATAACTAATTCTAATTGGATCGGATCACTTGAAGATTAACAAATGCTAACTGCAAAAAGAATATAAGTCAGTTTTCATAATTTTCTATAATACAAATGATATATTGTATTATGATATCGAACTTTATTAAATTGCTAGAATCTGCTGTGTATTAGACTCCTATTATTTTTTATATTTCTTACTCTATTTTCTTTAGTGCTACTTAAAATTTAAAAAGCTAGTTTAGTCCATGATAAAAAATTACAAAACCAAACTTTACGATAAAGCTTAATTCACAAAACCACTTCACAACGAGATACAATATTCAACTTTACTACTTGAAAGAATGTAATTAGCTCCAAATTTAGTCAAAAAAACCAAACTAAACCAAACACTTCACAATAATCACTGTATCAAAATCCTTGGAGCACAATTCCTTGATGACACTACATAAATTAATAAATACAGATCTTGCATTCATAGGCAATGTTCTTTTAAGAGCGACTGAATCCACGAACCTGTTACCTTAAGTTTGAAGTGTACAACAAACTTAGTCATTCTACTAAAAGTTATGAAAGAATTCAACTTGTAATAACAAGAACTAAAAAGTGCCTAATTTTCCATCTTTTCTCCTTCGGTATAGTGTGAAACCTATTGACCAGAGCAATAGTTGCAACTCCACTTGGATAACACAATTTATAATCTATGATTATAATCTGCCAAAAAGATAAGAAATATAGGAACTAGAACTAAGAGTTTCTGACATAGATATTCATGAAGAAAGGATTACCTGATGAAGCTAACTTTATGAGAGAAATCAGAGCTAACAAGACAATAAAGCTAACTCCAAAACGACAGTCAATCATCTAATCAAGCCCAAGTTCTTTATAACTCCCAGTTGAATTTTCTTCTATGTCAACACCTGCCTTTTCATATGTCCTCTTATTCAATCCCAGAAGATAAGACCCAGCACCACCTGAGAATACCATGTCAGCCAAGAAAACTAAGTAAATTATGGAAATCAACAACTAATTCCACAAGAAGTGAAATATTCAATAAAATAGAGCCCACATACAACGTAGGTTCAACATTTCGGCTTTCCTAACCTCCCAAAGCAATGCTATAGCAAGCAACTGGACAAGTCTCAATAATTGTGTTTTCCTATCTCGTAAATAGAGTCGTCATGAACTTGGGATTTTAGAAAGAAGCTTTATCCATGTTCTAATAAACACAAAAGCAAGAAGAGCAGCTAGCACATTCAGGTTTGGGACAAGATCAATCGTAAGATTGAGCTTCATTACTATCACACATGATTCCAATTAATAAACCATTCCTCGTACATGGAGTAATCCTCTTGCAGCTTTCTTATTTCATCCTGATCCTCCTTCTCAATTTCCTTCATTTCTCCCATCACTGACCCTTCTTAAGCAATTTAATGAGCAATTCATCATTAGCCTGTGGCTTAAAAAGACAATGAAAATCATTCATTTTAAAGGCTAGAGAGTTCTTTTCTTACATGATCAACATTTTCTTCAACTAAACCAAATGATCACATAAAATTGATGTTACTACAAAACCCACAAAATATAAATCTATCTCTATTGTTTAAGACAACCTCTCATTTATGTTTTTTTCTTCCAATTCACATTGTATTAAAATCAATGAACACATTGCTTGCAAGGACATAAAATTTCTCCACTTTTCCCTGCGTTACAAAATGCAAAATCAAGAAATTTCATACCTTCTCATATGCATATGTATCCTAATAAATTCATATCAACATCCTGGAAAGAGCAGTCTTGCAAGCATAAAACTGTAAACAAAGATCTGAAAATGATTTAAAGCAGAGTTTCTTGAACTGAAGCAAAGTAGCTATACATAAACACCTTTCATGTTTAACACACAGAAACACAGATAAAGGACTCATAGACTAGGGCACTGGCGAAGGGACCAACTACAAGTGGAAGCAAGTTAAACTCAAACCAGTAATGGCCTAAAAATATTCTCTGAGACCTTTTCTTAACTACTAAATTATTAGGTTCTGCAGAAAATTAGTATAAAAATAGATTATTGGTGGCTATGGATTCGAGTCCTACCAGACGTGTATATGTTTGTCTCACTTAATGTGAGTTTATTATACTATGAGTTTATTGATTGAATCTATATATTTGTCAATTTATTGACATTGACTTAATATGTGATCAATGTTTTTGTAAAAAACAAAAACAAAACAAAACAGCTTAAGAATCGAACTTTTTGTGCTACTGATGTTTTGTTGAAAATTCAAAAAACTTGAAGAATGATGCTAACAAAAAAGACATAAGTTTTGGAAAAAAGAAAAAAGGTGAGGTAATGTAAGTTATTGTCATTTTCAAATTATACACATTTAATCCTTATTAAATAAGTTATATGTTAGGTATTCCAAAATCTGAAATAGATTTCTTTGAATTGTTCTTGTTTTATAGGATGTGTATTTAAACATAGAGATAGATTTTTCACATAGTTATTTGATTTTTTTTTGAACACATAGAGTTCTTCTTTATTTTCCCCCTTAATTACAAGCTAATTATGCAGCCTCTGGCTATCTGTCTCTGACTGTTAAAATATGTATAGACCACTAGTAAGTACACTAGCTATCAAGTAATATAATAGATATCATTTTCATGAGGATTTAAATGCAATAATTACCAAAACTATAACTAATCTATGATTATTTGGATGAACGTAAAACAAGCGATAGGTTAACTACTACTACTACTACTAAAACAATTATTAACTAAATAAAGAAAACGAAATGTTGTAGGGCAGTGATCCCCTCAGTGATATCTCAAAAATGAATGACCTAACAACTATTACAAAGCAATATGGAGTACTAAACTCCTTTAATAATTACAGACCAAGTATTAAAGAAAAGAAAATATAAACAGATTATATTTTAAAGAAAGAGGCGGCTCAGATAGAACCAGATCCGAATGGCTAACAGATGCTTGAAGAGCGTCACTGAGACTTCAACCACACAGTCGATCAAACCCACGGCTACCCCACAATCAACCGATTTCCACAGATCACAGAGATCCCGTTTTTCAGGTCACGGAGACTTAACAACGATATTTGCTCAAAAAGCTTTTGGAAGTGATATATGAAAGCTGTGTCTTTTACCGAAAGAAGAAGGCTGTATTTATCGAGGTCACGAAGGGACATGAGTATGGAAGGAGAGGAAGCTTTCCAAGAAAGCCATTGATTTGGCTTTGGAAAGCTTCCTTTCTAAACACCGGTAGAAGAAGGAATGTAGGAGAGGAATATCCATGTAGTATATTTGATACAGAGAGAGAAGAGAGCAATCAGTGGCGCAAGATAAAAGAGGAAGAGAGTTGACAGATTAGGTTTTAGGGCTGTAGAAATAAAAGGGCAATCAAAGCGGGTCGGATTACCGAGTACAGGCCTGGGTCGATTTTGTGGGTCGTGCCAGGTGGGCTGTTGTCGTGGGCTTTAGCTTTAGTGGATCAATGGGCCATCCAAAAACCCAACATGCTCCACCTTGGACCAATGATCCATACGGAAACATTGTCCGGAGCTTTCTTTACGGATCTGGAACTTTCATCATAGCCTGGCGACCCTCCTGCGTGTACCTACAGAAAAACACTAGGATAGAAGAAATGTTAGTCAGGAATTAATCTCAGAATTTTTAAACACAATTTGAACTTGTCCATTGGCAGGCTTTTGGTCCCCATATCGGCGGGGTTTTCCTCTGTCTTGACCTTTTCCAGTTTTATAACATCCTTACCCACGATGTCACGGATAAAGTGAAATCTCACATCAATATGCTTTGTGCGATCGTGAAAAACAGGGTTTTTACAAAGTTGTATAGAAGTCTGACTGTCCGAAAAACCAACTAACTTTTCTTTTGAAAAACCGATTTCTTTGATAAGACCATCAAGCCAAATGGCTTCTTTGAAAGCTTCGGTTGTAGCAATGTACTCCGCTTCAGTGGTTGATAAGGCAACTATGTGTTGTAGTTGGGATTTCCAACTAATGCATGCACCGCATAAAGTAAACACATAAGATGTAGTGGACTTACGACTATCACGATCATTTGCATAATTTGAGTCCACAAAATCCAACAAGTTGAGTATAGTCAGAATTTCTAGAAAAAGTAATGCCAATATCAATAGAGCCACGTAAATATCTAAGCAAATATTTCAAAGCTTCCCAATGAGGCGTACCAGGATTTGACATGTATCTACTAAGACAACTAATGGCATATGCAATATCAGGCCGTGTGCATATCATGAGATACATGCTGGAACCAATAACATTTGAATAGGGAACTTTATCCATCTTGGCTTTTTCAGAATCCGTTTTGGGGGATTGGTCTTTTGAAAGTTGAAAAAAATGTGATGCTAAGGGTATGGATACAGGTTTTGCATGTTCCATGGAAAACTTTTTCAAAACAGATGAGATGTAAGACTTTTGGTTTAAAAGAATAGAAGATTTTTCTCTATTTCTAGAGATGTTCATGCCAAGAATTTGTTTTGCATACCAAGGTCTTTCATTTAAAAAACATTACAAAGCTGTTTTTGTAAATCACTAATGAGATGAGAATTTGGGCTAACAATGAGCATGTCGTCAACATAAAGAACAAGAAAGATGGGTGACTCATGCACATGCTTAAAGTAAAGGCAGTAATCATAATGACTCCTATTGAATTTCAAAGAATGCATGAATGAGTCAAACTTCTTATTCCACTGTCTAGGTGATTGTTTTAAGCCATATAGCGATTTTTTCAGCAAACACACAAAATCAGACTTGGATTTATCAATAAAACCAGCAGGTTGACACATATAAATATTCTCATCCAAATCACCATGTAGGAAAGCAGTTTTAACATCCATTTGCTTGAGTTCCCAATTGTAGTGTGCAGTGAGAGCAAGAATAATACGAACAGTTGTGTATTTCACGACAGGAGAAAAAATTTCATTATAATCTATACCCTCTTTTTGCGTGAACCCCTTAGCTACTAACCCAGCCTTGTATTTGATAGGGTTTTCTTGTTTGATTTTATAAATCCACTTACAATCTACTATGGAGGCATTTTTTGGTTTGGGAACTAAAACCCAAGTTTTGTTTTCCTTTAATGACTTCATTTCTTCATTCATGGCACTAAGCCACTGTTTGGATTTTATAGCCTCATCTATGCTAGTAGGTTCAGTCATCTCAATATTTAGGGCAGTTTCAAAATCTCTAAGTTTCATTGGAGCGCTAATTTGTCTTCTATTTCTGTCCCTAGCAAGTTGGTAGTTTTCTAATGGGTTTGGTTCAGGATTTTCTGCATTTTCAGTCTCATTCTCAGGTTCAGTTTCTAATGTGTTTTCTAATTCTCCCTCCTGTTGGTTATCCCCTAGATTGTTCTCCACCTTAATAAAGGTTTTCTCTTTTTCTAGTGTTTGAGTTTTCTCTAAACAAGGCATTTCGTTTTTATTGAACGTTACGTCTCTGCTAATTAAAACCTTAAAACCGGGTTGACTACGTACCCAAAGGCGATACCCCTTAACCCCCATAGGATAACCAATAAAAACACATTTTATGGCCCTAGGTTCTAACTTATCAACAGATTGATGCACAAAAGCAGAACATCCAAAGACACGTAATGCATATAAGTCAGGAATTTTTACCAGTCCAAACATGTTCAGGAGTTTTACCAAGTAATGGCACAGAAGGAGACATATTAATCAAGTGAGCAGCAGTAAGAACAGGCTCACCCCAAAACGTTTTTGGTAAACCAGAACTCACAAGTAAGCATCTAACTTTATCAAGTAAAGTGCGATTCATTCTTTCAGCAATACAATTTTGTTGGGGGGTATAGGGGTTGGTTTTATACCTCTTTATGCCATGTTTATCACACATTTCAAAAAAGCTTTGATTACAAAATTCCAAACCATTATCAGTACGAAGAGATTTCAATCTTTTTTCAGTTTGGTTTTCAACTAAGACTCTCCATTTTTCAAACTTTTCAAACACTTCAGATTTGTGCTTCATTAAGAAGACGAAAACTTTTCTAAAAAAATTATCAATGATAGATAAGAAATATTGATTAACCCAATAGTTGGCACAATTGGAGGTCCCCAAACATCAGCATGCACATAATCAAGAATGCAAGTAGACATGGAGGGATTTGGGGAGGGTGAAGCAGGGAAATGCACTTTATGATGTTTACCAAGTACACAATCATCACAGAAATCCAATTTTTCAATGTTCTCATTCAAAATGCCATCTTCTCTCAAAAAATCAAGACCCTTTTGACTAATATGACCAAGTCTCTTATGCCATAAAGTAGTTGAATCACATTCAGAAACAGATGCAGCAAGATAGTCATAGAAAACAGTGCATATATAAAGATTACGCTTTCGTTCAGCTTTGAAAACAACTAATGAACCCTTCATGATTTTCATGAGGCCTTTGCCCCATCTACCCTCAAGACCATCTTCCTCTAATGCGGCACAGGAAATAAGATTATGGCTCAAATCAGGAACATATCTGACATTTTTCAAAGTCATTTTATAGCCATCTTTAAAACACAAAGAAACGTCACCAAGACCTTCAATTTCACATCTTTCTCATTAGCCATAGAAACAAAACCAGCATGCTCATATTGCAGATTAGTGAAGATATCTTTGAAAGGACTCATATGAAATGTGTAGCCAGAATCGATCAACCATTCATGCATATCAAAGGAATTCACAAAGTTTGCTTCGCACACAATAAAAACTTCACCATTATTCTCATCAGAAACGTTATTAGCCTTTTCTTTTTCTTCATATCTATCTCGATTATCCTTTCTAGGTTTTCTACAGTCCTTAATGTAGTGTCCTTTTATACCACAGTTATAACAACGTCTCTCTCTGGTTTCGTCATCATTATTAAAGTTCTCTCTAGGTCTAGATTTATTCCGATATCCATACTCTTACTCCTACTTTTGCTTCTGTTATTATATCTAGAGTTTCTAAACTTAGATCTTCCCCTAACCGAATTCACCTCGTGTTGGTTTTGACTAGGTTTATTAGCCCTAAGGTCCATCTCCTTACTCTTAAGTCCATTCACAACAGTTTCAAGATTAACAGAATCTCTACCATACTTAATAGCAGATTTAACATCAGAGTATGATTCAGGAATAGCATTCAGTAAAACAATTGGAGAATATTCATCAATGTTTTTGTCACCAGTGAGTTTAATATCTTATATAAGCTTAGTAAAATCATCCAAGTTTTCATCAATGTTTTTAGACAAGTCAAGTTTGTACTTAAAAAATTTTTCCAATAAAAACAGTTTGCTAGGTAAAGATGTCTCAGTATAAAGCTCTTCAAGTTTATCTCATAAATCTCTAGAAGAATTTTGTTTACCAACTTTACGTAAAATCGTGTTTGATAAGTTCAAAATAATTGAAGAGTAAGCAAATTCATCATTATCTTGTATTTTCTCTTCAGAAACATTTTTCAAATAATTGCCATCAATGGTTTTAAAAACTCTTTGTTGAATCAAAATTCCCTTCATTTTCTGTTGCTAGATTGAAAAATCACTTTTACTATCGAATGGTGTAGGTTATAACCGGCCATTTAAACAATTAACAAAGATTTAGAAAAACAGTTTTAAAGTAGGTTTCAGAAAACGTTTTGTTTTAGAAAAAAAAGTTTTGACAGATAAATCACAGAGATGTCACAACAGACCATGAATAAATCGAGGATGACAAAGAATTTCAAAGTTAAGCACTAAAATGCAGCAAGATATCCCAGTAATATGGCAAAGAAAAAATAGCAACTGATAACAGAGTTTGTAAGATCACTAAGATCACAACAGTTTAAACAGTAAACCAATAACAAGTTCACAAAAGAGTTTAAGAAACAGTTTAAGAGATCACACAAATCAATGTTATACAGATAATGAGATCGTAGTAGTTCAAGAATTTCCCAAAAATGGATGAAATCACCACAGAGTATATATCAGCAGTTTTATGAGATCACACAGATCGATATTAAGGAATCACACAGATTAGAGATAAAATCACAGAGATAAGAAATATCACAAAGATCAATAAGACCAAGATATAGCGAAAACCGAGGTTCACCAGCCTAAGTCCCATCCAGATACCCGACAACCTCGAGGGTCCGGCCAAGAGGGATATTAGGGGGCTTAACCGCGGTATAGAAACAGTTGTAAGTATACGAGTATCAACAGTAGGAATCAACAGAATATATCAACAGTTATAAAAAGAGAGAGGGGTTAGAAAGTTACCACCACCAAGAGCCGAATCTCAGAGGTATGGCTCTGATACCACTGTAGGGCGGTAATCCCCTCAGTGATACCTCAAAAATGAATGACCTAACAACTATTACAAAACAATATGGAGTACTAAACTCCTTTAATAATTACAGACCAAGTATTAAAGAAAAAGAAATATAAACAGATTATATTTTAAAGAAAGAGGCGGCTCAGATAGAACCAGATCCGAATGGCTAACAGATGCCTGAAGAACGTCACTAAGACTTCAACCACACAGTCGATCAAACTCACGGCTACCCCACAATCAACCGGTTTCCACAGATCACAGAGATCCCGTTTTTCAGGTCACGGAGACCTAACAACGATATTTGCTCAAAAAAAGCTTTTGGAAGTGATACATGAAAGCTGTCTTTTACCGAAAGAAGAAGGCTGCATTTATAGAGGTTACGAAGAGACATGAGTATGGAAGGAGAGGAGGTTTTCCAGAAAAGCCATTGATTTGGCTTTGGAAAGCTTCCTTCCAAAACACCGGTAGAAGAAGGAATGTAGGAGAGGAATATCCATGGAGGATATTTGATACAGAGAGAGAAGAGAGCAATCAGCGGCGCAAGATAAAAGAGGAAGAGAGTTGACAGATTAGGTTTTAGGGCTGTAGAAATAAAAGGGCAATCAAAGCGGGTCGGATTACCGGGTACAGGCCTGGGTCAGTTTTGTGGGTCGTGCCAGGTGGGCTGTCGTCGTGGGCTTTAGCTTTAGTGGATCAATGGGCCATCCAAAAACCCAACAAATGTGTTGGAGAATATTCAAAGATAAGAAAGATGCTAAGGTTAATGGTCCACCTAATAAATTCAATGAATGCAGAATTCACAAATTAATCTAGCAAGCAATGCTTTCATACACTGAGGTTTCTTGCTAGTTAATTCAATATACACTCTCGAGTAATATCAAATCTATTATTGTCAAGAAAATAGTGAATTTCTCCAATCTAAAACTCGTGACAATAATGCATTAAGATTTGTGAAAAACATATGTAATCAGATGAATCACATATATGTTTGCCTACATATCCTTCAATTCACACCGTGAATTATCTTTTCTACAAAGTCGAATTTCTTTCCAGTTCATTGAAATATTTAATTAAATCTAAGAGTTGATTAGATTCTCAAATTATAAGAACAAGCATAGTAGCACATGGATCTATGAAAACAAAGCTGTAAATTAATTCGATAAAAATACTTAAAATATTGTCTCAATTATGTCTAGGATGTTGTTTTCTATTTTTTCTTTATTTTGAGATTTATTTAATGGAACACAATCAATTAAAATTGACTGCAAAAATTGGAGGATTGTCCTCGATTTTCGAACTTAGGCTTATGTCATTAAAAGACCATTTCCACCGATCTTGTGAAAGGAGTCCTTGCTTAAGGAATGCTTGAAGTTCGGGATTAAAAGCATAAGGACAATAGCAAGCACAACGTCATACCTACTTCTATCACCCGTGAACGGTATGACAGACTGGACGTTGTTGGTCCAATAAATGCTCCAAATAAATTAATTTATGCGGCATCGAACCGGCATATTGGATATGCCGCGACAGAAGCATTTTTTGAAGCTCACATAACTGAAGATCGTTAGTACACAAACATTGGCCTAAGACGCGATCCCCTGTGGAGAAGCTCTAAGACCCTAATGTCGATCTTTAGGAAAGATGTATATTGACGTAATCCTTCAGGTCTCTTCATTCCTCCTTCAACCTACTTATCATAAACTCTAAATGGGCTTGAGAAGGCCATTTCATAAGTTGATAAAATGGTTGGACCAATACGAGACAACGATTGAAGAATCTACACTGTCGGTCTTGGATTTGGAGGTTTTGACCTCAAAGGCGAAGGCAATGGAACCAGACGCCGAATGAGAAAGAATGATGAAGCAAAGTCAGTTGTTGCAATCGCCCCGAGCGCTCCTATCGCCTTGATGGATGAAGATAAAAGGAAAAATGGAATAATGGTTCGGCAGTCAAAATTTACTTATGATGTTTGCATAAAATTGCCGAAAGGAATTACAAGAGGGAGTATCGTGAACTCCCCTTCACCCAAACTAAAACATGATTACTATTCATATTTCCAAGTGTTGGACACTTGCTCTCAAAACGCATTTCTACAAATGGTTTGCTGAAATGAAGAGAAATAGAATGCTACAACAGATAGTCTTAAAGCTAAGGAATGGCTAGGCCATTAAAAAGCAATAATACTAAATCAACTTAGCTAATAATATTCATGTTTAAATAGTATACGATTATGTAACCCAGCTTGATCAAGTTGTTAGTCAATTATTGAACAAATTAGACACTAAACTTGATCGATAAAAGATTCTTTTGAATCTGTTGAGTTCTTAATTGTCATACTGCATAATTGGATTATGCATGCTCAAAGCAAATGACTAAATGAATGGTCAAGAACATAGCTTACAGAAAATGGCATGCATGAGCTAGGCCATATAACTCTAGTTAGGATGAGTAGGTTGGTAGATTCAAAGAGTCTAGCATCAGATGATTTGAGTTTACTAACTTATGAATCCTTTCTAAGAAGGAAGAAAGCCATGAAAGCCATTTGTGGGACAAAGAATGCTTGTCAAAACCGATCTATTGGATTGGTTCCAAAAATAGAAATCTATAAGTTACTAAATATATAAATACCAGTAGAGGATTCACAAGTCTAAGGACTTCTAGAAAGTTCGGAGAAATTAGACTTTGTGGTGGAGAACAAAACTGGTTATGGAGATAAATTCCTCGATGGGATTGAGGTGGTGCGTATTTAGTGAGAAGTTCTTGAAACATCCGGAAATGAGAATAGAATTCTCATTTAGTGAAATTCCTCCAAAAGAGACGATGTTGAAATGTCTCTGGTAAGGAAGAAATCGAACCTTGATTGCACATGGTTCGATCGGTACTTCATTGAATTAGTTGGTCCGTCTAGATGTGGACTTTCGAAAAACCATCAAGTTGTAAAATATGTTGTTTACTTTAAGTCGTGATCCAGACACCATATTTGATATGGATTGGCAAACCTGTGTCCTACAAAAGTCTTGAGTATGAAAATGGTCCTACATACATCAAAGAACTAGTTGGAGGAAAAATTAGACTTGGAGTCCGATTTATACAGGTTCGTTGTGAAATTTGGAATAGAAGAAACAGAGAAACCTTCATTGAAGAATGAAAACAAATTCTTGAAGCAAAAACTGAATGTATTGCAGAGCTTATGAGTTCTGTTTCTTGGTTGTTTTGTAAACGAACAAGTGTACACATATATATAGAGCTTCAGGCTCTTAACTGATACAACTACCTCACTAATAAAGTGCTATAGCGACATAAAGCAAAAATGCGATTTCTTCACTGCTGCAAAAAATAAAGTCGTGTAATAACTAATAAAATTGCTATCTTCTCATTACGTTTCTTCCTCACAACTGCAAGTCTCCTGCTTGTTCAGCTTTGTTTTGCAACTGTTGTATGCATTTTAACATCCCCTCCTCAAGTGGAGCTTGTTGTGATATTAACAAGACTCAACTTGGAGATTAGGAACATAAATCTGGGCCCTGGTAAGGTCTTTGTAAATACATCTATCGGCTAAATTTTAGAAGCAATATGCATAGGATTGATGAATCCTTGTTTGTATTTTTCTCTTACCAAGTGACAATCAATCTCAATGTGTTTGGTTCTCTCATGGAAGACCGGGTTAGCTGTGATATACAATGCATCTTGATTGTCATAGTGAAATTTGATAGGTGTAGGAGCAATGATCTTAAAATCCTTCAACAAATTGAAAATCCATATGAGCTCACATGTAGTTGTCCCCATACTCCTATATTCTGCTTTAGCTGATGATCTCGATATGGTAGATTGCTTCTTAGTTTTCCAGGAAATTAACGAACCTCCTAGAAATATGCAATATCCAGTAAGTGACTTCCTTGAATCTTTACAAGTAGCCCAATCCGCATCACAAAAGGCTTCTAGTTCATAACTGTCTTCTGTATTAAGCTGCAGTCCCTGTTCATGGTTCCCTTGAGGTATCTCACCAGGTGGAGTGCTGCATTCCAATGTGCTTTACATGGGAATTCCATATATTGACTTAGTTGTTGTGTCCCATGGCATATATCTCGTCTTATAAATCCTAGGTACAACAATCTTCCCAGTAATCGTCTATAGCTTTCCAGATTCTCCAACTGTTCTTCCGGTGAGTTGCTAAGTTTTGTTCCCACAAGTAAAGGTGTACTTGTTGCCTTTGCTTCTGATAATCCAACATCATCAATTATATCTTTGATACTTCGTTTGGGATATGACAATGCCTGTCTTTGACCTGCAGATTTCAACACCAAGAAAGAATCTGGCTTCTCCCAGATCTTTTATAGTAAACAGTTTATGCAGGTAATTTTTTATTTCAGAAATAGTTTCTTCACAAGGACCTGCTAATAATACATCATCTACATATACTAATAAACAAAAGAAACCTTTATCAGTTTGTTTAGTAAATAGACAATGATCCAACTTGGAGTGATTGAAGCTATACTTTTCTAACTGTAAAATGAATTCTTGATTCCACTGTCTTGAGGCTTGTTTAAGGCCATATAAAGATTTCTCTAACTTGCATACATGATCTTTAGGAATACAATAACCTTCTAGTGGCAACATATAGATTTCTTCATCAAGAAAACCATGTCAAAATGCCAAGTTGGTGTAAATGCCAATGGTGTTTTGAAACTATAGAAAGTAAGGTCCTAATGGTGACAGCCTTAGCCATAGGTGAAAAACTATCTAAATAGTCTACCCCTTCTATTTGATTATATCCCTTTGCCACAAGCCTAGCCTTATGTCTATCTATGGTGCCATCTTGCTTAAGTTTTAATTTGTATATCCATTTGCATCCTATTGCTGTTTTCCTTTTTGGAAGTTCAGTGATTTCCCATGTTTGATTATCTTCCAAGGCTTTAATTTCATTATTCATGGCATCAATCAATTCCTTTCTTTTAACAGCCTCTTTGAAGTTCTTAGGTTCTGCAAGATTGCTAGCAGCAGTAGTGAAACATTTATGCAAATGTGGTTGGTATGAGATTGTAGGTATGTCATTTTCAGCTTGAATATGAGAGCAAATATAGTCATTAAATCTAACAGGTCTGGTAATAGCCCTATTTGATCTTCTAGGTATTTGTAAAGAATCATTCTCATTCTCATGTATTTCATTGGTATGGACATCTATGTCTGTATCTTGCTGGTATTCATCATAAGTGTTTAAGTCACTGTAAGCAGTATTTTAGGCAAAGGGCAGCTGATGGGATCTCTAGATTGATTAGCATAAGGAAAAATATCCTCATTAAAAACAACATCTCTAGACACTATCATGACTTTCTTGTTGAGATCATAAACTTTATAACCTTTTTGGTTAGGGGCATATCCAAGGAATACACACTTTATACCTCTTAAGTCAAATTTAGATTTGTGTGGTTGATTGTTAGCTGCAAAACACATTCACCCAAATGTTCTAATCAAAGAGTAATCTACAGGTTTGTTAAACAAGACTTCATAAGGAGTCTTCCATTTAGTATAGGAGTAGGTGTTCTATTTATTAAAAAAGTAGATGTTAGAATAGCCTCTGTCCAAAACATCCTAGGTAAATTAGCTTGAAACATTAGACATCTAGCTACTTGAAGTAAATGTTTATGCTTTCTTTCCACTATACCATTTTGTTGTGGAGTGTAAGTGTAAGTGGTTTGGTGGACAATACCTTCTTCCTTAAAAAATTTCTGACATTGTTCACTAAGGAATTCAGGACCATTATCACTTCTGATTATTTTGATTCTCTTATTAAACTGTATAAGAATCATCTTATGAAACTTCTTTAACAATTCTAAAGCTTGTGACTTGTATTGCATGAGGTAAGTCCATGTAGATCTGCTACAATCATCCACAATAGTCAACATATAAGTACATCTTGAGATTGAATATTCATTATATGGACCCCATAAATCGATATGCAAGAGATCAAAACATTCTTTAGAAATAGAAGTGCTTAAAGTGAAGGGCAACCTCTGTAACTTGGCCTGTGGGCAGATTTCACATGATGTGGCCTGTTCTTTGTCATTCCTAATTAAACCAATGTGGATCAATACATTGTAGCACAAATGACCTAGCCTTTTATGTCAAGTTTCTATAGAAATCTGTGAAGCATTAAGCCCAAGAGTACTACAACTACACATAGTATCCTTTGTGATCTTGCTGTCAAAGGATTGTTTATTCAAGATGTAAAGTTTTCCTACAAGGAAGGCCACTGCAATGATATCTTTAATCTTGTGGTCCTGCATCACACAATAAGATTCAAAAAACTCAAATTTAATGTTGGATGATGCACATAAACTACTGACAGTAGCAGATTAAAGTGTATGCCTGGGACATACAAAACATTTTTCAAAAAAAGTTTATCATTAAGTCTCATGTCCCCTATACTCATAATTTTATGTTCTGTTCCATCTGCAAGATGGATATACTTATTGCCTATTTCAATTCTCTTATTGATTAGCATTAAATCATTGTTGCACATATGAGTGGTAGTACCACTATCTATTATCCAAGAAATTTCAGAATTGAAGGGAAGGTGCTCAGTAATTTTACCTGAAAAGTCAATGTAGTTTGCATCAGTATGTGCTAGTGTCTGAGGTTTTAGTCCTCCCAGGATCTTGTGCAATTCAGTTTTCAAAACCTCAGCTATTTCCCTTTCATCAATCATTTTATTGGTGTCTTCCCTTTTCTCCATGACAGCAGCAACTCTGTTCGTTTCATTGGCATTCTTCTTTCTTTGTTCTACTAGGTTCTTGTACCAGTCGGGGTACCCGTGAATTTCAAAGCACACTTCCTTGAGGTGCCCTGACTTACCACATTCCTTACACACTTGTGACTTCTTGTCAACAAAATTTCTTTTCTTTTGAAAGTTTCTTAAAAAATCTGGTTTCTTGTAAACTTGCATTGCCACATTTTGAGACGCATGTTGTGGTTTAGTGTCCTCTTCATTCTGTTTCTCAACTCTAAGAACCATGGAAAATGCTTTTCTAACATTGGGGTAGGGCTCCATCATGAGGATTTGGCTCCTCACATGGCCGTAGGTATCATTCAATCCCATTAGAAATTGCATAAGCTGGTCTGAACTCTTGATTTCTGCACTCTCCTTTGCTGCAGTATATGAGCATCCTGGGGTACATGTGCATTTTGGAACAGGTGTAGTGCAGGCTAATTCATCCCATAGCCTTTTCAATTTTGAAAAATACGTAGAAAGATCTAAACAACCTTGTAGAGATGCAAGTTTCCTTTTCAGCCGATACGCCATTGGATTGTTGCTTTGTCCATATCTGCTTTCAAGTTCAGTCCATAGCTGTCTTGATGTACTTGTGTACATGAAACTCTCTACTATGACCCTTGAAATAGAATTCAAGACCCACGAGGTAACCATGCTGTCGGCCTTGATCCATTGCTTGAATTCTTTTGTATCCTTTTCTAGTATTTCTGCATCTTTACTGATAAAACTCAGCTTTGTTTTAACTATCAAGGCCAATTTTATTGACCTGCTCCATGATAAGAAATTGGAGCCGTCCAGGAGAGTAGTAACAAGACTTATTACTGGATTATCACCGGGCTGCAACTTGAGGATATCAAGGTTTTCTGCCATTCTTGATCTTCTTTGTGAATCTTGTAATCAAGATAAGTTTGCAGTAGATTTTCTTGTTTAATCAATGATAGCTCTTGATACCATGTGAAATTTGGAATAGAAGAAACAGAGAAACCTTCATTGAAAAATGAAAACAAATTCTTGAAGCAAAAACTGAATGTATTGCAGAGCTTATGAGTTTTGTTTCTTGGTTGTTTTGTAAACGAACCAGTGTACACATATATATAGAGCTTCAGGCTCTTAACTTCTACCTTACTAATAAAGTGCTATAGCGACATAAAGCACAAATGCGATTTCTTCAATGCTGCAGAAAATAAAGTCGCGAAATAACTAATAAAATTGCTATATGCTCATTACATTTTTTCCTCACGGCTGCAAGTCTCCTGATTGTTCAGCTCTGTTCTGCAACTGTTGTCAGCATCTTCATCTTCTTGATGCATTTTAACATTCGTTATGGAATAATGCAAACATCACTTGTAATCGAAACTTTATCTGACCATATCTAAGTTACCTAAAAGGTACGAGGTTCTAAAATTAGATAAGGAGAAGCGATGTAGGACAACGGTCTAGATAAATGGCTTGGAACCATAAGTCCACTGTGGAGTTCAAATTAGGTTTGGACGTGCTACATACTTGTTTTGACAAGATCACGGGGTACACCACTTGGTAAAGAACAAGGTAGAAGGTCAATGGGAGCTCAATTGTGTTTCGAGTGTTTTGGATATTAAAAGTATCTTGATCATTTGAAATGATAGAAGGACGTGTTGGAAGTCTAAAATACGAACATTGGTCATAAAATTCTCCATAATAGGAATTGGATTCCTATCTAAGGATAAGCTATCCAAGATTCAATCATGGTAGTCTGATAATGAGCTATTTGACATCCCCTACATCTTTGTTGTAAGCAGCATGGAATATTGTTCGGTGCACTGAACCCGATGTTGCTTATGATTTTTTAGCATAACAAAGGATATCGAGTGTGGATCGATGAGGCAATAGACAGCTGTTGAAGGGCTATCTTTAGTACTTGAATAAGGATTGAAGAAGAGCCTTTGACGCACATTAATGGAGAGTTGATTCTGGATGGTGATTGCGATAGTAGCTTCCAGGATCATATAAGTAATATTTAATCTCAAAACGAACATACATCCGAGATTTATGATACTATGGTAATATTGGAAAGGTTCTAAGAGGGATACCACAAGGAACCTTATCATGAAAAAATTGAATGTATGGCAATTTTAAAGGTTGTATTGGAAAACAGTGAGGATTGAAAAATAACGCCCAGTTGCTGAGTATGCTATCTAGCATAGCCGCGTCAGTAGTCACCTTGGGTAAAAGACCCGAGATCTCATCACAAGTCCAAGAAAAAATATCTTAGACACCATCATCTACTTGGATCGATGATAGAAAGATGTAACATACGGATAGACCGCAGGATATTGATAGAAATGAAAGTAGACCTATAAGACCTAGTTGGTATCGCAGATTGCTCATAATCAAATTACTCTTAAAATATGAGTAATTGGCTTTAAGGTCAAGTTGGAGATTATTGGAATAGGTGACCAAAAGCCAATTAGATTGGCAGTTTTGAGAATCATTCAAGCAATCTTTATTTAAGCAATGTTGTCCCAACGAATATGTTAAGTATTCATCTTTGGCACACGTATCTGTTGTGCTTACCTAATTACACCAAGCAACGGTTTGACGTCACAACAAATTCCTACAAACCACTTAATAACCATGTAGTTGGGTCGCGCATTGGATGGCGGTTATAAAACCAACTTCTGAAGGTTGATCTAAAATGTTCCAAGTCGAGGACCTCGTGAAAGGGCATCGAGTATCCTATCAAGACTTGCATTAAGAGTTGCATTCATTTGATGAGTGTCGTACTTCATCAATGACAGACGTGGGACATCTATGCGATCTTAGTGGGTTGATTGACTAGGTGTTGAATCGACTGAACTGACTCACGAGGATCGTCATATGGAACCTTGGAGCGTGGTCAATATGACTCGAGTCCCCGGCTCCGATGGTACGGGAGTAGTCCTCAGACTTTAGGAATCACAGTAGTCAAGTGCATATGATGACTGTATCTTGGGTCTGTGTGGGAGGTGACTGTGTCACAGACATGATCATCATAAGCCCTATCCAGTGCAGTTGGAGTGTGTAGCGAGGATGGTGAGTTCCAAGATAGGATTCATCCCCTGTCAGTATATGACAGAGGTATCTCTTATGCACTTAGAGGTGCGTTAACGCTCTATAAAACTGTGGCCATAGTCATTGGCCGAATAGGAAAAAAGGGATTTCTATTTCGAGCAATTTGGCGTAACAGGATCTCAAGTGTTAAGCATAGACGTCTAGTCTAGGATGGGAGTTGACACCTAATTCCATGCTCTAGAATAAGGCTAGGAGACAGTAGACGGAAGACCCGTACCAGTATGGACTCGAGAGCCTAAAAGTTCACATGGATATTCGCCTAGTATTTAGTCCCATGGACCGTTGCTAGATGGTGACTCATGGTGACGGGCTTTCTTGATCAAGGTTGATCGAGAATTATTACTTAAAATAGATTTAATTAATAATCGTGTTTGACACTAGCCCAAGTCTAGCTGAAAGGTGAACCTAAAGAGTCATACACAAATCATCGAGAAGGAACGAGGAATTAATTGTGAATTAATTTCATTAGTAATTGGATTACTTATAAATGAGAGGGATCCATTGGATGGAGAAGCCCAAAAATAAATTAATAGGATTAACTTACATTGGGCTTTCCCTAATTATTTAATAAATTGGACTTATTAATGAATAAACATTTATTAGGCTCATGTATTTAATTGGATTGAATATATAATGGGCTTAATTAGGTGAATTTTAATTAAATTGGATTTAATTAACATTAATTGGGCCTTGTATTTTATTCTTATAAAATAGGTCAAAGCACCTAATTGAAAAAAGGTTGTTGGAAAAATCTAGGAAAGAATATAATTGGCTAATAATTTTAGTTTTGAAAAGTGCTATGTTAGTCATTCCTTTATTTGGAATAAAGAATATATTACCTTATGGATTGTAGAATAAACCTAGACACATTCTAGTACATCCATACAAGGTATATATATGTATATTAATTATTTGGAATAACTAATGAAAGCATTACACAACACAAAATAATTTTCCTCTCAGAGAACATCCCAATCGGCCGCCACTATTCTCTCACCACTTGGTGTGTTTTTCTCCCTAATTATTTTCTAGAAAATTGAATTGAGAGATCACATATTCCGGTGTGGTGTGAACGTGTCTTTAGAGGGCTTCTACGTTGAGGCCCATATGAACCGATCAAACAAAGGAGGTTCGAAGTAAATAAAGCAAAGAGGTAATTCTTGATTTATGATTCTTGTACCTCTCGTTTTAATTTTACCATTAACCCCATTTAGTTTTATTATTGTTATTATTAACTACATCGAATGCCCAGAAACTCCAAGGGTACACCCCTTGGAATCATGGTTTTATTATGATTCGATTTTTTATTTATGAATTTTGATATTATCGCTTCCACTTGCGCCTTCCCTAGCCGATCCACTCTCATTTTTTGTTGCTTTCGGTTTTTATGTGTAGGAGTCTTGCTTGTCAAGAGCCTTGCTATACTATGACTAGGTCATATTTATAGCTCGAAAAACCCTCGTAGCCATGCCTAACAGTAGCTGCACACTCACGTAAGAATTTTCACTCTCCTTCCTCTCAAAATCTCTCAAGATCTGAGAGATCGAAAGAGAATTCAAGAATCAAATGTTAATCAATAACATTTTTAGTTCTTGTTGTTTCTGTGGTGTTTTTGCTAGCACGAAATCACCACATCCTTCAGTAGTGGCGTGTTAGTCTTTAGAGGATCCTCGGATTGAGATCTTGGACCGAGAGGATCAACGGAATCAATGCTTGAAGCCAAACGAGAAAACAAGAATGGTAAATTCCTATTTAGAATTTGTGCCCCCTTTTCCTATTTTCTCTTGATTCATGGCCCGTGTATGTTTTATTTTACACCGAACGTCCAGAAAAAGATCAAGGGTATACCCCTTGATCTGGAATTTATTTGCTTTTTTGCTCGATCTTTTTGGTTTTCTTTTTTGCACTTTTGCCGCGCTTCCCGGGCCGATCCATTTCCTACACTTCACTCTTCAAGAGTCATGTAAAAAGTAAGGGAGCTACTCTAAAGAGTTGTGCAAAAGGCACTAGTAACTTGATACAGTCCAACTAAAGTTGAAAACATTTTTAAGATAATTATTATGCATTTTGGATTATCCATCCTAAATGCATTGTTTAACTTAGCTGCATTTACATTTCTTCTTTCATTTCGTACGTGATGGCATAAAAGGTTTTAAGAATACCATGTTAGCCAGAATAAACCATCTGGTTAACTCATTAAAGTCAACTTCCATGAGAAAGATTATGTTTGCTAGAGGAAGCCACTTGGTTCACTCACTAAAAAGTTATTCTCCCTTGAGAATGACCATGTTAGCTAGAGGAGGCTACTTGGTTCACTCAAAAGTTATTCTCCCTTGAGATCGAACAAATTAGCTAGAGGAGGCGATTTGATTCATTCACTAAAGGTTACCATCACTGGAATTCATTCTAGCAAAAAGTGTCCGCTGGAAAATAAAGAGGATATTCAAAATATTTAAAGCTTGCCGACTAAATGCATGCAGACTAATAAGTACGAGGCATTAATGATTCAATTTTATTGAGGTGTTGAATGATTCGATTATATTCCTCACGTTGTTGGTCAGTGCAATCACATCTCACCAGTTAAAAGCGCTAACATTAGCGATTTTGAGAAAGGTACAAAATTAGAGGATGCAAACATTATAGTTCTATGTACTGACAGGAAGAGAAAGATCATGTCTGATTATGTTAGATAAATACTGAGAAATATAGAACTGCAAATTAATCATGATTCTAAACTTGTAGCAGCTATATGAGCTTATAAAAGGAGAAGAATCTTGCATTTCTAGAAATGTCTAGAAATTATTTAGCGCAAGTTCACTTTCCATTTAACTTTGATAGATGCAATTTTTTAATGCAGTCAACAATACGAAAAAGTGCCTCTATGAAGTTCTCCAACTCTGTAATATGGTAACAAGCATATGACATGTATTTAATGAATTGACAAGATATGAATAACAGTTCATGGAGAAATTGGTTATACAAAATAAATTCCTTAAAAGGAATTTTTTAGATATGTGAGGTCAATGGGAATCTTAACTATGAGAGTGAAGATTCTTATAGGAGATGCTTATTTCTTTGCGATGATGATATTTTATTCATCTTCAATTGCAAGAGATAATTGAAGCGACTCAAAAGTCAGTGGGAGCGTCTAACTAGAACAATGATTCTCAAATTCCACAAATAAGAAGAGAATAAAAATGTTCCCCATCTTCTCTGTAATACTAAATGGGTATCCTCCATAATTATGTGGATGTTGACGAGTCTAGTTTAAGAATTGACTTCACTTAACACTTCAAGTGGGCAATTGCTTAAAGGGAATTAATAACCATAATGACTAAGAACGAAACTAAGATTATATATTGATCTTCTATCTACTTTCAAGATCATTAGAACATGTGGTTTCTAGAGGATGAATGCAAAGTAGATAGTTTATAAAGGTCAACTGAGGGTGAACTATTTTTACGCCTATTTGATGGGTGTTACATTCTCCATGAGGTGAGAATTATTTGAATTCACCATAACCACTAGCGCCACTTTCATCTAGTGGTGCCTAGATAATGATACTTCACATATCCAAAAGAGAAGTGGACATGAGGATCGATGTCGATGTTCTGGTTAATTCAAGCAGTGTGGCAAGCACAAGTTTGATGCTTGAAAATTCCATTTATAACTTGAATTATTGTCCAAGTAGTGATAACATCGATTGCTTTGAGCTATCATTTGATAGGCTTAACAATGATCGAGATGATCATCAAATATGTCAAGATAGTGAGAGAATTTAGATCTCACTGCTATGTGATTGGAAAACATTGATGCCTAGAAGTGATATGGAGATATCGCCAAATTGTCTTTCACATGGACATAGGAGAAAATATGATAGATACTTAGTGATTTAGATAATTAGATTGTATTTGTGTCATACTTTCCTTATTGATACTCGATAACCACAATTTTTTTAGTTAACTGAGATGCCTTGAAATCGAAAGAAGAAAAGAAATGCTAATGAGTACTAATTGAGTAAGTGTTATAGAATGTTTGATGCACAATATGTTTGCCCAGCTAGTCATGTGTTCAACAATTAGAATAGTGAGTAAATATCAAGATGATCCTTAGTGCGCATTGTGTGATGCAACCAAGTGATCAATAGGATATCTATGGATGTAGTCTAAGATCAACTGAAGACTATTTGGTCATGATATATATTGCAATGCACATATGTGTGACTCTGTATCCTTTCGGCGCCAAGTGTTGTTGGAGGACCTAATATATAGATACAAGATATTATTGATGAGATGTGCGTATGACTAAGTTCTTCAATATGTTCTACGAGCGGTATGATCGATTATTCCTTACACCTAGCCTTGGTATGTATGAAGGCATGTTAGTGATAAAGGATCATGAAGAACTTGATTCTTGAAGCTTGTGAGAACATGTGATTGTTACTGAATTGGAAATGTCACTAGGTCCTGATTGTTGGAATAGGTGACTAAAAGCCAATTAAATTGACGATTTTGAGAACCATTCAAGCAACCTTTATTTAAGTAATATTGACCCGACGAATATGATAAGTATTCGTCTTTGGCATACATATTTGTGTGCTTACCAAATTACGTCAAGCACTGCTTTGACGTCATAACAAATGCCCACAAACCACTTCATAACCCATGTAGTTGGGCTGCGCATTGGATGGCAGTTGTTAGACTAACTTTTGAGGGTTAATCCTGAAATGTTCCAAGTCGAGAACCTCGAGACTGAGAATCGAGAGTCCTACTAAGACTTGTATTGGGTTTGGCATTCATTGGATGAGTGTCGCGTTTCATCGGCAACAGACGTTGGACGTCTATGCAAATTTAGTGGGTTAATTGACAAGGTGTTCAACTAATTGAACTGACTCGCGGAGGTCGTCATATGGAAGTCTCACACTCATTGATCGAATAGGAAAAATAGGTTCTTATGTTTGGAAATTTGGCGTAACGCGATCTCAAGTATTGAATATAGGTGCTTAGTCGAAGATGGGAGCCGACACCTAATTCCATGTCCTACATTAAGGCCAAACGGTACATGAAAGGACCTTACGTATCTGGACTCGAAAGCTTAAAAGTTCACATGGATATTCGCCTAGTCTCTAGTGCCATGGACCATTGCTAACCGCTATCCATGGTGACAGGTTTTTTTGTCAATGGTTGATTAAGAACTATTAATTAAATTAGATTTAATTAATAGTAGTATTTGACACTAGACCAAGTCTAGCTGAAAAGTGAACCTAAAGAGTCACACACAAATCACTGAGAAGGGATGAGGAATTAATTGAAAATTAATTTCATAAGTAATTGTGTTACTTATAAATGAGAGGGATCCATTGGAGCTCAAGAATAAATTAATAGGATTAATTTATATTGAGCTTGCCCTTATTATTTAATAAATTAGACTTATTAATTAATAAAAGGCTTATTGGACTCATATATTTAATTGAATTAAATATATGATGGGCTTAATTAGGTGGATTTTAATTAAATTGGATTTAATTAAAATTACTTGGGCCTTGCATTTTATTTTTAAATAAAATCGGCCAGAGCACCCCCTAATTAAGTTGTTGGAAAATTCTAGAAAAGAAAATTATTGACTAACAATTTGACTTTTAAAAAGTGCCATGTTAGTCATCATTTATTTGGAATAAAGGGTTTATTAAGTCTCGCGTGAACGGATCAAATGAAGGAGGTTCGAAGTAAATCAAGCAAAGATGAAATTCTTGATTTACGATTTTTGTACCTCTCATCTCAATTTTACCATAAGCCCCATTTAGTTGTATTGTTGTTATTACGTTTCAGTTTTATTCACGTATTTTTATTTTGCCGCTTCCACTTGCGCATTCCCGAGCAGATCCTCTCGCATTTTTGTTGCTTTCACTAATTGGCCCTCCCACAGGGGAAATCACCCTAACGTTGTGATAGCGAGCGGGATGAGACTTGAATGATCATTTTGCACAAATCAGTCATGCAATTGATCACCTTCACAATTGAGAAGTGGGGAAGGAAAATATATAAGAACAATCACTTTATCTAGAGGAGCTAAGATGAAATCATATATTTGACCGATTATGAAGTATGTCCGCACTTCATAAAAGGTCTAATTTTCAACTGAACGTGCAAACTACTAGAAGGCATTAAGAGCGTGACTGTCTGGAATTGCACAAGCTACGCGCTTAGATAGCGATTGGACTTAGGTTCATATCATGTTAAGAGTGATGACATGCCCAATTTGAGTGGGAGCTCCATCGAAATATGTATCATACTACATGTGTTTTGAGACGACCTCTATGTGAGCGGCTGAATAGGTTCCTACTTCGTCACTGTGTGAGCCATATTTTTCTTATTCCCTCTAGGACTCTGGACCATGTCATGAGGTGTAAGCTTGATGACGCTACTTTAGCATGATATCTAATGGCCATGAGTGATTTGGTCTATCAGAGTATGTTTGGAAAAGCTGTCAAGACCAGAAGATATGAACATAATGAATGAGCATAAGAAAGATGAGTCCAATAGTGAACACACTCATTTTATTCACTGAATAATATTATATTATACCGAGTGTTGTCAAAATATACTACATCTAGGCCAATCTAATTGGCTTTTTGGTCATCTATTCTAACACTAGAAATGCTTGATTAAGTGCGACAACGTAGTTTGGGGTACACGGCAAGTTGTTGAGTTGTAAGGTTATGTTAGTTTGGTGGTGACTTAATATAACTCTCCTTATTGTTCCTTATTGCTTATCGCACGCCTATTTCTATATCAAGGGATGAGTGTGAGATTGAGAAATTAAGATAATGAGTATCATGGAGATTGAGTCAAATATTTATGAGTGGGAGATGTTGAATATTGGGTCGGGTTTGTGGATCGTGATATACATCCATATTGAGATGGAGTTTGAGTCTCCCAAATATATGTTGGGATAATGATTCCTCTGAGATAGACCCTATTTGAAATAGAGTTGTACTCTTCCAAATATATGTTGGGATATGGACTCATCTTAGGAATAGGGTTGAGTACACCTATAAAAATAAGGTAGATGGTTGTGATCAAATTACGACACAAAAACACAAGTGTGTCCAATCCTGGCAAGGGTTTCAAACCGCTTTATAGGATACTTCATGTGGACAGCCATTAATCCACACGGGTGATGAGAATTCATCTATTGATTCCACATGCACCTGAATCTATCTATTGATACGATATTTTTAGTGAAAGCTGGAAGTGGAAACGCTGCAAGGTCAGGTAATAGAGGTCCCTTCCCCTTTCTGTCAATGTTGCCAATTCCCAGAATACCTCGTGTATACAGTTGTCCAACTACTTTCTTCTTCTGACTTCTTTGGCCACTTCCACATCTGTCGTATTCGGGAAAGCTTGCTTCGTGGCGGAGCATTTAGCAATGCCAGTAGCCTAGTGAGGGCTGGCTGTGTGAGGACAGGTTGAGGCAGGGCTTGCTGGGCTTGCTTCTCATGAGATTGGGTGAGGGAATCGGAAAGGGGCTAATAAACTGTATAAATGAATTGATCACAATACTCTCTCTATTTTTCTCTCTGCGTTCTTCCTTGGAACATCACTATGGATTCCTTAGATTTGAGGTGTGTAAATCAGTGAATTACTCTGGTAATAATCAACCAAGGTGACCAAGGCATGATTGTGGTTTCCACAATATTTAGAACAACATCTAACATGGGGATATATTGAAGATGTTCTTGAGGTGATCCCAAATCAAAGAGAAAGATGATGTGTTTGTCATCCAACCAAAAATCATGGGCTTGTAGACGAACCAGATCCAGATACGTGGCTTGACATACTTTCGATGTAAAAAGTTAATTATATCCACAATTATGTGCCTATGTGATTTTATTTCTATGCGTACATAATCATTTATTATATCAAGGATCAATTTATGAGATGATTATACAATCCATTGTTATTTTTCAATAGTAAGGGTTCAAAACGACACATATATTTATGTATTCCTTCAGTCGTTCCCTCACTCAATGTCGTAAAATTCAATATGAATGGACTTGAGAAGTATATTCTCGAATTGATCAATATGTTAGTCCAATTTGAGGCGACAATTAAAAAATAGGAGCCTGCGATCATGTTGGGGGAGGCTTTGACTTCCAAGAATGGCAAAAAGGCTCGACTTTGGAAGAATAAAAAGAGCAAGGACAAATGCCCAACCACTACGAGAAAACCAGTTGTCAAGGCCCCGACCATTGTCAAGAGGAAGGAAGAGGAGGTTCCTAAAGCCAACAAGACACAAAATGCCTAACACTACTGCTATGAGAAGGGGCACCAGAAGAGGAACTGTTCTAAATTCCTTGTCTCTATCCAAGGTGTGTATGTTGTTAGAATTAGTATGGTCGCTAATTATGCTTCTTGGGTATTAAATACTAGATGTGATGCTCATGTCTATAATGAGTTGTAGGTGATGGCAAGAAATAAAAGACTAAGTGAGGGCGAGGTAGACCTGCAGCTTGGAAATGGAAAAAGAGTTATTGCTGAAGCCGTGGGACTAGTGCACTTAGTAGGTAGTGATCATGTTAGGATTAATTTGAAGGAATGTTATTATGTACCTAGCATGATTAAAAGCATCATTTCTATTCTTGTTTTGGACAAAGAAGGTTATGAGTTTTCAATAAGTCAAAACTATTTTTATCTGTTAAAGAATGATCCTTTGTACTTGCTAGATAAACTAATAAACGACCTTTATATCATCCCACAACATAATGCATGTATGATTGTTCAAAAAATCGCAGGTTAGATAATCAAGAAAACTCACAGATTTGACATGCAAGCTGGGTCGCACATCTTAAGATAGGATAAGAAAGTTGATGTACTCAAAGAGTCTAGAAATAGACGATTTCGACAACCTGTCAGCTTGCGAATCTTATCAGAAAGGAAAAATGACCAAGAAGCCTTTTGTAGGACAAAGCAGACTTGCCTGTGATTTGTTGAATTTGATTCATGTACACACGCTTTTATAAATTAAAGGATATGCAATAGATTGTACTTTTGGTATATAAAAGCAACAAATATTTTCAATGTTCTAATATTTTAAAGCATGGACACATGCACATAAAAGAGAACAAGTGAAGCAACAAGTCATGGAGCATACTCTTACCAGTCAAACTCATGGTACTGTGAAACTAGAGGACATACGATGAGGTCTTTAAATTATTACGAGAAACTTCATGTAGAAAATTTTCTTATTGCTAACACTTAACCTACAAACCTCACATTCTTCTCATTCTTGTTCCTTGGATGTATGGAAAATCGATGACCATTGATAAAGATTACCTTAGCTTATCCAAAGTCATTGACTTGTTGATAAAAACCTAGAGTTCAAAGAGCAAATATACATATTACATCAGAATGATCCTATTATTTGTTGCATTGCAATTAGTATATTCCACGGCCAAGTTGATACACTTGAGTCGCACAAAATAAAATTACATATTACATATATGGGCTCTAGCACTTGATCTATTTGGAGAGATAGCATAAATGCATAAAGACAACACGTAGAGCAAGAAGTCATGGAGCATATTTTTATAATTCAAATTCGTACTAAGATGAAATCAAGAGAACATAACATGAGGCCTTTGAATCATTAAGAGTACCTGCGTCCAGAAAGTTATCGTATTGCACAACAGTTACCTTATAAGCCTCACATTCTTCTTGTACCTTAAAAACGTCCTCTATGTAGATTGCAAAATAAATTGACATGTAGGGTTAAAAGAGAATGAGGGAGATCGATGATGATCATCAAAAGAAAAGCTGACTGCACTATGATAAAACTACCCATGGCATATGAATATGATGTGTATCTACCTCAGAAGCACATACAACACACAAAAAATATGGGAGGGAAAAGCGTCTAAACAATAACACCAAATATGAGTGACCAACGTAATTAGTATTACACCAGAATTGACCTTAGCTTGTCCAAAGTCATTGACTTATTGACAACAACGTACAGTTCAAAGAGCAAATATACATATTACACCAGAATGATCCTATTATTTGTTGCACTGTAATTAGTATATTCCACAGCCAAGTTTATATACTTGAGTCACACAAAATAAAATTACATGCGACATATATGGGCTCTGGCACTTTATCTATTCGAAGAGATAGCATAAATGGATAAAGAGAACGCATAAAGCCAGAAGTCATGGAGCATACTTTTATAATTCAAATTCGTAGGAAGATGAAAACAAGAGAACATACCATGAGGGCCTTTGAATCATTAGCAGTATACAGAAAATTATCGTATTGCACAAGAGTCACCTTATAAACCTCACATTCTTCTTGTTCCTTAGAAACGTCCTCTAAAAAGGCTTGTTACCGAAATGATCTAAAAATTAGGGACTTTGTGCGGCTTTTAAGATATTTGGCTAGTAGCTGGTGCTTTTTTATCCATAATTTACTACATGTGGGACTTTCTTAAGTAACTCAACTCAAAAGGAGACCATTTTCTGAGTGATACAAGAAGAGGTTCACACATATGAAGAAAAGAAAACAAACCTAGAACATAACAAGATTGCTAAATCTATCATAACTGGAAGTGAGACACCATTGGAGGATAATTAATAGTGCACTACGTAGTGAAGCTTGTTTGGCAAAACTCAACCATTCAGGAGTAGCAATATCAGTAGCATCTCCACAATAAAATCCTAAAACAATAAGATCGAATAAACAAAATAAGCACTTTAATTGTCAGATATTGATATTAAATAACTTCTAGAGATAGATCAACATAAATATTGACATGAATTAAGCCAGTAAAAGTGACTTACCAGGACTGAACCTCGAGTGATAAGCTTTTGGGAAGTGACAATAAATTCTCCAATATATTGCACCAGCCTAAGTCAAGAAATTTAAGAGATTGACTTACCATGCAACCAAAGTTCAAAACACTAAAAATCCAAAGACAACAAAAGGAAGCACAAGCCTAATATTAATAAATGATGGTATCTAATTGTATTCGTTGATTTTCAATGGGCAAGGCAAGACCCAGTAGAATGCCAAACCTCAAGGGTACCTAAAAGATATTTACAGTACTTATGCTTCATAGATTCTTCTCACAATGTAATCTCTTTCTCAATAAAACACATTGCTGCTTAACTCAATACCACCCAATATCCATGGCGAAAAATGGACTTAAACTCAACCCTTCAAGAGCATACAAAGATAAATGTAGGAGGATCACTAACACACAGCTGTGGGGGACAAATGAACTAATGAATAGGTTCTGCATAAGAACCCAGCAACACACAGCTGTGGGGGACAAATGATAAATATGATATGAAAGCATATGAATAGTCACCTGCACCATAGAACAACAACAGTAAGAAGCACTTCCGAGGACATCGCCATGGTCTTCTCACAAAGCGTACAAATGTAACAGAAAGAAAATTATCTCATGAACTTCATTAGAAGAGTTAAAAGAAAGACGGAAGACGAAAAAGGAATTTGATTTTATTTTCATTGTTAGTTAACAATGATTCTCGACCTCATACACTTGGATAAATTGCATTCATGGGTCAATAAAATTAAAAATTTATGATACTTCTCTATATAGCATGAAAGATTTCTTTAACTCTTACATTCAAGCACAACCTGTACATTTCCCTTTTACATTTTACAGTGGGGGTGTGTGTGGGGGGGGGGAACCCATGTAAGAAGCACCACCATTGTGTACTGATCTTAAACCTGCTGAGATGGCAATCTGAAAGAAATAATTCATAAAATTAAGCATTTTTTGTACCAACTTAACGGCATAGCCCATGTGCCATGCTCATGGGCCTTAGCGGCTGTTAACCTTACAATCTTGGCGGGAAAAGTCACATGAGTCTGAGAAAAAGGATAAAAAATTAGTCTTCCAATAATTGTGTGGTACCATTAAACCTAAAAATTAGCCTTTTGGTCCCATAAAGTCATTTGCAGCGCAAAATAAGTAATATAACACATTTCAAAATAAAAGATAGAATCCATAAATATGAAGCAAAATATATTGGTTATAAATACACGATTTGAGCTTATTGAAACATGGTTTGACAAATTTGACAAAACCCACTTGACAAAATATATGCATTGCAATGCACAATTTTTCGCTAATTGAAGCCCGCCAAATGACTTCAACCTATACAAGTATTTAACCTATTCTAGATGTCTTTTTGTTATGAAACTTTTTATAAACTTTTATTACCTGATATATATATATAATACTTGTTGATTTTCAGAAGTTTTGGAAATTTGGGTAAATTTATAAAGTTCCTTGAATTATGCTATATGGTAGTTCTCTTCTCTGTAGAACCGTACTCTTTATGAAATTATATGATAATTTTAAATAGTTCTATATTGATTTATTATTTTCTGTATTAACTAATATGAGTCTTGAGTAACATATAAAATTTATAAGATTTTTCTATGGATGGCCGAATTTTAAAAATTCATCCATGTAAACTGTGAGTCTGTATTGTAGTTATTCTTCAACTCGATGTTACAAATTCTTATACCTATTTGTTCAACTAAATTTTATCTTATATATTTTTATATATGTCAAATCAATACCTTTATCACTTTATTTATAATTTTCAAAGCCATATACTAAATATATAGGTTGAAGTCTTTTGGTAGGTTTCAATTAGCGAAAAATTGTGTATTGCAATGCATATATTTTGTCAAGTGGATTTTGTCAAACCATGTTTGAATTAGTTCAAATTGTGTATTTATAACTAATATATTTTGCTTAATATTTATGAAATGTATCTTTTTTTTTGGAATGTGTTTATTACTTATTTTGCGCCGCACATGACTTTCTAGGACCAAAAAGGCATATTTTTAGATTTAATGGTACTAAAAGACTATGGAATGTTGGAAGACCAATTTTTCCTTCTTTTTTTCAGACTCACGTGACTTTTCCCGCCAAAATGGTAGGGTCGACAGCCGTTAAGGCCCACATAGGCTCTGCGTTAAGTTGGTACAAAAAATATTTATTTTTTGGTTTAATAGTACCAAAATCCGAACTTGTAAAATTTGTGATACCAAAAACAAAACTGATCTTTTTTAATGGTACCAAAACATGATTTTGCCCCAAAATTTTGGTCAATGTTTTCATATTTGTAATTTCATTTCTATAACAATATGTTCATATATTCTCTTTAATATATTTAATTGGACTTCATTTTTTAATGTAAAAAAAATATAGTTATTTATTCCAAAAAACAAAATTACCCGAATCGAGTACCTGAACCCAACGGTACCCAACCTGGTTCAATCGGGTTCAGGATCGGGTTAATTTTTACACTATCCAACTTGTCGGGTATCCGACCCAAAATACCCGAACCCAATCCAACGCCCACACCTACCTCCATCTCTATTGCTTGGTTAAGACTTTAATCTACTAGATGTAGTTGTTGATAATTGTCTAGTTGAAATTGAAAATTGGATAGGGATGTTAACCAATGGGTTGGTTAAATGTCGATGATATAACCAAACTGAATAAAAAACGATGAACCAAACTTCCATCCCCTTAACCGATTTCAACCCTCAGCTTCTAAATTGCCAATTCATGTAGCTAACACACGTCTGGGGATAAACCAGCCTTTATTTGTTGTATTTGCCCTCCGTTTAGATTCTGACATATATATGACTAGAAAGAAAAAGATAAAATATAGGGCAAACTACCTTTTTTAGTCCCAAAAACAAGGCCGAATAATTTTGTTTTTGATACCACAACTACGGTAGATGTTGCTTTCAGTCCCATAAAACTCACAATCACGCATTTTTAGTCCCGAAAAGTCAAGTATGTTGTGATTTTGGGAGTAAAAGGCATTGTGTTATGGGGACTAAAAAGTCTTAAAATCACACTTTTTGGGATTAAAAGTACGTGATTTGAGTTTTATGAGACTAAAAGCGGCACCTACATCGTTGTGGTACTAAAAACAATTCTACCCTTATTTTGTATGACTAAAAAAATATTCTGCCCTTAAATAAAATCAAATAGTAGAACCCTAGTTTCAAATAAAAGAACACGTGAAAGCGTATAATCAGGGAAGAAAAGAATACGACGAGGAAAAGAAGAAAGAAGAGTGAGATTGCAAGAGATGCGAAGCAAATTCAAGCAAGGGGCATGCTCTTCATGTGCACAACCTATCATTTGAGAATGTATGTCAATGAGTTAGGGTTTGTATAAAACTGCTAGTTCGAAATTTGGAATAGAGAAAAGAGGGCATAGAGATACATGTACTGTGGGTGCGCTGATGGTTCGAGATGTGCAGCAAAGGATTTTTACTGAAGAATTATCTACTGCTATTAGCACTTGTACGCTTTAGCGCTTATGGCAGATTCTTTCTCCTGTCGAGGAAACCGCTTAGATTAAACAAGTTGTATTGTACTATTGTACTTCTTTTTACTTAATGAAAATTACCTTTATCGAAAAAATAGAGAAAAGAGGGACCCTCGTACTAGAGAAATATTGTTTACACTCGCTTATTTTTGTTGCTATTATATTGAAAAAAGTAAATTGATTTCATCCCTACACATTTCATCATTTCCATCATTTGAGGACAACTTTGCTCTCTTTGATTACACTTTAAGGATAATTTTATCTCGATAATTGATTGGTAATTTAATTATTTTAATGGGTTGAAACTATTAAAGGTAATCGAACTAATCATATTTATTTTATGAAATTGAGTGTGGGAGATCCTTAGTGAATCGAATAAAAAAATAAAAAGTATTCTACATATATATATATGTCAAAAGATTCACATTTGTTTTATGAAATTTAGCAATAAATAAGAAATGAAAAAAGATATTAAATACTTAACGTTAGTCAACATTTACGACAATATATAAATCAATGCAACGTAATTCTAATATTTTATAAAAAACAAACTCCATTGGTGCCACCTACCACTGTCAAATAAAAAATTATCTTTCAACATTGTATTGATATTTACTAGTCCAGTACTACATTGACTGTCGAGGACTGCATTCGCCGCCTTGAGAACGATGATGGCCATGATAAAGGAGATGCGGGCCACCTCCTCGATAGACCCCCGGCCTCGAACCACGACGATATGGACGTTGCTGATGAGGAGGGTTTAGATTAGGTTTTATTTTTTTTATTTTTTAATTAGATAATATTTTATATTAATATAATATTTTTTCTTATTTATTAATGTTTCATAATGTTTATTAAAATTAATTAAAAAAATTAAAAAAAAAAGGAAAAATGGCTATTTTCGCCCCTTTTTCACCCGGCGCCATTCGGACGAATTTTCGATGGCCAATGGTATCATTCGAATCTTCTCTTCAAGACGAATATTTTCATACCTTCAATTTGAGTTTTCGTCAATCATAGAGAGTGGGCTCAAGTCACGACCTCCAACCATGTTTGCCGTTGATTCGTCTACGTCCGGTCGAATCTAGGTCTCAAACCACCACCATCAGACTCGTCTTCAAGACGATTCTAACGAGACTAGCCTTACTCAATTTGGTAAAAAAATTACGGAGATATGATGATTTTAATAAATATTAGCCGCCAGCGACGAGAATGGGGAAAGCCGTGGGGGGGGGGGGGGGTTGGGCGGGGCTATGGAGGTAGGATGGGTAGTTAGTTTTTTTAAAAAAAAATATATATAATAATAATATACTTTTAAAATTTTAAATTATTTATATATAATTCTTTATAAGTTAAATAATTTGTTGAATTTAAACCTTTTATTTTTTAAAATCTAATGGTTGAGATTAATTGATTAGATCTAACGATTAATATTTGATCAAAGAAGATCCAACCGTCATTAATATAAGAAATAATATATAATGAGTTAGGGTGTAACAGTCATTTTTCAAAAAATTAACACCGTTGGTTGAATTTTTAACAGAAAGGGGGCGATTGAGCTGAGTTTTACAAAATACAGGGGGGCTTTTAGCCTATTATGATAACAAGAAGATTTATTTTGCAGACTTTTTAAAATACAGGGGAATTTTATGCATTTTCTCCTATTTATGCAATATAACACTTGATATCTATTTTTTTTTTTTGTGTAACTTACCATCTTAACTTTACAAATATTACACTTTGCTTTTTATAATTATTTTTCAACCAAATTTTTTTGGAAAAATATAAATTTCAGTGAAAATATAATATTTAAGGGTTATGAGATGTGATATTTTTACATATGCAAAGTATGTGATATTTTTTCGATAAACAAATAATGAAAGAAATAATTATATATAACAAAGTGTAAATTTTACAAAGTTAAAATGATAAATTGACAGAGTGTTAAAATGGACAAAATTCTGATGACAAAAAATATAATTTACCCTACTATACAATAGGGATATATTAGCCTAATAGTGATTAGCTAAAATGGAACACAATAAAAATAACTAAGCAGGTAGAAAAATTTGTCACCCAAAGAATGCCTTATCAACGGCGGCTTGTCCACTCATTGTACATCGACGTGGCTAGTGTATCCCTCCAAGTGGTCCATGTGTGGCTGCTCTCTATGTTCCACACAATTTCAGCCTCGTTGTCCGTCTTATCAACTCCAAGAGTAGGCAGGCAACTCATTTTCCAGCGGGTCATCGGGCATTTCCTGTCTTAGAAAATTATGCAGTAAGCAGCAAGTCAAGATAATCCGGGTATGCACCTTGATGGGGTAGAATGACTGACTCCTTAAAATACCCCAACTCGTTTTAAGCAACGCAAACATACGCTCAATCATGTTACGCGAAGACGCGTGCTTTAAGTTAAAAAAACTCCCAATGGTTCTATGGTCCTCTTACACCAGTGTCCCACTCCCGTAGATGGTACCGAACACCTCTATACGGAGTCAAGAAGCCTTCGGCATATACGTATCCATTGTCACACAAGTAGTAATTCCCTACAGAAGGCATAACCGAACAGTATGTAATCTTTTTATCAAATCGAAAGACAGATAATCATATTAAAGGCATAGAGGAGTTATAGCAAAGTAGTTGAGATGTCATAAAGACCTGAGGAGACTCTGAGACCGCCTGGTCTGTGGACGGCATCACGTAGAACACGGCTATCCGCCGCACTACCCTCCCAACCGAAAAGAACGTAAATAAATTGCATGTTTGGGCTACAAACACCGAGAACGTTGACAACAACATGACTTTTGCGGGTTTGGTACCTTCTCTTTTCATCTTTAGGTACGCGTACATCAATGAAAGTCCCATCCAATGCTCCCAGACATCCCTACATTACGGAGTATAATTGTCATGGGGAAGTGCATATAATATCCAGAATAAAGACCGAAAAGACAAATCAAAATTTATCTATGCATTTGGAACCAAACAAACAATACGAATAGTACCTTGAACCATTTCCAGCGGCGGTACACGCATTCGTCAGTAATGGGAGTTGGCCTAGCCAAGAGGACATTGTACAACTTAATCACTGAATTTAGGACACGGTGAAAATATTTTTGGATCGTGCGGCCGGAACGTATAAAATCATGCTTCACCACACTATTCGTTTTGTGATGGGACACAATGCTAAGGAAAATCGCTACCTGCTCGGCTGCGCTTAGGCTTTTGGTTGAGGTCATATCACCTGAGTACTGAAGCATGTAGCACAGGCGACCGAAGGCGTTGCGGTCCATGCGGAGATTGCATAGGCATGACTCGTCTGAAATGGAAACCAGTCTATGAATATGGTGAATCTGGTCCGGGATCCTAGTACTCATCACGTATCTGGAGGGCCCACATAAACGTCGAGTAGGGTTTCCACCGGCAAGGTGTTTGGTAACATAAGAGAATATAGTCATAGCGACGGCAAGCTCATCGATGATTTGTTGTACAATTATTATACCCAATGTAACTTTTTCGAATGACCTCATCCTAAAGACCAAAAAATTTTTATTGAATCTCAAAAAATTTTGGGAAAGACAGTACACCAGGAAAATGGAGTGTCTTCTGAACTTTGTCGAAGTCGCACTTAAAAAAAAATAAAGTAAATTGTTCAAATCTGAACAAACAGTGAAATAAAGCCGACAATGGTACCAAAAATTGCATGCAATGAACTCGAAAGTGTTAATGGTGCAAGGTATGTGCAGTGGGAAAGAGAAGGCCGTGAAATCACGCGAGCAAGATGGCACAACCGGTGTAGAGGTGGAAAAATTAACAAAATAGGGTGAATAGTAAAAGGATCTCATAAGTAAGCACATAGCAAAACATAACTTAATAAATGTTGCAGAAACAATGGTAGAGAGGAGGTGAAGGGTTTCAAAAGAACTCCCTGTCAGATCCCATATTAATCCCGAGCTAACCGTAGAGAAGACGATAGAGTACGACAGATGGTGGAGTGAACGCGGAGGGCAACTCCGATCCAGATTCTTTGCCCCAAAAAAGGAGAAAAAAAATTAAGGATACCAGAAAAATAAGATATTTTACCACAAAAAATGAGATTTGAACAAAAATCATGGACGACACAAAGATTGAAACACAAAAAAAGTAGATACATAGACAAGTTGTCGGCCACATGCAAGTCACCGGACCGGAAGAACTCACATTGTCGGTAGGAACACAGTGTGGATGCAGAAGGACTTCTATAGAGGGAAGTTTTGAAATGATGTAGAAGGCGTTGGTGGGAAATGAAAAAGTGATAGAGAATTAAAGTCGGTAGGTGGACGCGGGCAATTTCGTCATTTTTGGTAGAAAATCGAGGATACAAATGTAAAATCAGCAGGTGGAGAAAAGTGGGATAGCTCGACGGGATTCGAATCCCACCCCCTAGCCCGGATCCATATCAGGCATTTTATCCAACCAAGTACCGGGCTTTTGTCGTGAATACCGGGCTACGTTGTTCAAATGTAAACGGTGTGCTAACCCTGATTAAGGCGAAAATCCTTTGTATTCCACGTTAGTAAACACAGCCTTAAGGTATATAAATATATATTGTGTATAATTATTAAGGTAATAATCCATTATACAATACAACACAAAAAAAATTCTCTCCCTCTCTTCATCTTGATCGGACACCACCTCTCTTCTCTCCAAGGGTGAGATTTTGGTCTTGATTCTTTCTAGCAAAGGGATCAAGGCCTTGTTTATTCCAGTGTGGTGTTGATCATCTTTAGGGGATTCCTACGTTGGAATTTTGAGTAGACAAATTCGATTATTACTTTATTGTTGTTTAATTTTCATACTACATCAGATACCCGAAAACTCCAAGGATATATCCCTTGAATTCGTTGCTTCTTATGCTTTAATTATATTAACTCGTTATTTTACATCTCACTTCCACTAGCACGTTCCCGGGCCATACCACGCGATCCTTCAGAAGCAGTTTATATGTATCTAGAATACATTGAACATTCTACACCGTAGTCAAATTTTCCGAACAAAAAACCATGGTATCATCTGCAAATAATAAGCGACATATACGAGGAGCACCCCTACAAAATCCACGCCTGGGACAGTCTCCCTCTCCACCGCCACATGAAACAACGAACTAAGAGACTCTGCGCAAAGAAGAATAAGGGAACAAAGGGTCCCCTTAACAGTGAGCCCTCTTTAGGGGATTATAAAATCAAATTGTGAACAACCTAATACAAATGAGTAAGCTAATTACGTCACGCAAAGCATAACAAGGTCAATAAAGGACAAGAAAAACCAAGCTTACCTATCACACTTTGGGGGTATGGCAATTCCACTCGATCATGTGCCTTGTCGATGTCAAGTTTAAAATTCATGAAGCGTTTCCTCCATCGGAGCTAAGAAAATGATTAGTCTCGAAAGCAAGCAAGATATTATCTATAGTATGACGACTTGGAGTAAACACCAACTGAAAGGGAGAAATGATACTATCAAGCCAAGGTTTCAGTCCGTCAGCAATGATTTTAGAGACAATCTTAAACACAATATTGTAGAAACTTATGGGGCTGTATAAAGTTGGAGACTGCAGCTGTTTACACTTAGGGATGAGCATGATATTTATATCATTGAAGCCAACAGGAAGAGAACGATTATTAAGAAATTTAATACAAAAGGGATGACATCAGCCTTGAGAACATCCTAAAACCTTCAGAAGAGAAGGGGATGCATGTCGTCCGGGTCTGGGAATTTCGACGGGGATATATTAAAGAGAGCTTTTATTACCTCAACCTCCATAAACAATATTTGCAAGTCCTCTGCCATCGATGAGTCCACCACGACTAGGATATGCTCGGTTCCACGTTGAATATCATCGAGAAGAGGCCTACGTGAACTGAACACCATCCTAAAGTAGTTGATTACACACTACTGCACCTCTTTCACTGTTTCTGCCCACGAGCCATCCAATTTCTGCAATTTGCAGATTGAGTTGGTTTGATATCTATATGTTGCTCTAGCATGACAAAAATTGGAATTCGAATACCCTTCCTTCAGCCACAAGTCCTTACTCCCTTGTTCCCAAAAGATCCCTTCTTGAGTGATCAACTTAGTAAGTCTAGCTCTGTCCCTTAATTCCCTTTCCTTTGAGTCTTCAGTTGCTGCAAATAGCTTGAGTGTCATCAAAGACTCTTCCAATTCCTTGATTCTATCCTTTATTTCCCAACCAACCAAATGCCCCCAACAAGACAACTAGCTCCAACTGCTACGATCTTTTCTTTAATCTATTAGCACCAAAAATCGCCCCTGGGGATGCCCAAGACTGTGCAACAATGTCCTCACAACCAAGTTCTTGGAGCATGCCGCTTCAAAGCGAAAACACTTTGATATCCTAATAGCTTCCACTGTACCGGTGACTGAAACTCAATATGCAATGTGTTATGACCCGAGTATGGGGACACCACATGCTGAACTCACTCCTTAGGAAAAACTTGTGACCATATCTCGTTTAAGCAGGCTCGATTAATCCTCTCACGAACCGTGTAGCTCCTGTTGATTATCACACCACGTGAATGTAGGACCTTGAGATCCCAAATCGTGCAACTCAAAAGGAATTTGCCACTCTACCCTCAAAGGACCTCCATCCTTTTCAGAATGTTCGAGAATTTTGTTGAAGTCACCGACTCACAATCAATGCCTCACTGATTGACAGTGCAGCCGAAAAAGAAGTTTTCAAAATTTACACCCTTTTATTCGCATCCGATTCACCATAAACACTTGAAAACTACCACCAATCCCCAACCTTCCATCGTCAATGTGCTGATGAGAGAACATTTGAAACTGTACTTTCACACTTTTCTGCCATAACAACAACAAACCACCACTTTTTTCTTCTAGGTTTACACAAATAGCAAATAGATTCAGCCGTCGTTTTACAACCTCAATCTAGCTAGCTAAACACTTGATCTCCGCCAGAAAAGACCAAAAGGGGGTTATGGATTTTGAAAAGATCCTAGAGTCCTTTAACTGTCCAAGGGCTCCCCAACCTTTGGCAATTCCACATTAGGAGGCTCATAACGCTAGGTGGACTGTGAGGCAGCCTCCAACAAGATGTTGGATATATTTGATAGCACACCACCAGTTATGCCAGGTTTCTTAGAGGGTGCGGAGGTCCGTAGCTTCACAATCTCATCCACCAGCTTTCTTTTGGAAGCAAGGTTTGGGGTGTGGTTGGGGGTTGACACAAAATTGGGACATGATCTTTTTATACATTTACGCTTTTGGTTAAGTGTTGATGCATGGCAGTGGATAAGAGGAGGGATATTAGTCGATGGGCAAGGACGCACAGGGTTTAGCGTAGGGAGTTGCAAGAGTTCATATGGAGTATCTAGGACAACAGGGGAAATAATGATGGATGAAATAGGGGTAACGACATCAATTAGAGTATCTCCAGACATAGAGGCAGGGGTGAGCTATATGAGCTGGGGTTTTGGGCAGGGGCATGGAGAGGAAGGGTAGAGGAGGAAGGGTTTTGGGGAGTGGATATGATTGAGGAAAGTTGGGTAGGGGCGAGGCTGTGATTGTTAAGGTTAAGAACAAGGGAGAGCATTTTATGTGTAGGTTCACGAAGGTTCCGTAGATCATCTCCCATGGTAGAGAACTTGCCAAAGATGATTCCACCTCGCTTAACTTCAGCAGCGAGGGTGGAAATTGAATCATTCCAAGAGCTTAAACGAGGTCAAGATATCTGGAGTTGGGACTAAGTGTTTCTGTTGAGGGAAGCAAGTTCTCATAGCCACTGGGTGCACCGCTCACCACCAAAGACCAAAGAGTGCATTCTCTACTGGATTAATAAAATCCGCCTGAAAACGAACTTCACACCACTTCAAGATATGTCGAATTCGGCCGCACAAATAGCAAAAGTTGGGAAGTCTTTCATATGTGAAGGTTACAAGTTGTTCATCTCCCAACATCGTATAGATTTTCACGACTCGAGGTAAGGGCTTTGGAACATCAATGGCAACCCTAATCCTCATGATCCAACCCCACAATTCCCGGATCGTTTTGCTAATGAACGCCTTTAAGGCATCCAATCTTATCACCGATGGAGCTAGCGATGTCCTTGGTCATCTTTCCGAGAGATAGACCTTGAATTCGAATGTGAAAGTCACACCAAGTAAGATCCACATTGGCGGAGTTTTCATTCTCCACCACCTTAGCTAACAAATTAGATTCTTCTCGAAACCCTATGTCCTGCTAGCTAATACCCATTCGTGATCAAAGCTGTGAAAGAATTTCATTACGAACCTATCATTTTCAATGAATGTGATTTCCATACCCTTTGTTGGATTCAGTTATGACTGAAAAATGGATTTCAAAGCTTCCACATGGTAGGGTTTGTGAGAAAGGATACGCCCAACCACATGAAACCCACGAGTGTCTGGATCAGAGTGCCATACCCCAAACGACATCACCACTCCCAACTCCTCTTTTTCCGTAAAAACCAATGCTTTACCCAATCGATCAGCGCAGCCTGCATAAGATGATATACAGCGCCAAACGAGAAAACCCAAGTTGTGAGTGACAAGAACGGAGGCTTGCACCAACCACTGCAAAAAGACTAAGGTAAACCAGGACACACTTTAATAAAGCAGTAAACAACCGCAGTAATGTAACAGGAAAAGGAAAGTAGGAAGAAAAGGGCAAAAACGCAGATAGAGAACAAAACAAAATGAGCCTAAAAGCAATAAAGGAGTGCTAAAAAATATGAACAAAACAAAATCAATAATGAAGGAAAGCAGTACAGGGGATTATGGAGGGAGCACATAGGAATCGAAAGTCGAGACGCAACAAAACTAGTGATAAAATCGTCTGGTCGCCTGAAGAGTGCATGGGCGCCGCTAGAAAAAACCCTAATTGAGAAAAAGGGAAGGGAGACCACTCATGTGAGGGAAAAGACTCTCATGCGAGAGAAAACTGTCTGTTATTTGTATGTATGCTTATTTTTATGTGTGTAACTATTATATTATAGAGAAAAGGTGAGGCGGTGGGTAATGGTCCACCCACCAATTCTCATCTTTTTTTTTGTTTTATTTAAATTCTTTTAAAAAATTCTCATTACATAATACCTAATTTCATAATTAATATAATTTACCCTCAAATATTTTATAAAACTCCAATTTACTTCAATTTACAATTTATCTAGAATTAAATTTAAATTTCTTTGATAAACTAATTAATCTTTTAATTACGTATAGAATTTTATGGGCATCAAGATAGAAAGAAAATTCATTCGTGCAAAACAATTCATTTCTTTTTGCCATCATCTCTAATATTCTCAAGATGTTCCATGAGTGATAAAGCCAAAATTTAGGATTTAAATTGGTGTAAAATAATTATTCTTATTGGAGAAAAATAAACATGATGGTAAAAGATATATGTATTGCCCTTGTTCAAATATTGTGCAGAAAGAAAAAAATCAAATTGGATTCATAGTTGAAGAAAAGCAGAGCATGCTGCTATATGTCTATTTCCTTATGTGTGAATGGTGAGAGTCATTTGATATAAATGCAACTGAAAGAGAAAATATCTCTAACTAAACCAACAACCAACTAACAGAAAGAAAAAACGTAATGCAAAGAGAATAAAATTGCTATACAAAGAGCACGACTTCAAGACCTATTTCAGCGCTAAGTGATTGCGGGTGAAAACAGACCAATGGCTGCAGTAGTAGAAGCAACAGTAGCCTCTTCTTCTCCATGAATTCCTTCAGCCCCCCCCACAAGTTGGACTTGGGGTGAAGTCAACCAAGCCCAACTTGGAGAGGAAAAGAAAAAAAGAAGGCGCAGGTAAGGACTTGGTGAAAAAATCCGCAAGTTGAGCTTTTACTGGGCACATGCACGGGGTTAATTAGCCCGGACTTAAACTTGTCGCGAATGATATGGTAGTCGGTATCCAAATACTTCGTGCGTTCATGGAAAACAGGGTTATTAACAATGTGGAGAGCAGCCTGGTTATCATAGAAAAAGGAAAGGGGAGTAGGCACAGAAATGCCGAAATCCATCAACAGATAAATCACCCAAGTTAGTTCACAGACAGTAGAGCCCATACTTCGATATTCCGCCTCTGCCGTCGAACGAGAAACAGTATTCTATTTCTTGGTTTTCCAAGAAACCAACCAAGAAAGATACAATACCCGGTCAAGGAACGCCTAGTATCAATGCAACTAGCCCAATCGGCATCAGAATAAGCGCGCAACTCCAGAGAATTTTGAGAAGGAAAGAACAACCCCTTGTGAAGGGTCCCTTGAGGTACCGAACAAGATGCAAAGCAACATCAAGATGTCATTGACAGGGACGCTGCAAGAACTGGCTTAGTTGTTGGCAAGCGTGGGAAGTGTCCGGTCTTGTAAAATTGAGATAGAGAAACCTACCAACAAGACGACGGTAAAGTTCAGGATGAGGAAGTTGAGCGCCTGCATCCTCTGTAAATTTAATACCGGGAGGCAGAGGTGTGGTTGCAGCACAAGCATGAAGCAGACCAGTGTCTATCACGATATCCTTGATGTATATAGTTTGAGTGACAATGATACCTTGAGAAGAGCGAGCTACTTCCAACCCCAAGATGTACTTGGCGACGCCGAAATCCTTGATGGTCAATAAGCGATCAATGTAATCCTTGACTGCAGCTATGTGCTCAATAGACGTACCTGCAACGAGGATATCATCGACATAAAGCAACACCAAAAAACCATCAGTGGAGGTCTTTGTAAAAAGACAATAATCGTGCTTCGACTGAACGAAACCAAAGGCAACAATCTATGTAGTGAACTCATTGTTCCACTGTCGTGACGCCTGCTTCAGCCCGTAAAGCGAATGCTTGAGGCTGCATACATGGCCTTGAGGCACAGAATAACCCTCTGGAGGGGACATATAAATTTCTTCTTCCAAATATTCGTGTAGAAAGGCGTTATTAATATCCAATTGATGGCTATGCCAATGAAGAGCTGCTGCAACGGCAAAAAGCAATCGCACTGTAACTAATTTTGCAACCGGGGAAAAACATTCATTATAGTCGATACCCTCGATTTTGTTATACCCCTTCGCAACTAAACGAGCTTTGTATCGCTTAATAGAACCATCCGTGTTACACCTCAATTTAAAAATCCAACGGCATCCAATGGGAGTATGGTTGGGAGGTAGAGGTGTGACCTCCCACGTTTTGTTTGTTTCCAAGGCAGTCAATTCAGCCTGCATGGCTGATTGCCACTCTGGTGATGCATTAGCCTCTAGGTACGTTGTAGGTTCTCGTAGAGGTGTGATAGCTTGCATTACTGCATGGTGTGAGGGTGTTATAAAGGTTACTGTAGGTGAAGCAGCAAAAGCATCAGAAATGCTGCAGACAAAATCATTAAGCCAAGATGGCTTGGTTGCTTGCCTCAAGGATCTTCGCAAAACGGGTACAGAGGATGTACCTTCATGTTGCTGCGTTGAAATATGTGGACTGGTGTGGTGAGAATCAAACACAGGCTCAACTGGTGTTGAACTATGTTATGCTATAGGCGAACTCTGGCCCGAAGAAGCACCATCATCCCATACAGAGACAGGTAGAGGAATGGCATACTCAGATTCCGAAATATCTTTGTAAGGGAAACAATTCTGATAAAAGATGACGTCTCTGGAAATCAACATCACTTTATCATCCAAATCATATAGTTTATACCCCTTTTGGCCAAAGGCATAACCAACAAACACACATCTAAACGCCCTCTTGGTGAATTTAGATTTATGAGGTAGAACGTTAGTGGCAAATGCCAGACTTCCAAAGGTCCGAACAATCGAATAATCTACTGCTTTGTTATACAAAACCTCATAAGGCGATTTCCAGTGCAAAACTGAAGTTGGAATCCTGTTAAGGATGTATGTAGCAGTGAGAATCGCATCTGTCCAAAAACGTGAGGGAAGGCATGACTGAAACATCAGGGCCCTTGCCACTTGCAATAGATGTTTGTGTTTCCTCTCAACCACTCTGTTTTGTTCAGGGGAATGCACACATGTCCGCTGATGAATAATTCCATGGTTATGGATAAACGATTGACATTTATCACCCACAAACTCCGAACCATTATCAGTGCGAATGATCTTAATTTTCTTGTTAAACTGAGTTAATACCATTTGATAGAACCCTTCAATAAAACTTATGGCTTGCGACTTGAGTTTCATAAGAAAAACCCACGTAGCCCTGCTACGATCATCAACCAGTGTCAACATGTATGTGCAACCTGAAATCGAAAATTGAGAATAAGTACCCCAAATATCCGCGTGTATCAAATCAAACGTATTTTCAGAACATGATTCACTTGATAGAAATGGAAGTTTTTGTTGTTTGGCTAACGGGCAGACATTACAAATACCCAACTCACAATTGCGACCACTAATAACATTCGTATGCCTTAATACAAGTAGAGGAGTATGTCCAAGTCGTCGGTGCCATAACACAGCATGATTGTTATTAGCATTAAGGCAAATCTCTGTTTTGCTTTTCATGGAGAACTTCTTTATTTCATCTGTATCGAATGAGTGATTATCAAGCACATATAAGCTTCCAACCAATCTTCCCACAGCCAAGGTTCGTCTAGTCCTCTGGTCTTGCACCACGCAATTATTACGTGAAAATATGAAGGTAATGTTAGACGAAGAAACCAGTTTGCTCACTGAGAGCAAGTTGTGTTTGAAGCTCGGCACGTGGAGGACTGCATTCAGAGAAAGATCGTGTGAAAGAGCAACAGATCCACAGTGTGTAACATTATGCTTTGTTCCATCAGGAAGAATTACCGACGAATCAGCTATATAAGGTTTAAGGTTACTCATAAACTACAAATTTGCGCACATATGAGCCGTAGCCCCACTGTCAATAATCCACAAGTTCGGACCCAAGGTATTGGACAGAAAATTGAAAGAGGTACCTGCTGCAAATTCACCCAACCTGGCGAAGTATACTTGAGTTGGATCTGATTGTGTCTTTCCCTTCATCATTTGCAGCAATTCGCTCATCATCGCAGATAAGTTCTGTGTTAATACCTCTTGTTGCGAACCTGCAACAGTCTCAGATGTGATTGCATGCAAGGCTCGAGTATCAGTGTCATATCTCTTCTTCTTCTCAACTAGCTTCTTAAACCATTCAGGATATCCATGTAGTTTGAAGCATGTTTCCTTAGCATGTCTTGTTTTTGCACAATGCATACAGTACTGGTTCCTTTTATCCATGTGTTGTTTTCTCTGCTGAAAGTTCTTAGTTCCTGTTTCTCTTATGTATTCAGCACCACGTATCATCATCGCCGCATTGTTGTTAAGTTCTTCAATATTGATACTGCTCTATCGCGGGCTTTCAACTCTCAGAACTAGTGGATACGCCTTATCCACTGAAGGAAGTGGATCCATAACAAGAATTTGACTGCGTATTGCGCTAAAGGAATCGTTTAATCCCATTAGGAATTGCATTAACTGAGTAGAAGCGATCTTATTGCTCACAGTCTATTGCGAAGCACATGTACATTCCGGCGTAGAATCGACACACTCAAGTTCATCCCACAACATTGTGATTTTTGTAAAATACGAAACTACATCCATATTGCCTTGAGAAATCAAAGCAATTTCCCGTTGTAAGTTATAGATCTTAGGGCCATTTGTCTGCCCAATCGCACCTCAAGTTGCAACCATAAACTTCTAGCAGACGTAGCATATGAGAAGGCCTTTGCTATGCCTTTAGATATCGAATTCATAATCCATGAAAATACCATACTGTCCGTTCTAATCCAATGTTTGCATTCTTCAGTGTTTTCAGCAGGTTTTGGATACAATCCATCGATAAAGGACAATTTCATTTTCGCCGTGAGCGCAACTTTAACAAATCTACTCCACAGCAGGTAATTATTTCGCGTCAATGGTGTTGAAACCAAAATCATACCTGGAAAATCCGAGGTATATATCTTCAAATCTTCGGATTCGTAAGCCATACTCGCACCCGAGGATGAGCTCACACCAAAACCAGATCTAGCTGTTACTTCATTCATCTTTGTTGTTCGTCAGTTGGTGATTTCAGAGATATATTTTCAGTATTCAGATACCATCATATGATGGCTCTGATACCATGTTCAAATATTGTGCAGAAAGAAGAAAATCGAATTGGATTCATAGTTGAAGAAAAGCAGAGCATGCTGCTATACGTCTATTTCCTTATGTGTGAATGATGAGAGTCTTTTGATTTAAATACAACTGAAAGAGAAAATATCTCTAACTAACCCAACAACCAACTAACAGAAAGAAAAAACGTAGTGCAAAGAGAAGAAAATTGCTATACAAAGAGCACGAATTCAAGACCCATTTCAGCGCTAAGTGATTGCGGGTGAAAACAGAGCAATGGCTGCAGTAGTAGAAGCAACAGTAGCCTCTTCTTCTCCATGAATTCCTTCAGCCCTAGACCTCACCTAAAGCTGACACAAGTACTATTTCAAGAAATGTTATTCACCACATTCTCAACGAAACGTTTCAAGTAATTATACGAAGACCCTCCTTCTATTAGGGCCATTCTGCTCTTTTCTTTCAATGCTCTCACCTTAACCCGAATTTCATTCTCTGGGTCCATTAGCTGCCTGATTGCTTTCTCTATCGTCTCTCTGCCCACAATCACGTTAGCGTTTTTCTTATAATCCATTTTAATCTCAACTGCCATTTCAAACTCCTTCACCAGCAAGAACGCATTGGCCTGCTGCTCTGCAGACAACGGCCACACGGCCATCGGCACCCCACACCACACACTTTCCAACACGGAGTTCCACCCACAATGCGACACAAATCCTCCCACCGTAGGGTGAGATAACACTGCCATTTGAGGCGCCCACCCGATCACTTTACCCATGCCAGTAGTTCGTCCCAGGAACCCTTCTGGTAATACTTCTTCGGAATTCTCATACTCTCCTGGAAACTCAACCTTTTCTTTCGGAGGCGGCTTCCTCAGGGACCACAAAAACCGATGTCCACTGTTTTCCAGGGCCACAGCAATCTCCTTCACCTGATCCCCTTCCAAATATCCATGCGTACCAAAGCAAAGAAACACGACAGAAGAATCAGGTAGCTTGTCGAGCCACCTCATGATTTCCGCGTGCTTTTGCTTTTCCTGCTGAATTTTGTTCTCATCAGCTTGAAGTATTGGCCCCACAGGATAAACTGGTGGGATTTTCTTATCATCAGAGAATGACCTAATCTGGTGGGTTTCGAACTCGAGGAATGTGTTCACAATAATCCCTTTGGTTTCTCTAAACCTTTTGGCGAAGTCAAGGAAACCAGTGTCCTCCTCAAACACTGGGGAAGGCCATACCGCAACAGGAACGGGGTTAACGTATGTGGGTATTGAAATCGCAGCATCTGAATTCTTGTACTCCATCACGTCCACATTATTGTCATCTCTGAGACTCTGGAGATGGAACATGAGCCCGAGCGTTGCTGAACCCGAACTGAAGAACATGTAAGTCGGGACTCCAAGCTCGTTAGCGACATCAATCATGGGTGTGCAGAACATGTCGATTACAAATCCTGCAATCCTACACGACCTCGAACTCTTCATAATCTCAGCCACAGCGTCCCTGACAGTGCCTTTCTGGCTCTCGATGTATCGAAAGAAGAAGTTCTTGGAAGATTTCATCAGCTTTGTAAAGGTGGGCTCGTCTTCGGGCAGTTGGACTACTTTTACTCGGGCGTCAGGCGAGTTCTTAGTGTAAGAACTGATCAGCGTATCAATTGGTAGCTTCATCACGAGGACTGTGATTGAGAGGCGTTCGTCTCTGTCGGCCAGGAGCTTCGCCGTCTTCACTGCTGTTGCCAGGTGACTCATTATAGGGAAAGGAACAAAGACTAGGCTGGTTAATTTTTGGTCCGCCGACATGTTTTCTGGTGCTGAATTCAGGAAATTGGAAGGGAAAGACGATATGACACAAGAGTCTCACTGATTCTTGAGATCAGACATACACATACGCAGGCGTGTAATGCTATGCATTTGAGATGGTTTAATTGCAATTTGATCCTTTACAAATAAGGAAATGACATTTCTTATCTTGTAAAAAATGAATGGATAATATTAAAAACAGTAATTAAAAACAATTCAACTGCGAGCTGACGACAAATTTCACCGAAAGCTGGGCCAAAATCAATCTTTGATTGGGAAACTTTAAATTTTCCGACAAAACATGTTGATCAGACCTATATGCAATCCAATTAAGCAAAACATGAATGATGAAATGCTCCACTTTTCAGTTTAAATAACCAACATATAAAATCCCAAATCAAAAATCAATTTCCAGCAAATTGTAGAATCTTCACAGAAATTCACTTCAATCTACCAATTTTTATTTTTCTTTAACTAGTGTCTTTTTAAGTACCAGATTTTATTTTCCTAGAACAATAAACGTCGACGCCTTATAATAATAGAGTGAAAATTGTAATTCAATCTATTGTAGATATCAAAAGATTCTGACATACTAGGAGTGTTTGGGAAAATTTTAATTTTAGGTAAATCATTTTAACAGAGAAAGTTCAAAGTTGTAGAAAAATTAAAAATAAATAATATTTATAAAAAAAGTGAAAAGCAGATAAAAAATTAAATTGGATAGTATTTGTGGAACCCGATCCTCAATAAGAATTGGTATAATCGATCAGGACGATAAGTAGCGGATGCAGACGGTTGCCCGTCCTTTGAAGTAGTGATAGTGAAGATCTCAGGTAAGAGAGCTAGGGAAAAGAGGCAGTTGCTTTTGCCCTTCTCTTTTTGTGGAAAATTACTTTTAAATAAATTTAATTGGTTAAAGATTATTTTGTCCACATATTTTAAAAAAAATACTATTTTCGCTAAACATTTACACTTGTCTTTTGATGATGATGATAATAATATTATTTTTTCTTACAAAATAATAAATTTTATTTGAATTAGTATATCTCATATTTAATTTTACAAGCATTTGCCATTTATAGAATATTGAATACTAATGGAGCAACTGAATGTAATTCAAACATATATTCACTACGTAATATATATAATTTTTCATTCATGCACAACAAATAAACTTTGCATGATTGTCAAAAAAATATATTTTTAATTAATCATAGCAACTTAATTTATATTTTTCTATGATATAGGAATAATATCCAATATTATAGTAAATAAAATACAAAAATTTTAAAATATTAAATATATGAAATTAAACATTTTATTAATAATAAATTATTCAAATTATCTAAAATTCCAACATCAACTTTAGATTAGCAATTCTGAAAACAAATTTAAAAAGATAAAATCAAATTAAGATTATTATAGTGAGGCTAAAGTAATTCAAAAGAAAATTGAACTACTGTATCTATAAAAAAAGTCAAAACAACTAGAAGCACTTATGGTTGCTTCTAGTTTTTGAATTAAAAGTATTTTTTTATAACAGTTCCTAAAGTAGAAGTTGTCATTCCAAACACTTCAAAAATATTTTTTTGAACCCAAAAACTAAAAAATACTTTTACAAAGTCACGCAAACATTTCAATAAAATACATATATATATATATATACGTACATACAAAATGAACGAACATAAATTATATGGGATTTTTTATTTTATTTATTTTTAAGAGTAGATATTAGTAGCTAGTGGAGAGTCATGATCACTTCAATCTGGAAGAATACTTGAAGACAAAAGTAAACCTCATTCCGTGTGCCATTTGCAAAAACTGAGCCGAAGGCATTCTTGGCTGCCAACCATAGAACTGGCGTCACGCATTACTGTCAATGGCACAAGACTATCTCTTCCCTTCTAGAAATAAAGTTATTAACAACCACACAATTTTTTTATTCATAAAAATAGTAAAATTCTTTGTTAGCTGAGTTTTATTAGTTCAATTTGTTTGTTGTTGATTTTACAGAAATTTCGATAACGAAATTTTTGTTAGTAATTTTCTTTGGGGTGGGGGTGGGGGGGGGGGTTAGTAATATTTTATTTGTTTCTAATATTAATTTTGAAAATCTTAAGAATTTAAAATTCTTAATTTTTGTTAAATTTGTTGGTAATTATCAATAAATACTCTCCTAATTTTCCTAACTATTTTTGTATTTTCTTGGAGTGATTTTATATTCTCTTTGCACGTTGCAAATAATATCAGTGGCTGCCATCGTTAGATCATCTTATTTATTTTGATAAAAGAATTAAATAAAACAAGCTTGACTGAAGTGAAAATAACTGTAAAAAAATAAAATAATTGTAGTTCTAGTTGATTTTTTTTTCAAATTATATGATTACATTAATATCTCAATATAAATTGAGCATTATATTAATTCAATCAATATATCAATATAACTAAAAATAGTAAAATAAATTACGATAAATTCACATACAGTGAGACAGATACTCACATATCTGGTCGACTCAAAACCCATTACTTCAAACTTGATTACACAGCCTAAAAAAGTGTCGAGTAAAAAATAAAATGAATAGTTAGAAATTAATTTGATATATTTTTTCAAGTGCAATAAATTATATATAACATATATTTAAAAGAAATTTTACAAAGAAAGAGATATATTTACAAAAAAAATGTTTTTGCAAAATAAAATAAAATAACATAAAAGAATTGGCATATATATGATATTTTATACAACACATGAGAATATGAAGCATTTGGCAGGTGACGGTCGCAGTCCTTTCTCCACAACATTCCATGTATTTGAAGGTGGATTTGATACGGAATATTTCTTTGTGATATCAGCCCGATTGAGGTCTGTGGTTCGGAAGCCGCTGAGAATTTTCCACACATTAGAGAGCCTATTTGTTTACTTTGCTATCATTTTCTGTTAACAATTTTGGCATTTGAATATTTTGGAAAAACAACAATAAATAATTTAAAACATTATTTCATGAATAAATTTCGCGGATTATAATAAATGATTTATTTATGTTAATATTAAATGTATAATGATATTGATATATAATTGTGGATCAATTAAATCTGTAGTAGCGGAAGTATGGCGAGCCACGTATCTTAATGTAACTCATCTACAAGTCCATGCCTTGATTGGATCACGAACACGTCAATTTTATGGTTGTCTTGAAGATCCTCTCACGAACATCTTCCATATTCTTTCACGTTGGATCTTGCTCCAAATCTTGTGCAGCCCACGAACACGCGTGTTTTGCTCGCCTTGGTGGATTACTACTAGAGTAACTCACTCATTTACACACATCAAATTCAAGAAGTCTATGGTGATGGTTCAAGGAAGAATGTAGAGAGAAAAATAGAGAGACTATTTGAAGAGTGTGTTTGTGATCAGTTCATTTGTTGTGTCACGCTTGTTGTGTTTAAGTGTCTTTTGATCACAAGTATGTAATCTATTTCTAGGTGTATTAGATCATATCCTTAAAAAGAGTCTTAATCTGCCAATGAGGCCTAGCTTAGTTGGCAAAGTTGAAGCCCCATGATCTTAGAGGCATGGGTTTGAACTCCAACTTATGTGTGGGATGTTGTGTCTACTGAATAGTAGGTGTGTGTCGTGTCTACTGAATAGGATATTATTGATCACATTATGATTGTTGTAATGATCGATATCCAACAGGAATGATTGTAATCAATTTATTTCAATTAATAATAGTTCATTTCTCTTACTTCAAAAAAAGAGTCTCAATCCCAATATATATTTGGAGCACTACAAAATTCTATCTCAAATAGAATTTATCGTAAAAAAGTCTTTATCGCGATATTAAATTAAAAAATTTTAAATTCTATATCAAATATAAATGCATATTAAATTACGGACCCACAAACCCAATCCAATGTTCAACAGATGCAAATAAGGAAAACTATGTCAGCAGATGAAAGAAAGCTTCTTTTCCTATGCCAGTTGATAAAATCACTTCACCTCTATGTGGTTCATCAACCAATTACCTAATTGTGGACTAATTTGGTTCTTAATGTAAACTAGAAGAAATTATGCTTGTGGCTAGAAAACTTAGAAAAGAAAATAAATTTATTGATTATTAGTGATGAACTTAGTAAGGAATAAGAATTTTAATTTTTTTTGTGATTTCAAAAATATTTATCTGCTATGATTAGGAAGGAATTTTGACATTGCAATTTACCTTTATATATATATATATATATATATATATACGTGTACGCGCGCTCTTCCAAACTTTAATAATATAAAATTTATAAATTATAAAATAAGTATTTTCTTAAACAACAAATTGATGACATCAATTTAGTCAATCTTAAAGTTTCTAATGTTTGAAGCATTACACATGGCCAAAATTGAACATAATCTAATAATAGTCACCAAACCTTGACAATCCTAATGCTCGAATTTGGAATGTTGTTTTGCTGTATAATAGATATTATTTTTTTACTGTAATAAGAGGTATTATTTAGATTTAATTCATCTGATTTTTTTCCTCAAATATGCTTGTTGTAATATGTTTTTTTGTTAGATATTGATGTTCAACAAGAATGATTGTAACGATTTATTTCAATTAATAATAGTTTACTGATATTAATTAAAAAAGAAAAAAAAACCACATTCAAGCCAACAGAAAATCTGTTCATACAATTTTTTTTGTGATATGGAATTATTCATATAAACACATTTACAACCTAATGCAATATCTATTTAAATAATCAAACCATGTAAACAACCTAATAGCCCTTGAAAATTGGGCCAACTTGATCAAAATTACGTTAAGCACATAAACAAATCACATGCCGTCGATTTGTTTATTTCAAGACCTTGATGTAATTTAAAATATGAAGGTGTTTGAGGCTCGACGTCCTTAAAAACTGCAAAGAATGTGTATCCATTTCATGAAATGTATTAAAATTGCCATTTTGTTTTTACATAAATAATAAAGTAGTTTTCAATTTCTAATGAGACCAACTTTAATTAAATGGGACTAAATTAACAATCCTAAACCAAGCAGTTCTCATGAGCAGAATTAAAAGTGGATGGTGTTTCTAACTTTTGACTCAAAAATGCGTTATCTTACGGCTCCAAAAAAAACATATACCATATCAAATACTTCAAAACTGTATTAAGTCAGAAATTAAAAAATATACTTTTTTAAAATTCTCGCAAATACTTCATCAAATACGATAAAAGATTCACCCGACTTTAATTTTGAGTAGTTAACTACGGTCACTCATAATTACGGGTTTTCTATTTTTTTTTTCCACCACAATTGTCGTCATTCCCAATCGTAAATGTAACTAACTCTTTAGGAATGAGAGGTTGAGTTAAATTCTTATAAATAAGCGTGACTCTAACTCATTAAAATCCAGTTCGCTTGCCATTGTTGATAAATTATAACTACTTTATAAGATTTTTCTCTTCTGTAAAAAAAGAATTAATAAAAAAAAATATTGATCCGAATTATCTTGTAACTTGCTTAGAGTAAATTGGAATTGAGAGAAGTGAAGAAAAGCAACACATCCAACACCTAGTAATACAAGTATTATGTGCATGGTCGAGGAAATACCCAACTAACTATGCAAAAGAGATGGATAAATTATATTTTTGGTCCCATAAGTAGAGCTATTTTCAATTTTAGTCCCACACTAAGGTCAATTCATACATTTAGTCTCATATGTGAATTTTTTTTTCGATTTCAGGACCAAAGTGGGGATTCCGTTAAAAATATTAAGGCTGGCTTTAAGTTTTTAACGTAACCCCCCATTTGGTCCTAAAATTGAAAAAAAAATTCACATATAGAACTAAATGTACGAATTGTCCTGAGAGTGGAATTAAAATTAAAAATAAGTCCACTTATGGAATTAAGAATGTAATTTAGCCCAAAAGAGATAGTACTATAGCTAGCTAGTAGAATTGTTAGCGCAATTGGTGCTTGTTATATGAGGGTCAACCCCAACTCCACTGGAAGGAAATGTTGGAATTTTAGAGTAGAAAAAGGATAACTATTTGGTGTTAGGCCATGTTTAGCAGTCTGTTTAGGATAATGATCTCTTAAATTATTTGATGATTAGAATTGGTGACAAAACAAAAAAGGAATAATTCCATTTAACACCCCTAATCTATAATCTATTTGTATCTACCACCCTTATTTTCAGCATAATTACAGAGTCTACTCCTGATAGTCAAAAAATAGGAATAGTTTGTGTAATTATCGATGCTAACAATTTTAGGGTGTGCACGCGTGTGTAATATTTTAGAAAAGTAAGGAGTGATTTGTGTAAGTGATAATGATATTTTGGTACATGTATGTGTAATTATATAAAAATGATTTGCATAAACAGATTATAGTAGGAACAATTTTCTTACTGTAGTTTATATTTTTGAATTTGGTAACAATTAATGCAGTTTATATTCCTGAATTTGATTTAAAACTTTTATCATTATTAACATAACTTCATATATAAAATGAATTAAATATATTTTAACCTATTAGAATGAATAAATACCAAAATTTATGAATACAGAATGAAGATTACATTTTCTTACAGCAAAATTGCACTTTTGATCCAATTGGATAAGTTTTTTTTTTGGTCCCCTATTTTATTGAATTGACACTTTTAGTCCCAAAATTTTAAATTAGTCCCATGCCGTTAAACGTAACGGTAAAGGGTCATGTGTCGTTAATCAACAATTATTAACTTGACAAATAAATGCCCAAATTTTATTAACTTTTCAAAAAAGGGCTACAGCCCCTCAGCATTTTAAAGATAGGCTTAAAACCTCCCATGTTTTGGAAAACCTCTTTTTTTAACTCAATTTGACTAAAATACCTTTTTTGATTTTATAAAAATCACCCTCCTTTATATTTTTTTATTTTGTGAATTTTTTTTTTGTATTTTTCTCCCTCTTAAAAAAATAAGAGCACATATCTGTTATAAATAATATTTACAACTAAATTATGATTATTTAAAATAAAATTTTAATATTTTATTTTAATTATTTTTAATTTTAAATTACTTTTTTATTTTTTAAGAACTTACAAAATTAAACATTATAAAAGATAAAATTATTATTATTTTATTTTATACTAAAATTATCTTATACCAATCCTCCCCACCACTAGAACCTCTACCCCATCCCATCTCCCTCTGCCGCGATCACCCAGATTTAGGCGTTCTGCGGTGAGGAAGGAGGTATGGTTGTGGGAATGGAGGGTAGGGGTTAATTTTAGTAAATTTATTTTTTAATAATTTATAAATTTGAATTTGTAAAAGTTTTAAGAAACTTGCAAATTAAAAATAAATAAAAGTAAATATTAAATATTTATTTTAAATATTTATAATAGTAATTTAATTTTAAATATTATTTATAATAGATAATATAATTTATTTAAATATATTTAAATAAAATTATATATATAATCATTATAGTTGATTAAAATTTATATTCATATCGAACTTTAATATATTAATCTTTTATGCATTGTTAATTTTATAATAAATATATTTTAAAAAATAATTATTTATTTTTCAGGAGGAAGAAAAATACAAAAAAAATAGTATCAAATTACAAGAAACAAAGGAGGGTGAATTATAAAATAAAAAAAGATATTTTAGTTAAATTGAGTTCAAAACAAGTTTTTTGCAAGACACGAGAGGCTTTTAGCCTTTTAAAATATGTGGAAGGTTTTAACTTTTTTTGAAAAATACAGGGGGTAAAATGAAAATTGGGCATGTAACTGTCAAGTCAACAACTATTATCTAACGGACAAGACCTTTTGCTGTTAAATTTAACAGTGATCAATCAATAATATCAAAAGTTTTAAATTTTGAATTAGAAGTATCGACCCCATAAAATAAAGGACCAAAAGTGAGAATGGTCCTATCATGTGAAACCAAAAGTCCAATTTTGCCTATTCTTATATTTTACTTAGCAACCTAATATTGCCCAGAAATAAAAAGATGGAGCACAAGGAATATTCATCCCCCAACACCAAACAAAACATATTCTCAAACACAAATATGAAGATTCAATTAAAGCTATAATTAAATAACATCATAAGCCAATTATGAATACTTATGAACATAAAGGTCCTAAATCACCAAAAATATCTAAAGTAATGTGGAACATATGCACTAGTTTTCATTTTCAAGTTATTTTCGAGATAAGTCAAAACATATCCAACGTTTGTCATTATACGAAAACACCTTATCTAGGTGTTTTTAACTGTTTTGGTATAAATATATACATATATATACACACACATAGCCATAAATATATATAAAAAAGACATGATTTGACTGTGATTTGACAATGAACAGTAATTTTTGTCTCCCAAAAAATAACATTAAACATACAATATTTATTTTCAATTATCTCCAAAAATAAATCCAAACATACATATTATCTCTAACACATACTTATTTAAAAAATTTAAAAAATTTAAGAAACACAAATAATTTAAAAAAATTATATTAATATAAAAAATATTTAATTATAAAAATGAAAAAAGTATAAAACTTAATCGAAACGCTCCTCGTTATCCTCATAATTCTTGGCCGGGGGAATTTATTGGGGGCGGTGCTGCAGTCGACGAGGAGGCCCCGTATCTCCCGCATCATGTCCATCATGTCGGCCATCATCGTCTCGAGATGGCCAATGAGGTCCTCCATAGTTGGGTTTGAAGGTGGCGGTGGCGATGGCGATGCGAATGTGCAGTTTGAGACGTGGGCCTCAAAAACCAAGGCCGAATACTCGGTACTTGGTCTTGCCCCCGACTGGCCAGCCACATCTGTTGCTCCGTCATCATCACCGAAGCCTCAGACTTAGCAGGGGCACTGAGGTCGTCGGTCATAATTTCCCTCCAATTTTCCTTTTGGAAATCAATTAAATTTCTTAGAATAGAATTAGGAATGGTCAAATTTAATTGACCGGTTCTACGTTTTGATTTTCCCTTCTTTTTTCTAAATATCCGCAATATCTAGGATCGGGTTTAGGAACGGGTCTTGAAATTTTGACCGTTCTTAGATAAAAAAATATATTACCTAGGAACGGTTCTTGGAACGGTTTTAAAAGTGTTAACAATTTCTAAATAGAAACTTACTGTGTTGCGTTTAAAACAAAATAAGTTTGAAAATTATACTTCTATATGCTTAAAAATAAGTACACAAATACTAATTAATGTCAATCATAATTAGTATCTTCCTAAGTCTTGTATTTTTTGTCGAAGCTATCTTAGTCAGAGTCATCATCGGTCTCGTAGGCCACTGATCGAGGTGTACCTGCTCTTTGTTGAGTAGCAATAGAAAGATCAACGACTAATTGAATACCATTTGGGTCATGCAGTTTCTAATTATGGTTTTCTGTCGCAACTTGTGGAGTAGGGAGTCCTCATCCTCTTCAAATGCAACTTTGGTCTAACGCGAGTCATCGATGACTCTTCTGGCTCTTGTTTTGCAGACAACCATCTAGTCCAATTTATCTCTCTTCATGCTAGGGACTCCATGTAGTATACTTGTACTGCTCGCTGTGCCAGGATGAATGGTTCGTTGTTTTTGTATACTTTCTTAAAGTTTACATTAATGAGGATGTACCTTCGTACCTCTCATGGGATCGATCCAGCGACATCTAAACAAAACGATTTGCATGTTTGGAATAAGTGGGTAATCCAACTGAATTATCTCTTCAAGAATCCCGTAGAAGTCACAGTCCGTGTCTTTGCATGATGAGCTTTTGAGGCACACCCCATAGTTCATAGTGGACTTTCCTACACTGTGCACTTCAGTGTGGAAGTTGTAGCCATTTACAAAGTAGCACAGGAATGTTGTGACCTCAGCTGTAGGACCCCAATAGTTAAACTTCAAAAGATCGTTGTTCGTGTAATTCAATTTGGATTTAACCTGTGTTGAGAATATTATAAGAAGAACCATATATTTACAAAGTACAGTTGACACAATTAAAAGCACACAACTTACACGATGTTTAAACTAATCCTTGAACTGTGAGGCTACTAGCTCATCAATAATACGGTCCTCTGCGTGATGGTGCTCGTACAATTCATTTAAAAAGGACCTGTTCACATACATAGGTTAAAAGTCTAAAATTAATAATAATTAATGCGAATACACTACATCGAATTGAATTAACACTTACTCTTAGTATGGCGTGACTATTTCACTGTTGGTTAATATGTACATCTCAATTATGTGTTGTTCCATACCACTGAGATATCTCTTCTTTGATGTACTACTACCTCGACCAGGGTAGTTAAAAACAGACCATTGGATACGAATGTCGTTCATAGAGGTCGTTATTTGTATGTGGCCTGTTCTGTTTGCAAGGAATCTGGGGCTCAAAGTACTAAGAAGGGAACAGACTGATTTCTTCTACAAAGTAAGCCTCTACAATTGAAACCTCGACGTATGTTTTCTTTTTCACCTTCATTTTCAAGCCTCGAAGGAATCTAATAATCGGATATATATTAGAAACATAATGACACTAGAACTATTGCCAAAAACTAGAATAACTTGTGTAACAATTACCTCTCACATGGATACATCCACCTGTATTGCACATGCCCTCCCACCCGCACTTCATATGGCAGATGAACAATTAGGCACTCCATTGAGTCAAAGAAAACCGGCGAAAATATTTTCTCGAGGTTGGACAAGATGGTTGCTACACTATCCTCCAATTATTATACCTTGTTCACATCGAGCGTCGCCGAACATAGGATCTGGAACAGAGGACTGACTTCAGTTAATGCACCTCCACACCGGCCCAAGAAACATTCTCGGAAGGCAATCGATATCAACTTCTGCATGAATACGTGACACTCATGACTCTTCATGCCGTGAAGCCTCATCTCCTTCATGTCAACACAATGGGCTAAATTAGATGCATACCCATCAAGAAACTTCAGATGATTAATCCATTCACATATCCTCCTCTTCTGCTCTTTAATCAGGGTATATACTGCTTTGGGCATCATGTTCGGCCTCCTTTCGTCCACCTCAATCTCCGATCCATTACATATGATCTTGAGGTCCTTCCGTGCATTCAGAGTATCCTTCATTTTTCCTTTTATATCCATCACGGTATTGAATATATTATCAAACACATTTTTCTCAATGTGCATGATATCAAGATTCTATCATATCAGATGGGTCGACAGTACTCAAGCTCCCAGAAGATGCTTTTCTTTATCCACTTATGCTCTGTACCATATCCATCCAGGATTGACAACGGTACCTCAACCGCAGGACTAAACTCTTCAACCAATTCGCGGATATGTTCTCCCCTCAATCTTGATCGTGCAACCTTCCTCTTTACTTGATTTATAGTGAATGCTTTCTTGTTCCGATGATAGGGATAGTCTGGGGGGAGGAACTATCTGTAGTAGTCAAAGTAGCACACCTTCCTACTATTCTGCAAGTAGAATGCACGCGTGTCTTTCATACAAACTGGACACCCAATAACACTTGCGGAACTCAATCCAGACGCCATCACATAAGCGGGTAGGTCGTTCATAGTCACATCAACACGATGCGCATTGGGAATATATCGTTCTTCGCACTATCGCCTGTCAGTACACCCACATACCACAAATTCTGCAACTCCTCGATCAATAACTTCAAGTAAATATCGATGAGATATTTCGGATTGGAGGGGACCGGGGGTCACCATCGTCAGGAACATATACTTGGAACTCATGCACATTCTCAGGTGAGATTGTACGGTGTAAGTATAATGGGCCAACACAAGTACGTACGACTGTACTGCCCATGGGGTGTGAAGCCATTTGTGCACAAATCCAATCTAATATTACGGGGCTCTACTGCAAAATCGAAATTTGTCCAGTCAAAATGCCTCCATGCCTCTCGATCAGACGGATGACACATGGATCCCTCCTACATCTGATGGTTGGCAGGCCACATCATTTGCTCGGTAGTCGCTTCTGAAGCATACAACCTCTGCAGGCGAGGGGTAATTGATAGGTACCTAAGAATATCATGCGGTGTCTTCTTGTGATTAGGATTTTGCTCTCTGGTCAACTTGTACCTAGCTTCTCGATAAAACTTGCAGTAGTCCAGATCAATGTCGTCCTTCCAGTGCAACATGCAACCATTCTTATATGCATCAATCTTCTCAACAGGTAAGCCCAAGTCTCTTATCAATTTCTTTGTACTATAGTAATCTTGAGGCAGGGTATCGTCGCACGACAATATATGATCAGCCCAAGCTCGTATTATTAGATGGTAAGCTGAATGCCAATATTATTGTTATAATATTATCGTTATAAAATCTCATGAAAACGTTCTTACAGATTTCCTGACGAGAGATGGAGACATCTAAAGAAAACTCCATCATGTTGAGACTCAGGCACCTTCGGAAAAACCTCGAGGAGCTTGACAGAAAGTTCGGACAGCTAGCAGTTAATGCCCAAGTTGCCGGATAAATTCAAAGAGCCGATCTAGACACTGTCCAGGTTGTAATAAGGAGTTCCTTATGAGCATCCACCTCGCTATGGAATGACTTACGAGAACCAATTCGGAAGGCGTCACCTTCGGGGATGACTCAAGAGTTGAGGGAGCATGACCCAAAACATGCCTTTAGAGTACAGGGCTCTAGACTTGTAGCGTCGGATTCAAGTACCGATTGCACAAGGCCATCACCAGACACTGCTGAAACGGCAACAATTGAGTCTCAGGAAGTGCAAACTCCTGTTGATTCAAGTCAACCCAGCACGTCTGGGGATAAGGAGGAATAGATTAGCCTTAGGCCGATGACAAACACCTCTAAGGCTAATACTAACGAGTTGATATCTTCTTCTGCTTGGCAGGACTACCAGCGTATGTGGAAAAAATTAATTTTCCGCAAAGGAGTAAACCCAGGCGAGACCATCATCGAAACGTCCGGAAAATATACAAGAGTTTGGATGTTAGAGGGGTCTAAACCAGAAGAGGTCCGAGAATGGTATGATTTTGGAGCTCTTGCTTCAGTTCATACTATGTGACCGAGTTTTCCGAAAATCTCTAAACTTCCGGAGTGGATTAGTGGGGCAGTCTTTGATTCATGGCAAAACAACCCCCACTTAAAGAAGTAAAAATTAAATGATGTAAAAAATCGAGAGGATAAGACTGTCGGCAGAAAACAACAAAGGCCAACAGTCAGCAAAGCAGCCAGCTGGAAATCATGTGACCGACAAACCATTATGACCGACAGCTGGAAATCACAAGGCGATGACGAACGCAATGACATCATCACAAAATAAGTCTGGAGTCCGAATTTCAAGTCCGCAGACGTCTATAAATAAAGATGCAATGAAGCAGAAGGGGATCATCAGAAAAACTTCTCCTACTCTTCAAAGCATTAGAATTCTGAGTCTTCTCAAATTTTCTGTAATATTTTAGTTTTTCAGTTTATGGGGGTTTCCCCAACAAGTCAAGTTCTCTACATCATGAGAGGCTAAAACAGTTGTCTCCTCCAATGGAGGAATAATATCTATGTAATATTTTCTATATTTTTTCAATAAAAGTTAGGCTTCCATTCAACCTGTTTTTTCAAAATTCTATTAAGTCCCTATACTAGAATCTCTTTTACGCCCTAAGGTAGGAAATGAAATAGGCTGTGCTGTTTGTTGCTGGAGGAGCCAAGTTCCTGTGAACCATCTGCTGCGGTAATGTGGTTGGAAGAAGTCCGTAAAACCAAGGACTTGGAATACCCGAAAACAAAGCGGTCAAAGTAAGGTATGATTTTATGGGGTCTTAATTTATTTCGAAAGCATGTTGGGCCTATTTCTAAGCATAAGGTGTTGTTTCACTAAAAATTGCAAAGAGAATTGATTATAGGACCAATAGTGTTAAACTTTGAAAACCAGGGGATCATAACTGTCGACCGTGAAAAGTGTGGGACTAGAAGTGATAATGGCCTTATCTAACGGGACCAAAAATGCAATTTTGCCTTAATTAAAATAGGATGATAAACTGCTATTTTTTTTTATAGGGGATAATCTACTTATTTGTAATATTACTTGAGGATAAATTACATTAAGCTCATTTCCATCTATCTTTGTCTGCATTCCGACTTGCATTTTAATGGTGTTTCATGACCCATTTTTGTTACTAGTCGTTGCAAAAGTCGAGGCAAACGTTCCCAAGGAACATATCCATTTGTTAATTTGCAACGGTTTATGCAACAATTAATATGCATGGCTAAATTTGCAATTAATTTTTAAACTATATTCATTGCTAATAATTTGCAACAAATATTGCATTGGAAAGCAGTTGTTGCAAATTAATTAAATTTTTAGCACCAGGTAATATGATAATTATTTTTCCATGAATTTCTTGGTATGTTTTCCATTGCAAATTAAAGAGTTGCATGATGCAACTATTTCTGCCACCGGACACAAAGCCGTGGGAAAGTTTGATGATAAATTTACAAAAATATTTGGAATGGACGTATGATCTATTGCAATTCATAAAAGGTAGTTGGAGGCATTTATTTTTTAGATGTTACATTTGGCACGGTTTCTGATACTGTAATTCAATCCGTTGCAATTCGTACAAGAAAGTTTGTGGCATTTAATATGAAGATGTTACATTAGCCATGGAGTTCACAGCGGATACCACTGCCATCCGTACGACACATTTGTAATGCATTATTTATGAAGTTACACTTTTGCCTCGAATTTTGCAGCGGATGCATTAAGATCCAATTTTTTCCTAAAATTATATTAAGGTCAATTTATTTATAATTATCCTAAACTGCATAATTTTTCTAAAAATTGCATTAAGGTCTATTTTTTTTTTTAAATTGCATTTCCAAATATTACAGAAAAATACCAAAAATTACCAAATAATTAAAAAAAATAGAAAATTAAAAAAATACAAAAAATACAAAATTATTTTTGAAAAATTATAGAATCAGTTTATACTTTTAGAAACTAAAGAAAATAATTTTTTTCAATTACAAAAAATTTACAGTTTTTTTATAATTTCCTCCAAAATTTATAGAAACTTTTTAAAAATCAGAAAAAATAATAAAACATTTTAAAATTATAGAAAATTTTTAAAATTACAGAGAATTAAGAAAAATTTTAAAAAATTAAAAATTATTCAAATTTTTTAAAATTACAAAAAAATATTAAAATTACAAAAAATTGTGATTTTTTTTTTAAAATTTAGAAATGTATTAAAAATTTTAAAAATTACAAAAAGTTATAAAAAATATTGAAAATTTTCAAATCAGTCGTTACAAATAAATTATATAAATTTAAAAAATTATATACAAATAAAATTACATACATTTTAAAAAAAAGGGGGGCGGGGGGGGGGGGATGATGGGTTACTTACTTGGAAATTGAATGGTGGCTCGTGGGGCGTGGGGGTGCTTTCGATGTGGAGGGGGGGGAGACAAAAAACTAGAGAGAGAGAGAGTCGATGGGGGCAGGTGGGGCTGCCGTAGCCGGGGGGTGGGGGGAACAGTGAGAGAAGAGAGGAGAGTGAGGGAGAAATGGGAGAAAAATCTATTAAGTACTCCTTATATATATATACTTTTTTTGGAATGACCATGGTATTTTTAAAAATAGGTGCAACGGATATTATAATAAGTGAGGAGCGGTGCCTAAAGGATTTCCGATAAGATATCCGTGTATAATGCCGTTACAAAGAGAGTTACAATATGTGATATTTGTACTTAATATAAACATTGTATTGGTTGATCGTGTATAAAGCTGTTAAAAAGGGTATTCCAAATATAAAATTGACGTAAGTTTTGCGCCTCTCGCTCATAAAGTCGTTCCTAAAAGTATTCCAAATAATTAATTATTTTTTATTAAAATGTACAAAAGAAAATCCATACTGAACAATTTAATATTGTAGAAAAGTATCCATTGTGTGAAATAATACAATTGAAATACATAAAAAAAATTATAGTGGACATTGATATATGTTCACAGTATGCAATAAATTTGTATATTCATTAATATTAGGATTACATTGATGTAACTATCATCTTATATTTTTCAACTGCATGGATTAATCGGGCCATCAAAATTCAAATCAAACCATTAGATATAATAAAACTTACAGTAGAATACCAAAATTTTAGCCTTCTAGGTATACGGATGTTGAGATATAGTACCCAAAACATAAGAGTAATCATTTAAGACGGGTTATTGTTGAATTAGGCCAAGTGATTTCAAATCATACCGTATGATATGCTGACGGACACAATCTTATATATATAAATTGGGTGGGTTTTGTTTTGAACAAAGGATAATAAGTCCTCGGAAACGTACTTTCCTTGTCATACAAAATAATCCATCTTTTTCCGGTTTATTGGTTTTGTAATGAAAAGTATAGGGTTTTGTCACCTCTCCAACTATCTCCCCATTAGGCAGGATTTTAGTGGCCCAAGCGCTTATTTGTTGAGGAGAAACTAATCCAATTCGTAGCTGTTGATGTTTATACCGATCGATCATAGAAGAAAAATTCTGATTTATTCCGATTACCGGTGCTCGAATTTTAAGATATTGTAATTGTAAACATAGGTTTTTGAAATAGAACAAGGGTTGTAACGACTTTTTAAATAGTTCTACAATTTTAGTGTAGTACCGACTTTTGGTATTGCTTTTGTAACGGCCAACTGAATAAAAGGATTCTCCCCAAATTTTTTTATTTTTCCGCCATTAACATTACATGGACCGGCTTTTGTAACGGCCGCTTAAATTATGCACGTTACAAAAGTTCATTTCCCTGCACTTTTGCAGATGGCGCCAAAAGTTTGCCGCCATAATTTGGAACAACTATTGCAACTATTTGGTTTATATTTGACCGTTTCAAGTAAATATTTTTTTTTAAAAATAATTTTTTTAATTCAATATTGCAAAAATAAAATATTTCAATAGAAAATACTAGATTATGTAGCCACATATTCATCAATTTCATATCCTCGAAGCTATCTTCATCATCCTCATCTTCTTCATTATCTGTTTGACCACGTTGCGTCCGTGATATACCTGCACCCTATTGTTGTGCAACTAAATGATCAACAAATATTTGTATACCATTGGGATCATGGAAATAGTACATCTGACCGTCCATAGCAACTTTATGGACAGGTATGACCTCCTCCGACTAATATGCGATATCAGTTCACCGAGACTCATCAACTACTCTCTGAGCCTTGGTTTTGCAAACAACCATCCAATCCGCTTTTGCTCTTTTCATACTTCGGTACTCTGTGTAGTACACTTATACGGCTTGTTGTGCCAGTATGAATCATTCTTCCTTTTGGTATACTTTTTTAAAGTTTAAATCCATGAGGTGGTAACGGGCGTGTACCTTCATGCCTCTTACTGGATCGACCCAACGACAATTGAACACGACGTGCAAGTTCAGAATAAGTTGGTATGTCAATTGAATGATCTCTCCGATTATCCAATAAAAGTCATTATCCTCGTCTGTATACGATGAGCTTTTCACAAACACCCCAAAATTCATGGTTGACTTGCCGACGTTGTGACGTTTAGTGTGGAAATTGTAACCATTCACAAAGTAGCAAGGGAACGTTACCACCTTTGCATTGGGACCCCAATAATGACACTATAGAGCTCGTTATCTGTATAGTTCAACTCAAGATAAATCTGCAAGTTCATATATTACAATTTTGTATATAGCACAAGAATAAGTTTCTACATAATCAATTATAAAGAAAATGTCTAAACTAACACGTCGTTTGAATCAATCCTTGAAATTAGCTGATACAAGTTGATTAATAATCGGGTTGTCCGAATGGTGGTGCTGGTATATTTCATTCAAGAATGATCTGTTTGGAAATTCAGTTAAATTATAAATATATATATTTACACACACTTAATGTGTATGTTAAAATAGCAAAGTAGAAAAATAACAACTTACGCATAATATGGCCTAATCACCTCACACTTGCACAATATAAACGTCTCAATCATGTGGTGTTATGATCCATTGGGCCATCTCTTCTTGAGGCCCTACTAGCTCGGCCAGGGTAGTTGAAAGATAGACCGCCGGATTTTATCTTCGTTGCTCTTGAGATCATCGTTCCTATGGGGCATGCTTCGTGGGAAAGAATGTCCAGCTCAAAGTAGTGGGAAGAAAATAAGCCGATTTTTTCGATAACATATACCTCGGCAATGGATGCCTCGATATGTGCTTTGTTCTTCACTTTTTTCTTCAAGTCAAGTAGGAACCTTTCAAAGGGTACATCCACTTGTATTGCACTAGCCCCCCAACGAGCCTCGTATGGCAAGTGAACAATGAGGTGCTGCATTGAGTCGAAGAAAGCTAGAGGAAATATCCTCTCAAGATGGCACATGATGACAACAACAATGTGTTCGAACTCATGTAGCTTGGTGACATCAAGCATGGTCGAGCATATGCTCTGGAATAATATACTTAACCTCATTAATGTGCTCCATACATGCTCGAGAAACATCTCACAAAATCGAGATTAATTTTTGCATGAATATGTGACAGTCGTGGCTCTTCATGCCGTGCATCATCAATTTCGTCATGTCGATACACCGGGCAATGTTTGAAGCATATCCGTCGAGAAACTTAAGACCATGAACCCATTCACATATCCTTCTCTTCTAATCCTTCATACGGGTATAGACCGCTTCGGGCATAGAGTTTGGTCTTTGTTCGTCCAACTCAAGCTCCGGCCGATCCCATATGATCTTCAAGTCATTTCGTGTATTCAAATTATCCTTCAATTTTTCCTTTATGTCCATCACGGTATTGAATATATTGTCAAACATATTTTTTTCAACGTGCACGACATCAAGATTATGTCGGATCAGATGCGTTATTCGGTATAGAAGATCCCAAAAGATGCTTCCTTTGTGCAATTGTGGTTGCCACCATAGCAGGAGGGGAATGCCAATGGTTTTTCAACTGCAGGACTGATGTCTGCAACACAATTGCGAATCTGCTCAACTGTTAGCCTCAGACATGCAATCTTATATTCTGCACAATTCTTTGTAAAGACTTTCTTGATCTTTTGGTAGGGATGATCCTCCAGGAAAAACTGTGTATACCAGTCAAAGTAGCACGCCTTCCTACCGTGTTGCAGATGGAATACCTGTGTGTCATCCATACAAATTGGACACCCCATAATACAGGCGGTACTCCTTCTAGATGTCATCCCATAAGCGGGTAGGTCATTAACAATCCACATCAATGTCGCCCGTATAACGAAATGCCTGGTTCATAGCATTGACGTACGTTCAAACACCCACATAACATAATTTTAACAACTTTTCGATTAATAGCTCCAAGTACACATCGATCAGACGCTTCGGATATGGTCGCTCATAAATATGGTCGTCCGTCTGGATAGCCACCAAACTAGCAACTGATGCCAACTAAGATTGAAAAAGCTTATAAGGTTAATCAATCACCCTCTAAATATAAGTACAAATTGAAAAAAAGTTGCAAACAACCAAAAGAGTAAACCCTTTGTCGCCTGGGATGAAAAATATAATTTTGTTTAATAGTATACAATCTTGTTGTTTCAGGTCATGCTCTCAAAGGCATTCTATCATGCACCAAGTTCAAGACATGACACGACAATATCACTAAATTTGGACAATTTAGTGATACTAGACGAATAAATAGACTATCTCAAAATACCCATGACTTTTTTCTTGGAAGCAAAATATAAACCATCATCTGGATAAGAGTAGTCAGTGTATCCTCCAATTCAAAAAAAATAAAACTAATAAATAAAATCATTATACATCCAAATCAATAGCACATAATGACTCTAGTAGTAAAAATATCTTTAGGAATTAAACTTCAATATAGTTACCAACCCCAGTACTATTCTTCATCCATCGCTTCCTCTAGATCATCTGCAAGTTTTATATGATAGAGAATTAGTGACTAATCGCCCAGTAAATAGCTTCCTTTCTATTGGCTTGAGCATGCACAATTACATAATATCATAAAACAAGTAAAATTTATTTATCAAAGGTTTCAAAAAAGTGAGTAGAAGAATAGTAGAGATATGAACTTGCTATGCATTTAGTTTGGTGCAGACGTGGCAAAACTATTATAATTTGACTAAACAAGATTTGTTTTATGCTCAAAAATATAAAAATCAACTAGTTTAATTAGTTAGTTCCTTAACTCTTGATCCACTTATCATGAGCAAGATGTCGTTTTACCCTACGACTAAGTCCCACTTAACACCAGTAGGCGGGTCAGAGCATGTTATAACAGCTATAGCCATGTCATATTTAACACCTATAGACGGGTCAGAAATGCTGTCAATTGTATAGTAGTGCCGCACTTAACACCAATAGGTGGGTTAGAAATTTTGAGACAAGCCCCTAAGCCCCAACTTGATCTTAATAAATTTCAAGTAATAATTTTATTTATAATACAACTAAATGGTAATAGAAAATTTCTACGATTTCAACAATAGATACATATATAAAATGAAGACATATTTATACACAATGCAAAAACACTCCTACGTATATAATAAGCATGCTCGAAATGAAGTATGTATACATATATAAAGAAAAGAGTTATTCAAGAGCAAAGTCCTTTGATTTGAATAGGAATTTTAAAACGAAAAAGAATAGAAAGGAAAATCCACTTGCCTATTTTGTTAGTTCGACCAAGTGAACCGTCTAGTCCTAATGACTCGTACATGTCCTAAAAATTAAATCTTATTATTATTATTATATCTATCGTATACATATATATAAAAATTGAAGAAGTCGTCACATCATCTGATAACTTTATATTATAGCTATTAGTATTATACCTACGTAAAATATGTACAGCAAACCCTCTCATAATCTAATAACTACAATACTTGCATTAGAAATGAACTTGTTAGTAAATAAATTAACAATGCAACTCAGACTCAAAATATCCGATTATTAACGGTGGTTGCTAGCAAACATAACAAACAAAACAAAACAAAGTCAGACGCAAAATTCCACCTATTCCTAAGCAAATTTTAGAGTTTTTTTTTTTAAGAAAAACCACCTAGAGGTGGGGGAGCTTTTCGGAGTCCCCAGTCCTTCTATATTAAAACCCACTATATAGTTACAGCGGGGAGAGCTACCTCCCTAAAATTTCTAGTAAAACTATAAATAAGGAGTACTACTTCCTTACAAATAGAGCAACAATAAACAAGGAGTACTACTCCATTACAACAAAAGACCCGAACAGGTGTCGTAGAGAAATTATGGCAAGTCAAAAAGGTTTTTGTTATCCCACCACTTCGTGGATCGCATAACACCTGCAAATAAATCTGTACAAAAAGGCCAAGCCAAAGTGTATGTAATGTTCCAAAAGGATAAAAAATGAACATAAGTATAACCGTGGAGAACATGTTTGTATGGCTAACAACCTTTAAACCTCTGGGAGGGGCTCATAAGACCTGCAAAAGATAAATAACAAACAACCAGATAAAGGAGATCAACAGAAGTGACAAATCCAAAAGGTAACTAGAGAAATATTGGTCCCAACGTCAACCAATATGGATGAGTAACCTCCTAGGACCCCATATAGGAACAAATAAAAAATAACACAGAAAAGCTCAGATAGGGCAACAAATAACAGCTAAGAACTAGTCAGTAATGAAATAACCTAATTTCATGAAAAAATATATTTAGCTGAAATTAAAGGTATTTAGTACTTCTGATTCTAATAGCAGGTAAGGAGCAGGCGTCAAGTCTAATCAAACCTTTAGGAATACCAGTGATATTATCAAGAGATAAAATGGTGAGATATTGGCTGAAACAGGCTTGGTTAGCAAAATAATCGGCCACTTGGTTACCCTCTCTAAAGATGTGTGATATCTTGAACTCAGTTTGGGATAGAAGATCTCTAATTTGTTGCAGCAAGTTTTGAAGGTGCCATGGCCCTTGGGGGGGAGAGGAAATAAGCTTGATGGCGATGCTGGCATCTGTTTCTACCCATATTTTTCTAATGTTGTTATCAATGCACAATTTAACACCTCTATGTATAGCATTTAGTTCTACTGCTGTGTTGGACATGAGGCCAAGATGTTCTTGGAATGCAAAGACAGTCTGACCAAGATGATTTCTGATGATGCCGCCTGCTCCTGCAATGCTTGGATTTCCTTTTGAGGCCCCATCCGTGTTCAATTTGAACCATCCCCTATCTGGCTTAATCCACTTAACAATAGAGATTCTGGATGATATCTTTTGAGGGGAAAGTGAAATTTTAAAAAGAGAGGCAAAAGATCTGTCCCCTTTCCAGTGTCTAGCTCTCATGAGGTTGGTTTTACCAAGCAGATGAAGATAATTGAGGGTTTGAGAGATAATACGATAAGCTTTGAAAGGAGCCCCCTCAAATATGGCAGCATTCCTACAAGTCCAAATGTTCCACATGATAAGCGGGGGAAGAATATCACTGATGTGAAGCTGATTAGAAATATTACTTCTCCAGGCTTGAAGGATCATGAAAAAATTATCCGTGACAGGAATATTGAGTTGAAATTTGGAGGCAAAGAAGCTCCAAACTTCAAGGGAGACCTTGTTATGAAGGAGAAGATGAGGGATAGTCTCCTCCTCCTTCAAACAACAAACGCATCTAGAAGCCAGAGAGATGCCCTTTTGTTTGAGTCTACTGTCGACTGAAATCCAGTTATGGAGGACTTTCCAAATGAAGATAGAAATAGTAGGCCTGACAAGGGGAGACCAGAGATTTTTGAAAATGGGAAGGGAAGGTTTGTGATCTCTACTCATCTCCCGAGCTGATTTGGTAGAAAAGGAATCGTGTGGGGATGGTTTCCTAATGCATAAAATCTTGATGTTGAGGATTAATGGGGATCTACAAAATAAGCTCTATGATATGCTGAGGAATAGCCTCCTTCAATTTACCAATATCCCATGTGTGGTTGTTCCAGAAGTTATTGACCAAGGCATTGGATGCTCTGTTGGGGTGTATGAGGGAATGAAGGGTGCCAGCAGGGAGCCAACAATCATACCAGAAAGATACATTACCAGCTCCAAGGCTCCAAAAACTGTTCTCCTGAGAGATAGATTTAATGCTACAAATTCTTCTCCAAATGTTAGAGTCCTTCGGTTTAGCTTTAGTAGAGGCAGGAGTAGACTTTTTACAATATCTACTGATAGTAAAGTTGGCCCATAGAGAATTGTTTTGTCTCAGCCGCCACCAGAGTTTATGGGTAAAGGCTGTGACGGTATCCCTAATGTTTCTGATACCCAAGCCCCCTTCTTCACAAGGATAGCATATGAAAGCCCATTTAGTCGAATGAATTTTCGTGTGGTCAGTAGTGGATCCCTAAAAGAATTTGGCAAAAAGTTGTTCGATTTTCTGCAGAGTGCCAATAGGAGGACTCAAAACTTGAAGAAGATAAACAGGCATAGAGGACAGGACATTTTTAATAAGTTGAAGCCTGCCCCCTTGTGGAAGATGGTTATGATCCCATCCACTGATCCTGTTTCTGATTTTCTCAGTAAGAGGTTCAAAAGAATTTTCTTCTTATGACCTTTATGCAGTGGAGCTCTAAGATATGTGATAGGAAGACATTTGAGGTTGAAACCAGTAATGGATTTGATTATGTGGGAAATGTTATTAGGTTTCTTACTAGGGATAAAGAAGCTCTTGGAGTGATTGATTTTTTGGCCAGATTAGTCCTCATATAGCTCATGGAATTGCATCAGTTTGGTCAGAGAATGTTCTTCACATCTGGTGAAAATGATGATGTCATCCGCATAGGCCAGGTGAGACACTCTAGCTTTATAGCCCGTCTGATAGAACATATCAGGATTTTGAGTGAAAAGGTGATTAAGCCGTCTGGAAAGAGCCTCTGCAGCAAGGATAAATAAAGCAGGGGAAATTGGATCACCTTGTCTAAGGCCTTGAGATGATCTGAAGAAACCAGATGGTTCTCCATTAACCAGAATGGTGAACCAGCAATGTTCAATAGCATGCTTGATGAGGACAATAAATCTGAAAGGAAAACCCATCTTCTCTAGAATCACATAGAGAAATTTCCAGTTCACCCTGTCATAAGCCTTAGTCATATCCAATTTTAAAATAAGATTCGCTTTGCTATGACTCATGTCAAGATGATGTGTCATTTCGTGGGCTAGAAGGATATTGTCGGCAATGAGCTTACCAGGCACAAAGCTACTCTGAGATGGGGAAATGGGGTCAGGAAGAGCTTGGGAGATTTTAGTATAAAGAAGCTTGGACAAGATCTTATTGGTAACATTGCAGAGGGAGATAGGTCTGAACTCGGACCAGAACTGGGATGAGTCATTCTTAGGGATAAGAATGATAGATGTGGAAGAGAAGCTTCTGGGCATAGGGGTGCCCCTAAAAAAATCCACAACAGCTGCATTGACATCCTCTGCGATAGTATTCCAGCACGCTTGGAAGAATGCTGAAGAGAATCCATTAGGCCCAGCAACACTATCTTTATTAATACAAAAGACAACCTCTTTGATATCATCTTGGGAGGGTGGTTGACAGAGGTTAAGGAGGATATCTTGATGAATTCGAGGAAATTGGAATGAAAAATCATGAGGAAGAGAGGTGGCAGGGGTATCACTTAAGAGACTTTCAAAGAAGTGAACAACAAACTCCTTAATTTGAGCAGAGTCAGTGATTTCATGTTGATTATCCATCACTTTGGAGATTCTGGATTTCAACATTTTCTTCTTGACAGAGGCGTGAAAGAATTTCGTGTTTCTTTCTCCTGCTTCAAGCCATTTGCAATGGCTTTTCTGCCTCCAGAACTCAGATTCAAGTTTAAGTGCATGGACCAAAGTAGCATTATGTTTGTTTAGGTTGGTCAAATTTGCTTCGGAAGGCAAGCTATCAAACTGCTTCTCTGCTTCATTAGCAGCAGCCTTGGCTTGGTCAACTAGAGAGAAGATATTGCCAAAATAATCCTTGTTCCACTGCTTTAGGTGATCCTTCAGCCTATATAGCTTTTGTTGCAACCTATACATACCATATCCCTAGATCGAGGCACCCCAGGATTGTTTAACCATGTTTTGGAAGTCGTGGTGCATAATCCACATATGCTGAAACCTGAAAGAAGAGGGAACTTTGTCCTCTGTTCTAGTGGCAGTAATTAACAGAGGTTGATAAGCTGATAGTCTTCGAGGGAGATGTGAAACTTTGGTGGAATTGAATAGTTCAGCCCATTCTTGAGAATATAAGACTCTATCTAAGCGCCTCCAAACCCTTTTGTTAGTCGACGTGAAAGGCTCTCCTTCAAATCCTGCATCAGTTAAACCACTATCCCAGACCATATCATTAAAGTCCTCAATAGAGCCCAAGCTACTAATAGTGCCCCTGGATTTTCATGGGTATGAAGCATAGTGTTGAAATCTTCTCCAACAATACAAGGTACCTTGTTGGGGACAGTCTTTTAAGCTCTTCCCACAAGGCTCTCCTAGGATTCCTGTTAACATTTGGCATATACAAAACTACAAAAAATGTCCTTTTGAAGAAGTATAAAACATATTTTAACATGAAGTAATTGATTAGTGTTCTGTACCACCTGAACATCAAAACCAACCTGAGCGAGACACCAGATTTTGTTAGAAATGTTAGAAAAAACGGAATGAAAACGAAACCTGTGAATGAAAGAAACGTCTTGAATGTGAATAAAAGGTTCCATTAAAACCAAAATATGAGTTCTATGAGTTAAAAGCATGTCAAAGAGAACTTTCTGTTTATCTATCTTACCAATACCACGAACGTTCCAAATCATAATTTTGGTCATTTAAAATTGTAAAGAGGAAGGGGAAACAGACCTGGTGTGCCTTTTAGGGAGGGTCCTAGTAGTACTGTTACCTTTGTTGTTTTTACTTTTGCCTCCACCTTTTCCTATTTTAAGAGAGCTATTTTCAATGGAATTGTTTCTCTTTAACTTGTTACACATAGTAGAGTCTTCCAAAATGGGCTCCTAGAGGTTAGATTCCAGTGCTATGTCATTGGCCATTTGATAGATCTCCTATTCTCTTGCTTGTACTTGTGGCTGGGGCTCAGTGTCAAGCTCCAGAAGTGAGTTACTGTCATCCAGGCTTTGAAATCTGTTGTAGATTGGTGTGACTGCCTCCTCTTTGTCACTACTTTCTTTGGTGTCCTGAGCCTCACTTTCGCTAGTTTTTTGGGTAGCTTGAATATCAATGATATCCATCTCAGAAAGAAACTTATTTCTTTGTTTATGGTTGCTACATTCTCCTCTTAAAAGGATTCTAGTTCCTGTTACCTTTGTTGATGTGCAACCCTTGTCATCACTTTTTGGTGTCTTCTTAGCTTTTCCTCTGGATTTCAGCTTGCTTGTGGAACTTAGTTCATGGCTTTCAGTATTCCACTCCCTGTCCAATAATTCTGCAACTAAGGCATCCTGCAAGTTGAAGTTGTCCATGTTGTCTATGCCGTTTTCTCCTTGAGGCGTCAAAGTAGTGTGGGAGGTGCGTCCCTGTATGGCAGCTCCCTGATAAGTTTCAGTGTTTGGAGTTCCTGTGTTGTCCATCTTTAAGTTTTCCTATTTTCCATGGCTCTGAATTTGTTCCGCTTGATTGTCATTCTCGTGTTGATCTTTGTTCCCCTTTTCTGGCTCGTCAGCTATTGAACGTTCCGCTTCTTCAGCGAGAAGTGGTGCTTTGCTTCCTTCCGAATTTTGCTCGGCAGTAAGACGGCCTACTGACATAGTCATCTTTTTACCTCTATCACGGGCTTGTTTTGTCTTAGTTGCTGCAAATTGTTGATGCTTAGGGTTGATCTTATAACGAGGTGGGGTTTAGGGGCATTACCTTTCGAAAAACAATCAAAATCCTTATGTCCCACATGCTTGCACAGAGAACAATATTCAAGTAGATATTCAAAAACAACTTTCTGTACTATGGTTACACCATTAATATGCAAGTCAAATTCTTCAATAATAGATTTTAACAGGTCTATTTCCACACAGACCCTGGCTTGTGAAAGTTTAGACTTGTTAAGAGTTAAAGCATCAATTTGTAAAGGTGAACCAACCATGCTAGCAACAGAAAAAAGAGCTTCCTTACGAAATAAATGAGCAGGGAGTTCAGAAAAGCAAACCCAAAATAGGAAAGACAGATGATTCTTGCGTCGGAGTAAATGTAGGTGTCCATTTGAAAATTCTCTTTGGGAAGCCTTGAAGAAACCAAATGCGCCGTAGCCACAGACGAGAGTAGTCAGACTCGCTTGAAAGGGAGATAAGAGTGTGTTTGGAGTTGATCATGCTGACTGTAAACGCGCCTTGAATGCCCATCTAGCAATAAGCTGATGCATTTGACTGTAAGGGGGTGCTCTATGTGAAAATTTTCCAACAAGGAAAAATCGATAAGGCGTCGCGAGCTCCTCCATCTCAGCATCTTTGAATGAGAGAGTTGGCCGGCCTTGGTTAACGGACTTGATACCGAGTGGTTGGGGGTTATGATCGGCCAGAAAAAATTTTCTGAGATCAGAGGGATGTTTTCTGAAAAATTTTTTTGAAAAAATTTCATGCCGAATTGGCAACAATTTCAGCAAATGATTTAAAAAGAGGAATTGATTTCTGCTGCTCGATCTGTTTCTGCATAATAGGGGGCAATTTCTGAGTTGACTCGTCGAAGTTGGAACTGGACTCGTCCGAATTGGCAACCAAGGCCTCCATAGGCGTCGAGGTTCCGTTGGTGGAAGCTGATCGGAGGGGCTGGTCAGCCATGCGAAGGCAAGTCCACTGGTGTTCTCCGTCAGCCAGCGCTCGTCGGATGGCGGAGAAGGGATGCGCAACAGGCGGCGTTTGGGAATTTCGTGATCGTCGGGACGGCGCCGGAATTTGAGAAAGACGGTGGTGAGTCGAAAAAGGGGCGAAAATCGTGTCCTTCGGCTGGCGATTGGCGGCGCGTCAGGGCTAGGTTCCGGGCACGCGCAGCACGGCTGGATAGATCGTCGGACGGCGATTCGGGATCTATTGCGCATGGCCGGAAATGTGCCGGAGAAATTCTGACGGTCGGCCGGCCGCGCGGCGGAGCCGCGGCGGATACGGTGGCAAGCGTCGACGGCGAGGTGGAAGATCTCCCAGCTCAGTCTCTCGGCTCAGTCTCCCTCCTCCCTCAGCTCCGTTTTAGTCTCTCAACTCCGTCTCCAGGCAGTTGTTCAAGCAAATTTTAGATTTGAATTACAAAAAATGCAAGTAAATTTCCTGTTACAAACTTTTATCCATTTTATACTTGATTCAACATATATATATATCCACGTGTATGTTGAATGAATTGAAAGATGCAATTGAATTTTTTGAGAGCAAGTTTAAATTCCTATGCAATGTTTCTGATAACATCTTCAATGAAGACATTCTGAGCATTATAAGAAGATCCACCTTCCATTAAAGTCATCCTGCTTTTGTTCTTCATCTCCTTCACCTTCTGCCTCACCCCACTTCCACTCTCTGCCGCCATCAGCCCCCTTATCGCTGCCTCTATCCCCTCCGCCCACACAATTTCCGGCGGGTTCTCTCCCCGAAAGTCCTTCTTGTAGTCTATCCTGATCGCCTCGGCCATCCCCAGCTCCTTAACCAACTGAAAAGCATTCAGCTGCTGCTCAGCATACGGTGGAAACGTAGCCATTGGCACGCCAAAACACACGCTCTCCAATGTCGAGTTCCAGCCACAATGCGACACAAAACCCGCCACAGCTTGGTGGGACAGCAGTGCCACCTGCGGGGACCATTCAATCACTTTCCCAACCCCTTCAGTCCTCTCCAAGAACCCTTCTGGTAGCATTTCATTAAAATCTTCATATTCGGTCAGCAATTGCATCACTCCCTTCTGTCCTGGCTTTCTTAAGGACCACAAGAAACGGCTACTACTGTGCTCCAGTGCCAACGCGATTTCTTTCACATGGGCTTCCTCAAAACTCCCTATAGTCCCAAAGCACAAGAATACAACTGAGTTTTCGGGCTAATCGTGTAGAAATTCATATTCAAAGCAAGAGAAAACAAAAACAGCAATTGGGAGGAAAAGGTGATCTCCATTTCTGTGAAAGAATATCTCAGCAAAACTGTTAACTCAAGGAAGAAGACGATACTTACAATATATATACACTGGACAAGTCAACCAACTACCAATAACAGAATAACAAACTAATAGCACGTGTAACTACTTGGCCCAATGAAAAAACGAATAAATGATGACGCAGCATCCGCGTAAGCAATTTAAACAACAGTAAAAGAAACGCATTTAAGTAATGTGACTATCTTCAACCTTTGTCCAGAAGCCCGATGTCTTCTTCCTCAATATCAAGCTGCTGCCCCTGTTCAAGTTGCTGCCCCTGTTTCACAGTCTGTTGTTGCTGCAACTCAGAATGCTGAGGATGATGAACTCCAATAGCCCCCCCACAAGTGGGACTGGGATCAAACGAGACAAGTCCCAACTTGGAAATAAGGGATAAAAATGGTTTCAGTGGTATAGACTTAGTAAAAACATCGGCCAGTTGCTGAGAACCAGGAATGAAAGAAGGGGAAATAAACCCGTCCTTATAAGCATCTCAGACAAGATGACAATCTAACTCAATGTGTTTCGTCTGCTCATGGAAAACCGGATTTGCCAGGATGTGCAGAGCTGCTTTATTATCACAGAACAAATCAATCGGAAGCGTAACAGGAATATCGAAATTAGATAATATGTAAGAAACCCAGCGAAGCTCACAAACAGTTGACGCCAAGCTTCGATACTCAAATTCTGCAGTCGATCGAGAAATAGTGGATTGTTTCTTAGTCTTCCAAGACACCAATGCATCACCCAAGAAGATGCAATAACCCGTGAGGGAGCGCCTAGAATCCAAACACGAGGCCCAATCTGCATCACAGAACGCACGAAGATTAAAAGTATTTGCAGCAGGAAAATAAAGACCTTTCGACGGACTTCCTTTCAAATATCGCACCACATGTAAGGCTGCTTTCCAGTGAGAATCAAGGGGATGATTGAGATATTGACTGAGCTGTTGTACAGGATACGAAATGTCCGGACGTGAAAAACCCAAATAAAGCAATCTACCAACAAGTCGCCTATATGAATCAGGCCGAGAGAAGGGAGAACCTGAACCTGCAGCCAATTTCAAACCAGCAGGAAAAGGGCTCTATGCAGGCTTTGCTTTAAGCAAACCAGTATCTTTTACAATGTCTAAAATGTACTTAGTCTGAGCAATGTACAGACTTGAAGATCCTCGTGCTATTTCGAGGCCAAGAAAATATCTCGCATCTCCCAAGTCCTTAATAGTGAACAATTGATGAAGGTATGATTTCACCTGAGCAATGTCATCAAGAGATGGTCCCGTGATTAAAATGTCATCCACGTATACAAGCAACGCCATCAGTCCGGAAGAAGATTGCTTCACAAACAAACAGTGGTCATGAACGGATTGAGTGAAGCCATAAGTGGTAAGCTTCAAGGTGAACTCGGCATTCCATTGCCGTGAAGCCTGTTTTAAGCCGTATAACGAATGCTGCAACTTACATACCATATTAGAGGTACCTCATAGCCTTCAGGGGGCAGCATATAGATGTCCTCCTCAAGATATCCGTGGAGAAATGCATTGTTGATGTCAAGCTGCTGGATGGGCCAAGCATGAGCAGTAGCAATGGCGAGAAAAATGCGAACTGTCACCGATTTCGCAACAGGCGAGAAGCTGTCTGTGTAATCAATCCCTTCGATCTGATTGAACCCCTTTGCCACCAAACGCGCCATATACCTCTCCACAGTCCCATCTGCTCTAAGCTTGGTCTTAAAGACCCATTTGCAGCCTATAGCACGTTTACCAGATGGCAAAACAGAAAGCCTCCAAGTGTTGTTTGATTCTGGGGCCTGTAGTTCTACATCCATGGCGTCTCTCCACTCCGATACCGCACGGCCTCTGAAAAAGAAGTGGGCTCCTGCAACACAGATAGAGAAGCTACAAAAGACACATATGTGGAATCATGAGAATGCAGGACCTGAGGATGATGGGCAGAGCAAACGAAATCGTTCAACCAAGTAGGGGGGTGAGAGGCTCTACATGAACGCCAAAGAGGTTGTGCAGGAGTAAGAACATGTTCAGGAACGAAGGAAGCTGATTCAGGAGATGGATGTAATGTATAAGTATCTTGTTGGGTAGATATCTTCATAATCGACTGATAAGAAATCGATTTCAAAATCGGCCAACAGGATAAACTATTCTTACTGTCAGCTAGTAGAGATTCAATCGCATAGGATTCAACGTCGGAGGATTTGTACTTTGTTAGATCTTCATTCTGCTCGAACACAAGCGAGACGAGATGGTAAGCCAGGCCAAGTGCAGCGGCACCAGAAGTGAAGAAAGCGTAAGCCGGGAGGTTTAATTCGTCTGCGACTTCTATTAATTTAGTGCAGAACATGTCGAGCACAAGGCCTGCCACCTGAGAACCGGACAAACATGGCTATTTGATTAGATTCGAGACTATGTTTCTAATATGTGTAATTTGATTATCGATGAAATCAAACATTTTGGACAAAGAGGTATCGTCTAGAGTTGGGAGGTTTATGAACCGTAAACGCGAATCTGAGGAGATGTTTTTCGTGTAACTGTCGACAGCACGGTCTGTTGGAAGCATCATGATGAGTACGGTGATGGAGAGGCGGCCGTCGCGGTCAAGGAGGAGCTTGGCCATCTCCACGGTGGAGACGAGGTGGCTCAGCCCCGGAGAGGGGACGAATATCAATTCAGCGTTCTTCGTTCCCATGATCACTAATGGCTGTTTGCTTGGAGTTTGTTGATGGGATAAGATAAGGCGAGGGACTTCAGGTTGGCGTTGCCCGGCAGTTATATTTGTGCCTCTCTTTCCTATTACCTTTCTTTATTTTTTGTAAGATATCCAATAAATATTGTTGATTGGACTTAAGTAGCAACTAACTATTACATGTTAACCATCCCACAGAGTGGATTGTATTGGATTGGAATTTTTATTCTAAATTATGCTAATTCTTTCATTTCATGTAATATATACACATTATGTATACAAAAATCATATTATTTATTTTATTCAATAAAAAACTTTATGCATGTAATATATATATATATATAAAGATAGAACATAATTCAAAATAAAAAATTCATGAAGAAATTGTAGTATTAGTGCTGTGCTGCACAAGATTTTGTAATAATCTTACAAGAAATGAAGTGATTCTATATCAAAAATTAAGAGATCAACTGTAATAATTAATTCTAACAAAGAAAATATATATATATACTATTTCTAATTCCTCTAAACTACTTAAACGCTGAATGATATATCTAACTAAAAGATAAGGCTTTAAAATAATTTTGGTCCCATAGCTTTAGGGTTTTCCCGTTTTGGTCCTTTAAGTTTTCGGTTTCCTATTTTGGTCCTGTATCTTTCAAATCTGTTCTGTTTTGGTCCTTCAGTCAATTTGTAACCATTTTGCCCTTCTTAAGAAAATTGAATATAGTCCATACACATGTCTTAGTTTGGCCCATCATGCTTTCGAAATAAAATTAAGCCTCCCTAAATTCATATCTTGGTTTGACCACCTTGCTTCCAGGTATTCCAAGTCCTCGATTTTACGGACTTCTTCCAACCATACAACCGCAGCTAATGGTTCGCAGAACTTGGCTCCTTCAATAACAAAACAGCACAGCCCTATTTCGTTTCCTAACTTAGAGCGTAAAAGATGTTTCAAAAGAGGGACTTAATAATATTTTTGGATAAACAAGTGGAATAGAAGTCTTTCTTTATTGAAGAAATATATGAAATATTACATAGATACTATTTCTCCTTTGGATGAGACAACTGTTTAGCCTCTCATAGGATAGAGGACTAGACTCATTGGGGAAACCCCCATGAACTGAAAGATTAGAATCCTAGAAAGATTGAAAACACTCAGAACTATAATGCTTTGAAGAGTAGGAGAGATTTTTTCTGATGATCCCCTTCTGCTTCATTGCATCTTTATTTATAGGCGTCCGCGGACTTGAAATTCGGACTCCAGACTTGTTTTGTGATGACGTCATTCCATTCGTCATCGCCTTGTGATTTCCAGCTGTCGGTCATAATGATTTGTCGGTCACATGATTTCCAGCTGGCTGCTTTGCTGACTGTTGGCCTTTGTTGTTTTCTGCCGATAGTCTTATACTCTCGATTTTTTACATCGTTTAATTTTTACTTCTTTTGGTAAAAATTTTTCCCTTTCCCTTGTCTTGGTCCGGTTCGGGTTTGTTTTTTGTGATCCGAATCTTTGTCCCGAATAGGGGCTTTCCTTATTTCTCGCAGCAAGGGCACAAATGGTTATGCCATTACCCAACATTGCATGTCTTCATCCTTGTGGTTTCGGTTGCTGGCAGCTTATTTTCCCAGATTAACATCCTCTTTTTCTCGAATAAGCTTTCAGCGAACTCCGTGCTTTTTCCTGTCATGGAATTTAACAGGAGTGATCCATTCACTTTATTTGAGAAAATCTTGAATGGATACTTGACTTTGTCCATCTCTATGAGACAGACCCATAATCCCCAAGCTCTCCTGGTAGAGATACTATCTTCACTAATGGCTGATACCAAGGGAGCTTCTCCTGAGGCAACTTTGATTTTGTTGAAAGCTACCATATCTGGCCTTTGCAGCTTCATGAAATGGAATGCTGGATGAGACCCCTTTCCTGCAGTTCCTGGAGCTACTGAAACAAATTTTATCTCCAAAATATAGCCTCTCTTCACGTGGGGGTTGTTTTGCCATGAATCAAAGACCGCCCACTAATCCACTTCGAAAGTTTTAAGATTTTCGAAAAACGCGGTGACATAGTATGAACTAAAGCAAGGGCTCCAAAATCATACCATTCTCTGACATCTTCTGGTTTAGACCCTTCTAACATATAGACGCTGTTATATTTTTTGGACGTTTTGATAATGGTCTTGCCTAGGTTCACTCCTTTGCGAAAAATTAATTTTTCCCACATACGCTAATAATCCTGCCAAGCAGAAGAAGATATCAATTCGTTAGTATTAGCCTTAGAGATGCCTGTCATCGGCCTAAGACTAATCTCTCCCTCCTTAACCCCAGAGGTGCTGGGTTAACTTGAATCAACAGGAATTTGCACTTCCTAAGACTCAATTGTTGCCATTTCACCAGAGTCTGGTGATGGCCTTGTGCAATCGGTACTTGGATCCGACGCTACAGGTCTAGAGTCCTGTACTCTAAAGGCATATTTTGGGCCATGCTCCCTCAACTCGTGAGTCATCCCCGAAGGTGACGCCTTCCGAATTGGTTCTCGTAGGTCGTTCCATAGCGAGGTGGATGCTAATAAGAAACTCCTTATTGCGACCTGGACAGTGTCTAGATCGGCTCTTTGAATTTGTTCGGCAACTTGGGCATTAACTGCTAGCTGTCCGAACTTTTTGTCAAGCTCTTCGAGGTTTTCCCGAAGGTGCCTGAGTCTCAACTTGATGGAGTTTGCTTCAGATGCCTTCATCTCTCGTCAGGAAATTTGCAAGAATATTTTCTTGAGATTTTATAACGATAATATTTTAACAATAATATTGGCATTCAGCTTGCCATCTGATAATACGAGCTTTCTCTATTTTTTATTCTAATTTATTCTTTAAGAAAGTTTTGAAATTAGTATTATCAACCTTTAAAGTAAATTTTTTAGCAAGTAAAAATAAAGGCCATTTTTTAAAAGCCTTCCAAACAGCAAAGAATTCTTTCTCGTTGATGTGCCAAACTTTGGCTTATTGTTATGAGAACAACCCTCCTGTATATCTACAAGGTTCTTCTCCTATAGTTGTCTTCTTCATGAGCACTGCTGTCCATCTGTAATCATTGGCATATGTATAGACTACCAATTCATCCACGTCCTACGGTATAGCAAGTTTTGGCTGGTTACTGCAAATCTGTTTCAGCTCACGAAACCTTTTTGTGTGGATTTCTTCCCATTTCCACTTTGAACTCTCCGTTTCTTTCAAGAGTGTTTGGAAATCCTTTCTATATCTTGCAAGATCCTTAATGAAGATTCCTGTAAAATTAACAACAATCAAGAAGCTCTGTAGATGCTTCTTGTCTTTGAGCACGTCCGGAAAATTGCGAATTTTCTCCACAATATGCTCCTGTAACTCAATCCCTGTTTCGTCAATAAGAATTCCTAGAAACTCAATTTTATTGACAGCAATAGTAGCTTTCTTTACAGAAAGTACTAATCCTTCTCTATGGCATGCATCGAAAAATATTTCAAGATGTTTAATATATTCTTTCATATTTTTGGATGCAATTAGTATGTCGTGAATATAGACAAACATTAACTCAAAATAATCTTTGAAAAGATTATCCATTTTTCTTTGAAATATCTGAGGTGCATTAGCTAAACCCATTGGAAGCACATTCCAGATATACTGTACCTGTGGTGTGGAGAATGCAATAAATTTCTTTGATTCATTCTCCATCTTAATCTGATAAAAACCAAATTTGCAATCGAATTTAGAGAACACTTTTGCCCCTTTAATGCAATCAATTAAGTGTTCTCTACTAGGAATTTAATAACCATCAAATTCTGATATCTTATTAATACCTTGATAGTTAATAACCAACCTGGGTTTACCTCTCTTATCTCACTATGGTTTCTTACTAGAAATCCAGGGCTACTGTAGGTAGAGACTCCTGGTTAAATGAGTCCAAGACTGATATGCTTTTTGATTATCATCTGCATATCCTTCTTATCCTCCATGTTCATTTGGATAGGTTTGTATCGAATATACTCATATTTGCATTCATCTTTGACCTTCAGAGTAACTTCGATCTTATTCCTATCCCACCAAGCTACAGGATTTTCACTGAAGTTCCTCTGGATAAGCCTTTTGGATTCTCAAGAGAAAGCCTGCTCTCTTCACTGATGTCCAGCGATTTCATTTCCAGTAGTGCTTCGTTAAGGTTCAAAATTTCCTCCTCGGATTCCTTATAGAAGCTATCGCTGTCTATGAGCCCCTGTTGCCTGAAAGACAAAAGGACCTTACCTTTGCTTCCCCACGGTTTATGATCTTCGAAGAAACTTAACCCCAAAGTCATACTCCCATTTTCTCGTCCTGTAACTAAAATTTCATGGCCTGCTATTTCTAGCTTGCCTTCATATTTTCCAACAACAGGTTGCTGCAAGTGATATAAGTCATCACAAGGGAAATAATTCTCTTTCTTAGTAATGTCAAATATTTGTATTTCTTTCCATCTTCAAGGCATCTAAGTTTTACGTTATGTACCCTAATCTCTTGAGGAGTTAAATCTTTTAAGAATTCTTTCTCCTTTCCATTGTAGCCTATAATCCTATATTCTGAAAAGGACATCCGACTACTAAACTCAGTCTTAGGGCTAAGTGTTCCATCTAAAACTGGGTGATCTTTTATAACAATATCAACACCACCTATTCTAGGTATTCTAATAGGATCTGGTGTTATCACCTTGGCGAATTCCTCGAAAATTCTAGGAATCTCAATATACTCTTTCCTAAGAAATAAGTCTGAATGATGCATATTGGAAAGGGCATAAGCTATTATATAAGTTATAGAATATGGTCTATTTCCTTCTTTCATTAGATCTTTTCTTTTGAAATCTATGAAAGGTTAAGACTCTACTACAATCTTGGTTTGCTAGGTTGTATGCAATCCTAGAATGAATGTCAAACATCAATTTTCCTGCATACAAATTTCCTATCATTGTTCCAAGACAATCATCTCTCAAGTTATTGATTCTTCTATCCATTATCAATAAATATATTTCTGAATCAATTTCCTCCTTAAAAGTTGCTTTTATTACTACTTCAACAGTTTCTATGTGAATCCATTTCATAGTATTAGCTACTTCTTCTCTAAGCTTACTTAATTCTTCAAGAATTTCTTCTTTAGAATCCATTGTATCTCCATCACGTTATCAGTAAGTTCCATAGGTATAGCAAACTCACCTGAACTTACTTTATAGATTATGTGATGCTTCCTTTGGTTCAGTCCTATCTGGTTCAGGACTTTCCCAATCCCTCCAATCCTAAAATCATCGTATAGGCTGAGGTTGGAATCTTGTTGCAGGATTCTTTTCATGGTATTGTTTGACACCGCCATTCTGGAAAAGAATCCTGATAGGTTTTTAGAAGTTTAAAGCCTATCTCCCTCGTTGTAATTATTCTGACTCGGTTGAAGATCCATCCGATTCAGTCTCTATTTCCTCCTCATAGACGCTTTCGTCTAAAGGAAGATCTTTGAATTGGTAGATGGGTACCAAGTCGCCATAGTAAACTGCATCTAGGATGTCATCCGTGGCTCAAATTTTCTCGATTCACCATGTTTCTGTGGGCAATCGGGAGATATATGTCCTTTTTCTCCGAAGTCCAGCAATTGCAGTCTTTGAAACTTTCATTCGCTTGGGTATGGGCCCGTCTGAAAGTTCTTCTTGTAAGGGTTCTTCCTGTGGATCTTGCATCTGTTCGTATGGATCCTTGGGATGAGGCCCTTGTTGGTCCTGTTCTTTGTGCCGATTTGTATGTTCTGGCTTTGGACTTGGACCACCATGATATCCATCGGGAAAAGGTTCTTCTGGAACTCCTGGGGTAGGAGTCACTATTTTGCTTCCTCCTTTTCCTCGGCTCGCTTGATTCTCCTATAATAGTCGAAAAATCGTTGTTATCACAACAGAGAGGTGTTCGTTTGATTTTACCTCTCAGTCTTTTCATATTCTTCTGGATGGATGCTTGATAACACCAATCCTTCAGTTTGTCTTTAAGGAAAGACATTCTTCCCGCCACTGAATCCAGCTGTCCTTCAGGTACTTTGTATGATTGGATAAACATTTCCCTACTGCTACTTCCGTTGCTACTCCACTCTAGAAGAAATATTTATGAAACCAATAGATGTATTAATCTAGTGTGCAAATACTCCTAAGTTTAAGGCTAAAGAGAGCCTATGGATATTCTCTAGCTTTTTCTGTTCTACTTCCTCTGAAGGATCCATCTCCGATGAAGTGTATCTTGATAAGTCTTCCTAGCCGGTCCGCTATCGCTCCTTTTAAGTCTCCGGCAAGGACGTTGGCTTTGGTATCTTCTGGGGTATTATCCCATCCGATTTTCATAGATCCCTCCAAGCTCAACTCCACAAGCTTTATGAAGTTTTCTTTGTCGAGCTCTAGGGTAGTTTCTGCTATCTTGATTGCTGCAATCCATTTGTCTATCAATTTCTCGGTATTTCGGAAATCGATAATGTATAGGTTTAGTATAGCGCCATATGGATGTAAGGGCTGGAGCATGGTCCTTGCCCAAGGTGTATTCTCCGGTACTCTTTTTGGATTTCTTCCTGGATTTTCTTTTAGCTTGGTTCCTACAAACGTTGGAGTGGAATTAGTGTGAAAATCCGCACTTTCTCTCATCGGTTGATCCTGTGGAGGATCATTAGAACATGTACTTCCCTCCGGCGGTGGTAGTGCTGGAGTGATCTCATTTATTTGGATATTGACTAAATCCACGATCCGGAGTTGGGAAAAGGATTCCGACAATTCTTGTAGATCTGATAGATCTGCTTTCATTACCTCCATTATTTTATAGACCTGATAGATGCGATAATCAAATCTTCTCCAGACTTTGGCTTTGGAATCTCCGTGGCCTTCCCTTTCTGGTATAGAAGAGGTACTGTTCCAAGGGGGTCCCTGATTCGCTCTTGTCTGGATTTAGATGTCTCAGGGCTCTCTCGTTGGTTTCTCTTTAGATCTGTAATTTCTTGTCTTCATATCTGTAAGATCCTTGTGTAGATCAGGATGGATCTTAAGGATCTCGTCCACCTTTTGGCTCAAAGATTCTATTTTTATAGGTATATGGATTAACCTATATCCATAGTTTTGAACCGTCTTTTGTATCTCTATCAGATCTTGAGAGATCTTAGATGTATCCGGCTCGAGTTCCTTCCAATCAGTCATAATTTTTAGAACTGAAATTATGTAGGAATTTACCCGTTCAGCTTCTCCTAGTTGGGATTCTACCATGGACTTCAGTGGAGTGTAGACGCCTCACTGCATTCCCTGGTAGCACTTGTCGAACTTTAAAATTTCTCAGCCATTCTTTCTCCTCTTCCAGCATGAGAAGTCTTGGATCAGTCCTCTTGGGACCGTTGTAACACTTGTCAAGAATTTCCACAAGAAATTCTCTTCTCTGTATTTACAAAATCTGGAAATATTCCCTGTTTTCAGAGTAACTCGAACTTTCGTTTGGTTCCATTTTCTCTTAAAGAGTCTCCTCCATTAGTGGATAAATAATATCTGAATGTAATATAATCATATATTTCTTCAATAAATCTAGGCTCTGATACCATTCTAGGCGATCATGGGCGAAAATATGCATAAAAATGCAAGAATAGTGAAAAATGGACTAAAAAAGTAGTTAGGGGTAAAATGGTCCAGAATTTAGCCCAACTCTGCGCAGATTCCTTTCAGATTCTGTCAGATCCTATCGGAGGACCAAAATTGAGCGGTTTTGAAAAGTTACGGGACTAAAATGGGATTGTAAAAAGTTAAAGGACTGAAATAGAAAATGACCCAAGTTGGGGACTATTCTTGCCTTTAATCCAAAAGATAAATAGACAAATAATATTGAACATGTTTAATTTGCTATAAAAGATCTTAAATATTTATCAAAAAAATTACTAGGGCAGAGTAAAATATAAAAAGAATAGCATATGAGTAACATGTAAATACTAATCCAAACTTTAAAAAAATAAATATATAATATCGAATGAATATCCTTAATTTTATGAAATTAAAAGTTTCGTTGAAAAACTTAAATCAGGTGGCTTTTTGACTAATTGATTTTATTTTTATATTAACATTCGATAATTATTTTTAGATTATAAATTTTTTAATAATATAATGGACATATTTTACCCTGAAAGAGTTCTTGAGGATGTACTTGTGCAAATTAATGAATTGGTTTTCTTAGTTGATTTTTATGTGCTCGATATGACGGGAGATAATTCTCCCAATTCCACATCCATCTTGCTAGGAAGACCATTCCTTAAAACCTCAAAAACCAAAATTGATGTTGATGCGGAATTCTCTCTATGGAATTTGATAATGAGGTTATGAGTTTTAGCATTGGTGGTGCTATGCAATATTATAATGATGTGCATTCTGTTTTTCTCATTGATTTTAGGGAAAATGACAGATTTAGTCCCGTAGGATAGGGTAGTTCTCACTTTTGGTCCCTTGCTTTTCAGGGTCAACAGTTTTAGTCCATTAGTTTTATGAAATTAACACATTTAGTCCCATTTCATCTCTAAATAGCATAAAAAAACCCTGCTTGCGAAAATGGTATGAGAGCCTAGGTTTATCGAAGAAATATATGATTATATTACATTTTGATATTATTTATCCACTAATGGAGGAGACTTCCCCAAGAGAGAATGGAACCGAACGAAAATTCGAGTTATTATGAAAACAGGGAATATTTTCAGATTCTGGAAAAATAAAGAAGAGAATTTCTCATGGAAATTCTTGACAAATGTGACAACGGTCCCAAGAGGATTGATCCAAAACTTCTCATGCCACAAGAAAAACAAGAGTGGCTGAGAAATTTTGAAGTCCGACAAGTACTACCAGGAAATGCAGTGAGACGTATACATTCAACTGAAGTCCATGGTAGAATCCCAGCCAGGAGAAACGGAACGGGTAAATTCCTACATAATTTCATTTCTAAAAATTATGACTAATTGGAAAGAACTCGAGCCGGATACATCAAAGATCTCCCAAGATCTGAGAGATACAAAAGACGGTTCAAAGCTATGGACATAGGTAAATACATATACCTATGAAAATAGAATCATTGAGCCAAAAGGTGAACGAGGTCCTTAAGATCCTTCCTGATCTACACAAGGGTCTTACAGATCTATAGGCAGAAATTACAGATCTGAAGAGAAATCAATGAGAGAGCCCTGAGACATCTAGATCCAGACAGGAGCGAATTAGGGACGCTCTTGGAACAGTACCGCTTGTACAACAGAAGGGGAGGCCAAGGAGATTCCAAAGCCGAATTCAAGAGAAGATCTGATTATTACTTCTATTAGATCTATAAAATAATGGAAGTAACAAGAGCGAATCTATCAGATCTACAAGAATTGACTGAATCCTTTTCCCAACTCGGGATCGTGGATTTAGTCAATATCCAAACAAATGAGATCACTCCAGCATTACCACCGCCGGAGGGAAGTACATGCTCTAATGATCCTCCACAGGATCAACCGATGAGAGAAAGTGCGGACTTCCACAGTAATGCCACTCCAATGTTTGTGGGAATCAGGCTAACGAAAAATTCAAGAAGAAATCCAAAAAGAGTGCCGGAGAATACACCTTAGGGAAGGACCATGCTCTAGCCCTTACATCAATATAGCGCTATACTGAACCTGGATATTATCGATTTTCGAAATACTGAGAAATTGATAGATGAATGGGTTGCAGCAATCAAGATAGCAACAACTACCCTAGAGCTCGACAAAGAAAACTTCATAAAGCTTGTGGAGTTGAGCTTAGAGGGATCGGTAAAGATCGGATGGGATAATACCCCAGAAGATACCAAAGCCAGCATTCTTGCCGGAGACTCAAAAGGCGCAATACCGGACCGGCTAGGAACACTTATCAAGATACACTTCATCGGAGATGGATATTTCGAAGGAAGTAGAGCAGAAAAGGCTAGAGAATATGCCCAGGCTCTCTTCAGCCTTGAACTTAGAAGTATTTGCGCAATAGATGAATACATCTATTGGTTTCGCAAGTACTTTTTCCAGAGTGGAGTAGCAACGGAAGTAGCAGCTCCAATGTTCTTCGCAAAGATATGCAGTGTAGCACCCCCTTCACTACAAGGGCTATATTTACCTTAACGTCATACTTATAGTAATCCCTGTGTTCATACATATACATTTGCACATAATCATCTAATCAATTTGCATACGTAATCCCAACACGTCATAGTAGGTATTATCAACCCACAACATTATATATATATACATATCACACACCACAAGGTGATTCGTCACAAGCAATCCGTACGCTTGTGTTCTCTCTATACAAACAAAATGTGGTTTGTACTCTAACTGAAAAAGAGGAGAAAACTGCATACTGGCCCGACCTGCCTGAGTATAGCGCGTGGACCTATTCTTCAACAGTGAGACACCCCAAAGTCTACTCCTGAAAGAAAATATCAGCAAGGGAGTGAGCCTGCCACTCAGTAAGCAAATAACCAGTCCTATCTATATATGTATGTAAATATATTATTTACTAGTATGTGTACATCATTTACATATATATATATATATTATTTAGTAATATATATATTATATATATGATATTATTATTACTTTATTTATTTAATTAGACTTTTCCCAAAATACCCATTACGTCCCTCCTAATTTCTTAATTAATATAATTTGCTCTCAAATATTATAACGACCTCCAATTTAACCCGTTCAAGTTTTATTATATTCTAATTATGGCCCATAATTTATTTACCAATTAACTAACTTTCATAAAAATTTACCAATTAATCCCCCAATTATATATTATAATTTTTGGGGCGTCACATGCAGTCCATGGAGGGAAATGTTGATCCAGTCATACAAAGTACCTGAAGGACAACTAGATTCAGTGGCGCGAAGAATGTCTTTCCTTAAAGACAAACTGAAGGATTGGTGTTATGAAGCATCCATCCAGAAGAATATGAAAGGACTGAGAGGTAAAATCAGACGAACCCCTCTCTGTTGTGATAACAATGATTTTCCAACTATTAAAGGAGAATCAAGTAAGCCAAGGAAAAGGAGAAAGCAGAATAGTGACTCCTACCCTAGGAGTTCCAGAAGAACCTTTTCCCGACGGAGATCACGGTGGTCCAAGTCCAAAGCCAGAACATATAAATCTGGACAAAGAACAGGACCAGCAAGGGTTTTATCTCAAGGATCTAGACGAACAGATGCAAGATCCACTGGAAGAACCCCTACAAGAAGAACTTTCAGACGGGCCCATACCCGAACCAATGAAAGTTTCAAAGACATCAATTGCTGGACTTGCGGAGCAAAATGACATATATCTCCCGACTGCTCGCAGAAACGTGGTGAATTGAGAAAATTTGAAGCCACGGATGATATCCTAGATGCAGTATACTATGGCGATTTGGTACCTATCTATCAATTCAAAGATCTTCCTTCAGATGAAAGCGTTTATGAAGAGGAAATAGAGACTGATTTAGATGGATCTTCAACCGAGTCAGAATAATTACAACGAGGGAGATAGGCTTCAATCTTCTGAAAGCCTATCAGGGTTCTTTTCCAGAATGATGGTGTCAAAAAAAACCATGGAAAGAATCATGCGGCAAGATTCCAACCTTAGCCCATACGATGGATTTGGGATTGGAGGAATTGGGAAAGTCCTGAACCAGATAGGACTGAACCAAAGGAAGCATCACATAATCTACAAAGTAAGTTCAGGTGAGTTTGCTATACCTATGGAACTTACTGGTAATGTGATGGAAATGCAGTTAATTCCTAAAGAAGAAATTCTTGAAGAATTGAGTAAGCTTAGAGAAGAAGTAGCTGTTACTATGAAATGGATCCATATAGGGACTATTGAAGTAGTAATAAAAGAAACTTTTAAAGAAAGAATTGATTCAGAAATACATTTATCGTTAATGGATAGAAGAATCAATAACTTAAGAGATGGTTGTCTTGGAACAACGATAGGAAATTTGTATGCAGGAAAATTGATGTTTGACATTCATCCTAGGATTGCATACAACCTAACAGACCAAGATTTTAGTAGAGTCTTAACCCTTCATCAAGATTTTAAAATAAAAGATCTAATGAAAGAGGGAAATAGACCGTATTCTATAACCTATACAATTGCATATGCCCTTTCAATACCCATCATTCAGATTTGTTTCTTAGAAAAGAGTATATTAAGATTCCTAGAATTTTCAAGAAGTTCGCTAAGGTAATGACACCAGACCCTATTACGATACCTAGAATAGGTGGTGTTGATATTATTATAAAAGATCACCCAGTCTTAGATCGGATACTTAACTCTAGGACTGAGTTTAGTAGTCGGATGTCCTTTTCAGAAGATAGGATTATAGGCTACAAAGGAAATGAGAAAGAGTTATTAAAAGCTTTAACTCCTCAAGAGATTAGGGTAGATAACGTAAAACTTAGATGCCCTGAAGGATGGAAAGAAATACAAGTTATATTTGACATCACTAAGAAAGAGAATTATTTTCCTTGTGATGACTTATATCATTTGCAGCAACCTGTTGTTGGAAAATATGAGGGCATTCTAGAAATAACAGGCCATGAAATTTTAGTTGCAGGTGTTGCAAGACGAGAAAATGGGAGTATGACTTTGGGGTTAAGTTTTCTCGAAAATCATAAACCATGGGGAAGAAAAGGTAATGGAATGGAATTCAGTCTTGATGGTGTTACCATAAGGATTGAATGACGAGTCCCTTTTCCATATACATATCTGTTGGTATTTTGTATGATCAATATAAGACAGAATATTTTGTTGCTTATATTGATTCAGGATCAGGAATTTGCACGGAAAAACCTGGAGCTTTCCGTAAGGAAGTAAGGGAGACCTTACCCGTTATCACAGGAAGGGATTTTCGCAAAAAATTCTGATACTCAATAAGGGAATACGAGAAGCCAAAATCATGATTGGAGAAGCATTTGGATCACCCTAGTTTAGGGTAAAAACAACTCCTATATATTTTCATGATACAGGTACCGATATCTTGTTAGGTAACAATCTCATTCAAACATTTGCAAGATATAAGCAGGATAATCAGAAGTATCTGTTCATCTTTACTACTAACTGTGGTAGTGAGATACAGGTGTTGCAAAGAGAAAAGGCATTTAATAGGATTATGCCAATAAAATTTCGCAGCAAAAGTGGTAATCTTGATGCCAGATTTACACATCCAAAAATGCAGGATAAGAGAAAATTTGGTAAGGTCCTTTTGTCTTCCAGGCAGCAGGGACTCATAGACAGCGATAGCTTCTATAAGAAATCCGATGAGGAAATTCTGAACCTTAAAGAAGCATTACTGAAAATAAATTCGCTAGACATCTGCGAAGAAAGCAGGCTTTCTCTTGAGAATGTCAAGAGACATATTCAGAGGAACTTTAGTGAAAATCCTTTGGCTTGGTGGGATAGGAACAAAATCGAAGCTACTCTGAAGATCAATGATGAGTGCAAATACGAGTATGTTTGATACAAACCTATCCAGATGAACATGGAGGATAAGAAGGATATGCAGATGATAATCAAAGAGCATATCAGTCTTGGACTCATTGCACCCGAAGTCTCTACCTACAGTAGCCCTGGATTTTTGGTAAGAAACCATGGTGAAATAAAGAGAGGTAAACCCAGGTTGGTTATTAACTATCAATGTATTAATAAAGTATTAGAATTTGATGGTTATTACATTCCTAATAGAGAACACTTAATTGATTGCATTAAAGGAGGAAAAAGTGTTTTCTAAATTCGATTGCAAATCTGGATTTTTTCAGATTAAAATGGAGAATGAATCAAAGAAATTTACCGCATTCTCCACACCACAGGGACAGCATATCTGGGATGTGCTTCCAATGGGTTTAGCTAATGCACCCCAGATATTTCAAAGAAAAATGGATAATCTTGTCAAAGATTATTTTGAGTTCATGTTTGTTTATATTGACGACATACTAATTGCATCCAAAAATATGAAAGAACATATTAAACATCTCGAAATATTATCTGTAGTCATTGGCGTCTGTGTAGACTACCAATTCATCCCCATCTTGTGGTATAGCAAGCTTTGGAAGGTTACTGCAAACTTGTTTCAGCTCACGAACCCTTTTGGTGTGGATTTCTTCCCATTTCCACTTTGAACTCTCCGTTTCTTTCAGAAGTGGTCGGAAATCTTTTCTTTATCTTGCGAGATCCTTAAAGAAGATTCTGCAAAATTAACAACTCCCAAGAAGCTTTGCAATTGCTTCTTATCTTTGAGTACATTTGAAAAATTGCGGATTTTCTCCACAATATGTTCCTGCAACTCAATCCCAATTTCCTCAATAAGGATTCCTAAAAATTCAATCTTATTGACAACAATAGTGGCTTTTTTTTCAGATTAAAATGGAGAATGAATCAAAGAAATTTACCGCATTCTCCACACCACAGGGACAGCATATCTGAGATGTGCTTCCAATGGGTTTAGCTAATGCACCCCAGATATTTCAAAGAAAAATGGATAATCTTGTCAAAGATTATTTTGAGTTCATGTTTGTTTATATTGACGACATACTAATTGCATCTAAAAATATGAAAGAACATATTAAACATCTCGAAATATTTTTCGATGCATGCTATAGAGAAGGATTAGTACTTTCTGAAAAAAAAGCCACTATTGTTGTCAATAAGATTGAATTTTTAGGAATCCTTATTGAGGAAATTGGGATTGAGTTGCAGGAACATATTGTGGAGAAAATCCGCAATTTTTCAAATGTACTCAAAGATAAGAAGCAATTGCAAAGCTTCTTGGGAGTTGTTAATTTTGCAGGAATCTTCATTAAAGATCTCGCAAGATAAAGAAAAGATTTCCGACCACTTCTGAAAGAAACGGAGAGTTCAAAGTGGAAATGGGAAGAAATCCACACCAAAAGGGTTCGTGAGCTGAAACAAGTTTGCAGTAACCTTCCAAAGCTTGCTATACCACAAGATGGGGATGAATTGGTAGTCTACACAGACGCCAATGACTACAGATGGGCGGCGGTGCTCATGAAGAAGACAACTACAGGGGAAGAACCCTGTAGATATACTGGAGGGTTGTTCTCAGAACAACAAGCCAAAGTTTGGCACATAAACGAGAAAGAATTCTTTGCGGTTTGGAAGGCTTTCAAGAAATGGCCTTTATTTATACTTGGTAAAGAATTCACTTTAAAGGTTGATAATACTAATGTCAAAGCTTTCTTAAAGAATAAATTAGAATCAAAATTAGAGAAAGCTCGTATTATCAGATGGCAAGCTGAATGCCAATATTATTGTTATAATATTGTCTTAATAAAATCTCATGAAAACATTCTTGCAGATTTCCTGACGAGAGATGGAGGCATCTAAAGCAAACTCCATCATATTGAGACTCAGGCACCTTCGGGAAAACTCGAGGAGCTTGACAGAAAGTTCGGACAGCTAGCGGTGAACGCCCAAGTTGCCGGACAAATTCAAAGAGTCGATCTAGACACTGTCCAGGTCGCAATAAGGAGTTCCTTACTAGCATCCACCTCGCTATGGAACGACTTAAGAGAACCAATTCCGAAGGCGTCACCTTCGGGGATAACTCACGAGTTGAGGGAGCATGACCCAAAACATGCATTTAGAGTACAGGGCTCTACACCTGTAGCGTCGGATTCAAGTATCGATTGCACAAGGCCATCACCAGACTCTGGTGGAACGACAACAATTGAATAACAGGAAGTGCAAACTCTTGTAGGTTGAAGTCAACCCAGCACCTTTGGGGTTAAAGAGGGAGAGATTAGCCTTAGGCCAATGGCAGGCACCTCTAAGGTTAATACTAATGAATTGATATCTTCTTCTGCTTGGCAGGATTATCAGCGTCTAAATCAGAAGATGTCTGAGAATGGTATGATTTTGGAGCTCTTGCTTGTCACCAAGTTTTCCGAAAATCTCAAAGCTTCCGGAGTGGATTAGTGAGGCGGTTTTTGATTCATGGCAAAACAATCCCCACTTAAAGAGAGGCGATGTTCTGGAGATAAAATTTGTTTCAGTAGCTCCAAAAACTGCAGGAAAGGGTTCTCATCCAGCATTCCATTTTATGAAGCTGTAGAGGCCAGATATGGTAGATTTCAACAAAATCAAAGCTGCAGGAGAAGCTCCCTTGGTATCAGCCATTAGTGAAGATAGTATCTCTACCAGGAGAGCTTGGGGATTATGGGTCTGTCTCACAGAGATGAAAAAAGTCAAATATCCATTCAAGATCTTCTCAAACAAAGTGAATGGATCATTCCTGTTAAATTCTATGACAGGAAAAAGCACGGAGTTTGCTGAAAGCTTATTGGAGAAAAAGAGGATGATATAATTTTGAAAAATAAGCTGCCAGCAACCGAAGCCACAAGGTTGAAGACGTGCAACATGTTGTATGTTGGGCAATGGCATAACCATATATGCCCTTGCTGCGAGAAACAAGAAAAGCCCCTGTTCGGGACAAAGATTCGGGTCACAAAAAATAAACCCGAACAGGAGCAAGACAAGGGAAAGAGAAAAATTTTTACCAAGAAAAGTAAAAGTTAAACAATGTAAAAATCGAGAGGATAAGACTGTCGGCAGATAACAGCAAAAACCAACAGTCAGCAAAGCAGCCAGCTGGAAATCATGTAACCGACAAACCATGTGACCGACAACTGGAAATCACAAGGCGATGACGAACACAATGACGTCATCACAAAATAAGTTTGGAGGCCGAATTTCAAGTCCGTGGACGCCTATAAATAAAGATATAATGAAGCAGAAGGGGGACATTAGAAAACTTCTCCTACTCTTCAAAGCATTAGAATTCTGAGTCTTCTTAATTTCCTGTAATATTTTAATTTTTTAGTTTATGGGGGTTTCCCCAACAAGTCAAGTCCTCTACACCATGAGAGGCTAAAACAGTTGTTTCCTTCAACGAGGAATGATATCTATGTAATATTTCCTATATTTCTTCAATAAAAGTTAAGCTTCTGTTCAACCTGTTTGACCAAAATTCTATTAATTCCCTATATTAGAATCCCTTTTACGCCCCAAGGTAGGAAACGAAATAGGGCGGTGTTGTTTGTTGCTGAAGGAGCCAAGTTCCTGTGAACCATCTGCTACGGTAGTGTGGTTGGAAGAAGTCCGTAAAACCAAGGACTTGGAATACCCGGAAACAAGAACAGTCAAAAGCAAGGTATGAATTTATGGGGTCTTAATTTATTACGGAAGCATGTTGGGCCTATTTCTAAGCATGAGGTGAAGATTCACTAAAAATTGCAAAGAGAGTTGATTATAGGATCAATAGTGTTAAAATCTGGAAACCAGGGGACCATAAATGTCGACCATGAAAAGCGTGGGACTAGAAGTGATAACGGTCTTATCTAACGAGACCAAAAATGCAATTTTGCCTTGATTTTATTGACCCTTTGGTTCAAGAAAATGCTATGTTTGATGGTGAGGAAGCATTTAAGATGGTAATCAACAAAAGCCTTACGTCAAGTCCAAGAACTTACAATAACAAAGTCTTTTATGACAAAATAAGTATGAGGGGAAGTTATCCATGAACCACCAAGTTCTCCTAAATCCACACCATCACCGGGTGCATTACATAGAAGAAGTGGATTTAGATTGTCCAACTCATTTAAGTTGAGGCACAACAATATCTAGCTAAAGACATTAAAAAAAGACACTTCTTGGGAGGCAACCCATGTTTTTTTCTTTTTGTCAATTTTTTTTCCTCTCATTTAGCTTCTTGTGAGTGTTGTAATATCAAATGTTGATTTTTTCAAGTGAAGGTGAACATACATCAACCCTATAGTTAGGTATGAGCAGCCACAAGGGACTCTCCCTCTCATTCGAGCTCCCGCAGTTCCACCACTTACCCCTGTATCACTAAAGGACGGTCTCTTTCTCCTTTTCTCTTATTTTATCGTTCTAGATATACATGCTTGCCACATTGGGGACAATGTGGAATTAAGTGAGGGGACGGTGTTTTGATGCTTGTTTTGATAAAAAATGAGTCTTGGTGGATTAATTTCTGGACTATTGACGTCACGGAAACAATGAGCTCCTTTTCTTTTTGTCCACATGCTATCTTTATAATCAAAACTTAGGCAAATCAAGTAATAATTTGGTGATGTGTGATAAAAATACATGTAATGATTTTTGACAACTCATAGTTAAGAAATTGTTTTTGCAAAATGGTGATTTGATTTGAAAATTGAATGTGGAAATTGGTGGACATAACCTATCTAGACAGGAATTTTGAGCCTATAAACTCATGAAAATCTACAATTTTTCTTGTCTTGAGAGACAATGCTTCATGATTTTATCTTCTTTAAACTTGCTTTGAACCATATGAGGCCACATCTCTATACATACACTTGAAAATGCTATAGGCACTAGGATAAAATCCCTTTTGGCTGAAAAGATCATCCACATGCAATTCCCCTTCGTAAGTCCATTTGAGCCTTATAAGCTTTAGCGTAGACATGCCTAGTCGTTTCTTCAAATCTGTCCAAATTTTCATCTTGGTTCTTTTATTCATTTTTCATTCCATTTTTTCTTAATAGACTAATGCTGTAAAATAATATTTAATGTGACGTCCGTAGAATTTTTCACGTAATAGAGAGACTAATTGGTAATTATTAGAAATTTAAATTTTATTAATAAATAAATTATAGATTGAATTTGGGATATAATAAAACTTGAATGGATTAAATTGGAGTTCGTAATAATATTTGAAAACAAATTATATTAATTAAGAAAATTAAGAAGGACGTAATAATAATTGTTAAAAAGAATTTAAAAAAAAAAGAAAAAAAGGGGGTGGGCCGTGGCATGTGCTGCCACCGCCTCACCAACCATTAAACATATATATATGTATATTAATTGCACACACACACACTCACACTCACAAAACACACACACTCACATTTAACACACACTAGACGCACACACCCATTTCGGAAAAACAGAGGTACGGAAATTGTAATTTAATTTTTATTAATTTATATAATTATATTATTTAATTAGTCCGTTTATTAAATATTAATTATATTAAGCGGTGAACTATTTAATCGGAGTATTTTATAATTTTGGCTATTTAAATTAGTGTCGTATTAAATATCACAATTGCTATAAAAATGATATAGTTAGGCAATTAAATTATTTGATTTGTTAGATTTAGTTATCCTTATAGTTAATTTATACAATTCCATCGGAATGGTTAACCAAATATGTAATTCTATGTATTGTTGCTTAATTAAATTGTATAGCAACGGTAAATTGACAGGAAATTCATAGAAATACTTCGGAAGTTATATTTTAGAAATATTATGTTATTAAGGAGGAAAATGAGGTTTCAATGGTAATATAATTTACGAATGTTATTAAAAATGATAGTTATAAATATATAAGGGGTTTGATTAAGTGAATTCTTATGAATTATTTGGTAAATTAAATATATTGATTATATGTATTATAATTTATTATAGGACGTGACGACAAGGTAGAGGGTTGAGCAGTCCCTCGTAAAATAGAAGCATTTTGGGATATAAGGTAAGTATAGCTAATTGGATTTATATATAATATATATCTATATGTGTAGTATTGTATATATTATATATGTTGATTTCTTGGACGCGAACGTGGATTTGGCTTTATATTATTATGCGTGGCTTTCGTATATTGATTGTTTATATAATTAGTTGTGGATTATTTGCTAGATTATCATAATATTGGTGAAATTGTTACTATGTGATATGTAATGGTAATGTAGAGATATGCGGGATATGATTATGTGATAATCATATAATTGATTGTTGATGAAATCTAATTGTGAGTTGTTATAGAGGAAGTGATTATTATAAAGAATAGAATGACGATTGTGAATGGAAATAAAAGATGATGCTTACCTAGTTGGAAACATAGTCAATGGTTTATGAAAATGTGATTGATATTGAGATATGAAAAATATGTGAATTAAGCTAGGTACCATGGCGCGTAGGGTACCGGGGTATTCCGGGGCAGCAGGGAATATCCTGTGCTTGTTAGCTACACACTGGGGTGGTGTGGGGGTACCATGTTTGTTGTGATGTCCTGTGCTATATTGCTACACAGCTGAAGTAAAAGAGTGTGGGGATATCACACAACGGGTATCCTGTGTTGTATATGATATGATGATGGCCGGCGAAACCATTGACTGATATATACCAATTAGAGTAAGTGGGGCCCTTAACTAATAAACGATAATGTTGAATATTGTGTCATAGCTTGATTTATAATTGTGAATAGGTATTACTGCTTATATTTGTTGTTGCTATTGACAATGACTGTTAGTCAATGTGACTGCATGTACGTGAAATTGTTGCCTGTATGTATATATAAACTGATCAGCTGTACTTATTGAGTAGGCAGCTCATTCCTTGCCACGTACTTTTCAGGAGATAGGTCACACTGACTACCCACATTGACTTTGAGCGGTGCCGTCGTCTTTATTAGGTGGGTCAGCCGTGACTTCTGAAGTCAAAGTTTTTGATTGTGGGTTGTTAAATATTCTGGTCTTTTATCGGGATTTGTATTTAAAAGTTGTGGTATGATTTTTCTTGAGGTTATGTACACGAGAACATGTAGTGAGGGTAAATATTACTTTGGGTGATATCTAATACCTTTTGTGATATATATATTGCTGATAAATTAGAATTTATTTTACTGATTGAAAGAGAATTACTTATAGAATGAATGTTGATTAAAGAAAGGATGAAATAGTAATAATTAGATGTAGCGAGTAGGGGGCGCTACATTTAATTAGGAGAATTTGATCACAAAATAGATCAAAATATCACATGAGATAAGAACAAAATGCTATCCTATCAAATATACGCCCACTTAACCATTTGCTCGCCCTCGATGCAAACAAATAGAGATGAAAAAGGTTCAAAAATTTCATTCCAAACTTTATGGATCGCAGATGAAAATACCCAAGCAAAAATCGAGTTAAGTGTTCAAAGAATGGTACACCACATGATAAAAGACAACTCAACAAGTTTTCACAAGATGATTTTCATAAAAAATTAAGTATGAAAATAAGTGGACTATGCTCTCATATCTCCCAATCTCTCAAGTATTTTTGGTCGAGTGTTCCACTCAAATGCTTGTTATGAAAATTGCTTCACCATAGGCTTGATTATACACTAAAATCTCGACCACTTATAAATATACACACACTTCGAATCAAGAGTTCTTATATTTTGGTTGTAATGGAGCTTTCGTTTAGGGGTAGGAAGAATTATGAAAAATGAGGTGAAAATCCAAGACACTAAATTAGAGCACCAAGTAATAGATGTAAGGAATCTAAGCTTCTCAAAATTAATTTATCTCATGCTCTAATTTCATATCCCACTTTTCTTGTCTTGAGCTATACATTTCTTTTAAAGAAGAGTATTCTTTTTCTTCTTTTTTTCTTGCCTTTCTCGATTTTTTTTCTTTTTTTTTTGTTTTTGCTTTTTTTTTTTCCGAAGGCATTTTTGTCTTTCTTTTCTTTTTGCCATGTTTTTCTCTCTTTCTTTGTCTATTTTGCATTAAGGCATAGAATAAGATTTTCCCTTGACATGTTAGCTAATAAACCTATTTTACAATAATTGAGATATTCCCACACTTAAATGTCAAAATGCAAACTTAGAATACATCTTTTTTTTCTTGATACTCTACCAATCCTTGGAAGGGCCAAACAAGGGTAATAAAAAGATGGTAGAGTTTGTTTATACTTGAGGTTTTATAATAAAGAATTAAGGCTTATAAGGAATTGCATGTGGGTAGTCTTTAAGCCAAAAGGGTTTTATCCTAGTGCCTTTATCATTTTCAAGTGTATGTATAGAGATGTGGCCTTGATATGGTCCAAAGCAAGTTCTAGGAAGACAAAATCATGAAGCATTGTCTCTCAAGATAAGAAAAATTGTAGCTTTTCATAAGTATATAGGCTCAAAATTCCTCTTTAGGTAGGTTATGTCCACCAATTTCCACATTTAAGTTTCAAATTAAATCACAATTTTGTAGAAACAATATCTTAACCATAAGTTGTCAAAAATCATTAGATGTACTCTTATCACACACATCACCAAATTATTGTCTGGTTAGCCTAAGTCTTTGATCATAAAGATAGCATAAGGACAAAAAGAAATTGGGTTCTCATAATCACTCAACAAACATGGAGAGGGTAGCAAGCATCAATAAAAAAAATTATTTTTCAAGATGTCAAAAAGAGTTCATTCTTTCCAAGACATCAATAGTCCAACAATTAATCCACCAAGACTTCTATCAAAACAAACATCAAAACACATATCATTTTAATAATATTAATAAGTAAAACTTATTATTAAATATAAAATAGTGAAAATCTCTTGAATTTTTATTTGTTTTATAAGAAAACATTTATACCCTTATTGGGGTATACTTTTAGATTATACCCTTAAAGGGGTATTGTTAATTATTTATTAATAAAATTTCTTATGAAAACAATTCAAAACAAGGGGCCTTTGTCTAAATATTTTTATTTTAGTATTGACTTTTCAAATATTATTGTTTTTATTTTTATATTAATTAATTTAATAAAAGATAATGAAATATAATCATTAGTGAGTGTGAATACAAAAATTTAACTTTTGGGAATATTATTTATTTAATAATACCAATAACTTTAAAAAGTGAATTACAAATAATAGAAGTAAATTATTTTCTTATCAATTAAAATAATTATTATCAATTTGTTTTGAAAGTATAATTATATAATGCTAATGCTTCAATTACAAAAATATAAATAATATCATGAACTTAATATTTGAATAACTAACTATAAACAATATATTTACCTCTAGAAATATATTTTTACATGTGCATAGCACGTCATGTTTCCTAGTATTATAAAAAAGTGTGAATAATTTGGCATGTTTTATGTTTCTTCTTTTTCTTATGATTCCAATAATAACCATTTTATATAATAATTGATTGCTAAAATATGTATAGATCACTAGCAAGTGTACTAACTATGAACTAGTATAATAAATATCGATTTCACGAGGATTTAATTGAAAAAAGTACCAAAACTACTATGACTAATTTGCAATTATTTGGATGATCGAGAATCAAGTGAAGGATTATAACTATGAAAAATAATTACTAATTAGAGTTTAAAACAATTTTAGTCCCGTAACTTTAGCGATTTCTCATTTTGGTCCCCTAATTTTTGGTTTCTCAATTTAGTCCCGTATCTTTTTAAATTTTCTCATTTTCGTCCTCTAGCCAAAATAGTGACCATTTTGCCCTTCTTAGGAAAATTGAATATAGTCCATACACATGCCTAGTTTGGCCCATCATGCTTTCGAAATATAACTAAGCCTCTATAAATTCATACCTTGGTTTGACCACCTTGCTTCTGGGTATTCCAAGTCCTCGGTTTTACGGACTTCCTCCAACCACACTACCGCAGCAGATGGTTCGCAGAAACTTGGCTCCTTCAATAACAAAACAGCACAACCCTATTTCGTTTCCTACCTTAGGGTGTAAAAGGCATTTCAAAACAGAGACTTGATAATATTTTGGATAAACAAGTAGAACAGAAGCCCTTTTTTATCGAAGAAATATCGAGAATATTACATAGATACTATCCCTCCGATGGAGGAGACAATTGTTTAGCCTCTCATAGGATAGAGGACTAGACTCGTTGGGGAAACCCCCATAAATTGAAAGATTAAAATACTAGAAAGATTGAAAACACTCAGAATAATGCTTTGAAGAGTAGGAGAAGTTTTTCTGATGATCCCCTTCTACTTCCTTGCATCTTTATTTATAGGCGTCCGCGGACTTCAAATTCGGACTTCAAACTTGCTTTATGATGACGTCTTTGCGTTCGTCATTACCTTGTCTTTTTCGAATGACGTCACTACGTTCGTCATTGTCTTGCTTTTTCAGTTGTTGGTCATTATGGTTTATCGGCCATGTGACTTCCAACTGTCTTCTTGACTGTTGGCTTTTTTCATCTTCTACCGACAGCCTTATTTCCTCGATTTTTTACATCTCTTTACTTCTTTTGATAAAAAGTTTTCTCTTTCCCTTGTCCTGGTCTGGTTTCGGGTTTATTTTGTGTGACCTGGATTTTTGTCCCGAACAGGGGCTTTTCTTATTTTTCACAGCTAACGCACAGATGATTATGCCATTCCCCAACATGCAACATGTTGCACGACTTCATCCTTGTTGCTTCGGTCGCCGGCAGCTTATTTTCCCATATTAACATCCTTTTCTTTTCAAATAAGCCTTCTGCGAACTCAGTACTTTTTCCTGTCATAGAGTTTAACAGGAACGATCCATTCACTTTATTTGAGAAAATCTTAAATGGATACTTGACTTTGTCCATGTCTGTGAGATAGGCCCATAATCCCCAAGCTCTCCTGGTAGAAATACTATTTTCACTAATAGCTGATACCAAGGGAGCTTCTCCTAAGGCGGCTTTGATTTTATTAAACGCCACCATGTCTGGCCTCTGCAACTTCATGAAATGAAATGCTGGATGAGACCCTTTTCCTGCTGTTTCTGGAGCAACTTGAAACGAATTTTATCTCAAGAATGTCGCCTCTCTTTAAGTGGCGATTGTTTTGCCATGAATCAAAGACTGCCCCACTAATCCACTCCGGAAGTTTTGAGATTTTCGAAAAACATGGTGACATAGTATGAACTGAAGCAAGAGCTCCAAAATCATACCATTCTCGAACATCTTCGTGTTTAGACCTTTCTAACATCCAGACTCTATTGTATCTTTCGGATGTTTCGGTAATGGTCTTGCTTGAATTTACTCCTTTGCGGGAAATTAATTTTTCCCACATACGCTGATAATCCTGCCAAGCAGAAGAAGATATTGACTCGTTAGTATTAACCTTAGAGGTGTCTGTCATCGGCCTAAGGCTAATCTCTCCCTCTTTAACCCCTGAGGTGCTGGGTTGACTTGAATCAAGAGGAGTTTACACTTCCTTTGGCTCAATTTTTGCCGTTTCACCAGAGTTTGATGATGGCCTTGTGCAATCGGTACTTGAATCCGACGCTACAGGTCTAGAGCCCTGTACTTTAAAGGCATGTTTTGGGTCATGCTCCCTCAAGTCGTGAGTCATCCCCGAAGGTGACGCCTTCCAAATTGATTCTTTTAAGTCGTTCCATAGCGAGGTGGATGCTAATAAGGAACTCCTTATTACGACCTGGAGAGTGTCTAGATCAGCTCTTTGGATTTTTCCGGCAACTTGAGCATTAACTGCTAGCTGTCCGAACTTTCTATCAAGCTCCTCGAGGTTTTTCCGAAGTGCCTAAATCTCAGCATGATGGAGTTTGCTTTAGACGCCTCCATCTCTTGTTAGGAAATCTGCAAGAACATTCTCATGAGATTTTATAACGACAATATTATAAAAATAATACTGGCATTCAGCTTGCCATATGATAATACGAGCTTTCTCTATTTTTTATTCTAATTTATTCTTTAAAGGCCATTTTTTGAAAGCATTCCAAATCGCAAAAAATTCATTCTCGTTTATGTGCCAAACTTTGGCTTGTTGTTCTAAGAACAACCCTCCGGTATATCTACAGGGTTCTTCCCCTGTAGTTGTCTTCTTCATGATCACTGTCGCCCATCTGTAATCATTGGCATTTGTGTACACTACCAATTCATCCCCGTCTTGTGGTATAGCAAGCTTTGCAGGGTTACTACAAACTTGTTTCAGCTCACGAACCCTTTTGGTGTGAATTTCTTCCCATCTCCACTTTATACTCTCTGTTTTTTTCAGAAGTGGTCGAAAATCCTTTCTGTATTTTGCAAGGTCCTCAATGAAGATTCCTGCAAAATTAACAACTCCCAAGAAGCTTTGCAATTGCTTCTTGTCTTTGAGTATATCTGGAAAATTGCAGATTTTCTCCATAATATGGTCTTGCAACTCAATCCCTATTTCGTCAACAACGATTCCTAAAAATTCAATCTTATTGACTGCAATAGTAGCTTTCTTTTCAAAAAGTACTAAACCTTCCCTATGACATGCCTCAGAAAATATTTTAAGATGTTTAATATGTTCCTTCATATTTTTTGATGCAATTAATATGTCGTCAATATAGACAAATATGAATTCGAAGTAATCTTTAGAAAGATTATCCATTTTTCTTTGGAATACCTAGGATGCGTTAACTAAAGCCATTGGAAGCACATTCCAGATATATTGTCCCTGTGGTATGGAGAATGCAATAAATTTCTTTGATTCATTTTTCATTTAATTCTGATAAAAACCAGACTTGCAATCGAATTTAGAAAACACTTTTGCTCCTTTAATGCAATCAATCAAGTGTTCTCTACTAGGAATGTAATAACCATCAAATTCTAATATCTTATTAATACCTTGATAGTTAATTACCAATCTGGGTTTACCTCTCTTAGTCTCACCATGGTTTCTTACCAGAAATCCAGGGTTACTGTAGGTAGAAACTCCAGATTCAATGAGTCCAAGACTGATATGCTCTTTGATTATCATCTGCATATTCTTCTTATCCTCTATGTTCATCTGGATGGGTTTGTATCGAACATACTCGTATTTGCATTCATCTTTGATCCGAGTAGCTTCGATCTTGTTCCTATCCCACCAAGCCAGAGGATTTTCATCGAAGTTCCTCTGGATGAGCCTCTTGACATTATCAAGAGAAAGCCTGCTCTCTTCACTAATAGCTAGCGATTTTATTTCCAGTAGTGCTTCTTTAAGGTTCAAAATTCTTTCTCGGATTCCTTATAAAAGCTATCGCTGTCTATGAGTCCCTGTTGCCTGAAAGAAAAAAGAGCCTTACCTTAATTTTCTCTTATCCTGCTCTCTTCGCTAAATATAATGGCATTATCCTGTTGAATGCCTTTTCTCTTCGCAACACCTGTATCTCACTACCACAGTTAGTAGACAGATTTCTTTGATTATCCTACATATATCTTGCAAATGTTTGAATAAAATTGTTATCTAGAAAGATATCGGCACCTGTATCATGAAAATATATAGGAGGTTTTTTTACCCTAAACCAGGGTGATCTAAATGCTCCTCCAATCATGATTTTGGCTTCTCGTATTCTCTTATTGAGTATCAGGATTTTTTGCGAAAAATTCCTTCCTGCGATAATGGGTAAGGTTTTCCTTACTTCCTTAGGAAAAACTCTAGGCTTTCCCGTGCAAATTCCTGATCCTGAATCAATATAACCTGCAGAATATTTGTCTTATATTGATCATACAACATACTAACAGATATGTATCTGGAAAAGGGACTCGTTATTCAATCCTTATTGTAAAACCATCAAGACTGAATTTCATTCTGTTACCTTTTCTTCCCCATGGTTTATGATCTTCGAAGAAACTTAACCCCAAAGTCATACTCCCATTTTCTCGTCCTGCAACACCTACAACTAAAATTTCATGGCCTGCTATTTCTAGCATGCCCTCATATTTTCCTACAACAGGTTGCTGCAAATGATATAAGTCATCACAAGGAAAATAATTCTCTTTCTTAGTGATGTCAAATATAACTTGTATTTCTTTCCATCCTTCAGGGCATCTAAGTTTTACGTTATCTACCCTAATCTCTTGAGGAGTTAGAGTTTTAAATAACTCTTTCTCCTTTCCTTTATAGCCTATAATCCTATCTTCTGAAAAGGACATCCGACTACTAAACTCAGTCCTAGAGATAAGTGTCCGATCTAAGACTAGATGATCTTTTATAATATCAACACCACCTATTCTAGGTATCCTGATAGGATCTGGTGTTATTACCTTGGCGAATTCCTTGAAAATTTTAGGAATCTCAAGATACTCTTTCCTGAGAAACAAATCTGAATGATGGGTATTGGAAAGGGCATATGCAATTCTATCAGTTATAGAATACGGTCTATTTCCTTTTTCCATTAGATCTTTTCTTTTAAAATTTTGATAAAGGGTTAAGACTCTACTGAAATCTTGGTCTGCTAGGTTGTATGCAATTCTAGGATGAATGTCAAACATCAGTTTTCCTGCATACAAATTTCCTATCATTGTTCCAAGACAACCATATCTTAAGTTATTGATTCTTCTATCCATTATCGATAAATGTATTTCTGAATCAATTCCTTCCTTAAAAGTTGCTTTTATTACTACTTCAATAGTCCCTATGTAGATCCATTTCATAGTAATAGCTACACTTTCTCTAAGCTTATTCAATATTTCAAGAATTTTTTCTTTAGGAATTAACTGCATCTCCATCACATTACCCGTAAGTTCCATTGGTATACCAAACTCACTTGAACTTACTTTGTAGATTATGTGATGCTTTCTTTGGTTCAGTCCTATCTGGTTCAGGACTTTCTCAATTCTCCCAATCCTAAATCCATCGTATGGGCTGAGGTTGGAATCTTGTCGCATTATTCTTTCCATAGTTTTGTTTGACACTGTCATTCTGGAAAAGAATCCTGATAGACTTTCTGTTGTTTGAAGCCTATCTCCCTCGTTGTAATTATTCTGACTCGGTTGATGATCCATCCGAATCAGTTTCTATTTCTCATAGACACTTTCGTTTGATGGAAGGTCTTCAAATTGGTAAATAAGTACCAAGTCGCTATAGTAGACTACATCTAAGATGTCACCTGTGGCTTCAAACTTTCGTAATTCACCACGTTTCTGCGAGGAGTCGGGGGATATATGTCCTTTTGCTCCGCAGGTCCAACAATTGCAGTCTTTGAAACTTTCGTTGGCTCGAGCGTGGGCTCGTCTGATAGTTCTTTTTGTGGGGTTTCTTCCGATGGATCTTGCATCTGTTCGTCTAGATCCTTGGGATGAAACCCTTGTTGGTCCTGTTCTCTGTCCAAATTTTGTATGCTCTAGCTTTGGACTTAGACCACCATGATCCCCGTCGGGAAAAGGTTCTTCTGGAACTCCTGGGGTAGGAGTCACTATTCTGCTTCTTCCTTTTCCTTGTCTCACTTGATTCTCCTATAATAGTTGGAAAATCATTGTTATCACAACAGAGAAGGGTTCGTTTGATTTTACCTCTCAATCTTTCATATTCTTCTAGATGGATGCTTGATAACACTAATCCTCCAGTTTGTCTTTAAGAAAAGACATTCTTCGCACTACTGAATCTAGCTGTCCTTCAGGTACTTTGTATGATTGGATCAACATTTTCCTCCATGGACTGCGTATCTTTGCGAAGAAAATTGGAGCTGCTACTTCTGTTGCTACTCCACTCTGGAAGAAATATTTACGAAACCAATAGATGTATTCATCTAGTGCGCAAATACTCCTAAGTTTAAGGTTGAAGAGAGCCTGTGCATATTTTCTAGCCTTTTCTGCTCTATTTCCTTCGAAGTATCCATCTCCGATGAAGTGTATCTTGATAAGCCTTCCTAGCCGATCTGCTATCGCGCCTTTCGAATCTCCGGCAAGGATATTGGCTTTGGTATCTTTTGGGGTATTATCCCATCAGATCTTCATAGATCCCTCCAAGCTCAACTCCACAAGCTTTATGAAGTTTTCTTTGTCGAGCTCTAGAGTAGTTGTTGCTATCTTGATTGCTGCAACCCATTCGTCTATTAATTTCTCGATATTTTGAAAATCGATAATATCCAGGTTCAGTATAGCGCCATATGGGTATAAGGGCTGGACCATGATCCTTGCCCAAGGTGTATTTTCAGGCACCCTCTTTCCAATCCTCCCTGGATTTTCTTGTAGCCTGGTTCCCACAAACGTTGGAATGGCATTAGTGTGGAAATCAGCACTTTCTCTCACCGGTTGATCAGTGGTGGATCATTAGAACATGTACTTACCTCTGACGGTGGTAGTGCTGGAGTGATTTCATTTGTCTAGATATTGACTAAATCCACAATCCCAAGTTGGGAAAAGGATACTGTCAATTCTTGTAGATCTGATAGATCCGCCCTTGTTACCTCCATTATTTTATAGATCTGATAGATGCAATAATCAGTTCTTCTCTGGACTTCGGCTTTCGAATCTCCGTGGCCTTCCCTTTCTGGTGTAGAAGAGGTACTGTTCCAAGGGCGTCCCTGATTCACTCTTTTCTGGATCAGATGTTTCAGGGCTCTCTCGTTGGTTTTTCTTCAGATCTGAAAGACCTTTGTGTAGATCGGGAAGGATCTTAAGGACCTCATCCACCTTTTGGCTCAAAGATTCTATTTCCATAGGTATATGTATTAACCTATTTCCATAGTCTTGAACCGTCTTTTGTATCTCCCTCAGATATTGGGAGATCTTTGATGTATCCGGCTTGAGTTCTTTCCAATCAGTCATAATTTTTAGAACTGAAATTATGTAGGAATTTACCCATTCCGTTTCTCCTGTTTGGGATTCTACCATGGACTTCAGTGGAGTGTAGACGTCTCACTGCATTTCCTGGTAATACTTGTCGAACTTCAAATTTCTCAGCCACTCTTGTTTTTCTTCCGGCATGAGAAGTTTTGGATCAATCCTCTTGGGACCGTTGTCACATTTGTCAAGAATTTTCATGAGAAATTCTCTTCTCTATATTTTCAGAATCTAGAAATATTCCCTGTTTTCAGAGTAACTCGAACTTTCGTTCAGTTCCATTTTATCTTGAAAAATCTCCTCCATTAGTGGATAAATAATATCAAAATGTAATATAATCATATATTTCTTCAATAAACCTAGGCTCAAATACCATTCTAGGCGAGAATGGGCGAAAAAATGCATAAAATTGCAAGAATAGTGAAAATGGACTAAAATTCGCGCTTGAAAGTAGTTCAGGGGTAAAATGGTCCAGAATTTAGCCCAGCTCCACGCATATTCCTTTCAGATTCTGTCGGAGGACCAAATTGAGTGTTTCTGAGAAGTTACGGGGCTTAAATAAGAACGCAAAAGTTATAGGATTAAAACGAGAAATGGCCAAAGTTAGGGGACTATTTTTGTCTTTAACCGTACTAATTAAAATAAAGCAAACGAACATGTTGGAGATCATTTAGGAATGAGAAAGATGCTAAGGCTATAGGTCAACCTAATTGATTCAATGAATACAAAATTTAACAGATTAATCTAAAAGCAAGTGTTTTCATATACTGAGGTTTTTCCCAAGTTAATTCAATATACTCTCTTAAACTATACCAAAACTATTATTATCAAAGAAATAGTGGATCTTTCACTAAACTCGTAACAATAATGTATTAAGATCTGTGAAGAATCTGTTCAACCAGATTAATCATGCCTATGTGTGTCAACATATCATTCAATTCACACTACAAATTACCCTATCCACTATGCCGAATTCCCTTCCAGTTAATCAACATAGTTAACTTAATCTAAGATTTGATTAGATTCTCAAATTATAAGAACAAGCACAATAATTTACAGACACATGAAAACAATGCTGTAGATTAATCTGATAAAAATACTTAGAACATTATCTAAGTTAGGCTTCCCAAAAGCCTTAGTAAAAATCAATTTAGTTCATCCAATCTATATCAAATACAAATGACAGAAATATAGAAGAACTCATGGAGTAGAAAGTTGCGCATGAACAGTCTAACACTCCGACTCTGGATCCTACTCCTCTACTCATTTTCTTCTTCGTGCTTCAATGTTGATTACTCAATTCTCCAACAAAAAGATCTTTTTCCTACCTCACCTTCTCCCTTTTATACTAGTTTTTAATTATGGCAGGAGAGGAAAAGAATCTATATACCATCCAAGTCTTTTGTTTTTCTTCCTAATCATATTCCGACCAAACTTCTCAAAATATTTATAAGAAAATAAGATGCTCAAAAATATTATTTTCATCAGCAATCAAATTAGATAGATCGGCCCATCTCTAATAACTTGTGGGTCACGGGTTATAGTGAAGCCAGCTTCTGTCACTTGGATTTCTGATTACTCATGGGTCGTGAGTTATCTTAGCAGCGTTGCTATTGGAATGTTTCTTATTTCCACATTTTAGCACTGTTCTTACAGCTCTCCTTCCTTCCATAAAAGCACTTAAAATATTGTAATAAGATCAAGCACCATATCACACGAATATATGGGTATCAACAAAAAAATACGTCATATAATTTGCCCTAATCAAATTACCCCCAACTTAAGTCATGCTTGTCCTAAAGCATATAATAATTCAATTCAACCCCCCCCCCCTCCAAAAAGAAAATTCCTTCATTTTATCCCACCCCAATTCAACTCATGTCAACATTTCAAACTGAACTTACTCTCAAGGTGCAAGCAACAACAAATTTCACAGTCTAAATTCGCACAAAGAACACAATGAATCGATTGTCTCAAAAATCATTTCGGGATCAAAATGCAAAGTAAGTTAACACCTCGCTTAAGTTTCACGCAATACGCTCAAAGTGTTTATGGGTTATCAACAACTCTTAAGTCATGTCATGGCAAGATTTTACCATATGCTTGCTATTATATCACATCTCCACTGCTCAATAGTGAATTAGGTGCAAGAATCAAAGAGTCTTCTTTGGCTTGTAATGGGCCTTTAGGTATGGGTTGGAAGAGAAAAAATATAAAAATGCAAAAGATTTTTTGTTTAAAGAACTAGGTGATGGTACTTGCATAGTCTGCCACTGTACGAATTCTCTTGGGATTCGACAGAACAAACTCAATATGCAACTCAACAGTTAATAAATCAAACCACATCTTGTCGATCAAGAATGTCATGAAAGCATAAAATTCCCCCCCCCCCCCACACACTCTTAAGAACAACATTGCCCTCAATGTCTTATATCCCAAGGATAGGAATGAGAAAAAGAAAGGATGGAATACTACCCTAATGAGGTTGAGAGTGAAAGTGGATGTTCACACTGAGGTCACTGTCAGTCGAGCAAGATAGATGTTGTTTTTCCTGAGACGACGACTTGAATGAGAAAGCCCTAGGGGGTCCATCTTGAACCTGTTAAAAGCAGTAGATGATATCATAAATAAGAGATGAAAAAAAAATGAAGAAAAAAGTCTAAGAGTTATGTTTTCGTTCTGAGATAAATGAAAAAAAATAAAAACAGATAGATATAATTGGAGAGAAAAGATGAAAAAGGAAAAAGAATAGAAAGAGGAGGGAGGTGCGAATCTAGGCACGAGCATGCCGGTGACAGTGAGGTCATGCGGTGGTGAGCGGCGTCGCTTGGCAGCATGAAGGTGGTCCTACAAATTTTGAACATGTGAAAACCCTAATCTTGAAATGCTTTAATTGATTTGGGAATTTTATGATTTTCTTTTCTTTTCTTTTTATTTTTTATTTTTTTTTGAAAAGGAAACTAAGGGGAAAGGAGATAAGTAAACTAAGGAAAGAAATATCTAAAAAGATCAAAGTGCAAATAATCAGGGACTAAGCATTAGGTCCACCATGCTAGTGGTGAGCCATGGGCACGGACTCAAAGATTTGCAAGACTGCAAGTATCTTCTATATAGTGGGCACGACTATTACAAATTCACTCGACTGAGCTTAAAAGTGGCTCTAAAAAAACACCCATGGGTTGCCTCCCACGTAGTGCTTGTTTAACGTTATTAGCTCGACGGTGAAATTCTCAATTGGTGGAAAGTTGAGGAGGGGGCTCAACAGGATGTGGTGATGTTCGATCGACATAGTGCTTGATCCTTTGCAAATCCATTCTAATGGGACCTTTGTCTTTATGATTCCACAAGTCATCATCCTTGAATTTATTTTTTTTTTCTCATGTGAGATTCATGCCACGCCTTGGTGCGTTGTACAATTCAGCATTCTTGTATACCTGGTTCCTCCATCTGTTCATCCTATTATGTTGACGCCATTTGTCCTCACTTGTTTTTTCAAATCAGACGATGCTTCAACTGGTGGTTTTACTTTTGGATTGGAAGTAGATCCATTAAAGAACAACACCTTCTGCCATTTTGACTTCTCTTCTTGTCCGATTCTACAAAACTTGTAATCTCCTCATGCTCTTCTTTAAACTTAACCCCATTAAAATTGTTTATGTAATTTTCTTTGGGATCATCATATTTTACTAAGTGCGCATCATCAGTTCCAAGGATATAAATGTTATCAATTGAAAATATATCAGCTCATTCTTGTGCTGATATTTCATAAGTATAAATACATTAAAGACTATATGTTCATCATTAATTCTAAGAGTGAGTTGACCTTTTTGCATATCAATCAATGCTCTATTCGTTGCAAGAAAATGTCTTCCTAGAATTAATGGCATAGTCTTATCTTCTTCCATATCTAGCACAATGAAATCAACAAGGGTGATAAATTTGCCTACTTTAACCAACACATCCTTCACTATTCTTTTAGGATACTTAATGCTTCTATCGGCCAATTGCAATGTCACTATAGTTGGAGTAAGCTCATGCATTCCAAGTTTTTTAAAAATAGAATATCACATCAAATTAACGCTAGCACTTGGATCACATAAAACTTTATCAAAACCGGTATTTTTTGTAGTGCAAGGGATAGCAAAACACCCTGGATCCCTGAGTTTTGGTAGGAGCTTGATTTGTATGATTGTCGAGCATTCCTCATTAAGCTTCACCATTTCACTTCCTTCCCACTTTCTCTTGTTTGAAATAACCTCCTTCAAGAACTTGGCATAGCTCAACATCTTAAACTTATCAAACTTGGCATAGCTCAACATATGATCGATAGTACAATAGATATCGATCCCACGAGGATTTAAATAAAATAAGTACCAAAACTATTGCGATTATTTGGGATGATCGACAATTAAGTGATGGATTATGACTATGAAAAATAATTACTAATTAAATAAACCAAACGAACATGTTGGGAACATTTAGGAATGAGAAAGATGCTAAAGCTATAGTTCTACCTAATTGATCCAACGAATGAAAGATTTAATAAGTAAGTATTTTTAGGTGTTGAGGTTCTTCTCAAGTTATTTCGATACACTCTCTTGAGGTATACCAAATCTATTATTATTAAAGAAATAATGGATCTCTCGAATCTAAAACTCATGAGATCAATGCGTTAAGATCTGTTTACAACCTATGCAACCAGATGAATCATGCCTATGTGTGTCAACATATCATTCAATTCACACTACAAATTACCCTATCCACTATGCCGAATTCCCTTTTAGTTCATCAATATAATTAATTCATTCTAAGAGATAACCAGACTCTCAAATTATAAGAACAAGTACAATAATTTGCAGACACTTGAAAACAAAGCTGTAGATTAATCTAATAAAAATACTTAGAATGTTATCTCGATTAGGCTTCCCAAAAGCTTTAACAAAAATTAAATTTGTTCATCCTACCAAGATCAAACACAAAGGAAAAAAATATAGAAGAACTCATGGAGTCGACAGTTGGGCATGGACAGTTCGTCACCCGACATCGGATCTTACTCCTCCACTCATTTTCTTCTTCGTGCTTCAATGTTGATTACTCAATTCTCCAACCAAAAGATCTTTCTTCCTTTCTCTCCTTCTCCATTTTATACTAGTTTCTAATTATGGTAGAGGAGGAAAAGAATCCACATACCATCCAAATCAAAATATAATTTCTATCAGCATCAAATTAGGTAAATCCGCCTATCGCATGTCTGATAACCCGTGGGTCATGGGTTATCTTGGCAGTGCTGCTACTGGAATATTTTATTTTTCCACATTTTAGCTCATTTCTTGCTACTAGATATATATCACTACTAGAAAATATAATATTAATAGTAAATATCAATTGATAATTTTAAATCATCATTGAAAAGATATATTAAATGATAATAATTTTTATCTTGTCATTAAATAATTATTGATGATAAGAATTGAATATAAAATTATTACTATATATATAATTAGTGATACGTGCACTACACAAAAATAAAACATTAAGAATAGCTAATTTCATGGTTAAAAAGAAATAGGCATAGCAAATAGTCATTAACCAAGGCCATGCAATGGTTGTTAGCCATGGTATCTGCGAGGGTGGCTAAAACATGTGCCATGGTTTTTTCTTGGGGGAAAATCTATGTTTTTTAAACGCTTTTATTTAACCGTAGTCAACAAAAATTATTTACCACGGTTTTTAGTTCATAGCTATTAAACTTGTAGCCATAGTAATTTTTTTCTAGTGATATATAATGACAACTTAGCAACAACACAATATAGATAATAATTATTTGTTATTACTAAGTCTTCAAGTTGTTATGTCATTAATTGCATTTAGTGATAATTTTATACATTATCTTTTACTACTAATTTTTGCAAATAATAATTTATAAAATAACAGTAATTATTAAAATGAGTATGATGAAACAAAAATTTTTATCACTCAATATATATAATTAATGATAATATGGAAATTATCACTCGGTACTTCTTTTTTTTTCCCTGATTTTCTCATTTTTTTTGTAGTGTATGAGATGCATCGCGGAATGTTGTTTACTGGATAAGCCTCTAAGTTTCTTTCATGAAAGTAGTAAATAACCTACAAAAGTTAATTTGATTATTTCAAACGCCACCAGAAATAAAATGTTTAATTATGATTAACTGTTATAGTTAATAATAAATAGCCCTAACAAATAGTTATTTCTTTAGGTAAATGTAAATTGCATTAAACAAAAGAAGTACACGAGTATAATACAATCATGAGCCATTGTGTGGCCAAGGGATCCGCCAGAAGCGATAAAGACCACATGAGCTAACAGAGAATGGTAGTTCATCACTAATAATCCTCTGTCGAACATCATCAAGAACAGTACTAGAAAGAGTACGTGAATCGCAGCGCACGTTCTCGAACCCACGCTGATTGTGCTCTATCTAAATGTGGTAGACCAGAGAAGCAAGTAATGCTCTGTCGGCCGCATTAATGACATGTCTCCCTCTCCATCTCGCCGAAACCCATGTAACATCTGTAGACCAAGAACGGTTAGGTCAAGGAACCCAAATATGACATCAGATCTCAGCCAAGCAGTGTCGGGAATAGTGACATTGGAAGAATAGGTGGTTGTGCGTCTCCAGTGAATCATCATCACACAAGATACAGGAGGTGCCCAAGTGAGCAAGCCACAACTTATCCAATGTGGACAGCATGTCGAGGATAGCCAACCAAAGTACGAAGGTATGTCTAGAAATTTTGAAGGGCCCCAAGAGTAATGAAGACCAGCTTACCTTAGGCCTTGGCGGGGATAATAGGCAAACCAATGAAGTTACATTCGACGCGCCTGCGCCAGCACGCCAAAGAATTTGATTGGAGTCACCGTGCATGATTGGTAGTTGGTGAAGGATCTCTAGGATCTCCACGCCCCTCCTGGATGCAGTGGTGAGCGGCCAAAACCATTGTCCATTCACGATAATCGAGTTAAGAGAAGCGCTAGGCAGCGTGTTAGTAAGACTAGACCCCCTTGGGAATTAAAGAATAAGTAGACCTAGGCTATGCCATGGATCATGCCATAGAGAAAATGAAGTACCATCACCAATCTGATACTAAAAAAGAAGCCGTAGAAAAGGACAGAGGAGAAGAAGCTTCCGCCAACCCCACAAGCCCCCACGGCAACTGTCCATATGGAATTCTCACGTAACATAACATGACGAATCCACTCCACCCATATGGAAGTCCGATCACATTGAATAAGATCATACAATCATTTGCATATCAATGCACGGTTAAGAGTGGCAAGATCACAAAGTCCTTGCCCAGAAGCACTCGACGCCATAAGAATAGATTTAATGATCTAGAGGCCCCCGGCATATGAAAGCGCTATGCCCTCCCATCCCTTGATACGCTTCTTAATTTTCAGAGTCAGAGGGTGACAATCGGCAATTGTCAAACGTGACGCTAGAAAAGAAACTCCCAAGTATTTCATCGGTAGATGCCCTTCTTGGAACACAAGCACCTCAGGCAGCTGATTCCGATACCCTTGCACCGATCGGGAAATAATTAAGGGACTCTTCTGCTCACTAACTCGAAGGCCAAACAACGTAGCAAAGCAGTCTAATTCCTACTTAAAGAACCAACAGAGGCCATCCAGTTTACAAAATAATAAAAGGTCATCATCAAAGCCCAACTGAAATATTACTAAGGATTCACATTTTCAATGGAATGTGAATCGCAAGTCCTGCTCAATCCATTGTTAAGGATCGAATTCAGCACCTCAATGACCAATACAAATAAGTAAGGGGACAGTGGATCACCCTGACGCAAGCCCCTTGTACCCGTGAAAAACCCATACGGTTGACCATTAAGTACCACTGAAAAAGTCATGGTAGTGAGACACTCAACAATCTACTAGATAAAGAGGGGCGAAAATCCGAACATCCGCAGCAAAGCTGATAAAAAATCCTATTCAACAGTGTCGTATGCCTTACGCAGATCCACCTTCAGTGAACACCTTTGTGGAAACCGCTGCTGATTATGGCCCGTGAAGAGTTCCTGGGCTAGCAGAATATTGTCCCAATAGAACGACCAGGAACAATAGCACTTTGAGAGGGGTTAAGAAATCGTTAATGATCACGACCACGCAATGATTGTTGTTCTGGATTTTGACTAACACATTTGCCATAGCTAAAAGCTGTAAAAATTCTTTTTACTATGGCTCTTAGTTGTAGCAAATTATTTTTTCATGTTGAAAAAATTATTATTTTTTGTATCAATTCTATTTATCGATAGTTAATGATAGTTATTTGCCACTGTTTTTAGTCAAAGCCATTAATTATAACTAACAGTAATTTTTGTTTATTTCTAATGGAAGTGGCATAATTTGGGATGATACAGTCCATTAAGAACGTCCAACTTCTGTAGAGAAATTAAACTCCCGATAAAATTAATAACCAAGTCTATATTTTTTTATGTAAGAGCAATAAATTATTATTAATTGAAATAAATCAATTACAATCATTCATGTCGAATATCAATATTTAACAAAAAACTATTAAACAAAGACCATTACAACAATTATACTCTAATCAATAATATCAAATAAATTAGATATAACCAGCACCTACTATTCAGTCTACACAACATCCCATACATAAGACAAGATTCGAGCCCATAACCTATAAGATCATACGGTCTCAACTTAGCCAATTGAAGTAGATCTGATTGGCAATAACCAAGTCATTGTTATTACAATATATTTATCCTATCGGATGTGTCACTAATTGTATATCTATGTACGTGAATAACATGGTTTTAGAACAAGTCATAGGATTAATAACTGATCATGAGATAAATGCAATATTTTGATACGTAATTTGACTGTCTTTGGAAAAATCTCCCTTTGACCTTAAAAAAGAAAGAAAATAGGCGCCCGTGAGATCTCTCATGAAATTTTAAGGTAATTTGATATTTTAAAATTGTGTATATGTATATTGTAGGATAACATTAATAATCTAATGGTGGGTTATTATTATGTTATTTAAATGATAAATTTGAAATATATTTTAATTTTAAAATATAAATCTTATTTTAAGTAATGTTAGTCCGGATCCAGTATATCTTATTACGTGGCGTTTATTTTGATGTATAAGTTAATAAGGTGATAAGATAAATTGTTCTTAAATATGTGGTTAAAGAAAAAACCAAATTATGAATTAATTATATATAGTTTACTTTATTGAATTGTAGGTGTTGAAATTTAAATAAATCCTATGTTTACTTTATTGAATTGTAGGTTTGAATTTAAATAAATCATATCTTTACTTCATTTGATAACATATAGAGTAGCTAGCAAATTACTTGCACTTTTATATGTTTTTAAAATAAGGGGAGATTACAACAAGCTCCCCTCAAGTTAGACATGATTATAAATATTCTCTTATTGTTTGAAAAATTACTAATATTTTCTTTATTTCAACGATCATCTAACAAACAACTCAATCCGTTATTAGTTTCTGTTAGATTTTCGTTAATTTTTTAAGGAGAATTAATCAGAATGCCCTATTGTGGTCTATGAATTGTAATTCCTTATTTTTAAAAAATTTCTGAAATTTTTTGTGGACTAAATGAATAATTTTTTTTACAAGTTTTCAAATTTTTTCATCCACCTTATTGGACTTTTTTATAATTGTTTCTTTAAAAATTAAAAAAGTTACAATAAGGGCAAAGTTTATAATTTTATGCCTCCACTCAAAAAGTACATAATTTCATCAAATATAATGAGGTAGTTATAATTTTTTAAATAATGAGAGAACATTCATAATTATATCAGATTTTAGACAATTTTATTTTAATTTACCATTAAAATAACTAATGCTAAATTTTCTAGAAGATCCTCACATATTTGGAGATTGGAACACCGCTGGGGCGGCCCCTTCATTATACACCATCTCCATCAGCAACTAGATCTCCGACTATGGAATTGTTCCTTCAGAGAGCAAGTCCTATTACTAATAAATCAGAAAAAATACATGCAATTTTTTTTATGATATTGTATATGAGTATATTATTTTTATAAAAAAAAAATTAAATAAAATATTTATATATTCTTTTTAAAATAAAAAAATTTACCTCCTTAATAAGAAGGAAAGTAAATTGGTATTTTTTTATATAAAATAATTTATTAATTTACAATATTACACGAGTAAATTACAGTAAATCCTAAATAAATCAAACACACCAAACTTCATATTTGAACGTGAAATCAAAAAAAGAAAAATAAGGTGAATTTCGATGTTGTACCCTTCTAGGAATGACAACGACGCCTCAACCGCAGAACTGAACTCTTCAACCCATTCGTGGATCTGTTCTCCCATCTATCTTGGCCATGCAACCTTTCTTTCTACTTAGTTCTTAGTGAATGCTTTCTTGATTCTACAGTAAGGATGGTCCGGGGTGAAGAACCGTTTGAGGCAATCAAAGTAGCACGCCTTCCTACCATTCTGTAGGTAGGATGCACTTGTGTCTTCCATACAAATTGGACACCCCATAACACCAACGAAACTCGATTTTAGACGCCATCCATAAGCGAGTAGGTCGTTCACAGTCCAGATCAACATGACACACATTGGAAATGTCTTGTTATTCACACAGTCACGTGTCAGTACACCCACATGCCACAATTCTGCAACTCCTCGACCAACGACTATAGATAAACATCGATGAGACGTTTCGGATTGGAGGGACCAGGAATCATCATCGTCAGGAACATATTATCAGAACTCATGCACCTTCTCAGGCAGAGATTGTACGGTGTAAGTATAACGAGCCAACATGAATTTGTACGACCATACTAACCGTGCGGTACGAACAAATCTGTGCTCAAACCCAGTCTAATATTAGAGGGCTCAACTGCAGAACGTTCAAAATGCTCCATGCCTTTGTATTAGATGGATGACACATGCATCCCTCCTCCGTCTGATAGTTGGCATGCCACGTCATTGGATCAGCTATCACTTCTGAAGTATATAACCTTTGCAGCCGAGGGGTAATCAACAAGTACCTAAGAAAGGCATACAGTGTCTTCTTGCAATTAGGATTCTGTTCCTTGGTCAACTTATACCTAACTTCTCCAAAAAACTTGCAATAGTCTGGATCAATGTCGTCCTTCTAGTACAACATGCAACTGTTCTTACACGCATCAATCTTCTCAACAGGTAAACCCAAGTCTCTTATCAATTTCTTCGTACTATAGTAATCCTAGGGCAGGGTGTGATCGCATGGCAATTTATGATCATCCCACTACGATATTCGACCGTATATATGCTGATAAATATGGCCATCGACTTTGATATTCACCAACTCAACTATAGCCCCCGATCGAGATTGGGTGCAACCATTCCACAACGACTGCTTGAAAGCATGCACTACATCGTGAAATCAATCTGCAGCCTACATGCATATCTTAGGGCCCCCACTGTAATATGAACAAAGCCCTACATTAGTAGAATACGACCTAGTACCATCATTTGGCACACCATCCTGGTTATAATTAGAAGACCGGACAGCCGGCCCGGCGGCATAAAAAACCATCCTCTACGCTGCATCACCACATGACGTACTCATCCCCTGCATAACATGAGAAATGGGAGTTTGCTCCTCTTGTAACGGGGCCACCGTGACGTCCTCAAAATACTCCTGCACCCTCTGCTTGGAATGAGAAGTCTAATTATAATATTTTGGCATAAAATCTTTCACAAATAGGTGAAAATTTACCTCGTACGTAGTTTTGAAAACTTCATTTTTGCACTTCCGACAAGAACATTTAATTTTCTCACTTTCCATATATGCATGTTGAGACTTCGCTCATTCTATAATGTAGCAACACCATCCTGAAACTCCAGAATAAGACACGCCCTATTTGAAAGGTTTCTTCTCGTACATCCATCTCCTCAACTGTCTTCGTAAAATTATAATTAGTCCTACAGACACACACACACACACACACATATATATATATATTATTATAATATAAAATTTAATTAATGAACAAAATTACAACAAATATATAATCAATTGACAAATAAAAGGTTAAAGTTGTTACCTAATCAAAATAACTCCAAATACCAATGAAAATTCGAGACAGATTAACGAACAAATTTAGAGTAGAAAAATTAGTAAGATAGTGAGAGTATAAAAAAATTCGAGAGCAATTGAGAAAATAGAGCAAAATAAGAAGAATGAAAGAAGATAGTGAGATTAAATGAAAAAGGGGAGTACATTTATATAGAAAAATTTGGAACAATCTTTGAAACAGGGATAGGAACATATAACTAGTTGTTATAAAGTAGCCGTTAATTCATGCTTTTGGGACGATCATTGAGACGGTTTTTGGAACTGTCAGTTAGACCGTTCAAATATAGACGTTGATGATCAGTTGCAGCGAACTCAATAACACCTAAAAAATAATTTAAAAGAACCGTTTGAATTTCTACCAATTTTTGGAACGATTTAGAAACCCATTGTTTCTTTAATAAAACTCATATTTTGGAATGATTTTTAGCATATTTTACTAAGTGTGTACAAATACCTTTTTAAATTGTACCTCATTTTGGAATACATTTTCGAACTGTCACTTTTTTTACATATATTACAGCAGATATATGAATGGTTTTGCTGTGATGGTTCCTAAATCTGATATAGTTTTCGAAACTGACTTTCAACGATTTTTCATTATTATTTTGGCACGGACATGGGAGCGGGTTTTGTAATTGATACTTTGGAACTCAACTTGGAACAACTGGACCATTCCAAATTTCTAACCCGAAAAAGATATTGCACTTGACGTCCAAATTTCTAACCCGAAAAAAATATTGCACCTGACGTCATGTTTTAATATCCGTTTCTGAAGTGTTCCAAAAACTGTTGCAAGATGAAATGGGCTTTGGAATGTTTGATCTGATCGTGCCAAATTTCAGCTTTTTTTATAGTATTATTTTATTCATGTTATTATTTAAAAATAATTTATTTATTTTGTTCATGCAAATAACAAATTAAATAGTTGTTTTCTCCAATGTGTGCCAAGGTGGCTAGTTATTAATTAAACCAAGCCAAAAACTAATTCTGTGAACCTAACAGCTATGCATACCATGTAGATATGGTATTTTCATAAAGTCATCTCCCTATCAAAGTCTAGGACATAAAATTTCAAACCGATTCCCATCATAAACTTTGATATCTATGAATTCACTTTCTTGTGTCTCTCCTAGACCAACATAGAAAACTCGTGTCCTGTTTGATCAACGAATGTAAACCCAAACTTCTATAGAGTACACAACCTAGACAACATAGCATACCGTTGTCATCTCATGATGGGTGATATATCCTTTATTGAAAACAAACCAACCTCCACGCATGTTATGTCTCTAAGGATAGAGGGCTTTTTAACAACCATGTATAAATGAAACTATATCAGCCAAGATCAAGATACAACTACCAATATACAAGGCTACTGTGATTTTCAAGTCAAAAGACTAATTACAATACTATCACACCCCTAAGAGTTCTATTTATATTGATTATATCATGTGGCTTCCATACGATAACTCCTACGAATTTGTTCAACTAGACAACCTATGTCAAGCACCTGCTAAAGTGCATAGACGTCGTAAACATATGTTGTTGATAAAATACGATATCATTATATGAATGTAATACTTAGTGCAAGTCTTTATAAAACCTTCCAATGGATTTTCTTGAGAATTATTGACTTGAACATTTTAGATTGTTCAAAACAGATTACACTGAAAAAGATTGTTCAAAACATTAAGAGAAACCAACTAACTGAAAAGATTGTTCAAAATAGATTACAAGGAGCCAACTAATTGGCAAGCCGTTCATGTATTTTAACAATCTACAATGTTTTATTCGCATACAAAGCAGTAAGGAAATCAAACTAAAGAAAGCATGTAGTACGTACAAGTCTGCAGAACCACATCATGTTCCTCATGATGAATATAATTTTATATATATGTCCTCTTTTCCTGTCGACTGTGGTGGTGGCGGAGGACTGCTTGGTTGTGGGGGAATGCTTTGTTCTTCTCTGAAGAAATTCTCTGGATCAACTCTAGTTTTCACCTGAACCAATCGATCAAAATTGTTGTTGAAGTACTTGGCACCCCAAACTCTTGCTGTTTCAATACTTATCGGCCCTTCATTGTTATTCACTCCAATGTCAAGATCTCTATAACATAAGAAAGCTCCCCGTGGGTTGGATGTAACATAAGGAGTCACGTAATTGTAAAGTCTTCTAATCCAATTTATGTACTTGTCGGCATTATCTGCATCTTTTGCTTCCCAGTACACCATATGATGGATCTTGTAAAGATAACCAGCCCTATGAGGAAATGGGGTTGCATTATCAGGAATTTCAGCCATTTTTCCACCATATGGGGTCAACAATAACTGTGCCAACTTGCCTTCTGGTTGATAGAAGTGTCTCCATACGCCTTCAAACCCTTCTATGGGAATTGGTTCCTGCACATAATCTGATTTTCCTTTGAAGTATCCTACATCATGTTGAACCCTGTCGAGCAGAGGTTCAAGTGAATCTATTGGCAATCCGGTATTGTACAGGATGGATTGGATCCAGCTCATTTCTGTGCAGTCTTCTCTTACTAAGCCCAATTCGGGGAATTGTTCTTTCATCACCGCAAGTAGTCTGTCGATACGACCAAGGAAAACCGAGTTAAATGTTGCACGAATTGTCATCATTCCTTCCGAGGTGGTGTTTCTTATAGCGATGACTCTCATGAATAAGTCTTCATCGAAGTTAGGTGCGACGTACTGCCAGCGGTGAATGAGTCGAGTGGCTTGTTGCCCCAAATCCCTATGGATTGTGAAAACAGTGACTTTTTCTGGAACATCCACCAATTGTACTTTCCATGCAACAATGACGCCAAAACTGGAACCTCCACCACCCCTAATGGCCCAAAATAAGTCCTCACCCATTGACTTTCTGTCGAGAATCCTACCATTAACGTCTACTATCCTAGCATCAACAACATTATCTGGAGCTAGGCCGTATTTTCTGAGCAATACGCCCCAACCTCCCCCACTGATGTGCCCGCCAACACCAACAGATGGGGAAAAACCGGCTGGAAACCCCAGTCTTAGGCTTCTAATCGCAATATTATAATATAACATGCCAAGGGTTGCACCACCTCCAACCCATGCAGTTTTCTGCTCAACATCAACTGTTATTTCACTGAGGTTGAGCAAATCAAGGATCACAAATGGGACTTCAGATACATAAGACCGTCCCTCAAAGTCATGGCCGCCACTTCGAGTTTTAATTTGCAAGTGATTTTGTTTGGCGCAGTAAATGATAGGGGGGATTTGGTCCTCGTACTCCGGGGTTATTATCACTTGCGGTTTTGGGGTGGAATCTGACATGAATCTTTTGTTTCGGATTGAAAAATCTAGGACAGACTGGTAAGAAGCGTTGATTGGGGTATAAACAAGGTCAGAAATTGAGGAATAGTTTTGGAATTCTTGCTTGAGACATTCAAGAAAACCATAGACGTTGGCATCGGCACACGACCAAGAAAAGACAATAAAAAGAAAGAATATGAGAGTGGAAATGGTTGGAGTCTTCATGATTGTGAGATGCTGTAGTTTGTGGTTTTGGGAGCAGAAATGTGCGGTATTTATAATGCTAGTGGATCGGTGAGCGGGAACTGGGCAATTACGTGCATGTTACCATCTGAACATCGTGCAGTCTGATGAATTAAAATACACCATCAATAATTTTAATGTCAGCACACCTCGTGACTTTCATTTCTACATTATCTGTTTACTTTAACCAATCCATTTAAAATACCTCCAAAAGATTTGCATATAATAACAGTACGAAATTAATAGGGTAAATTAAATTTTTTGTCCCATAAGTGGACCTGTTTTCGATTTTAGTCCCATACTCAAATCAATTTGCACATTTAGTCTCATATGTGGATTTTTTTTCAATTTCGGGACCAAAATGGGGATTCCGTTAAAAACTTAACGCTGCCGTTAAGTTTTTAATGGAATTCCCTTTTTGGTCCTGAAATTGAAAAAAAAAATCCACATATGGGACTAAGTGTACGAATTGGCCTGAGTGTGGGACTAAAGGTCCAGTTATGGGACAAAAAATGTAATTTACCCCATTCTCAAATGTCCTATCCGTTGAGTATATGGATATTTTTGGATAGCTGCAAAAATATATTAGTATATAATTAAATATTGAAAATTATGATTTATTTATTATAGATTTTTTTTAAAAAAAAGGAACTAGAAAAGGAAAATGAAGAGAACTTGCTGAAGGCTAGATGGTGGTAGGTGGGCTGTTAAAACACTCGTCATTAGACGGACTTTCCAATAGTCATAACGTTGAGAGGTGATCGGACGGTGGAGAAAAAGGAGACAGAAGATCAAAGCGCTGGTTAGAATTTTTTGAACAAAAAAAAATAGAGATGACTCGCCGATGTTTTGGAGATTGGCGGTGGGTGGGGTTTTAAGGTACTCGTTCTTAGATGGGCTTTCCAATGGTGGTATGTTGACGTCGAGAGGTGATCGAATGATCGAGATATGGGAGAAGAGGGAAACTAAATTTAGAAATATACATATTGATACAAATATATATATATATATATTAAAATAATATATACTTTTTTATATATTAAAATAATATATTTTTATTTTCTATAAGCATGATTAGATCTGAGTCATACATTTAAATCAAATTAAATATATATGTTGATTTAAAAGGGGCATTTTTATCATTATACCGTAAGACTCACATTCAATGCACCAGAGACAGTGTGCTCTTTTTAAAAAAACACAAAAGGTAAAATGATATTTTATTATTTAGGACTTATATGAATATTTTTTGAATAACGTTGAAGGTAATTTGTAATTTACCCCTATTTTACGCACTTTTGTTTATTGATATTTCTAGTTCCTTTTTCTAAAAAAATCTATAATAAATAAATCATAATTTTCATATACTAATATATACTAATTGTTATCCATATACTCGACGGATAGGACATTTGACAATGAGGTAAATTATATTTTTGGTCCCATAAGTGGACCTTTAGTCTCACATTTAGGCCAATTCGTACATTTTGTCCCATATGTGAATTTCTTTTTCAATTTCAGGACCAAAGGGAGGATTCCGTTAAAAAATTGAAACTGCCGTTAAGTTTTTAACGGAATCCCCTCTTTGGTCTTAAAATTGAAAAAACAATCCACATATAAGATTAAATATGCGAATTAACATGAATATGGAATTAAAATTAAAAATAGATCCACTTCTAAAACAAAAAATGTAATTTAACCAACTTAATACATGAGAAGATACGATTTCATTGGAAGCTTGCTAAATTTGGCATTATACAGTCCATTTACGTCCGTCCAAAAGGCACCCGCTGAATATTCCATCCGTTTGCGTGCTTAACTGAGATATATGCATGCATGCATGATTCACGTTTGGTTGTTTTATATACATTAATTAATGTTGATGTGTTTGGTTAATTGTAATGGAATTAGATGACAATTAGTCTCATCTCCATCTCCTAGGCTGATCCTTGTAATCAAATTATAGATTTTCTAAGTAAATATTGTCGACTTGAAATACTCGATAAATAAAATAATAAAAATTTATAAATATCTTCCTTAAAAAGGAAAAATATTTATGTAGTCCCTAAATAGTGAAGTGGACATTATTATTTCGCACTTGTTTTTCAAAAAAAAAAAATATATTGAGCATGGGTATAACAAATAATAAATAGAGAATATTAGTTGATAAAAATATTTTAGAGAAATTATAAAACATATATAAAAATACACCATCAATAATTTTAATGTTAGCACACCTTGTGACTTTCATTTCTACATTATCTGTTTACGTTAACCAATCCATTTAAACACCTCCAAAAAATTTGCATATAATAACAGTACGACTTGACAAGCTTTGATAAATTTGGCATTGTATAGTCCATTTAAATAAGTCCAAAACACAGTGGCCGAATATTTAATCAGTTTGCGTGCTTAACTAATCAATACTCTCAATTGTCCTCTGAAGGCTCGATGGACTTGAATGAGCAACAGGTGTGACTGTCAGCAACGGGCAGCTAAAAGAGGAGCCGAGTATTCGATTTTGGCTTCGAGACCCACCACGCGATTGTTGGATCATTAGAGCTGAACAGTTCTACTACTCCATCACCCTCATCACACTAACCGTGGTGCACCGGCCTGATGATCGAGTAGCGAGGCTCGAGTGGAGGCGGCAGATGGAACCCACCTTGCCCGATCCTCCAGCACCTCAGGTTTCAGGTGATCCCCGATACTCGACGGCAACAAACATGCAGCCGAAGGGGATGCTGATTTAGATTAAGATTTTTTTTATTTCTGAAAATATAATGTAAAAATTATATTTTATTTTGTAATTAAATTATTTTTATTTTCTTGTTGCATTATATACATTTTTTATATAATATTGCATATTTAAGAAATTAAAACTACCTAGATATAACAAAAACTACATTAATTTATTTTTACAAAGTAAATATTAAAATAGATTAAATACAATTAAACATTATGAAAATTATTTTGTCATTGCATTTGTAACGAATTTTAGAATACAAATTACTCTAATATAATCATGTTGCCGTTATAAAGACCGTGCAAAAACTAGTTATCAATTTTGAAAAATACCGTCAAAAAAGCCGTTACTAAAACAGTGTAAAAAACAACAACAAAGGGAGATACAAAACTAAGACCAACATACGCATATGGAGTTATGAAGGCCGTTAAAAAAACTGTTGAAAAAGAAATATAAAGTTCGATACAATAACTATTACAACATAATGCATAACCTTTACAAAGATTATTCCAGAAACTGTGCCAAAGTTCAAAAACAACCATATCTATATGTGTTATAAAGGCTGTTCCAATAACAATTAAATCAAAATCAATTTAGACATTCCAAAAGTCGGTCCAAATACATTTTTTGCAATTGGACAACTATTATAACGGCCTCTCATGGCCGTTAATAAGGCCATTACAAATTGTAATGGCTTTCAAGCAATCCGTTATAAAGATTTTCTAATGGCCAAAAAAGCCGTAGTAGGGGGTGCTATTACAATTTGAAAAAACTGTTCCAAATAATTAATTTGACTGTTACGAAAGCTATTACTATAAATTGATTTCTTTGTGGTGATATATAAATTATTTATTTCAGTTTTTGTTGGGTGGGTCAGAACATGTTTGTAGTTATCTTATATAAATAATAAATAAAAATTATGTATTTTTTAGAAAAGCATATATAAGATATTTTATTGTTTTTTTATTTTTTAAATTCTAAATTTTTTTAATTTTCTACTTTTATTATATTAAGTTTATTGTATATATAAATTATTTTATTTCATTCTTTGTTGGTGGGGTGGGAATTAGGCCACTAATTTTGTCTGTGCCCTCATTCCCACCTCCCTGTTGCGGCCTTAAGCCTTTCCCCATTTTCCTTCGCCATCATTCTCCATAACATATGAATATATGAATGTATAAATATATACATATAAATATGTCCATTTATATACATATTTATAACTTATTTAATTTAATAAAATTTATTTGCAAACAAAAATAAAAAATAAATAGTCAAATTAGAATTTAAAATAATTTATACAAATGTGATTTAATATGAATTTATAAGCTAGTAACTGAAGAAAGCATGTAGTAGAAGTCTGCAGAAGCACATCATGATGAAGATAATCTTACATATATCCTCAGGATGAATGCAGCACACCTCGGGACTTTCATTTCAATGACGAGACCATCAGCACATGCATTTTCATTGAAATTAGCTCCGACAGCCAGACACGCTGCACACGCATTTCTTTGAAAATTATTCCTCTACCCCGTTAACAGAATTAGAAGACAAAATTGGTTCTACATAATCTGTTTACGTTAACCAATCCATTTAAATACCTCCAAGAAATTTGGATATAATAACAGTACCAACTTAATACATGAAAAATACGATTCGAATGTTCCTCTGTTTGTGCGCTTAACTGATATATATGCATGCATGCATGATTCGCGTTTGGTTGTTTTATATACATTAATTGATGTTACCGCATGTTTTTGGTTAACGAAACTCTTCAACCAGATGAGAGGACAATTCATCAATTTTCTGTGCTTAATTGTAATGAAATTAGATGACAATCAGTCTAATCTCCTACACTGATCCTTGTAATTAAATTATAGATTTTCTACGTCAATATTGACTTGAAATACTGGATAAATGAAATAATTAATGTTATTTATACTATTTGTACTATCCACTCCTATCGCCTTACCCACTCTCAATTATTGCCTGTGCCCTTGTTTCCACCTCCCTATTGTGGCCTACGACATTGTCCCACTTGTACCTAGCCTTTCATCTTCCTTCGCCATCGTTCGTCATAAAAATATGTATGTATAAATATATAAATATATTAACATCTACATATTAATATGTCCAATTATATATGTATTTATATTGTATACACATATATACATATATGTATAACTTATAAATTTTAATAACATTTAGTTGTAAACAAAAATAAAAAATAAATATTTAATTTCAAGTACTTCAAATAATTTATACAAGTGTGATAATTTTTTATTTTAAATTTATAAGCGTGTAACTAAATTTTATTAATATATCTGATGCGTGCGATTTTAGCACGAATCCAGAGTTACTGGGTCTTTGAGATGGATCTAGGTCACTGGAATAAAGAGTCCTGAGAAGGACCTACAAAACAAAGAGTTAGCACTCCGATGCTTAACTTAGTTCTGAATTTAAGAGCACATAAAAATAAAAATGAATAACAATGGGAAATTATGTTAAAGATGAGAATTTAATAGGCAAGAGCACTATTTTAGAATGATAGGATAGCAGCAAGAGACAAAGTTCTTGAATTTATCAGCCAGAGGGGGCTTTTGAAGGGTACCCCCTCTACTTATAGAGGAAGAGTTCCCCGACAATAGGAGTCCTGCCTAGGGGAATCCGTCTACTTTAGCAAGAAAGGTGGAATCCTGTAGATAAGGATCCTCCTTATCCGTAGCTTGGGCATCAAGTCTCCGAATGCAGGGGGTCTCTTTCTTCCTACACTCTACTATCTGGTGAGGAGTCCTTCAGGAGGTAGAGTCCCTTACCCTGAGGGCACCTACCTCCCTATCGATTAACTTTGGTGGCCTCTAAAGTGGGCTCTTTATTAGGGTCAACTATGACAAGGTTCGGTTCCTTCTTCGACTAGGCTTTGGTGCAGGGAGGGGGCCCTTTGGGCTGAGCTAGATGGACCTCTTCGATGGGCTAGTGGGATCGTAGGAAGTCCCTTTTTTGGGCTGGGCGTAATGATTCGAACGGGCTGCCTTCTTCATGGGCTGATGAACCTTCTCCTGGGTTTGATACTTTATTTTGGGCCAATTTCTTTTTGGGCGCCTATCAATATTAATTAAATAATTTAATATTTTAGTCATTAAGAGGTGTAATTTTATATACAGATTCAACATAAAATAGATAATAAAAGAATTTAAATTTAAATTAAAAAATTAGTATAAATAATAAAAAAAACTATATGGAGTCATATTATTCATCCCTATAAACATTACTTTGACACCCCCCTTCTACCTTTTAGTAATTAAAAAACACCCCTGAGGGCATTTCTGTCATTGAGAAAATTAAAGTTTGACCAAGTCAACAGGGGTAATTTGGAGTTCTAAAGGCTGTCAGGAGTGGTTTCTGCAATTTTCAAAAAGACAAGGGTGGTTTGTGTAAAATGACAATAGGTGAGGGGAGTAAAATAATTACCCCTATTTATTAACTTATAATTAAAAATATATTTTGTCTCTGTCACCTCACCCATGTTTCTTTCTTTTCACAGACCCTTTTCTTTCTTATCACATTTTTTTTTTCTCTTCATCTTACATCATAATTGAATAGGCTTGTTGTTAGACGGACGTTAAAATCAGGAGATATTTATAATTTTTCAAATAATAAGAAGATATTTGTAATTATGTCAATATCAAGAGAGGTGGTTTTAATTTATCCTAAAACTTACTTTAAGAAGTTTATAATAGCTTTTCTCTAGAGAAGAGTCAGATATTCAACATGTTTATGTTTTCTTAGTTATTTGCCATGACTAAAAGTCATGGTAAAAGTATGTATCATGACAAATATTTTAGCCACCCTCGCAAATAGAAGAAACAACAATCATTGCATGATCATGGTCAATGATTATTTACTACTAGGACTATTTTATTTTAAATTGATACAATTAACTATAGTTAAATATTGCATTATTTTATAGGGATAAAGAAAACTTTAGTCCTTTATCATTGTCACAGATTAATTTTGGTCCTCTAACTTTGTCAATATTAGATTTAGTCCTTTATCTTTCAATTTGGTGTAAATCAGGTCCTTCAGCCTATTTTATGACCATTTTGCCCTTTCAAAGGAAATAGCTAGATAATCCATTTTCATGCTCTTAAAATGGCCCAACATGCTTCCAAAATAAATTAAGATCCCATAAATTCATATCTTGCTTTGACCGCTCTGTTTTCGGGTATTCCAATTTTTACGGGCTTCTTCCAACCACACTACCGCAGAAGATGGTTTGCAGGATCTTGGCTCCTTCAGTAACAAAACAGCACAGCCCTATTTCATTTCCTACCTTAGGGCGTAAAAGGAACTCCAATATAGGGAATTAATGGAATTTTGGATAAACAGGTTGAACATAAGCCTAACTTTTATTAAAAAAATATATAGAGAATATTATATAAATATTATTCCTCCGTTTAGAGGAGACAACTGGTTTAGCCTCTCATGGTGTTGAGGAGTTGAGTTATTGGTGAAACCCCCATAAACTGAAAATTCAAAATACTACATAAGCTCGAAGAATACATAGAACTTTAATGCTTTGAAGAGTAGGAGAAGTTTTCTGATGTCCCCCTTTTGCTTCATTGCATCTTTATTTATAGGCGTCTGCGGACTTGAAATTCGGACTCCAAACTTGTTTTGTGATGACGTCATTGCGTTTTTCATCGCCTTGTGATTTCCAGCTGTCGGTCATAATGGTTTGTCGGTCACATGATTTTCAGCTGGCTGCTTTGCTGACTGTTGGCTTTTGTTGTTTTCTGCTGACAGTCTTATCCTCTCGAATTTTTACATCGTTTAATTTTTACTTCTTTTGGTAAAAATTTTTCTCTTTCCCTTGTCTTGGTCCGGTTCGGCTTTGTTTTTTGTGACCCGTATCTTTGTTCCGAACATGGGCTTTTCTTGATTCTCGCAACAAGGGCACAAATGGTTATCCCATTGCCCAACATGCAACATGTTGCATGTCTTCATTCTTGTGGATTCGGTCGTTGGCAGCTTATTTTCCCAAATTAACATCCTCTTTTTCTCGAATAAGCTTTCTGCGAACTCAATGCTTTTTCCTGTCATGAAATTTAATAGGAACGATCCATTCACTTTGTTTGAGAAAAATTTGGACGGATACTTGACTTTGTCCATCTCCGTGAGACAGACCGGGGGAGCTTCGCCTGAGGCAACTTTGATTTTATTGAAAGCTACCATATATGGCCTCTACAGCTTCATGAAATGGAATGATGAATGAGACCCCTTTCCTGCAGTTTATGGAGTTACTGAAACGAATTTTATCTCCAAAATGTCACCTCTCTTTAAGTGGGGGTTGTTTTGCCATGAATCAAAGACTGCCCCACTAATCCACTCTGAAAGTTTTGAGATTTTCGGAAAACTCGGTGACATAGTATGAATGAAGCAAGAGCTCCAAAATCATACCATTCTCGGACATCTTCTGGTTTAGACCCTTCTAACATCCAAACTCTGTTATAGTTTTTGGACGTTTAGATAATGATCTTGCCTGGGTTTACTCCTTTGCGGAAAATTAATTTTTCTCACATACGCTGGTATTCCTGCCAAGCAGAAGAAGATATTAACTCATTAGTATTAACCTTAGAGGTGTCTGTCATTGGCCTAAGGCTAATCTATCCCTCTTTAACCCTGGAGGTACTGGGTTGACTTGAATCAACAGGAGTTTGCACTTCCTGAAACTCAATTGTTGTCGTTTCACCAGAGTCTGCTAATGATCTTGTGCAATCGGTACTTGAATCCAATGCTACGAGGCTAAAGCCCTGTACTCTAAAGATATGTTTTGGGTCATGCTCCCTCAACTCGTGAATCATCCCCAAAGGTGACGCCTTCCGAATTGGTTCTTGTAAGTCATTCCATAGCGAAGTGGATGCTAATAAGGAACTCCTTATTGCAACCTGGACAATGTCTAGATCGGCTCTTTGAATTTGTCTGGCAACTTGGGCATTAACTGCTAGCTGTCCGAACTTTTTGTGAAGCTGCTCGAGGTTTTCCCGAAGGTTCCTAAGTCTCAACATGATGGAGTTTGCTTCAGACGCCTCCATCTCTTATGAGAATCTGCAATAATGATTTCATGAGATTTTATAACGACAATATTGTAACAATAATATTGGCATTCTGCTTGCCATCTGATAATACGAGCTTTCTCTATTTTTGATACTAATTTATTCTTTAAGACAGCTTTGACATTAGTATTATCAACTTTTAAAGTGAATCCTTCAGCAAGTAAAAAGAAAGTCCATTTTTTGAAAGCCTTCTAAACCACAAAGAATTCTTTCTCGTTTATGTGCCGAACTTTGGCCTGTTGTTTTGAGAGCAACCCTCTGATATATCTACAGGGTTCTTCCCCTGTAGTTGTCTTCTTCGTGAGCACTGCCGCCCATCTGTAATCATTGGCGTCTGTGTAGACTACCAATTCATCCCCATCTTGCGGTATAGCAAGCTTTGGAAGGTTACTGCAAACTTGTTTCAGCTCACGAACCCTTTTGGTGTGGATTTCTTCCCATTTCCACTTTGAACTCTCTGTTTCTTTCAAAAGTGGTCGAAAATCCTTTCTGTATTTTGCAAGATCCTTAATGAAAATTCCTGCAGTATTTAACAACTCCCAAGAAGCTTTGCAATTGCTTCTTGTCTTTGAGAACATCAGGGAAATTACGGATTTTCTCCACAATATGGTCCTGCAACTCAACTCTTGTTTCGTCAATAAGGATTCCTAGAAATTCAATCTTATTGAATGCAATAATAGCTTTCTTTTCAGAAAGTACTAAATCTTCCCTATGGCATATATCAGAAAATATTTCAAGATGTTTAATATGTTCCTTCATATTTTTTGATGTAATTAATATGTCGTCAATATAGACAAACATGAATTCGATGTAATCTTTAAAAAGATTATCCATTTCTCTTTGGAATATCTGGGGTGCGTTAGCTAAACCCATTGGAAGCACATTCCAGATATATTGTCCCTGCGCTGTGGAGAATGCAGTAAATTTCTTTGATTCATTCTCCATCTTAATCTGATAGAAACCAAATTTGCAATCGAATTTAGAAAACACTTTTTCTCCTTTAATGCAATCAATTAAGTGTTCTCTACTAGAAATGTAATAACCATCAAATTCTAATATCTTATTAATACCTTGATAGTTAATAACCTCCTGGGTTTACCTCTCTTAATCTCACCATGGTTTCTTACCAGAAATCCAGGGCTATTGTAGGTAGAGACTCCAGGTTCAATGAGTCCAAGATTGATATGCTATTTGATTATCATCTGCATATCCTTCTTAATCTCCATGTTCATCTGGATAGGTTTGTATCGAACATACTCGTATTTGCACTCATCTTTGACCTTCAGAGTAGCTTCGATCTTGTTCCTATCCCACCAAGCCAGAGAACTTTCATTAAAGTTCCTCTGAATAAGCCTCTTAACATTTTCAAGAGAAAGCCTGCTCTCTTCGCTGATATCTAGCGATTTCATTTCTAGTAGTGCTTCTTTAAGGTTCAGAATTTTCTCCTCGGATTCCTTATATAAGCTATCGCTGTCTATGAATCCCTGCTACCTGAAAGACAAAATGATCTTATCAAATTTTCTCTTATCCTGCATTTATGGATCAGTTAATCTGGCATCAAAATCACCACGTTTGCTGCGAAAATTTATCGGCATTATCCTGTTACATGCCTTCTCTCTTCGCAACACCTGTATCTCACTAACCACAGTTGGTAGTAAAGATTAATAGATTCCTCTGATTATCCTGCATATATCTTGCAAATGTTTGAATGAAAGTGTTACTTAGCAAGATATCGGCACCTGTATCATGAAAGTATATAGGAGGTGTTTTTACCCTAAACCAGGGTGATCCAAATGCTCCTCCAATCATGATTTTGGCTTCTCGTATTCCTTTATTAAGTATCAGGATTTTTTGTGAAAAATCCCTTCCTGCAATAACGAGTAAGGGTTCCCTTGCTTCCTTAGGGAAAACTCCAAGTTTTGCCGTGCACATTCCTGATCCTGAATCAATATAAGCTGCAAAATACTCTGTCTTATATTGATCATACAACATACCAACAGATATGTATATGGAAAAGGGACTCGTCATTCAATCATTACAGTAACACCATCAAAGACTGAATTCCATTCCGTTACCTTTTCTTCCCCATGAAGTTTATGTATAGTTTATGATTTTCGAAGAAACTTAACCCCGAAGTCATACTCTCATTTTCTCGTCCTGCAACTAAAATTTCATGGCCTGCTATTTCTAGCATGCCCTCATATTTTCCAACAACAAGTTGCTGCAAATGATATAAGTCATCACAAGGGAAATAATTTTCTTTTTTTGTGATGTGAAATATAACTTATATTTCTTTCCATCCTTCAGGGCATCTAAGTTTTACGTTATCTACCCTAATCTCTTGAGGAGTCAAAGCTTTTAATAACTCTTTCTCCTTTTCTTTGTAGCCTATAATCCTATCTTTTGAAAAGAACATCTGACTACTAAACTCAGTCCTAGAGGTAAGTGTCCGATCTAAGACTGGGTGATCTTTTATAATAGTATCAACACCACCTATTCTAGGTATCCTAATAGGATTTGGTGTCATTACCTTTGCGAACTCCTTGAAAATTCTAGGATTCTCAATACACTCTTTTCTAAGAAGCAAATCTGAATGATGGGTATTGGAAAGGGCATATGCAATTCTATAGGTTATATAATATGGTCTATTACCTTCTTTCATTAGATCTTTTCTTTTGAAATCTTGATGAAGGGTTAAGGCTCTACTAAAATCTTGGTCTACTAGGTTGTATGCAATCCTAGGATGAATGTCAAACATCAATTTTCCTGCATACAAATTTCCTATCATTGTTCCAAGACTGCCATCTCTTAAGTTATTGATTCTTCTATCCATTATCGATAAATGTATTTCTGAATCAATTCCTTCCTTAAAATTTGCTTCTATTACTACTTCAAATAGTTTCTATGTGGATCCATTTCATAGTAACAGCTACTTCTTCTCTAAGCTTACTTAATTCTTCAAGAATTTTTTCTTTAGGAATTAATTGCATCACCATCACATTACCAGTAAGTTCCATAGTTATAACAAACTCACCTAAACTTACTTTGTAGATTATGCGATGCTTCCTTTGGTTTGGTCCTATCTGGTTCAGGACTTTCCCAATTCCTCCAATCATAAATGCATTGTATGGGCTAAGGTTGGAATCTTTTCGCATGATTCTCTCCATGGTTTTGTTTGACACCGTCATTTTGGAAAAGAATCCTGATAGGCTTTCGGAAGTTTGAAGCCTACTCGCTCGTTGTAATTACTCTGACTCGGTTGAAGATCCATCCCAATTAGTCTCTATTTCCTCTTCATAGACGCTTTCGTCTAAAGGAAGATCTTCGAATTGGTAAATGGGTACCAAATCGCCATAGTAAACTGCATCTAGGATATCACCCGTGGCTTCAAATTTTCTCAATTCACCACATTTCTGCGGGCAATCGGGAGATATATGTCCTTTTGCTCCGCAACTCCAGCAATTGCAGTCTTTGAAACTTTCATTGGCTCGTGTATGGGCTCGTCTGAAAGTGCTTCTTGTAGGGGTTCTTTCAGTGGATCTTGCATCTGTTCGTCTGAATCCTTGGGATGAAGCCCTTGTTGGTCCTGTTCTCTGTCCAGATTTGTATGTTCTGTCCTTGGATTTGGACCACCATGATCTCCGCCGGAAAAAGGTTATTCTGGAACTCCTAGGGTAGGAGTCACTATTCTGCTTTCTCCTTTTCCTTGGCTCACTTGATTCTCCTATAATAGCTAGAAAATTATTGTTATCACAACAGAGAGGGGTTCGTTTAACTTTACCTCTCAGTCTTTTCATATTCTTGTGGATGGATGCTTGATAACACCAATCCTTCGGTTTGTCTTTAAGGAAAGACATTTTGCGCGCCACTGAATCTAGTTGTCCTTCAGGTACTTTGTATGACTGGATTAACATTTCCCTCCATGGATTGCATATATTTGCGAAAAACATTGGAGCTGCTACTTCCGTTGCTACTCCACTGTAGAAGAAATACTTGCGAAACCAATAGATATATTCATCTACTGCGCAAATACTTCTAAGTTCAAGGCTGAAGAGAGTCTGTGCATATTCTCTAGCCTTTTCTACCCTGCTTCCTTTGAAGTATCCATCTCTGATGAAGTGTATCTTGGTAAGCCTTCCTAGTCGGTCTGCTATCGCGCCTTTCGAGTGTCCGGCAAGGATGCTGGCTTTGGTATCATCTAGGGTATTATCCCATCCGATCTTCACAGATCCCTCCAAACTCAACTCCACAAATTTTATGAAGTTTTCTTTATCCAGCTCTAGGATAGTTGCTGCTATCTTGATTGCTGCAACCCATTCGTCTATCAATTTCTCGGTATGTATAATATCCAGGTTCAGTATAGCACCATATGGATGTAAGGGCTGGAGCATGGTCCTTGCCCAAGGTGTATTCTCCAGCACTCTTTTTGGATTTCTTCCTGGATTTTCCTTTAGCCTAGTTCCCACAAATGTTGGAGTGGCATTAGTATGGAAATCCGTACTTTCTCTCATCGGTTGATCCTGTGGAGGATCATTAGAGCATGTACTTCCCTCCGACGGTGGTAGTGTTGGAGTGATCTCATTTGTTTGGATATTGATTAAATCCACGATCCCAAGTTGGAAAAAGGATTCCACCAATTCTTGTAGATCTGATAGATCCGCTCTTGTTACTTCCATTATTTTATAGATCTAATAGAAGCAATAATCAGATCTTCTCTTGACTTCGGCTTTGGAATCTCCGTGGCCTTCCCCTTCTGGTGTAGAAGAGGTACTATTCCAAGGGCGTCCCTGATTCGCTCCTGTTTGGATCTAGATGTCTCAGAGCTCTCTCGTTGATTTCTCTTCAGATCTGTAATTTCTGCCTTCCGATTTGTAAGACCCTTGTATAGATCTGAAAGGATTTTAAGGACCTCGTCCACCTTTTGGGTCAAAGATTCTATTTTCATAGGTATATGTATTAACCTATGTCCATAGTCTTGAACCGTCTTTTGTATCTCTCTCAGATCTTGGGAGATCTTTGATGTATCCAGCTCGAGTTCCTTCCATTCAGTCATAATTTTTTGAACTAAAATTATGTAGGAATTTACCCGTTCCACTTCTCCTGGTTGGGATTCTACCATGGACTTCAGTTGAGTGTAGACGCCGCACTGCATTCCCTGATAACACTTGTCGGACTCCAAACTTTCTCAGCCATTCTTTTTCCACATCTAGCGTGAGAAGTTTTGGATCAATCCTCTTGGGACCGTTGTAACACTTGTCAAGAATTTTCATAAGAAATTCTCTTCTCTTTATTTCCAGAATTTGAAAATATTCCCTATTTTCAGAGTAACTCGAACTTTCGTTCGGTTCCATTTTCTCTCAAAGAGTCTCCTCCATTAGTGGATAAATAATATCAAAATATAATATAATCATATATTTCTTCAATAAACCTAGGCTCTAATAACATTCTAGGCGAGCATGGGTGAAAAATAGAATTTTGATGTAAATGGACTAAAATAGCTTTTTTAAAACTGTTTAAGGGTAAAAATATCCAAACATCTGTCTGTGGTCCCGATTTAAGCCATTTTGAAATTTATCGGATTAAATTGAAAATACGCAAACTTAGAGGACTAAAATTAATCGTACGAAAACTTAAAGGACCAATTTTATCTTTTCCCTTTTTTTTATAGTGACACGACAAGATAAACTAATACAACCAAGAGCTGAAGAGATGAATAAGTAAGAAAGAGCGAAATTTTACTCTTATAATTATTAATTCAACAAATTGGAGTAAATATATATATTGAACAAATTGATCTTCTATCCATATTCTATTCTATATCTATGTTATATCATTATATTATATTATCTATAAGAGTATGAATTGGTCCTAAAAAGTTTCTTTCATTTTATGGTTTCCCTAAATTAATCTTATACTAATATTATTCCTAAAGATAATTATGTAAAATAATTTATTTTTAATCCTTATAAATTACTTTTTATATTCATTATTTACTCCGATTATCTACTTTTCATATTATTCAGAATTATTCTCATAAATTACTTTTTATATTGTACTTATTAGGGCAAAGTATTTTTTTAGTCCCATAAAATAAGGGTGAAATTTTTTGGGTACTACAACTTGATAGGTGACGTTTTTAGTCCCATAAAATTCAAAATCATGTCTTTCTACTCCTAGAAATTGTGATTTTGGGATTTTTTATTTTCTAAATTAATTATAACTCGTTCTTAGTACCAAAACCACAAGTTACATGATTTTTTGGAATAAAAAGCACATGATTATGAGTTTAATGGGACAAAAAATCACACCTGCTATATATAATTGTCGTACCAAATTAAATTATATCCTTATTTTTATAGGACTAAAGAAGCATTTTGCTCGTACTTATTTACTCATATTAATCTTTTTCTATATTATGACTTCACTTATGATATAATAAAAAATAACTAAAAAAATTCACAAGAATTGAAAGGATTAATGCATTTAGAAACTTTTCTAGCAAAATATAAATGAGAACTAGTTAGATTACTTGTCATATTACAATAGATTACATCACAAATGAAATTAATTAAATATATTATTTTAAAGAGTATAACAGGTCAAACGACAAATAAGAGTCAATTAAATCACTATTTCCATGTAAACTTATATTTTCTAGTAAGATAAACTAAAATATAATTTGAGCATTTGAGGTGTAGCTATTGCGTACATTATATGATTTTTGCATTCATCTATAGTATAATTAGGGGTGTTAATGAGTCGAGCTCGACTTTTTTTATTAAGCTCGAGCTCGAGCTCAATTTTGAGTTTTTTTTTCTCGAACTCGAGCTCGTGTTGATTTTAGTATTACTATTATTATTATTATTATTATTATTAGCTCAAATCATGGCAATTGCCAAATGTTTTACATAAATTTATAAGTAATAAAATAGATTACACAATGTATACTATATGATAAATATACCAAACTATAGTATGAAATTTTAATTATTGTTATAAATATAAACTACTGATTAGTTTAGTAGTAATATAATTAGTAAAATGAACAAAACAAAAATCATACTGAACAATTTAAAATTATAGAAAAGTATCTAATATCTGAAATAATGTAATTGAAATATATAAAATATTTTATAGTTGAGATTAATATTTGTTCATAATCTGCAATAAATTTATATATTTATAAATATTAGTATTACATTAATGTAATATCATATTACATTGTTGAACAACATGAGTTAATCGACCCTTTAAAATGCAGATCAAACCATTAGATATGATCAAACTTACATAAAAATATATTTGGTAAAGTTTTAGACTTATTGAATATACGGATGTCAAGATATCGTATACGGAACATAAAAATAATCATTCAAGTCGGTGTATCATTGAATCAGGCCGTGTGATTTTAAATCAGACCGCCCGATATGATCTAATGGATGCAGTCTTATATATATTTAAATTTGGTATGAACCGGGCACCCAAATTTTAAGATATTGTAAGTGTTGATTAAACTTTTTGATCGCAATATATATAATAAAATAATAATAAAAAATAATTAAAATTGTTCAACCATCACTATTATTATCATTATCATTATTTTTAGATTAATTCATAGAAATCACTAATTTCGACATAAATTTATAAGTAATAAAACAGATTGCATAATCCATAATATGTATTTTGATATAAGAATAAAATCAGAAATAGATAAAAATATCATAAGTGAATTATTTGTCATTTTAAAAAAACTATAACACAATATAAATATATATTAAAATATAACATAAAGTTTATATGTGCCATATTAAATATTATAATTTACTAAGTTGTTAATTAGATTTATTTTTGTATAAAGATTAAATGTATAAATAAAGTACCACAATTTATTACTATCCAAAATAAACTGTATGATATTGATTAATAATTATAATATATGGTCAATTTGCGTATAAAATTATTAAAGTATTGAGTATGAAATTAAATATATAAAAATATATAAAAATAAAAAAAATAGAAAAAACTCGCGAGCTGGTGAATAGAGAGAATTGAGCTCGAATCGAGCTCAAAATTGAGCCTCGCGAGCCGGCTCAACTCGTATGCGAGCCCTTAGGATAATAGAACAAAATATCAGTACTCAATAGATTTAAATTTTAAAAATTGCTCTTCGTTAAAAAAACAAATGATATCACAATATTTTAAAATGTTATTCCTAAAAAAAACCATAATATCCACTCTCCGCACGAGTTTGCCTATTGCAACTTCAACGCAAGATACCAGGATTTTGAAAAATTTTTATTTAAATCAGATTCGATCGAATTAAATTAATTATAAAACAAGTGTTAACTACTTACTTTGTGATCGATTATTTTTCTAAATTATACAGTAACTATATTATATTTGTTATATAATTAATTTTCCGCACCACAGCCACGACCTCATCTCGAGGGTGGCGGAGCGTCGATCGTCCTTATCTAACAATGAAAAATTATTTACATTAAAAACACATAATTGTATTTTATTATTGATAAAATTGTTTGTTTTGTAAAATTTCTATTATTTTCAATTAAATCCAAATTTATGCTGAAAATTGTATTAATGCCCTAATTTGTTTCTTAAAATATTTATAGAAATTTCATTAAATACCATTATTTTCCTAAAATTGGCATTAATTATATAAGGTCCATTAATTAATTTCTAAAAATTTCATTTAATTAGATTAAGATCCAAATATTTTCTACTAATTGCATTAAGGTCTAAATTACACTAAGGTCCAAATTTTACCTAAAATTACATTAAGATCTAATTTTTTTCATCTAATATATAATTCTCCTAGAAATTGCGTTTAGGTCCAAATTTTGCCTAATATTACATTAATGATCAATTTTTTTTTAAAATGCATAATTTTCCTTCTTATTGTATTTGGGTCCAAATTTTGCATTAAATTACATTAATGTTCAAATTTCACCTAAAATTACATTAAGGTCCAATTTTTTTCGTCTAATACATAATTTTTCTAGAAATTGCATTGTAGTCGATAATTTTCTAATAATTTTAGAGAAATTCCTATTTACCTAAATTACATTAAGGTCCTCTAATTTTCTATAAATTTCATTTAGGTGCATAATTTCCCTAAAAATTGCATTGTAGTTCACAATTTTCTAATAATTTTATTAAAATTCTTATTAAGGTCTTTTTATAGAAACCTATTATTATGGTATATTTTCAATTTTTTAAAATTCAGAAAAATACATACATTTTTAATGAAATTACATATAAATTTCAAAAAATTATAGAAACTTGCAGAAAATGCCAGAAATTTCAGAAAATTACAGAAAATAAAAAAAAATATTCAGAAATTATGGAAAATTCTGAAATTTTTTTAAAATTACAGAAAGTGAAATAAAATCATAAATTATAAAAAATTTCTGATTTTTTTTTTAAAATTATAGAAATTCCCAAAAAAATTCAAAAATTTCCAAGCATCATTTCAAAATTTTCAAACCTCGACGTAATTTAAAATAAAAATTAAACATAATAAATACATTTCAAAAAAGTAACAACAAAATTTAACTTAATTTTAAAACAACTAAAAATACAATTTAACAAAATACACAATTAAACATAATCCATATATATACATTTCAGAAAATTTGAAAAAAAATAATATATAAAACATAAAATAAAAGGACATCTCCTAAATGTGGCGAAGGCGGAGAGAGGAGAGAGGTGGCCGCAGAGCCGAACGGAGGCGGAGAGGGGACAGAGGTGAGAGAGGAGGAGGTGGAGTGAGGTGGAGAGAGCAACAGAGAGAGAGAGAGAGAGATAGAAGGAGAGGTAAAATGAGTGGTTGGTGGTGGTGGAGGCGGGGTTGAGTAAACGGGGGGGGTGGGGCAGCCTGAACGAGAGAGAGGGAGAGGGAGAGAAGAGAGAGAAGAGAGAGTGAGAGGGAGAGAAGAGAGAGAAGAGAGAGTGAGAGGGAGAAGGTAAAAAATAAGCCAAGTATGGTTTATATATATAATCATGGCCATTCCAAAAAGCCATTACAATGAAAGTTATAATATTTAAAAAGTCGTTACAAAAGGAATTACAAAAATATAGCCATGTGAAAAGCCATTACAAATTGTGGACACGACAACGTATTGTTCATTACCGTTAGAAAAGTTGTTACAAAGAGAATTCACAAAATAATTAATTATTTTTATTCAAATTATTTTAAAAAAATAAATTGCCATTTTCGACAATGTAGTGCTGTGGAAACGTATCATTGTAGTGGAATAATAAAAAAAATTATTTTGACATCGATACGTGTACAGAGTTTGCAATAAATTTGTATATTCATAAATATTTATATTACATTAATATAACTGTCATCTTAGAGTGTTGAACTGCATGGGTTAATCGGATCGTCAAAATTAAGATCCAACCTTCAGATATTATCATACTTTTAAAAGAATCCATTTGGCCAAGTTGCAGCCTTATTGGGTATACGGATTTCGACATAATGTTCTTGTAACGTAATAGTAATCATTCAAATCGGTGTATTTTTAAATTAGGCCATGTGATATAAAATCATACCATCTGATCTGAATTAATCGACACATAATTGTATACATTTAAATTTGGAATGAATCAGGTGCCCGAATGTAAAAAATATCGTATTTTTCGATGTCAATTTATGAGATGGCTCATTTTTTATAACTGCTTTTGTAACAGTTGATATAATTTATTATTGCAACGGAATTTGTAACGGCCAATCGGAATTAAGATTTCCACCTTTTTCTTTTTATTTTAAAAAATATTAGTTTGTAACTGCATTTGCAACAGCTTTTTAAATTTTGATAGTTACAAAATTTCATTTTCCGCCTAGCGCCTAAGTTGACCGTCTTACTTTGTAACGACCTTTGCAACGGTTTTTAATTAGATTGGCATTCCAAAAAATAATTTTTTTAAAAAATTATATTTTTTTATTTTACAGCATTAAAAAAATATATTTCATTAAAACAAAATACATTATGTATCCTCATATTCTTCCTCGTCAGTCTTTATCATCAGTCTCTTCATCTTCGTTATCAGTTTGGCCAGCTTGAGTCCGTGAAGTACCTGCACTCTACTCTGCTAGAGTGCAATCAAAATATCGACCATAATTTGTAAACCATTGGGATCACATAGATCGTACGACTGATTGTCTGTAGCAACTTCATCGACTGGGTGTACCTTCATGTCTCTTACTGGATCGATCCAACAACACTTGAACAGAACGATATTCAAGTTCAGAATAAGTGGATATGTCAATTGAATGATCTTTTCGATTATTCCATAGAAGTCATTATCTTCATCTATTACGATGAACTTTTGACAAACACCCCACAATTCATGGTTGACTTGTTGGTTTTGTGATGTTCCATGTGGAAGTTGTACCCATTCACAAAATGGAAAGGGACTGACGTCACTTCAGCACTTGGACCTCAATATGACACTTCAGGAGCTCGTTGTCCGTATAGTTCAACTCAGGATGTACCTGCACGTTTGTATATTAATACGATATTTTGTATGTTGCACAACGTACTTTTAAAAATTAAAAAAAAATGTATTAAATTACACGTCAATTTGAACCAATCCTTGATCTCAGTCGATACAATTCGATCAATAATTAGGTTGACCGAATGGTGGTGCTGGTACAGTTTGTTTAAGTATGATCTGTACATATATTAATAAGGTAAATTATATATGTATACACAAAAATACACTAATTAACATGAAAATAACAACTTAGTCATAATATGGTGTGACTCTTCACAGTTGGCCAAAATGTACGTTTCGATGATGTGCCGTTCTGGTCCACTGAGTCATCTCTTCTTCGAGGCACCATGAGCCCGACCAGGATAGTTAAAAGTAGACATTTGGATTCCAGTATCGCTACTCGCGCACTCATCATTTTTACGAGGCATGCTTCATTTGGATAGCACGTCCGACTCAAAGTACTCTAAAGAAAACAAACCAATTTTCTCGACAATGTATGTCTCGACAATTGATGCCTCCACATGTGCTTTATTTTTTACCTTTTTCTTCAACTCACGTAGGAACTTTCCAAATGGCTACATCCACCTGTATTGTATTGGCCCCATTAAGCGAGCTTTATACAACAGGTGAACAATGAAGTGCTGCATCAAGTCAAAAAATATTGGAGAAAATATCTTCTCAAGGTTGTATAGTATGATGGCAACACTATTTTGTAACTCATATAGCTTGGAGACATCAAGCGTGGTTGAACATATGATTAGGAATAAAAGACTAACATCCGTTAATGCGCTCCATACATGTTCGGGCGAGATCAGTTTCTGCATGAATGCGTGACAGTCATGGCTTTTCATGTTGTACATCCGCAATTTTGTTATGTCAACGCAGCGGGCAAGGTTAGACGCCTAGCCATCAGGAAACTTAAGGCCACGAATCCATTCAAATATGCTCCTCTTCTGCTCCTTCGTCTGGTTTGGTTTACGTTCTTCCAACTCAAGCTCTGGGTGATTACAGATAATCTCTAGATCCCAACGCGCATTCAAATTAACCTTCGTCTTTCCTTTAACGTCCATAGTTGTGTTGAATATATTGTCAAACATATTTTTTCAATGTGCATGACATCAAGGTTATGTAGGATCAAATGCGTAGCCCAGTATAGAAGATCCTAGAAGATGTTTTTCTTGGTCCACTTGTTGTTGCTAACATAGTTAGAAGGGAGTGTCAACGACATTGCAACTGCAGGACTAACGTCTGCAACCCAATCTAGGATCTGGTCTCTTGTCAGCTTCAGACGTGCAACCTTATATTCGACATGATTCTTCATGAAGGCTTTCTTATTCGTTTGGTAAGGATGGTGCTTAGGGAGAAACTATCTGTGGCAGTCAAAGTAAGACCCATTCCTACCGTGCTGCAGATGAAATGCCCATGTGTCATCCATACAAACCGGTCAACCCATAACACCAGCAATACTCCATCCAATAGGTGGGTAGATCGTTCACAGTCCACATCAACGCCACCTTCATGATAAATGCATTGTCCATGGCATTGTCATCCGTTCGAACACCCACACGCCACAACTACAGCAGCTCTTCAATCAACGGTTTCAAGTACACATCGAGCAGACGCTTTGGATTAGAAGGGCCAGGGATCACCACTATAAGCACAATGTACTCAGAACTCATGCACATATCACGGGGCAGATTGTATTATGTAATAATAACGGACCAAAATGAATAATTACGACCATACTGATCGTAAGGAACAAAATCATCGGTGCATAGGCCCAGCCGAACATGACGCGACTGTTCTGCAACATCGAGATACGACCGGTCAAAATGCTTTCAAGTCTCGGTATTGGATGGATGGCACATTGACCCCTCCTCCGTCTGATGTGTGGCATGCGACGCCGTGTGCTCAGAAGTTACCCTCAAAGCATACAACTTCTGCAGACGGGGATAAGCAGCAGATACCTAAGGATGGCAAACGGGGACTTCTTGCAGCGTGGGTCTCGCTCTCGGTTCAGCTTGTACGTAGCGTCCCCGCAAAACTTGTAGTACTTCAAATCGACACATCCTTCCTGTACAACATGCAGTCATTCTTTCACACATCGATCTTCTCAATGGGTAAACTTAAATCCTTTATCAACTTATTCGTGCTATAGTAATTTCTTGGTAGAGTATGACCTAGGGGCAATATTTTATCAGCCCACTAGGATGTTTGATCATATTAAAGCTAAAAAATATGGCCGTACACCTTGATATCCACCAACTCAGCAACAGTTGCTAATTGAGATTGTGTGCAATCATTCCACAATGGATAGTCTGCAGCATGCACTATATTATAAAAATGGTTTGTCAACCCCCTGACATAATCACATAGGCCACCACCATAATAATATAAACTAGGCAGCATCAATAGGTAGGACCTCATTCCATGATCAGGCACACTATAGTGAGAAGAAGAAAAATAACTCGGCCTGGTTGTATAAAAAACCAATCGTTGTGCCCAATCCATATGTTCATCACCCTAATGTGAATAATTATCCTCGACACGGGCAGCTGGGGTTTGCTCCTCCGGTATTGGAGGGACGTTCACAGCAAGTACTCCTGCACCTTATCCTCAACATGAGAAATCCAATTATAATATTATGACATAAACCCTCGCATACAAAATTGATAACTGACACCGTCGGGTTTTCTGAACTTAGTATTTTTGCGTTTTTCAGCAAGGGCCCCTAATTTTGTCTCCATCCGTATGTCCACGCTGATCTTTTGCCCATCCTGTGAAAGTCTTTAGCCCATCCTCAAACTTTAGTGTCAGACCTGCTTCCCTAAGAGGTTCTTATTATACATCCATCTGCTCAATTCTCATAACATGATGATATATAAATATATCATTGTATTCAGACATAAACATATATATCCAATTGATTTTCTGATTTGACGACCTACAAATTTATAAATATTACAGTACTACACTATTTAGGAGAATGCATATAATTAACATGATATAAGATTAATAAAAAATCACAAAACTAAAATAAGTAAACTACAATTAATTTAAGTAAACATAATAAAGTATTAAATTAGTCACTGTTATCTGGTCAACCAACTTATGTGATGATCAACAATAGTTGATGGTCCAAACTATGAGTAATAGTTTACAAGCTAATCAATTTGTATATGCACGAAAATTAGAGTGTTGAGTGTATGTGCGGTTAGAATAAGAATTTTTACAACAAATAAAATGAAATGAATATATATATATAAGTTTTTTTGTAGCGACTTTTGTAACGGCCTTTGGAACCAAGATAACCGTTGAATACTAGCCGTTAGAAAATGTAGTCATTATTTTATAACGGCTGTTACAAAAAAAATCCACCCCAATGTGACGGTTCTTGTAACACAGTCTTCTCGTATAGTATGCAATGGCTGCAATTGTAAGGGTTGACTATGTGACCAAATATCCGTTACAAAAATATATAGCCATCACAAAAATCAATGAAAAATAAAGTTAAGGTAATAATTACTGTACGATTGTACTATTTATTTAATAAAAATTATATTTACCTAAAAAAATCATAGAAAAATAGTAACGGCCTGCAAATTCTAACGATTTTAGACACACACAAATTTTATAACGGTTGTTGTATCGGTTTGGCCGTTACAAAAGTTTTAGTTTTATTATCCTCTCAATGACGCCAGCACATCCAATCCGTTACAAAAATCGTGTGTATTGGAACGGTTATCTAGCCGTTACAAATTCCGCCTTTTTTTATAGTGGATTAATGTAATTATTAACTTTTTAAGTAAGATTGGTTGTAATTATTGGAAATATTAGTCTAATTTTGTGATTATTGTAAATATTATGTAAATAATATTGTTATTTGGAATATTATCCTAATTATTTGATTATTGTAATTGTTAATTATTTAAATAAGATTGGTATATATTATTGGAATATTAGCCTCAATTTTGTAATTATTCGAAATATTAGCTTCAATTTGTGATTATTGGTATTATTATTTAAATAATATTATAATTTATATATTAAATGAATTAATTATGTAATTACTGTAATTATGGAAATAATATTATTATTTTCCAATATTTAGCCTAAAGTTGTGATTATTTTACAATATATGTTCTAATATATAGAAATAATTATACAATAATTTACTAAAATTACAATAATTTACAGATAATACACAATTACAATAAATTATAGAAAATTTAAAATAAATTTCAGAAAATGACAGATAATTACAATAAATGACTGAAAATTACATAGTATTACAATAAATGATAGAAAATTATAGAGAATTATAATAAATGAAAGAAATTACAGAGAATTTACAATAATTACAATAAATTAAAAAAATTACACAATAATTATTAAAAAAATTACAAAAAGATTTACAGAAAATTACATAGTAACTACAAAAAAATAACACAAATATGATCTAAATCAAGTAAAATGACATCGTTTCATGTGTTGTTGATTGGTCAGAATTTGGACACATTTTGGCACGGTCAAATGAACTGTTTCTAAAATCGGTCCAACAAATATAAAACGATTTCATTTTATCCAAGACCACGACATGTGAAGAGGGCATTTAAATGACCGTTCCAAAAGAAGTGCTATATTGGTTCTTTTAACTAAAAAAAAACAAAAATGAAGGAACAACCATTTCAGACATGTTAATGATCAAAGAAAAATAGACCACAAATTAATTATGACCATTGAAAATACATAATTTCTTTCATTAAATTGATACGCATTCAGTTGATCAAAGATATTTATATATCCAAAATTGTTAGTCTTACATAGATGTAACTAGCATCTTATATTATTTATTGCATCCCCTAATCAGACCTTTAAAATTTTGATCAGACCGTTAGGTATGATTAAATTAATAAAATACTGTATTTGATGAAGTTTTTGATATTTTTGTTATACTGATACAGAGATATTGTATGAGGTAAAATGCATTCACCTCCCTGTGTTTTGTTGAAAAAACTAAAAACCCCCTATGTTTTCGAAATAGACTAAAAAGCACTCTTGTGTTTTGTAAAACAAAGAAAAAAACAATCCTCCCGTTAGTAATTAACGGAAGGTGCATTACACACGCTTCTTGAACGTTTGGGGATATTTTTTTTAATAATTTTTTACCTTAGTTTTGGATTTTGTTTTTTTAATAAAAGGCCATTATGATATTGATATATTTAACATGTAAATTATTTACTTATTTCTGAGTGATTTTTTTGTATTTTCATCTATCTAAAAATAAAATATTTTAAAATATATTCACTTAAAAGTATAAAAAAATTATATAATTTTTTTTATAACTTAAATTGATATATTAAATTAATTTATATTTAATTTAATTAATATTAAATATTAAATTAAATTATATTTAAATTCAAATAATTTTTATAATTGTTAAACTTGAAATTTAAAAACTATAATTTTTAATTCCAAAATTATTTCTAATTAATTAAAATATATATTTAAGTACAATAGTTATTATAATTAGCTAAAATTATTCTTCATTAAATAAAATATATATTTAATTATTATAATTATTTAAAATTATTTTTAATTCACTAAAATATATGTAAGTAATATAATTAAAAAATTTAAAAATTAATAAAAAAATAGGCCGACGGCCGCCACCCCTGCACACGCTGTCGCCATCTTTCCACGTACAAAAGGGCGTGGAGTCAGCATCACCCTCTTTCTTGATTCAACGTCGCCATGATTTGGGGTCGACGATGGGGGTGAGGGAAGAGGTGGCGGGAGTTGCACTGTGGGGGTGGGGGGAGCAAGGGGGGAGCCGGCAGGGGTTGCGTTGGAGGGGGGGGAGACGAGGGGGGAGGTAGCGGGGTGGGGTGGCGGTGATTGGGGGGTAGGCAGCAGGATGGGGGGTGTTAATTTTGTTTTTTTTTTTTTTTATCAATATCTGAACCATTGATTGTTTTTTTTTTCATAACTTTAAGATAAGATTAATTGATTTAGATCTAATGACAATGATATAGTCAATATAGATCAAACGGTAATTAAAATGAAAAATAATATATATTAGGTAATGGCATAACGGTTATTTTATGAAAAAAATTGACGTTATTGGTTAGATTTAATGGAAAAAGGCAATTAAGCTATGTTTAAGAAAACAAAGAGGAGTTTTTTGCCTATTTTTAAAATAGAGGGGGTTTTTAGCGAACTTTTTAAAACAGGGGATTTATGGATTTTAGCCTATACGTTCTGATTCATAATCAACAAGGTTAAAAAATCATGCAACTGTTAATCTGACCATGTGATTTTATATCAAAGTACTACATATATTCACATACATGTAGTATTATTATGCGTTTCAACTTTGGAATCAATCAGGCTCGCAGATGTGGAGATATCATAATCAAAAAATGCACTAGGCATTTTTTGTTATGCTTAGGAATGATTTTTTTCCTTTTTCGAACGATTTTCCTTATGTTGATTTTAGGAATAGTCAAATATTTAACAACCATTCCTAAATGTAAATTTTCCTCCTTTTTTTAAGTTGGCGCCAAACTAAATAAATTGTTCCTTGATTTTGAATTTTCCTCGTTTTTCTATAGAAGTTTGTAACAGTTTTAGGATTGGTTATTATTTATATTTTTATTCCTATTTGATATTTACATTATTTACGTACAATATGGCATGATTGTTTAAAAGGGACGGTGTTTTATATGGATCAATCCAACTGTGGAACGGTTTGCTCTACATATAACAAATCCTCTTTTAAATAATTTAAAATATATATATAATTATTCATATAGAATATTTATAGAAATATTTAGTCAGTACATTTTATAGAAAGTTTTAAAAATGTTTCATTACAGAAATAGTAAACCTTCAAATATAATTATTGTCTTCTTCAATCTCGTAATCCTTGTTGATTTGCGACAGAAAGATCAACGTCTAATTATATACCATTTGGGTCATGCAGGTCATTACTATGATTATCCATAACAACTTATGGAGTAAGTATTATTTCCTCTTCTTGGAATGAGACTTCGGTCCATCTGGAGTTATCAATGACTCTTTGAGCTTCGCTTTTATATACATAAATCCAATTAACTTTCTCTCTTTTGATGTTAGGATACTATGTGTTGTATACTTGTACTGCTTGGTATAACTACTTGAAATTTACATCAACGAGGATGTATCTTCATACCTGTCACGGGATCGACCCAATGACATTTGAACAAAACGATATGCATGCTTGGATAAGTGGATAATCTAACTGAATTATCTTTCTGAGTATCGCATACAAGTCACTATCCGTGTCCGCATATGATGAGCTTTTAACACACACCCCACAGTTCATAGCTCACTTGCCTATGTTGTACGTTCAGTGTGGAAATTGTAACCGTTTACAAAGTAACATGGGAATGTTGTGACCTCAATGGTAGGACTCTAATAATGCAACTTCAACAGTTCATTGTACGAGTAATTCTATTCGGATTTCACATGCAATGCACATATTAGAGAAAATTGACGATTGGTCATTTCACTGTTATAACACAATTCGTAAGGTACTACTTACATGTTGTTTGAACCAATCCACAAATTCAATAGCTACTAGATCAACGTTAGGGTCCTTCGAATAGTGGTGCTCGTAGAGTTCATTCAAAAATGACTTGTATGAAAAAATATAGAATACATATCAATACATAGGTTAAAACTCTATATAAGAATTTTATAAACTATTGCCATCTTTACACTTACTCGTAGTATGGCGTGACTACTTCATAATTGCACAAGATGTACGTCTCAATTATGTGAAGCTCTGAATTGCTGAGCCACCTCTTCTTTAAAGCACCACTTGCTCCAGCTAGGGTGGTTGAAAATAGACTGTTGGATATCATAGCTCTTTATATGAGCCAAATTATATGTATAACCATCAGGAAACTTAAGATGACTAATCCATTCACATATCTTCCTCTTTTGCTCCTTCGTTAGGGTACATACAGCTTTGGGCATCACATTCGGCCTCCTTTAAGTGGCTAGTAGGCTTCGAGGGAAAATGTACCAATTTGGTGGGAAAGGCTAATTTCTTCCTCCTCCTCCTATAAAAAGTTGTTTTTTTTTTCTTCTCTCTTCCATTTAGTAAGAAAAAATTGTAAAATATGGCTAATAATGGAGAAGTTTTCTATCAATGTGGAAAGGTTGCAAGTTTGAGAACGTCATGGACCGACGATAACACAAGTAGGAGGTTTTTTGGGTGTTCGAAAAAAAGATGTATGTGTGGCCTTTTTGCTTAGAAAGACTTACCGATGTGTGTAAGGGCAAGGGTTACCATACCCGGATTGCTTAAAAGATTGAGTGAAATGCAGGACAACATTACACAGATGCAACAAAGACAAACTATTTTAATTTATTTTCTGGTTGTGTCTTGACTTATGGTGTTGTTAAGTATTGCTATAGTTGTCAGAAATGGTGACCAAAAAGCCAATTGGATTGGCAATTTTGGGAACTATTTAGCAATCTTTAGGAATGTAATATTATCTTGATGAATGTAGTAAGCATTCATCTGTGACACCATGTGTTTGTTGTGCTCGTTATTTACGTTGAACGGTGTTTTAACGTCACAACAATTGAAAGCCTACATATTCATGCCAATATTCACCTAGTCTCTAGTGCCATGGACCGTTGCTAGACGGCCACCCATGATGATGGGCGTTTGCAATTAATGGTTAGTTGGAAATGATTAATTTAATTAGATTTAATTAATTATTTGAGTTGGACACAATACCCAAGTCTAGCTGAGGGTGAACCTAAAGAGTCACACACAAATCACTATGGAATTTGTGGAATTAATTTAGAATTAATTCGAGAAGAAATGAATGAATTTAGTTGGATTAAATTACTTCAAGGAGAATATATATAAATGATTGGATCATTTATGTAATAATCCATTTGATGGATGACTAAAGAATTAATTAATTGGATTAATTAATTTTGGGCATAATACCTTTAAATTAATTAAATTAATTTATTAGGTTTGGCTTAATTAATTATTGGAGCAATTAATTAGAGTTTGGGCAAAGATTTATTTAAATCTTTAGATTTAGTTAGGCTGAAATTAATTTAATTAATTATCATCCATGGACTTTGGTTGGGCTTGGTTTTATTTAATTAAATCAAGCATGGTCCATACTTGAAGTCCAAGCCCATGTTGCAAGTCCAAGCCCATGTTGCAAGTCTTCATTCTTGTGGCTTGGGTTGCCGATAGCTTATTTTCCCAGATTAACATCCTCTTTTTCTCGAATAAGCTTTCAGCGAACTCCGTGCTTTTTCCTGTTATGAAATTTAACAGAAATGATCAATTCACTTTGTTTGAGAAAATCTTGAATGGATACTTGACTTTGTCCATCTCTGTGACACAGACCCATAATCCCCAAGCTCTCCTGGTAGAGATACTATATTCACTAATGGCTGATACCAAGGGAGCTTCTCCTGAGGCAGCTTTGATTTTGTTGAAAGCTACCATATCTGGCCTCTACAGCTTCATAAAATAGAATGTTGGATGAGACCCCTTTCCTACAGTTTTTGGAGCTACTGAAACAAATTTTATCTCCAGAACATCGCCTCTCTTCAAGTGGGGGTTGTTTTGCTATGAATCAAAGACTGCCCCACTAATCCACTCCGGATGTTTTGAGATTTTTGAAAAACTCGGTGACATAGTATGAACTGAAACAAGAGCTCCAAAATCATACCATTCTCTGACATCCTCTGGTTTAGACCCTTCTAACATCCAGACTCTGTTATATTTTCCGGACGTTTCGATAATGGTCTTGCTTGGGTTGACACCTTTGCGGGAAATTAATTTTTCCCACATACGTTGATAATCCTACCAAGTAGAAGAAGATATTAATTTGTTAGTATTAGCCTTAGAGCCGCCTGTCATTGGCCTAAGGCTAATCTCTCCCTCTTTAACCCCAAGGTGCTAGGTTGACTTGAACCCACAGGAGTTTGCACTTCCTCTGATTCAATTGTTGTCGTTTCACCAGAGTCTGGTGATGGCCTTGTACAATCGGTACTTGAATCCGACGCTACAGGTGTAGAGCCCTGTACTCTAAAGGCATGTTTTGGGTCATTCTCCCTCAATTTGTGAGTAATCTCTAAAGGTGACGCCTTTCGAATTGGTTCTCGTAGATCATTCCATAGCAAGGTGGATGCTAATATGAAACTCCTTATTGAGACCTGGACAGTGTCTAGATCGGCTCTTTGAAAATTTTTCCAGCAAATTGGGCGTTCACCGCTAGGTGTCCGAACTTTTTGTCAAGCTCCTCGAGGTTTTTCCAAAGGTGCCTTAGTCTCAACATGATGGAGTTTGCTTCAGATGCCTCCATCTCTCGTTAGGAAATATGCAAGAACGTTTTCATGAGATTTTATAACAATAATATTGGCATTCAGCTTGCCATCTGATAACACGAGCTTTCTCTATTTTTTATTCTAATTTATTCTTTAACAAAGCTTTGACATTAGTATTATCAACTTTTAAAGTGAATTCTTTAGCAAGTTAAAATAAAGGCCATTTCTTGAAAGTCTTCCAAAGCGCAAAGAATTCTTTCTCGTTTATGTGCCAAACTTTGGCTTGTTGTTCTGAGAACAACCCTCTGATATATCTATAGGGTTCTTCTCTTGTAGTTGTCTTTTTCATGAGCACTGCCGCCCATCTGTAATCATTGGCGTCTATCTAGACTATCAATTCATCCCCGTCTTGCGGTATAGCAAGCTTTGGAGGGTTACTGCAAACTTGTTTCAGCTCACGAACCCTTTTGGTGTGGATTTCTCCCCATTTCCACTTTGAACTCTCCATTTCTTTTAGAAGTGGTCGAAAATCCTTTTTGTATCTTGCAAGATCCTTAATGAATATTCCTGCAAAATTAACAACTCCTAAGAAGCTTTGCAATTGCTTCTTGTCTTTGAATACATCTGGAAAGTCTTCTCCACAATATGGTCCTGCAACTTAATTCCTATTTCGTCAATAAGGATTCCTAAAAATTTAATCCTATTCACTGCAATAGTAGCTTTCTCTTCAGAAAGCACTAGACCTTCCCTATGCCATGCATCAGAAAATATTTCAAGATGTTTTATATGTTCCTTCATATTTTTTGATGCAATCAATATGTCGTCAATATAGACAAACATGAATTCGAAGTAATCTTTAAAAAGATTATCTATTTTTCTTTGAAATATCTGGGTGCATTAGCTAAACCCATTAGAAGCACATTCCAGATATATTGTCCTCTGTGGTGTGGAGAATGCAGTAAATTTCTTTGATTCATTCTCCATCTTAATCTGATAGAAACCAGATTTGCAATCAAATTTAGAAAACACTTTTGCTCCTTTAATACAATCAATTAAGTGTTCTCAAAATCACCATGTTTGCAGTGAAAATTTATTGGCATTATCCTGTTAAATGCCTTTTCTCTTTGCAACACCTGTATCTCACTACCATAGTTAGTAGTAAAGATTAACAGATTCCTCTGATTATCCTGCATATATCTTGCAAATGTTTGAATGAAATTGTTACCTAGCAGGATATCAGCACCTGTATCATGAAAGTATATAGGAGGTGTTTTTACCCTAAACCAGGGTGATCTAAATGCTTCTCCAATCATGATTTTGGCTTCTCGTATTCCCTTATTGAGTATCAGAATTTTTTGCGAAAAATCCCTTCCTACAATAATGGGTAAGGTTTCCCTTGCTTCCTTAGGGAAAACTCCAAGTTTTTCCGTGCAAATTCCTGATCCTGAATCAATATAAGCGGCAAAATACTCTGTCTTATATTGATCATACAACATACCAATAGATATGTACATCGAAAAGGGACTCGCCATTGAATCCTTATGGTAACACCATGAAGACTGAATTCCATTCCATTAGCTTCTCTTCCCCATGGTTTATGATCTTCGAGGAAACTTAACCCCATAGTCATACTCCCATTTTCTCGTCCTGCAACACCTAGAACTAAAATTTCATGCCTGCTATTTCTAGCATGCCCTCATATTTTCAAACAACAGGTTGCTGTAAATGATATAAGTCATCACAAGGGAAATAATTCTTTTTCTTAGTGATGTCGAATATAACTTGTATTTCTTTTCATCCTTCAAGGTATCTAAGTTTTACGTTATCTACCCTAATCTCTTGAGGAGTTAAAGCTTTTAATAGCTCTTTCTCCTTTCCTTTGTAGCCTATAATCCTATCTTCTAAAAATGGCATCTGACTACTAAACTCAGTCCTAGAGCTAGGTGTCCGATCTAAGACTGGGTGATCTTTTATAATAATATCAACACCACCTATTCTAGGTATCCTAATAGGATCTGGTGCATTACCTTGGCGAATTTTTGAAAATTTTAGGAATCTCAATATACTCTTTCCTAAGAAATAAATCTGAATGATGCGCATTGGAAAGGGCATATGTAATTCTATTGGTTATAGAATACAGTCTATTTTCTTTTTTCATTAGATCTTTTCTTTTAAAATCTTGATGAAGGGTTAAGACTCTACTGAAATCTTGGTCTGCTAGTTTGTATGCAATCCTAGGATGAATGTCAAACATCAGTTTTTCTGCATACAAATTTCCTATAATTGTTCCAAGACAACCATCTCTTAAGTTATTGATTCTTCTATCCATTATCGATAAATGTATTTCTTAATCAATTTCTTCCTTAAAAGTTGCTTTTATTACTACTTCAATAGTCCCTATGTGGATCCATTTCATAGTAATAGCTACTTCTTCTCTAAGCTTACTCAATTCTTCAAGAATTTCTTCTTTAGGAATTAACTGCTTCTCCATCACATTACAAGTAAGTTCAGGCGAGTTTATGTGATACTTCCTTTGGTTCAGTCCTATCTGGTTCAGGACTTTCCCAATTCCTCCAATCCTAAATTCATCGTATGGGCTGAGGTTGAAATCTTTTCGCATGATTCTTTCCATGGTTTTGTTTGACACCGTCATTCTGGAAAAGAATCCTGATAGGCTTACAGAAGTTTGAAGCCTATCTCAAATTATTCTGACTCGGTTGAAGATCCATCAGAATCAGTTTCTATTTCCACTTCATAGACGCTTTCGTTTGAAGGAAGATTTTCGAATTGATAGATAGGTACCAAATCGCCATAGTATAATGCATCTAGGATATCATCCGTGGCTTCAAATTTTCTCAATTCACGACGTTTCTGCGGGCAGTCGGGAGATATATGTACTTTTGCTCCGCAAGTCCAGCAATTTCAGTCTTTGAAACTTTCATTGGCTTGGGTATGGGCCCGTCTGAAAGTTCTTCTTGTAGGGGTTCTTCGAGTGGATCTTGAATCGGTTCGTCTAGATCCTTGGGATGAAACCCTTGTTGCTCCTGTTTTCTGTCCAGATTTGTATGTTCTAGCTTTGGACTTGGACCACCATGATCTCTGCCGGGGAAAGGTTCTTCTGGAACTCCTAGGGTAGGAGTCACTATTATGCTTCCTCCTTTTCCTGGGTTCAATTGATTCTCCTATAATAGTTGGAAAATCATTGTTATCACAATAGAGAGGGGTTCGCTTGATTTTACCTCTCAGTCTTTTCATATTCTTCTGGATGGATGCTTGATAACACCAATCCTTCAGTTTCTCTCTAAGGAAAGACATTCTTCGCGCCACTGAATTTACCTGTCGTTCAAGTATTTTATATGACTAGATCAACATTTTTCTCCATGGACTGCATATCTTAGCGAAGAGCATTGGAGCTGCTACTTCCGTTGCTACTCCACTCTGAAAGAAATACTTTTACGAAACCAATAGATGTATTCATCTACTGCGCAAATACTTCGAAGTATCCATCTCCTATGAAGTGTATCTTGATAAGTCTTCCTAGCTGGTCTACTATCGCCCCTTTTGAATCTCCGGCAAGGATGCTGGCTTTGGTATCTTCTTGGATATTATCCCATCTTTATAGATCCCTCTAAGTTCAACTCCACATGCTTTATGGAGTTTTCTTTGTCGAGCTATAGGGTAGTTGTTGCTATCTTGATTGCTGCAACCCATTCGTCTATCAATTCCTCGATAGTTAAAAAATCGATAATATCCAGATTCAATATAGCGCCATATGGATGTAAGGTCTGGAGCATGGTCCTTGCTCAAGGTGTATTCTCCGGCACTCTTTTTGGATTTCTTCTTGGATTTTCCTTTAGCCTGGTTCCCACCAATGTTGGAGTGTCATTAGTGTGGAAATCCACACTTTCTCTCATCGGTTGATCCTGTGGAGGATCATTAGAACATGTACTTCCCTCCGGCGGTGGTAGTATTGGAGTGACTTCATTTGTCTGGATATGACTAAATCCACAATTCCCAGTTGGGAAAAGGATTCTGCCAGTTCTTGTAGATGTAATAGATCCACTCTTGTTACCTCCATTATCTTATAGATCTGATAGATGCGATAATCAGATCTTCTCTGGACATTGGCTTTGGAATCTCAGTGGCCTTCCCCTTCTGGTGTAGAAGAAGTACTGTTCCAAGGGCATCCCTGATTCGCTCCTGTCTGGATCTAGATGTCTTTGGGTTCTCTAGTTGATTTCTCTTCAGAATTGTAATTTCTGCCTTCAGATTTGTAAGACCCTTGTGTAGATCGGGAAGGATCTTAAGGACCTCGTCCACTTTTCGGCTGAAAGATTCTATTTTCATTAGGTATATGTATTAACCTATGTCCATAGTCTTGAACCGTCTTTTGTATCTCCCTCAGATCTTGAGAGATCTTTGATGTATCCGGCTCGAGTTCCTTCCAATCAATCATAATTTTTAGAACTGAAATTATGTAGGAATTTACCCGTTCTGCTTCTCCTGGTGGGGATTCTACCATGGACTTCAGTGGAGTGTAGACGCCTCACGGCATTCCCTGGTAGCACTTGTCGGACTTTGAAATTTCTCAGCCATTGTTTTTCCTCTTTTGGCGTGAGAAGTCTTGGATCAATCCTCTTGCGACCATTGTAACACTTGTCAAGAATTTCCATAAGAAATTCTCTTCTCTGTGTTTCCGGAATTTGGAAATATTCTTTATTTTCAGAGTAACTCGAACGTTCGTTCGGTTCCATTTTCTCTCAAAGAGTCTCCTCCATTAGTGGATAAATAATATCAAAATATAATATAATTATATATTTTTTCAATAAACCTAGACTCTGATACCATTCTAGGTGAGCATGGGTGAAAAAATGCATAAAAATGCAAGAATAGTGACAATGGACTAAAATCCACTCTTGAAAGTAGTTCAGGTGTAAAATGGTCCAGAATTTAGCCCAGCTCTGCGCATATTCCTTTCAGATTCTGTCGGAGGACCAAAATTGAGTGATTTTGAAAAGTTACGGGGCTAAAATGAGAACACGTAACTAAAACGAGAAATGGCCAAAGTTAGGGGACTATTTTTGTCTTTAAGCCTTTTTTTCTTGTTCTTTGTTCTATCTAGCAATAGAAAAAGAACCATATCTACTCCATAGTGTAGTGTGGAAAAAATTATAGGGGTTCGAACTTGGATCTTGAAGTGAACGAAAGAGGAACGAGAAGGAAAACAACGCATGTTGCTGCTCATCTAAAAAAACAAAAAAATAGATAAAGTTTCCTATTATATTTCTGTGTCTTTTTGTTTCATCCTCTACCGACTTGTCTAGCATGTCTAGTATGTTTATATTATGCTTTTGACAAACACTGAATGCCCGAGAATTTCAAAGGGAACACCCGTTTGAACCGTTTTAATTAATTTTTTTTATTTCACACTTCCTCCGCGTTCTCGGGCCATACTGATTCTTTCATTGGTTGAATCTTCCTCATTCCTTTTTGAAGATTTTCATTGTTATGTGTGGTGGGGATATTCATTGTGCTCCCAAATTTTCATGCTTCGGCAATATTAGGGTGCTAGGATATGTGATTTGTATTTTGTATCTAAACATCCTTTTGTTTGTTCATAACAATGGGTTATAATGTTATAGAATTTATTTTATATTTTACACACGATGTTATATTAATAATGTCTAAATTTCTTTCATGAAAATAAAAAAATATGAACTGCAACAACTTGGAATCAAATTTAGAAATGTCATAAATATAAGTTGCATTAAGGAGGAAACAATACCCTATTTTAATCAACATTACAAAATACTGGAACCAAATGTATTGCCAAAAACATAACAAAACAATGCCCAATTTTGACCAATATTCCCAGTTTTTACAGCAACATTTTGCACTAAAACATAAACAACAAAACTTGTGCACTTTTCTATCATTGTTTCTTGTTCTTTATCTACACAACCGAAACCAAATTACTCATGCTAACATATATATTTCTTTCTTTCTTTTTTTCTCTAAGGTGGGAATCAAAGTTTTTAAGCTTGATCTAAATGGTGCTTAAGGAGGAACAACTGGATGGTTTGCAGGGATAAAATGCATAAAACCCCCCTGTGTTTTAAAAAGTTTGCAAAAAGCACCTTCCTATTTTTAGAATGGGCTAAAACCCCCCTCATGTTTTGTTTTAGTCAGCAAAAAAACCCCATCCTGTTAGCAACTAACGGAAAGTGGAGAAGACGCGCGTCTGCTGCGTTTGGTAGTCTTTTTCTGCGATTTAGGTTGATATTTAATAATTTTTTGGACCAAAATACCCCTCTATGGGTCTATATAACAAACAAAGGGTTTTTTTACTTGTTTTGTATATTCCTTTTGTCATTTTCTCACCTTAAAAAAATAAATTAAATTTTTGCATATTAAATTTAAATTGAAATATTAAATTAAATTATATTTAAATTCAAATAATTTTGTAATTGTTAATTATTAAATCTAACTATTATTTTTAATTAATTAAAATATATATTTAATTACAATAATTATTATTATAATTATTATTAATCAGCCAAAATATTTAATTATTATAATTACCTAAATATTCTTAATTTACTAAAATATATTTTTACTAATATAATTAAAATTAATTAAAAAATTAAAAAAAAAATCTGGTATTTCGCCCATTTTCGCCGGAAACTTCGAAACAATTTTTCGGCACCGTCCGGACGAATTTCTGACTCCCAATAGTACCATTAGAATCCTCTCTTCAAGACGAACATTTTCATACCTTCAATTTGAGTTTTGTCGATCATAGAGAGTAGGCTCAACCAACGATAGCCTAACATGTTTGCTGTCGATTCGTCTCCGTCCGATCGAATCTCGATCTCAAACTAGCACCATCAGACTCATCTCTTTAAGACGATTCTAACGAGACCAGCCTCACTCAATTTGGTAAAGAAGTTATGGAGATATGATGATTTAATCGAAATCTCGTCGCCGGCGACGAGATGTGGTGGGGGCGAGGGAGGGGGGAAGCTGGGGTAAAGGGCGTGGGGGTGGGGGGGGGGGGGAAGGGGGTGGGTGGGGTAGTTAGTTATTTTTTTTAATATATAATAATAATATATTTTTTAAATTTTAAATTATTTTTATATAATATAAATTAAATAATATGTTGAATCTAGACCTTTTATTTTTTCAAAATCTAACGGTTGAGATTAATTGATTAGATCTAACGATCAATATTTAATAAAAAAAGATCTAACAATCATTAGAATAAGAAATAATATATATTAAGTAAGGGTATAACGGTCACTTTTTTAAAAAATTAACACCGTTGGTTGGATTTAATGGAGAGGGGGCGATTGAGCTGAGTTTTACAAAATATATGGGAGCTTTTAGCCTATTCTGAAAACAGGAAGGTGCTTTTTGCAGACTTTTTAAAACACAGGGAGGTTTTATGCATTTTGTCCTGATTTGCAGCAAAGTCAACAGGAGCTCTTATGGTGACTCCTGAAGTTGGTCCTGTAATAGGAGCACCTAAAGGAACTTGTATTCCTTGGCTGACTTGTGGTACACTTGTTGAAATTGATGTCCTCTTGGTTTTTCCCTTGAATTATGATGATGTAAAAGTCCTTTTTCTAGCCCGAAAGGGAGGAAGTATTATACTAAGTTTTGAAAAATTGAAATAAGAAAATGTAACTTTTTGCGAGATTTGGGACTCTTAGGTCGTTGGTGGAAATTGAGAGCATTTATATATGGACTGATCATGATGAACCTGTATATTTATGAAAAATGAACAAGTTAAAATCATATAATGTATAAATAAATACAAAGTAGAAAACACGAGCAAGTAATGGTGATGGGAGGCTTGTTGGTTCAACACTTCCAATAGATGGGAGGTTTGTTTGCTCAACACTTCCAACACATGCTAATGTTTCAGCACATAATAGAGTTTTGAAAATGCAAAGGAGGTTTGAAGGAGGTTGCACTTACAAAGTAATTTTGAGGATCCCGAGTCAGAGGTGATCCTAAAAGATTGACGGGTCATCTAAAACCTACAAATATATAAATCACCAACAAGTTTATAAAGCAACAAGTTTCAAATTTCTAAAAACTGACCACTGGTTCTGTTAGAGGGCTGATTCTTCTTCTACCGAACTTAATATTGTGACCAGGCTCCTTAAAATGGCCATAGTTAATAATCCTCTTCATCTGAACTAAAGTGTTCTTTCTTGGCCTCCCTTTTCTGTGCTTCAGAATAGGTTCATCAAGCTCCAATCTCCTTGCTTTAGAAGGCCTACCAACACTTCTTCCTTACCCTTAATGCTTTCAAGTGTCATATGCTTAGCTCAATAAGCTTGAGATTTAATCACACTAACTCTAATAACAGTTGTCTTATGTTCTAATCTGAATGAGCTTTCATATTTTCCTGACAACTATGCGGAGTTCAATTTTTTTATATTAAATGACAATCCACATTTATGGTTAGGATAATACTCTCTTATCTGAAATGTACATTCTTTTTAAAGCTTAAGGGCATGAATTCCACATTCACATCCTTCAGCACCACATCTTAGCATATATTCTCGTGCCATCAATTTTTGATATCTTTAGAGTCCTTTTAGTTTTTATTGTATGGGAATGGACAACTAACCTAAAGTCAGTTTTGTTAGAGAATATCTGCCAAGATCAATTTTAGGTCATATGTATCAACACTACTGAAAACAGGAAATTTAAACCCCTGTTCAAATTCAGAATTCTCACCACTTTCAAAATCTTTATCACTTGATTCTTTGTTCCCCTTAACCCCACCATATGATTCAGCCCCACCATCATTTTCACCTTCCCAATCCCTGTAATTGTTTCCTATCTACTTTGCATTCATGTTTGTATTTTCGTTAAATAATTCAACATCATTTTCTTCTTCATTCTCCTCCATCTTATATTAACAGTCACTAAAGTCCTCAAAATCTTCAGAATTAGTGTATACAATCTCATTAATATTAACCCCCTCATCAATATCAACCCTAACACTTATATCTATGTATACATGATCAACCACCCTACCAATATAATGATCCAGGTTAGCTATTAAGTCATCTGCATATACCGAACTTATAGCTATTTATATACCCCCACTTCTCTCAACTTATAGCACATTTTATAGCTATTCATATACCCCAACTTCACACACAACTCATCCAAATAACTTAGGCATATGTAATTTATATCTACATAGTCATAAACAACAATGCCCCCCCGCCCCCACCCTTCTATAATGAGCAGGAATGGGATTACTACAAAATTGTCCACCATGATGCAATTTCCAAGTAACAATTGGAGACAAATTATCTAAAATGATAGTTAAAATCTCATCCTCGGATATTATAGGTTCAATATATTTAGACACAGAAGCTGAAAACGTGGCCAAAAACATTAATTATCAAGTGGTTCAATGTATACACACATACATCAAGTGAGGGACCACCTCACTGTTGCCATGTGAAACCAACAACAAAAGCTCAGTTGTTTAACCAAACAACAACATAAAAAGCCAAGCAACAACATCAAACACTACATGGTCAAGGAATCTTTTCAGCAAAAAAAAAAAAAAAGAAAGGGTGCACCTCGGGCCAAGAATAAGAATAAGTATTACTACTACTACAACACTCTTCTACTATAAAAGCAAAACCAAAACACCAATGTGCAATGTTTCTTACTCCATAAAGTAAACAGTAAACTAAATAGGCTCGGGTCAAAGATATATATATCGTAACCTAAAGGAGGGTTTTCATTTTCTTTGGGGTTACGCAGAGCCATTTCACTTTCACAATCACCAAACCCTTGCCTTCAACAATGGCCAGACACTTCAACAATTTGCTTCAGATATCAGGAAGAGGGGTATTTCAAATCAAAAACATCAATTGGGCCTTTTTTAGGGCCTTTTTCTTGTGTATGGCAAAGAATTTGTGGGATTCTATCAAATTTCTAGGATGGAATGAAGATCATAGCTCAAGAATTTTTCAAATTTTGTGATTCTGAGAACGGAAGAGGGAAGAGGAGAATATGGTTGAACGAAGAGGGAAGAGGAGAATATGGTTGAATGAAGAGGGAAGAACTAGGGTTTTTTACTAAGGTAATTTTTTTTCCATTTTTCACTTCATCTCTTTTTCTCCTAAAAAAAAGAGTTAAAGACAAAAATAGTCTCCTAACTTTGGCTATTTCTCGTTTTAGTCCTTTAACTTTTCCATTCTCATTTTAGTCCCGTAACTTTTCAAAACCACTCAATTTGGTCCCCTGACAGAATCTAAAAAGAATATACGCGGAGCTGGGCTAAATTCTGGACCATTTTACCCCTGAACTACTTTCAAGCGCGAATTTTAGTCCATTTTCACTATTCTTGCAATTTTATGCATTTTTCACCCATGCTCACCTAGAATGGTATCAGAGCCTAGGTTTATTGAACAAAATATATGAATATATTACATTTTGATATTATTTATCCACTAATGGAGGAGACTTTCCAAGAGAAAATGGAACCGAACGAAAGTTCGAGTTATTATAAAAACCGAGAATATTTCTAGATTTTGAAAATACAAAGAAGAGAATTTGACAACAAGAGTGGACAGAAGAGAATTTTGAGAATATTGAGAATTTTGAGAATTTTCTAGATTTTGACAACAGTCCCAAGAGGATTGATCCAAAACTTCTCATGACAGAAGAAAAACAAGAGCGGCTGAGAAATTTTGAAGTCCGACAAGTGCTACCAGGAAATGCGGTAAGACGTCTACATTCCACTAAAGTCCATGGTAGAATCCCAGCCAGGAGAAACGGAATGGGTAAATTCCAACATAATTTTAGTTCTAAAAATTATGACTAATTGAAAAAAACTCGAGCCAGATACATCAAAGATCTCCCAAGATCTGAGAGAGATACAAAAGACGGTTCAAGACTATGGACATAGGTTAATACATATACCTATGAAAATAGAATCTTTGAGCCAAAGGTGGACGAGGTCCTTAAAATCCTTCCCGATCTACACAAGGGTACAGATCTGAAGGCAGAAATTACACATCTAAAGAGAAATCAACAAGAGAGCCCTGAGACATCTAGATCCAAACAGGAGCGAATCAGGGACGCCCTTGGAACAGTACCTCTTCTACACCAGAAGGGGAAGGCCACGGAGATTCCAAAGCCGAAGTCAAGAGAAGATCTTATTATTACTTCTATTAGATCTATAAAATAATGAAAGTAACAAGAGCGGATCTATCAGATCTACAAGAATTGGTGGAATCCTTTTCCCAACTCGGGATCGTTGATTTAGTCAATATCCAAACAAATGAGATCACTCCAGCACTACCACCGTCGGAGGGAAGTACATGCTCTAATGATCCTCCACAGGATCAACCGATGAGAAAAAGTGCAGACTTCCACACTAATGCCACTCCAACATTTGTGAGAACCAAGTTAAAGGAAAATCCAGGACGAAATCCAAAAAGAATGCCGAAGAATACACCTTGGATAAGGACCATGCTCCAGCCCTTACATCCATATGGCGCTATACTGAACCTAGATATTATCGATTTCTGAAATACCGAGAAATAGACGAATGGGTTGCAGCAATCAAGATAGCAGCAACTACCTTAGAGCTCGACAAAGAAAACTTTATAAAGCTTGTGGAGTTGAGCTTAGTGGGATCGGTAAAGATCGGATGGGATAATATCCCAGAAGATACCAAAGCCAGCATCTTTGCCGGAGATTCAAAAGGCGCGATAGCAGACCGGCTAGGGAGACTTATCAAGATACACTTCATCGGAGATGGAAACTTCGAAGGAAGTAGACATAAAAGGCTAGAGAATATGCACATTCTCTCTTCTGCCTTGAACTTAGAAGTATTTGCGCAGTAGATGAATACATCTATTGATTTCGCAAGTATTTTTCCATAGTGGAGTAGCAACGGAAGTAGTAGCTCCAATGTTCTTCGCAAAGATATGCAGTCCATTGAGGGAAATGTTGATCCAATCATACAAAGTACCTGAAGGACAACTTGATTCAGTGGCGAGAAGAATGTATTTTCTTAAAAACAAACTGAAGGATTGGTGTTATCAAGCATCCATCCAGAAGAATATGAAAAGACTGAGAGGTAAAATCAAACGAACCTCTTTCTGTTGTGATAACAACGATTTTCCAACTATTATAGGAGAATCAAGTGAGCCAAGGAAAAGGAGGAAGCGGAATAATGACTCCTACCCTAGGAGCTCCAAAAGAACCTTTTCCCGACGACGATCATGGTTGTCCAAATCAAAAGCCAAAACATACAAATCTAAATAGAGAACAGGACCAACAAGTGTTTCATCCCAAGGATCTAGACAAACAGATGCAAGATCCACTAGAAGAACCCCTACAAGAAGAACTTTCACACGGGCCCATACCCGAGCCAAGTAAAGTTTCAAAGACTGCAATTGCTGGACTTGTGGAGCAAAAGGACATATATCTCCCGACTACCCACAGAAACGTGGTGAATTAAGAAAATTTGATTCCACGGATGATATCCTAGATGCAGTATACTATGGCGATTTGGTATCTATCTATCAATTCGAAGATCTTCCTTCAGACGAAAGCGTCTATAAAGAGGAAATAGAGACTGATTCCGATGGATCTTCAACCGAGTCATAATAATTACAACGAGGGAGATAGGTTTCAAACTTCTAAAAGCCTATCAGGACTCTTTTCCAAAATGACGGTGTCAAAAAAAATCATGGAAAGAATCATGCGGCAAGATTCTAACCTCAGTCCACACAATGGATTTAGGATTGGAGGAATTGGAAAAGTCCTGAACCAGATAGGACGAAGCATCACATAATCTACAAAGTAAGTTCAGGCGAGTTTGCTATACCTATGGAACTTACTGGTAATATGATGGAGATGCAGTTAATTCCTAAAGAAGAAATTCTTGAAGAATTAAGTAAGCTTAGAGAAGAAGTAGCCATTACTATGAAATGGATCCACATAGGGACTATTGAAGTAGTAATAAAAGCAGCATTTAAGGAAGGAATTGATTCAGAAATACATTTATCGATAATGGATGGAAGAATCAATAACTTAAGAGATGGTTGTCTTGGAACAGTCATAGGAAATTTGTATGCAGGAAAACTGATGTTTGACATTCATCTTAGGATTGCATACAACCTAGTAGACCAAGATTTCAGTAGATTCTTAACCCTTCATCAAGAGTTTAAAAGTAAAGATCTAATGAAAGAAGGAAATAGACCGTATTCTATAACGTACAGAATTGCATATGCCCTTTCCAATACCCATCATTCAGATTTGTTTCTTAGGAAAGAGTATATTGAGATTTCTAGAATTTTCAAGGAGTTCGCCAAGGTAATGACACCAGATCCTATTAGGATACCTAGAATAGGGGGTGTTGATATTATTATATTAGATCGGACACTTAGCTCTAGGTCTGAGTTTAATAGTCGGATTTACTTTTCAGAAGATAGGATTATAGGCTACAAAGAAAACGAGAAAGATTTATTAAAAGCTTTAACTCCTCAAGAGATTAGGGTAGATAACGTAAAATTTAAATGTCCTGAAGGATGGAAAGAAATAGAAGTTATATTCGACATCACTAAAAAAGAGAATTATTTCCCTTGTGATGACTTATATAATTTACAGCAACCTGTTGTTGGAAAATATGAAGGCATGCTAGAAATAGCAGGCCATGAAATTTTAGTTGCAGGGGTTGCAGGATGAGAAAATGGGAGTATGACTTTAGGGTTAAGTTTCCTCGAAGATCATAAACCATGGGGAAGAAAAGGTAACGGAATGGAATTAAGTCTTGATGGTGTTACCATAAGAATTGAATGACGAGTCCCTTTTTGATATACATATCTGTTGGTATATTGTATGATCAGTATAAGAGAGAATATTTTGCAGCTTATATTGATTCAGGTTCAGGAATTTGCACGGCAAAATCTGGAGTTTTCCCTAAGGAAGAAAAGGAAACCTTACCCGTTATTGCAAGAAGAGATTTTTCGCAAAAAATCCTAATACTCAATAAAAGAGAGGCCAAAATTATGATTGGAGGAGCATTTGGATCACCCTGGTTTAGGGTAAAAACACCTCCTATATACTTTCATGATACAAGTGCTGATATCCTGCTAGGTAACAATTTCATTCAAACATTTGCAAGATATATGCAGGATAATTAGAGGAATCTATTAATCGTTACTACTAACTGTAGTAGTGAGATACAGGTGTTGCGAAGAGAAAAGGCATTTAACAGAATAATGCCAATAAATTTTCGCAGCAAACGTGGTGATTTTGATGCGACATTAACTCATCCAAAAATACAGGATAAGAGAAAATTTGGTAAAATCCTTTTGTCTTTCAGGCAACAGGGACTCATAGACAGCGATAGCTTCTATAAGGAATCTGATGAAGAAATTCAAAACCTTGAAGAAGCGAAGAGAGCATGCTTTCTCTTGAAAATGTCAAGAGGCTTATTCAGAGGAACTTCAGTGAAAATCCTCTGGATTGGTGGGATAGGAACAAGATCGAAGCTACTCTGAAGGTCAAAGATGAATGCAGATACGAGTATGTTTGATACAAACCTATCCAGATGAACATGGAGGATACGAAGGATATGCAGACGATAATCAAAGAGCATATCAGTCTTGGACTCATTGAACTCGGAGTCTCTACCTACAGTAGCCCTGGATTTCTAGTAAGAAACCTTGGTGAAATTAAGAGAGCTAGACCCAGGTTGGTTATTAACTATCAATGTATTAATAAAGTATTAGAATTTGATGGTTATTACATTCCTAGCAGAGAACACTTAATTGATTGCATTAAAGGAGCAAAAGTGTTTTCTAAATTTGATTGCAAATCTGATTTTTATCAGATTAAGATGAAAAATGAATCAAAGAAATTTACTGCATTCTCCACGCCACAGGGACAGTATATTGAATGTGCTTCCAATAGGTTTAGCTAATGGATATTTCAGAGAAAAATGGATAATCTTTTCAAAGATTATTTTGAATTCATGTTTGTCTATATTGACGACATACTAATTGCATCCAAAAATATGAAAGAACATATTAAATATCTTGAAATATTTTTTGATGCATGCTATAGAGAAGGTTTAGTACTTTCTGAAAAGAAAGCTACTATTGCAGTCAATAAAATTGAATTTTTAGAAATCCTTATTGACGAAACAGGAATTGAGTTGCAAGACCATATTATGGAGAAAATCCGCAATTTCCCAGATGTACTCAAAGACAAGAAGCAATTGCAAAGCTTCTTGGGAGTTGTTAATTTTGCAAGAATCTTCATTAAGGATCTTGCAAAATACAGAAAGGATTTCCGACCACTTCTGAAAGAAACGGAGAATTCAAAGTGAAAATGGGAAGAAATCCACACCAAAAGGGTTCGTGAGCTAAAACAAGTATGCAGAAACCTTCCAAAGCTTGCTATGCCGCAAGATGGGGATGAATTGGTAGTCTGTATAGATGCCAATGATTACAGATGCGCGGCGGTGCTCATGAAGAAGACAACTACAGGGGAAAAACCCTGTAGATATACGAGAGGGTTGTTTTCAGAACAACAAGCCAAAGTTTGACACATAAACGAGAAAGTATTCTTTGCGGTTTGGAAGGCTTTTAAAAAATGGCCTTTATTTTTACTTGCTAAAGAATTCACTTTAAAAGTTGATAATACTAATGTCAAAGCTTACTTAAAGAATAAATTAGAATCAAAAATAGAGAAAGCTCGTATTATCAAATGGCAAGCTGAATGAATATTATTTTTACAATATTTTCGTTATAAAATCTCATGAAAACGTTCTTGCAGATTTTCTGACGAGAGATGGAGGCATCTGAAGTAAACTCCATCATGTTGAGACTCAGGCAACTTCGGGAAAACCTCGAGGAGCTTGACAGAAAGTTCGGACAGCTAGCGTGAACACCCAAGTTGCCGGACAAATTCAAAGAGTCGATCTAGACACTGTCCAGGTCGCAATAAGGAGTTCCTTATTAGCATCCACCTCGCTATGAAACGACTTAAGAGAACCAATTCGGAAGGTGTCACCTTCGGGGATGACTTACGAGTTGAGGGAGCATGACCCAAAATATTCCTTTAGAGTACAAGGCTCTACACCTATAGCGTCGAATTCAAGTACCGATTGCACAAGGCCATCAACAGACTCTGGTGAAAAGGCAACAATTGAATCACAGAAAGTGCAAACTCCTGTAAGTTCAAGTCAAACTAGCACCTCTGGGGTTAAAGAGGGAGAGATTAGCCTTAGGCCAGTGATAGGTGCCTCTAAGGCTAGTACTAACGAGTTGATATCTTCTTCTGCTTGGCAGGATTATCAGCGTATGTGGAAAAAATTAATTTCCCACAAAGAAGTGAACCCAGGTAAGACCATAATCGAAACGTCAGGAAAATATAACAGAGTCTGGATGTTAGAAGGATCTAAACCAGAAGATGTCAGAGAATGGTATGATTTTGGAGCTCTTGCTTCAGTTCATACTATGTCACCGCAAAAAATTTCAAAACTTCCAGAGTGGATTAGTGGGGCGGTCTTTGATTTGTGGCAAAACAACCCCGACTTGAAGAGAGGCGATGTTTTGGAGATAAAATTTGTTTCGGTAGCTCCAGAAACTGCAGGAAAGGGGTCTCATCCAGCATTCCATTTCATGAAACTGCAGAGGCCACATATGGTAGCTTTCAACACAATCAAAGCTTCCTCAAGAGAAGCTCCCTTGGTATCAGCCATTAGTGAAGATAGTATCTCTACCAGGAGAGCTTGGGGACTATGGGTCTGTCTCACAGAGATAGACAAGGTCAAGTATCCATTCAAGATTTTTTCAAATAAAGTGAATGGATCATTCCTGTTAAATTCCATGACAGGAAAAAGCACAGAGTTTGCTGAAAGCTTATACGAAAAAAAGAAGATGTTAATTTGAAAAAATAAGCTGCTGGCAACCGAAGCTACAAGGATGAAGACGTGCAACATGTTGCATGTTGGGCAATGGCATAACCATTTGTGCCCTTGATGCGAGAAACAAGAAAAGCCCCTGTTAGGGACAAAGATTTGGGTCCCGAGAAATAAACCCGAACCGAACCAAGATAAGGAAAAGAGAAAAAGTTTTACTAAGAGAAGTAAAAGTTAAACGATGTAAAAAATCAAGAGGATAAGACTGCCGATAGAAAATAACAAAAGCCAACAGTCAGCAAAGCAGCCAGCTGGAAATCATGTAACCGACAAACCATTATGACAGATAGCTGGAAATCACAAGGCGATGACGAACACAATGACGTCATCACAAAATAAGTTTGGAGTTCGAATTTCGAGTCCGCAGACGCCTATAAATAAAGATGCAAGGAAGTAGAAGGGGATCATCAGAAAAACTTCTCCTACTCTTCAAAGCATTATTCTGAGTGTTTTTCAATCTTTCTAGTATTTTAGTCTTTCAATTTATGGGAGTTTCTCCCAACGAGTCTAGTCCTCTATCCTATGAAAGGCTAAACAGTTGTCTCCTCCAACGGAGGAATAGTATCTATGTAATATTCCCAATATTTCTTCAATAAAAAAAGGCTTCTGTTCCAGTTGTTTATCCAAAATATTAATAAGTCTCTGTTTTGAAACACCTTTTACGCCCTAAGGTAGAAAACGAAATAGGGCTGTGCTGTTTTGTTACTGAAGGAGCCAAGTTTCTGCGAACCATCTGCTGCGGTAGTGTGGTTGGAGGAGTCCGTAAAACCGAGGACTTGGAATACCCGGAAGCAAGGCGTCAAACCAAGGTATGAATTTATAGAGGCTTAGTTATATTTTCGGAAGCATGATGGGCCAAATTAGGGCATGTGTATGGACTATATTCATTTATCCTAAAAAGGGCAAAATAGTCACTAATTTGGCTGGAGGACGAAAGTGAAAAAATTTAAAAAGATACGCGACTAAAATGAGAAACTAAAAATTAGGGGACAAAAATGAAAAATCGCTCAAGTTACGGGACTGAAATTGTTTTAAACCCTAAAAAAAATGTTAATATGTTCTTCTCACGTCCAGATCACGTGACTTAACTAACTACCAACCACTTAATGGAAACAGCACCCTCCATTACCAAATTAACAGATGCCCTTTAATTTGGTGTCCTTAAATTCAAAGAAAATGCACATATAAGATGCAATGTATATATTATTTATAATATGGGATCAAAATTAAAAATAAATCCAGTTATAAGACCAAAATGCAATTTACCCGTTTTTATAACCACAAAAGCTGTTATCGTTATTTACCTTTTCTTAAAACGTGAGGGAACCGTATATACAAGAATTATCATACTCACCGTCACAAAAAAGAATTATCACTCACCAAAAAAGAAAAAATCTCATTAAGTGGGAGTAATTAATGTGCAGAATTCATTGTATGTTGCCACAAGACAAGAACCATTATAAGGGCCCATTTCTTAAAGACCTCTTTCAAGTCAATTCTCCACCATATATCATTCTTAATTTACAAATTTGGCGTATAAATTCATAAGGTATTTCTCTCATCTTTATTCTTCTACCTCACTAAGTTCTCGAGTTAAATTCATTTACCCTGTAAATTTTAAAAATATTCATAAAAGATTTGCCATAAAAACCCCTTCATAGGAAAAAGAAAAAAGATAGAGTCAATGAGACATTTCTCCATTAGTAAAATTCAGGCCTCACAAATAAAAGATTCTGAATTCGAATTCTACGAATGTGGGTGTATGTCTATTTTTATATATAGTGGTTTGATTCTTCTTTGTCTCGTTTGAACACATTCACTAATTTGAATTATTAAATGTATTGAATCAATCTTTGTATTTGAACGTATAAAATAACATAATGAACGACATAAAAAAAGAAAAGCAAAAAAACTTATATTTCTTTCTTTGTTCATAAGGAGTTCTTTTTTACAACTTTTCCTTGTTAACATTTAGGGTTTTACCAAAGGGTATATATACATTGCATTAAACCCTAATCTACACCAATCGAGTTAGCTACTTTTTTAAAAAGAAGAAAAACAAAAGCTTTAGTTTATTTACTGCACATCAAAAGCAATTAAATCGGGAACACTGACATCGTAAGCCTGGTCAAAGAAAAAAGTTGTCGAATTAACTATATCGTCTATAACAGATGACATGTATAAAAAGATCTGCGTTGATGACGCTGAAGCAGCTGCAATTCGTGCCGAAAGGTCAACTTGCTCGAATGCCCTCCCAATATTTTATATTTATGGTATTTGATTTTGTATGATCTACTTATATATAGACATTACATGTATAAAGTACTTTTTTTAAATATACAGAAAGCATTGCTTTTACTTTTGTATCTGGTTTTGAAGCGAATTATAAGAAAAAATCAATTTACAATAAAGAATTCGAACAATAAGCTGGAGGGACAAAATCTATGGGATAATTTTAATTTGGTCCCTAAATTAATCACTAAATCAATTTTAGTAATTCGTATTCCAACCTCAACAATTTTGATCTTCATATTTTCTTGGTCAAATCAGTCCTATTTGTTAGTTGACTGTTAAAATTAATGGAAAGACTACGTATGCCATAGATATAAGAGAAATATGAATTACGGAAACTGACCAAGTGATTAATTTAGAGAACTAAAATTAAAATTATGATTTCCTCTTATTAATGACCTTGTTATTAGGCCTTTACTGGCATAGCCCCCCCCCCCCCCCAAAAAAAAAAGAAAAAAGAAAAAAGGCTTCTCCATTAGTTTAGAGATCAATTATCGCAGAGATTTTAATTATTTTAAAATTTTGCTAATCAAAATTGAAGTTGAATTATAGAGTATCAAAAATTTATTTAATGACTATTAGTTTAGAGAATAAAAATTTAAATTAGCTCGAAAAATGTTAAATATTATTCCAAACACATAAATATCAACTATTTGTATGTCCCCCCACCATTGATGTGACATTTCACTACTTATCTTGCATTTGTATTGTTATATCGTTTGGGTAAATTGCACTTTTGCAAAAATAAACATATCTTCTTGTCACCAAATTTCCACCTTTGAAATTTCCCTGGTTTCTGTCAGTCAACAGTCATCCAATCCTATCCAAACACCATACTGATTCTTATTGTATAAAAATATCAAAACAATTTTCCTATATAAATGACCAGAATATTGTACCACAAGCCTCAAATCCTTAGTACATACCCTAATCATAAAATTCCCACTTGATTCTTCATGTCACATGGCATCCATATCTAAATTCTTGACTCATCTTTACACCATCACCATACTATTTCTCTCCGCCCTCCTCCTCGAGCTAGTGATTTTGATAGGCAGCGCCGCCAAAATTGTCGCCAGACGACCGATAACCACCGAGCGATTCCTCCAACTCATCGACAAGAAAGCACCCGCCCGTCGGTACAAAACCGGGCAAGGGATTGACCCTTTGGAGTGTAGGGTTTGCTTGTCACTCTACGAAGAAGGGGATGAAGTTCGGAAACTGAAGTGCAAGCACACGTTCCACAAAGGGTGTGTCGACATGTGGCTGCAGCAGGATCTTGCGACGTGCCCATTGTGTCGGAGGGCGGTGCTGCCGGAGGAGGTGGTGGTCAAGCACCGGCTGCACCGGAACCACCACTACCAGGAGTACCGTGATATTGGGAGTGATGAGGAGCTAATGTTGTTGTTTTATGCATTAAATGGAGGTAATTTCCTAAGCAGGTTTTTGTAACAACATAACATACATGTTTTCAAGGTATATACGCGTGTTCTTCTGTGTCTATACAACAGTTGACTTTTATGGCAATATTACTCAGACATACTTTAGGTTAATTTAAGGTATATTTAGTTTTTGGACATTTATTTAAAATATGTTCAATTATTTTTTTTCAAATAATTAATAAGAACAAGGTTCTACCCTAAATCTTTTTCAGATAGTATTGGCAGCATTTGAGCTATTGGATTTTTCTTGTTGAAGATATATTTCAGGAGCTTCTTTGTCGGAATAAAATTAACTTTAATTCTTCTTGTGTTAGGGCATTAAATTTAAAGTCACTATAAAAAAATTGATCAATAGTTATGAAAAAACTCAGCATCGAACTAATTAGCAAATAAAATTTTTACTGTCAATTTATATTATTAATACAAAAAATTTACTTGTTACTAAATTTATTAACAACGAAAATTTACTCACCAACCAATTTAGCAACGAACTGTCTAAAGTGTATATACATATATATATATATATCAAATTAGAATAATTTAGTACACATAAAAATTAGAACAATCTAAAAATATCTTTCTTAATTTTTCTCAATCTCACAAACAAAATCTAATAACATTAGTTAATCGAAGAAGAGGTGGTAAATCTGACGATCAATTAGTAGTGGTAGAGGGGGTCACTTGTTCATCGAAAAGTTCTTGGAAAAGATTTATATTTATGAATCATAAGAAGACAATTCATGGTTCATATGCATGGTAACAAAGAATCATCAAACTGATTTTATAAATTTACCTCTTAGCGAAGGGATTGTTACTTACTAATTAGTTCGACGTTAATTTTAACATCAAATTTTTACATAATTATTAAGTCATTGTATTGTAATGAGTCCCAAAACATACACAAAACATTAACATCTTTCACCAGACATCGTAAAAAATATGTTTAAGGTCGTAATATTGGGTAAAAAATTAGGATAGTTATCCAAATGGGTAGCATGAATACCACCCGAGATTTACTAAAAAAAAAATCCCAGGTAACTCTCTTTATGTTCGATTACACGAGGAGAAATAAGGTATTTTGGTTATGATTAATTAAAAGTAAGATATCGTGATATACACTACTCAATTATGGTTGTGCAATAAGGTCTACACGTTGGTTTTTCAATCGCTCTCAAAACATTAACTATAATTAAAAATTATTATATATACTTTTGGATATAGGCAGACCTATGATAGATATTGATTAATTGTGTTCGAATTTAAATTTTTATATTGATTTTATTTGATTATGATAGAAAGTAAATATGTATTGTAATTTTAGTCCGTGGTCATTTATAATGTAGGGAATAATTCATTTTCTTTGTCATTTCAGATAATATAAGAGGGGAGGAAAGAAAAAGGATAAAGTACAACTACCTCCTTGAGATTTGACATAATTACGAATTTATTGAAAAAATTATAAGTACCCACTTGAAATAAAAAAAATAATTATATAGCTCCTAGATGTGATTTGGACATTACTAGTTACCATTTCTAAAAAAAATTGAAAAATGAAAATAAACGTATTTGTGAAAATATAAAAAAATAAAAATAGGAGTGTTCCATAAAAATATTTTAGAAAATTTTAAAAAATATATAAAATTATAATTAAATTCAAAAGGGCATTTTGATGAGTTACATATTGAAATTAATTGAAAACCTTATGGAAGCTAATGAAATCCACTTATTCTATGGGCATTAAAATTAAAAAGTATTTATAATTATCAAATAATAAAAAAATATTTATATTTATAATAAAATTTTAATAAACACCGACTCTAATTACCAAAAAAGAAAAGGTGATTGCAAAAAATCTTCACCCAGCAAATTATTTCAATGTAGCTGTCGGCGGCAATGTTAAATCAACCTCCCAATTCCTACTACTCATCAATTATTATTATTAACATTAATTTTTTTTAATGTTTTTGTCGCCCCTCCTTTTTGTGATTGAAGTTGGTACCATAATGTCATTATCAAATTGCCTATGTCTGTCACTCGATTGTTTCGTTGACAATAGCCAACTTCATTTGTGTAATAACAAACATATATATCTTCATTTGTTTGAGAAAAAATATATGAATAATTTTAAATCAATCAACATACTATATTATAATATTAATACATAATATATTAATATTTTTAAATTAACATCCATTAAATTCAAAATAAACAAAGAAATAACATAATACCTAAATTCGTAGAACTCGAACTTCAACCCCACCAGACAAGGGATCATGGCTATATATATCTTGATTTGCTAGCTCTCTTATGGGACTCCTACTATAACTAATAAATAATATTCTAGTACTACAAAAATATTAAGTATTCCCTATATTATAAATGATTGTGGGTAAATAATTATAATAAATAAATACTATCTGATAAGCCCAGTCGGTTAGGATTCACTTGTCCATGAACAGTCAGGTAAAAAGCCCAAAAAAAAATTTTTATCTTTGTTAACCTGGCAGGTCCAAAAATAAGCTCGTTTCAGCAAGACGAATTAGCATACAACAAAAATGATATGTCGTATAGATTACTGACGCCTTGAGACAAATCACACATCATAGCAAAAAATCTTCAAGAAACTCCTAGGACGAATGAAGGCCTCATTTCATTCGTCCGATTGGATTAGGTATGACGGGAATTGGTGGGATGGGAAAATAAAATGATAACTAATCTTCTCATCCATTATATAGTATTTTCCATTACATATTAAATGTAAAAAGATCATTTATGTTGGAAAATTTCAGTTTCAAGTAATTGAAATAATGTTTTGAAATATTACAATTGGATTTAGAAATTGAAAGCAATTAAAGCCACGTTGGAACAAATAACATAAAGTAATAAGAAGCACTATATACGACAAGAAATTTAAACTGAAACTTAGAACGAGAACTGTATCGTAACAATTTTTAGTCCAATTGAAGTCGTTAATTTAACTGAATCGCAGAATTACTGCTTGCCTAAAAAAAAGTATATGTCCCTATCAGTAGTGCACTGGGTACAACATATTTTCTCCCAAGATAAGACGATTACAGTTTATTTTGATTTTAGCACTATACGAAAAAACACCTCGAACAAACACTCAAAAGCTTATTACCGAAACTAAGTTCAAATCTATAAAATATATTATAGAAAAACCAAGGGAGATCTTCAAGAAATAGAGAGGAATTGTACTAATTTTGTGTGTTGACAAGCATGAGGAATGGCCTTTATATTTACATGGACACACCTCACACTAATGCAGCCAATAATGGCCTACTAATTTGCCAAATAAAACAGCCATTTGGTCCAAAAAAAAAATTCTGTAGCAGCAAGGTGTGATAATGGCCATAATGAGAAAATTGATTCAATTCTTCTTCAAATTTCAATTCTGTGAGTTTCAGTTTATTTAAAAATTTAAATTCAACAATCCCCCACAAACTCATAGATTTGAGCTCAGGTTCCTGTGATTTTCTTTCAAGAATGCTATTTTTCAGTTTGAACCTCTATCTAAGTTATCTGACATCAGTTGTCACCAAATCAGATGGAACTAGGCCTTGAGCTTGAGCCTTTGAGTGTGACAATGTTTGTCAGTAACAACAAGCCACCAGCTTTGTGTTGATCTTTAGGGTTGATACTTAGGCCATGTGTTCTGATCCTGTTCATGAATGTTTTCAGGAATAACCCAATTCCTTAGTTGCGGCCAAACAACGATATTTACTAGTTGGGCGTCTCTAGGGATGCACTGCTAGCATCTTATCTTATAAGACTTGACCCTATTCAAAGATAAACTCTTACTATAATTGTAGTAGCAGCACTATCCAGAATTTCAGGGGACAGAGTTCAAATACAAAGTATCAGTCTATTTTGGTGCTCTAACATACCCTTACCACTTGTTGATACCTTATGAACCTTCTTTGTGAGATCTTCACTCAGAAGGTTAGCGTTGTCGTCCTAGATTAATCACTGATGGGCTTTCAGTCCCATCCCCAATTTGAATTTATGTACTTGTAACAGATTTAATCCTTTCATTAAAGGATTCGCCACATTGTCCTTTCTTCCCACAAAATCAATGTCAATTACTCTATCTGGTACTAATGCCCTTATAGATTTTAGTTGAACTTGGATGTGCCGTTTGGTCTTTTGATTGTATTTACAACTCCTCACCTTTGGTATTGTGGTTTGGCTATCACAATGTACAACAATCAGTGAAAGAGGCTGACTTACAATGGGAAGTTGTGATAACAACCTAAATAGCTATTTTGCCTCGGTAGCAGTATCTAACGCACATAACTCGACTTCAAATGTAAACCAGATTATCAAAGTCTGTTTTGCAGGCTTCCAGGAGATTGTGCCCACACATAAGGTAAAAACATAACCTGAACACTCATTACTCCCCGAGTTTTTGGCTATCCAGCTAACATCATTGTATCCCTCAAGAACAGTGCCCTTTAGGTACCTTAGTACTCAATATCCAAAGCACCCCAATGGGTTTTGTCAGGACAACTAGTGTATCTAGCCAGCTTAGAAACAGAGAAGAATATATATGGTCTCGTGCCATTTTCTCGATATGTAAGCTCCCAATAATTTGAGAATACCTTAGCTGTGCAACCAGAATACCAATTTCATTTTTGAATAAAACTACAGAAGAATCATATGGTGTCTTAGCAATTCTACTGTTTTGATAACCAAAATTTTCAATTTTCTTCTCAACATAATGAGATTGAGAAATGACTATTCCATCAGTTGACCGAGTCAACTTGATGCCAAGAATCACATTAGCCTCACCCATATCCTTTGTTTCAAACTTATTTTTCAAAAATGACTTGGTTTCGGTAATTATATCTAGACATGATCCTATTAAAAGAATCGTCTACATACAGGCATAGAATTATTATTTTATCTCCTGTAAAATTACTGTATATACACTTATCGTTCTCATTTACAGTGAAGCCAAATGCAATAATAGTTTTATCAAACTCTTCATGCCACTATTTGGGTACTTGTTCAAGTCCATATATAGATTTAATAAGTTTATAAACTTTATGCTTGTTGACATGAGCTACAAACCCCTCAGGTTGATCCATGTAAATCTCTTCCTCTAGTTCACTATATAAGAAGGTTGTTTTCACATCTATCTGATGAATTGAGAGATTATACACCGAAGCAAGTTCTATAAACTCCCGAATTGTAGTCAATCGAGCTACCGGAGAATAGGTATCGAAATAGTCTGTCCCCGCCTTTTGTTTAAACCCTTTAGCCACCAATCTAGCTTTAAACTTGTCTATGATCCCATCGGGTTTGATTGTCTTAATAAAGATCCACTTACACCCAATAATAGTACACCTCGAAGGGAGATCGACTAGCACCCACGTTTGATTGAAAACAATGGAGTTCATCTCACTTTTGACAGCTTCTTTCCACTGCTTAGCTTCTGAAGAAGCCATAGCATCTTTGAAAGTAATTGAATCATTCTCGATATTATAAATGACAAAGTCACTTCCAAAATTCTTGAAAACCCTAGTTGTCTTTCTCCGTTTAGGTTCATCTGACTCCTTGTAAGTCTGATTAGTACTACTAGGACTAACTCGCACATTTGACATCTTTTCCACATGCTCAGGAATAGATGTAGAGGCAAGTGAATCATCAAACGAAACATTTGAAGGTATTCCTATTTTCAGCGGAAATACATCTTCTAGAAATATAGCATCACGAAACTCGACTATTGTTTTGACCTCAATGCCTGAAATTTCTGATTTAATAACCAAAAGCACTATGGCATAACTTGTCTAGCCCAAGAACACAACATCGATAGTCTTAGGACCCAATTTCTTTCGTTTGTGTTCTGGGACCAGCACTTTCGCTAGCCACCCCCACACTCAAAAGTATTTGAGGCTTGATTTTCTACGTTTTCACAACTTGGAAGGAGTACTCGTATTGTATTTCAGAGGGACTCTATTCAAAATATGGCAAGTCATATTCAAAACCTCTCACCACAAATACTGTAGCACCCCCTTCGCTACAAGGGCTATATCTACCCTAAACGTCATACTTATAGCAATCCCTGTGTTTATAAATATAAATGCACATAATAATTTAATCCATATGAATACGTAACCCCAACGTCATAACAACATAATCATCCCACAACATCATATTTACAAATCAAACACCTCGAGTAGTCCACCACAGTAAATCTCCATTCCTACGTTCTCTTTATACAAACAAAATAAGATTCGTACTCTAGCTGACAAAAAGAAGAAACAGCATACTGGCCCGACCTGACTGAGTATAGTGCGTAGACCTATTCTTCAACAGTCAGATACCTCAAAGTCTACTCCTGAAAGAAAATGTCAACAGAGGGATGAGCCTGCCACTCAGTAAGTAAATAATCAGCCCTATCTATATATGTACATCAAACACAGCCCAAACATGACAAGTAGGCAACATGCATGGATTACAGTCAATTTAACTCCAACATAATCAACTGTAGTACACCGCATAGCTATCTCACAATAAAATAATCAATTAAACTTCTTTTTTTCCTAGTTTGCTTACCAGAAGGTGATATCGTGTTTTTCCCGTCAACTCAATCTCACCGTCATATAAATTTAAGTGAATCCCCTTGACAGCCGGCTCATCAATCTCATTTCGCATCATAGCTCTTTTCAATTCGCATCATAGCTCTTTCAATTCGCATCATAGCTCTTTTATTTCGCATCATAGCTCTTTTCACATCACATCTTTTTTTTTTTCATATCGCATCAAAGCTCTTTTCATTTCATTTCTTTCTCATATCGCATCAAAGCTCTTTTCATTTCATTTCTTTCTCATATCGCATCAAAGCTCTTTTCAACACGTCAAGGGGTATTCACGCCACAATTATATTCAATTTCCACCACTCCCTCATTTCCACATATCACCATTCTTGTAAGCAACTAGTAACGTAAAACAATATATCATTACATTCTCATTTTCAGACACCCACAACACATCAAACAACAAACATAATATTTCAACGTATTTTCTCATTTCACGTACACAATACCGTCAATCAAATCAAATCATTCATCACTCATATACTTCAGATAAGTCAATGTCAGCACGAACCACAAATTCATATAACAGTAAAACCACAAATACAGAAAGCATATATAGATAATACTAATTATTTACTTACCTCAACCTCACAACGTTTCTTTTTACTCAATCGCTAATTGTCAGCCCTTTCACCTCACCCCCGTATCCTATAATGAGTTATACCACACACAATTAATATATCGAGAATATCATGATTTCTGTTAAATATAATACTAAATATTATTCGTATAATTTCTTATAACTCTTTAATATTCCACTTCTATTGACGTACAAATCTTCATTTTTCCTCTTTATTAACACACCATTTATTAAATATAATTTTCAGAATATTTCTACGGATTTCTTATCACTTTCTCGCTATTATATAATTTAATTGAATAACAATATGTAGAATTGCGTATTTAGTTAACAATTCCGATGGAATTATATAAAGTAGCTATAGCAATACTCAAATCTAATAAATTTAATAATTTAACTAACCAACGATATCATTTTTATATCCAATTTGACATTTAATTTGACACTATTTTAAATAGCCAAACTCGTAAAATATTCCGATTAAATAGTACATCACTTAGTATAAACAACATTTAAGAAATGAACTAATTAAATAATATTATTATATAAATTAATAAGTATTAAAATCATAATCTTCGTACCTCTGTTTCTTCTTTCCTGCGCAAGAGCAAGCCTCACTTTTTATGTGTGTGTGTTATGCATGTGTGTATGTAATATGCTTGTGTGTGTATTTAAGGAAAAGAGAGGAGAGTGAGGCGGTGGGGGTGATGGCCCACCAAGCCCACTCTCAACTCTCTCTCTCTCTCTCTTTCATATATATATATACATATATATGTTATTATTACCTACTAATATATATATATATATATTTACATATATATATGTATAATATTGTTATTATTTTATTTATTTAATTAAGTCTTTTATCAAAATACCCATCACGTCCCTCCTAAATTTCTTAATTAATATAATTTGCTCTCAAATATTATAACGAGCTCCAATTTCATCCGTTCAAGTTTTATTATATTCCAATTATGGAGCACAATTTATTTACTAATTAACCAAGTTTTATAATAATTTACCAATTAATCCCCCAATTATATATTATAATTTTTGGGCCGTTACAATTCTCCCCTCCTAATAAAAATTTCGTCCTCGAAATTTAACTAACTTACTGTCTCAGACAATAAATATAGCTATTTTTTTTTTCTCACGTTTTCCTCAACTTCCCAGGTGGCTTCTCTTGGAATGTGATGACTCCATTTGACCTTCACCATAAGTATTTCTTTACTTCTTAATTTCCATGCTCAACTCCTCTACCTTGACCACCTCTACCTCGTCCTCTGCTTGTACCTGTCCGTTGTGAGTTTTCCCCCGTACTACTAAACTCTGAAGTCTGAGGTGCTCTGGAATTATCACTCCATGTAGGACAGTTCCTGACAATATGTCCCGGTTGATGGCATCGATAACATATAATTGATCGGGCTCCCCAACATTCACCAATGTGTCTCCTACCGCAATTAGCACAAGAAGGAATAGATCCACCACTGAACGATCTGGCTGGACCTTGTCTCCCTCCAAATCCAACCGAAGTAGGGCCGCCTCTACTCAAAAACACTGAAGGAGACCTACTAGTCTGACCCACTCCTCGACCTCTAAACCAACCCATCTGTGAATCAGAACCCCTAAAGGAATCTGCACTACTTTCTCCTGGTGTAGGATTCAAGTTATCTGTCATTTTCTTTCGTTTAGCTTCAGTAGAACTCCTTTCAATGGATGTCTCTTCTGCCCTCAATGCCGCTTCCAGCAGAGCACCATAACTCAGAGGTTTAATTGCTATTTTCTCCCGAATCTCAAGTCTTAATCCTCTTTCAAACCTATCTCTCTTCAATTCATCGTTACTCACCTCCTCTGGGGCATATTTTGACAATCTCACAAATTGTAGTTCATATTCAGCAACAGATAACTCATTTTGCTTTAATTGCAGGAATTCAACTTTTTTACGGTTTCTGTAGACTGGTGGAGTATATTTGTCAGCAAATTCTTTTAAAAAGTCATTCCACGTCAAAGTGGTTGGTCGGTTCCTGCTCCCAGGCACTGTTTCCCACCAATCTAAGGCATCTTTCTCCAGTAAGGACACTACATACCTCAACTTTTGCTCAGAAGTACACTCGATTCTGTTCAACACCCTTTCCGTGTTTCTAAGCCATTCCTCTGCTTCTGCAGGGTCAGTTGTACCTGCAAATACCTTGGCTCCCTGTCTCCTCACTGTTTCATAATTTTTATCAATAACTGCATCATGTGGTTTGGGTTGTGGCGATGGAGCCATCTTCTGCATCATCTCCAGAAATTGTTGCATAAAAGGGTTCATTTCCGGTTGTGGGGCATTTCTATTTTGGGATTCTAACCCCTGATGTTCTGGTCCTGAATCATGACCTTGCACAGACTCTAATGACTCTATTGGGCCAGCAGCGTTTTCCCTTGACGCTTCCATCCTATATAAAACACGCACATGTGAGTAGATTCCTAGTATATACACCTTATGTATAAAATAACATTTCATCTACTATCCCAAGGAAATCTAATCCCCGCTCTGATACCACCTAATGTAGCACCCCCTTCGCTACAAGGGCTATATCTACCCTAAACGTCATACTTATAGCAATCCCTGTGTTTATAAATATAAATGCACATAATAATTTAATCCATATGAATACGTAACCCCAACGTCATAACAACATAATCATCCCACAACATCATATTTACAAATCAAACACCTCGAGTAGTCCACCACAGTAAATCTCCATTCCTACGTTCTCTTTATACAAACAAAATAAGATTCGTACTCTAGCTGACAAAAAGGAGAAACAGCATACTGGCCCGACCTGACTGAGTATAGTGCGTAGACCTATTCTTCAACAGTCAGATACCTCAAAGTCTACTCCTGAAAGAAAATGTCAACAGAGGGATGAGCCTGCCACTCAGTAAGTAAATAATCAGCCCTATCTATATATGTACATCAAACACAGCCCAAACATGACAAGTAGGCAACATGCATGGATTACAGTCAATTTAACTCCAACATAATCAACTGTAGTACACCGCATAGCTATCTCACAATAAAATAATCAATTAAACTTCTTTTTTTCCTAGTTTGCTTACCAGAAGGTGATATCGTGTTTTTCCCGTCAACTCAATCTCACCGTCATATAAATTTAAGTGAATCCCCTTGACAGCCGGCTCATCAATCTCATTTCGCATCATAGCTCTTTTCAATTCGCATCATAGCTCTTTCAATTCGCATCATAGCTCTTTTCACATCACATCTTTTTTTTTTTCATATCGCATCAAAGCTCTTTTCATTTCATTTCTTTCTCATATAGCATCAAAGCTCTTTTCATTTCATTTCTTTCTCATATCGCATCAAAGCTCTTTTCAACACGTCAAGGGGTATTCACGCCACAATTATATTCAATTTCCACCACTCCCTCATTTCCACATATCACCATTCTTGTAAGCAACTAGTAACGTAAAACAATATATCATTACATTCTCATTTTCAGACACCCACAACACATCAAACAACAAACATAATATTTCAACGTATTTTCTCATTTCACGTACACAATACCGTCAATCAAATCAAATCATTCATCACTCATATACTTCAGATAAGTCAATGTCAGCACGAACCACAAATTCATATAACAGTAAAACCACAAATACAGAAAGCATATATAGATAATACTAATTATTTACTTACCTCAACCTCACAACGTTTCTTTTTACTCAATCGCTAATTGTCAGCCCTTTCACCTCACCCCCGTATCCTATAATGAGTTATACCACACACAATTAATATATCGAGAATATCGTGATTTCTGTTAAATATAATACTAAATATTATTCGTATAATTTCTTATAACTCTTTAATATTCCACTTCTATTGACGTACAAATCTTCATTTTTCCTCTTTATTAACACACCATTTATTAAATATAATTTTCAGAATATTTCTACGGATTTCTTATCACTTTCTCGCTATTATATAATTTAATTGAATAACAATATGTAGAATTGCGTATTTAGTTAACAATTCCGATGGAATTATATAAAGTAGCTATAGCAATACTCAAATCTAATAAATTTAATAATTTAACTAACCAACGATATCATTTTTATATCCAATTTGACATTTAATTTGACACTATTTTAAATAGCCGAACTCGTAAAATACTCCGATTAAATAGTACATCACTTAGTATAAACAACATTTAATAAATGAACTAATTAAATAATATTATTATATAAATTAATAAGTATTAAAATCATAATCTTCGTACCTCTGTTTCTTCTTTCCTGCGCAAGAGCAAGCCTCACTTTTTATGTGTGTGTGTTATGCATGTGTGTATGTAATATGCTTGTGTGTGTATTTAAGGAAAAGAGAGGAGAGTGAGGCGGTGGGGGTGATGGCCCACCAAGCCCACTCTCAACTCTCTCTCTCTCTCTCTTTCATATATATATATACATATATATGTTATTATTACCTACTAATATATATATATATATATTTACATATATATATATGTATAATATTGTTATTATTTTATTTATTTAATTAAGTCTTTTATCAAAATACCCATCACGTCCCTCCTAAATTTCTTAATTAATATAATTTGCTCTCAAATATTATAACGAGCTCCAATTTCATCCGTTCAAGTTTTATTATATTCCAATTATGGAGCACAATTTATTTACTAATTAACCAAGTTTCATAATAATTTACCAATTAATCCCCCAATTATATATTATAATTTTTGGGCCGTTACAATTCTCCCCTCCTAATAAAAATTTCGTCCTCGAAATTTAACTAACTTACTGTCTCAGACAATAAATATAGCTATTTTTTTTTTCTCACGTTTTCCTCAACTTCCCAGGTGGCTTCTCTTGGAATGTGATGACTCCATTTGACCTTCACCATAAGTATTTCTTTACTTCTTAATTTCCATGCTCAACTCCTCTACCTTGACCACCTCTACCTCGTCCTCTGCTTGTACCTGTCCGTTGTGAGTTTTCCCCCGTACTACTAAACTCTGAAGTCTGAGGTGCTCTGGAATTATCACTCCATGTAGGACAGTTCCTGACAATATGTCCCGGTTGATGGCATCGATAACATATAATTGATCGGGCTCCCCAACATTCACCAATGTGTCTCCTACCGCAATTAGCACAAGAAGGAATAGATCCACCACTGAACGATCTGGCTGGACCTTGTCTCCCTCCAAATCCAACCGAAGTAGGGCCGCCTCTACTCAAAAACACTGAAGGAGACCTACTAGTCTGACCCACTCCTCGACCTCTAAACCAACCCATCTGTGAATCAGAACCCCTAAAGGAATCTGCACTACTTTCTCCTGGTGTAGGATTCAAGTTATCTGTCATTTTCTTTCGTTTAGCTTCAGTAGAACTCCTTTCAATGGATGTCTCTTCTGCCCTCAATGCCGCTTCCAGCAGAGCACCATAACTCAGAGGTTTAATTGCTATTTTCTCCCGAATCTCAAGTCTTAATCCTCTTTCAAACCTATCTCTCTTCAATTCATCGTTACTCACCTCCTCTGGGGCATATTTTGACAATCTCACAAATTGTAGTTCATATTCAGCAACAGATAACTCATTTTGCTTTAATTGCAGGAATTCAACTTTTTTACGGTTTCTGTAGACTGGTGGAGTATATTTGTCAGCAAATTCTTTTAAAAAGTCATTCCACGTCAAAGTGGTTGGTCGGTTCCTGCTCCCAGGCACTGTTTCCCACCAATCTAAGGCATCTTTCTCCAGTAAGGACACTACATACCTCAACTTTTGCTCAGAAGTACACTCGATTCTGTTCAACACCCTTTCCGTGTTTCTAAGCCATTCCTCTGCTTCTGCAGGGTCAGTTGTACCTGCAAATACCTTGGCTCCCTGTCTCCTCACTGTTTCATAATTTTTATCAATAACTGCATCATGTGGTTTGGGTTGTGGCGATGGAGCCATCTTCTGCATCATCTCCAGAAATTGTTGCATAAAAGGGTTCATTTCCGGTTGTGGGGCATTTCTATTTTGGGATTCTAACCCCTGATGTTCTGGTCCTGAATCATGACCTTGCACAGACTCTAATGACTCTATTGGGCCAGCAGCGTTTTCCCTTGACGCTTCCATCCTATATAAAACACGCACATGTGAGTAGATTCCTAGTATATACACCTTATGTATAAAATAACATTTCATCTACTATCCCAAGGAAATCTAATCCCCGCTCTGATACCACCTAATGTAGCACCCCCTTCGCTACAAGGGCTATATCTACCCTAAACGTCATACTTATAGCAATCCCTGTGTTTATAAATATAAATGCACATAATAATTTAATCCATATGAATACGTAACCCCAACGTCATAACAACATAATCATCCCACAACATCATATTTACAAATCAAACACCTCGAGTAGTCCACCACAGTAAATCTCCATTCCTACGTTCTCTTTATACAAACAAAATAAGATTCGTACTCTAGCTGACAAAAAGGAGAAACAGCATACTGGCCCGACCTGACTGAGTATAGTGCGTAGACCTATTCTTCAACAGTCAGATACCTCAAAGTCTACTCCTGAAAGAAAATGTCAACAGAGGGATGAGCCTGCCACTCAGTAAGTAAATAATCAGCCCTATCTATATATGTACATCAAACACAGCCCAAACATGACAAGTAGGCAACATGCATGGATTACAGTCAATTTAACTCCAACATAATCAACTGTAGTACACCGCATAGCTATCTCACAATAAAATAATCAATTAAACTTCTTTTTTTCCTAGTTTGCTTACCAGAAGGTGATATCGTGTTTTTCCCGTCAACTCAATCTCACCGTCATATAAATTTAAGTGAATCCCCTTGACAGCCGGCTCATCAATCTCATTTCGCATCATAGCTCTTTTCAATTCGCATCATAGCTCTTTCAATTCGCATCATAGCTCTTTTCACATCACATCTTTTTTTTTTTCATATCGCATCAAAGCTCTTTTCATTTCATTTCTTTCTCATATAGCATCAAAGCTCTTTTCATTTCATTTCTTTCTCATATCGCATCAAAGCTCTTTTCAACACGTCAAGGGGTATTCACGCCACAATTATATTCAATTTCCACCACTCCCTCATTTCCACATATCACCATTCTTGTAAGCAACTAGTAACGTAAAACAATATATCATTACATTCTCATTTTCAGACACCCACAACACATCAAACAACAAACATAATATTTCAACGTATTTTCTCATTTCACGTACACAATACCGTCAATCAAATCAAATCATTCATCACTCATATACTTCAGATAAGTCAATGTCAGCACGAACCACAAATTCATATAACAGTAAAACCACAAATACAGAAAGCATATATAGATAATACTAATTATTTACTTACCTCAACCTCACAACGTTTCTTTTTACTCAATCGCTAATTGTCAGCCCTTTCACCTCACCCCCGTATCCTATAATGAGTTATACCACACACAATTAATATATCGAGAATATCGTGATTTCTGTTAAATATAATACTAAATATTATTCGTATAATTTCTTATAACTCTTTAATATTCCACTTCTATTGACGTACAAATCTTCATTTTTCCTCTTTATTAACACACCATTTATTAAATATAATTTTCAGAATATTTCTACGGATTTCTTATCACTTTCTCGCTATTATATAATTTAATTGAATAACAATATGTAGAATTGCGTATTTAGTTAACAATTCCGATGGAATTATATAAAGTAGCTATAGCAATACTCAAATCTAATAAATTTAATAATTTAACTAACCAACGATATCATTTTTATATCCAATTTGACATTTAATTCGACACTATTTTAAATAGCCAAACTCGTAAAATACTCCGATTAAATAGTACATCACTTAGTATAAACAACATTTAATAAATGAACTAATTAAATAATATTATTATATAAATTAATAAGTATTAAAATCATAATCTTCGTACCTCTGTTTCTTCTTTCCTGCGCAAGAGCAAGCCTCACTTTTTATGTGTGTGTGTTATGCATGTGTGTATGTAATATGCTTGTGTGTGTATTTAAGGAAAAGAGAGGAGAGTGAGGCGGTGGGGGTGATGGCCCACCAAGCCCACTCTCAACTCTCTCTCTCTCTCTCTTTCATATATATATATACATATATATGTTATTATTACCTACTAATATATATATATATGTATATTTACATATATATATATGTATAATATTGTTATTATTTTATTTATTTAATTAAGTCTTTTATCAAAATACCCATCACGTCCCTCCTAAATTTCTTAATTAATATAATTTGCTCTCAAATATTATAACGAGCTCCAATTTCATCCGTTCAAGTTTTATTATATTCCAATTATGGAGCACAATTTATTTACTAATTAACCAAGTTTCATAATAATTTACCAATTAATCCCCCAATTATATATTATAATTTTTGGGCCGTTACAAATACTTTGGTAACCTGGAGGTTAGTAGGAGACTGTTAATCATATCTTTGAATGTTCTATTCTTTCGTCCAACCATTCCATTGGACGAAGGGGAATATGGAGGAGTCTCTTCATGAACAATGCCAAAAGTTTGATAATATTCATTGAACTTACTCGACTCATACTCTTCTCCTCTATCAGACCTTAGTCTTTTAAGTTTCTTACCAGTTTGGATTTCTGCTTCATTTTTTGAAATAGAATAAATTTATCTAAGGCTTCATCCTTATTTTTCATGAGAAACACATAACAATATCTACTACAATCATCTATAAAGGTGATAAAATATTATTTGTGGTGCCTGGTCAAAACTCCATTGAACTCACAAATATTTGTGTGAACTAAATCAAGTATTTCTGAATCCCTTTCAACTGACTGATAGGGTTTCCTAACTAGTATAGCTTCTACACAAACTTGACACTTGTGATTTCGTTCAATTTTTGGACTAGGAACTAAATTAAAATTCATCATTCTTTTGATTGAATTAAGATTTAAATGACCTAACCTACTATGCCACAAAGTAGAAGATTCTACATTCAGTATAATAGAATGAGAAGCATCAATTTTATTATTTTCAACAACAAGCCATCGTCTAAATAGTCCTTACCGACAAAAATACCAAATTGTTCAATCACAACCTTATTGAATTTAAACACTAATTCATATCCCTCCCTAACTATTAAAGAACCACTAATGATTCATATCCCTCCCTAACTATTAAAGAACCACTAATGATGTTTCTTGTAACAGTGGGTACATGATGAACTCTTTTTAGCGACAGAATGCGCCCTGAAGGAAACTTCAAGTCCACGGTTCCTATCCCAAGTACTTCAGCTGTGCTAGAGTTCCCCATGCTTACTGTTCTTCCACTGATGGCCTAATAAGACACAAAGAGAGATTTATCAGCACAAACGTGCACATTTGTTCCAATGCCAATCAACTAATCATATGATTCGTAAATAGTCAGGAGTTCAGATTTGTACAGATACATACCCGCCAGTTGCTCCTGAGGTGCTAGCACTGCTAGAACCTCCCATAACCATGTTAACAGTTACCTGCCCAGTCTTGGCCTTTTTCATTAGGTCAAAGCTTGGCTCAGTGTACAACCTGCCCACAGTTCCAGCATGGTTTGTTTGCTTTTGGTTTCTTATTTTTGTAGCCCTTTCCTTTATTGATGGTTTTCGAGTACAAGTTAATCTTATTCACATTCTATTTCCCCACTATAAAATTGGCTCTAGGTTGATATTCAACAGGCATGTTGTGAATCTAATTTCTATGTTCTTCCTCAATGCTGATAGCAATCATAAGATCATCTAGAGACAATCTCCCTTTCTGATGCTTGAGTGTCGTGATAAAATTTTCCAAAGATTTGGAAAATTTGTCCATTATGGACATGACCAGAAACTTCTCGGGAAGCTTCATCTCAGCATCAGACAGAGCATGCTCAAGATTGATAATCTCATGAGTCTGTTCAGCTACAAATCGGTCCTCAACCATTTGATACCTCATGAACTTGGAAACTGAATACTTTTCGAGCCCTTACTCTTCAGTATTATATTTTCAGTCCAAGTCATCCCATAGAGATTTAGTAGTGTAAGAATCGAAATAATAGACTTCGAAGAGCGTATATGACAAGGCTAACAAAATCGTTCCTCTGCCTATTTGATACCTCTCTGTCCACTGTGCTATCTCAGCAGTTCTGGGATCAGTATCTGTAGTTTCAGGCCTGATCACCTTAATCACTGACAAGAGCCCTTTGATCGTCAGCCAAATTTTCATTCGATGTTGCCAGCATTTGAAAAACTGGCCTAAAAACTTGTCCGGAAACACCGGTCAAGTCGACCTTAGGTGTGACCGGAATTGCAACAGAAATCGGCTCGGCCATATTTAGTATTTTAGGAAACTAAAAGTAACATTCAAATAACGAGTTTGAAAACAGTGTTTCCCAAAACAGCTCCAACAACAAAATTGAATTTTTCAAAACCTATATATTTTCTTCAAGATTGTTGGAAAATTTCAGTTTCAAGTAATTGAAACAATGTTTTGAAATATTACAATCAGGTTTAGAAATCAAAATCAACTAAAAACACGTTGGAACAAATAACATAAAACAATTAGAAACACTATTTATGATAAGAAATTTAAATAAAAAACTTACAACGATAATTGTATCGTAACAATTCTCAATCCAATTAAAGTCACTAATTGAACCAAATCGCAGAATTACTGCTTGTCTTGAATAAAATAACGTCCCGTATCAGTAGTGCACCGGGTACAACGTATTTTCTCTAAGTATAAGACGATTGCAGTTTTTTTAGTTTTAGCGCTGTACCGAAGAACATCTCAAACAAACACTCAAAAGCTTATTACCGAAACTAAGTTCAATTGTATAAAATATTTTATAGAAAAACCAAGAGAGATCTTCAAGATATAGAGAGGAATTGTACCAATTTTGTGTGTTGACAAGCATGAGGAATGGCCTTTATAAAGGCATGGCCACATCTCACACTAATGCAACCAATAATGGCCTTAAATTTGCCAAATAAAAGTTATTTCGTCAAAAAAAAAAAATTCTGTAACAGCAAGGTATGATAATGAGAAAATTGATTCAATTCTTCTTCAAATTTCAATTCTGTGAGTTTCAGTTTATTTGAAAATTCAAATTCAACAATTAAAGGTATCATTTTTTAATTCATTTTTATTTTGATATTGTAGCATCTGAATAATTACAAATGATAAAAAACCTCTCAATATTTATTGAAATATAATTTTCAAACCAATATTTTTTGTGGAATATCTTTATTTTTTTTTACACACACATGAATAAGAAGTTTAAAATATACATTCAATAAAGAAAAAGAGAGAACGAAGGTTTTGACCTTTTTTTTAAAAAAAATATACAAGTTTGGAAAAAAATCTACTTTCAGAAATTCAATAACTAATCAAAACTTAAGTAATTTTTTGAATTCACAAAAAAATATTATTATATTTTATATTAAATTATTATAATTTAAAGTACATTCTTTTGAGCTCTATATATATATACATATATATTTCACAAGGAAAAAGTCAAAGTGAAAAAAGTGATTTTCGTGAAAAGGTAAAAAATAATCGACCAACTTAATTAGAAATGAATATTGAATCACAAAGTTATATCTACTTTAAGTGGAAGGGCATATAAGAAAATAAAGTCCTAGTTTAGACTAATTAATGGGATAGTGTATTCACTAGAAAAATATGATTTTTTGCTATGGTTAATTACTATAGCTAAAAAAAAAAATTGTGACAAATATAAATCAACTATGGTTTGGCAACAACCATTAGCGGTTGTTTTTGCAAGTGTAGCCAAAATATTAGCTATGACTAAAAATTATGACAAATATTGACTAATCGTGGTTAAAACTTGGATTTTCGCTTTGATTTTATTTTGACGTGGTAATAGTATCGATTTACCATAATTTTTAAGCCGTAGTCATTTATAAGGTAGCGGAAACTTAATTTTTATGTAGTGATCCTACCTCTTAGGTGTGATACATTATCCCGGAAATTGAGATTGTAAGACCGCGACTGGTATAAATATCGTGCTCTAATACTGCAACCAAAGGTAATATGCCTTATCACACTAAACAAATAAGACCATAATACTTAGTTGCAATTGGGTTGTTAATTATTAGGTAACGAGTTTCCAAATTATCAAGCAAACTGGGCAAGTCCTGATCAAAGAGTCATTTCTCGGTCAATATGAGTCCGTATCATGAACGGAGTCTTCAGTTGGACAGCTAACATGAGTAGATTTTCAAACGGCATATGACACTCCATAATTTATTGATATGTCGATTTTAATTATTTTTCTTTTTTCTTTTCTCAACTTTCCATTTTTCTCTTTTCTTAATTTCTCATTTTCGCTTTTTTGAACTTTCACATCTCATTTTCTTCTCTCATTTTTTATATTTTTAATATTTTATTTATTTGAAGGTTTTAAATTGAGACTTAACTAAGTTAAATTAGTTTATCTGAAAGATGTAAATTGAGACTTAACTAAGTTATATTAGTTTACTTGAAGGTTTTAAGTTAAGAGGCAACCAAGTTAAATTAGTTACTAGAATGCTTTAAGTTAAGAGTTAATATGAATCCTAATCTACAATCATAAACAAGTCGAATCTCACTAATACTATGATTATGCTCATCCACCTCAATATACGAAGCATATTAATACTATAATGTAATAAATACAAGAAAAAGACACACCAACAAATCAATGTACCAAGAATCAATGCATCAAATAACTTAATATACCAATAGATCAATATACCAATAAATCAATGCCAAATAACTCAATACACCATGAAATCAATGTACCAAACAACTCATAATATATAAAAGTTTATAAAAATAAAATAAATACCTGGATGATGACGGTGTGAAAAATAAAAATTTGTAAGAACCTAAAAATGTGTAAAAAATTCTTAAAGCTGAAAAAGGGAGGGGGGAGGGGAAGAGAGAGGGAAGACGGAAAAGTGGAAAAAATGAAAAGTTATTTGATTAAAAATTGGGGAGGGAATTTTAAAGTTAATTTTAAATTAATTTTTAATAAATAAATAATGTTATTTATATTCAATAATATATATTATTTTGTGTGTTCAAAGAATAATATTAATTGTAGAGTTAATTTTGTGTTTGTATTTTAATTTTTTTCAATTTAATCAACAAAAATAATGGAAATTAGTAATAGGAGTTATGACAAAAACTAATATTAATCGTACCAAAATAAATTCTGCGTGTAGCATAATCAGATTTTTTATCAAGAGAATTTTGACCTCTTGTAGGTTTATACCTAGCATGACCACAAAACTTGCAAAATTCCAAATGCTTGTCATATTTTCAGAATAACATACAATCAACTTTACATGTGTCTATTTTCTCAACAGGTAAACCCAACTCTCGTATCAACTTTTTCGTATTATAATAATCATTGGGGAATGCGTGATCCTATGGCAGCATCTAGTTTATTACTTATAAATACTGATCATGAAAACTCTGTCATACATTTTATTCAAATTTGATGTTCACTAACCTCACCACCGTAGACAACTGAGAGTGAGTTTCGTTCCCACTGTATAATGGTTGATCTGAAGCACGCACAACATCAAAAAACTTTTTAGATAGTGCTCCTATATCAATATTATATTGTACCCCATCATTAGAATTAGAACCAGCCTCGTTTGCTTGTGATTCATTGAATACATTCCCCTGTGGACAAAATACAGGACCAACTGCATTAAACACCGTTCTTTGACCCCAATTTGATTGCTCATAATTATTTCAATTTGTCGTTTCATCTACAAAGTTGTTAACCGACAATGGATGCTCATAATCTATCTGTAGAGGCTCACCACGAGACGTCCAGTTGTAGTAATTTTTCACAAATCCTTTTCTATATGTCCAAAAGTGTGACCAGTAAAAACTGTGGTACTAACCTTAATGAAAGTCAGCTAATATCCAGACGTGCGGCTAGTTGCACCAACGTGATCATCCAACGATTTATACAAACAAAAGATCAAAATACTGGTTGAATGGAAGGAGAAAAGAGGGACAATTGGTTATGGATGCTGACAAAAATGAGTGTTAAAGAGAATAGAGGTTTTGTTTTTGCATTCTATGCAACGAATTTTGCCACGAAGATAAAATTCCTTTGCAAATTCCATGGAGAAGTACCAAATTTAAAATAATACGATACAACTATCATGTACGTATTGCGATGGACAACATCCGTTGTTAAATCATTGCTAATACAACGGTACAATAATTAATGACTCCAACTATAACATGCAAATAGCTACAATTTCATAGGTCGTTGCAAAAGTCATTGTAAAGTTTCGGCAAATTAGCAACGCCCAGTTATTTGTTGCTAAGTCCATTGCAAAATCATAATTTTATTTTGCAATGGACAATAAGTATAAAAAATCATTTAAATACAATTAATAATTGTCACGAATAATGTTCCTTGCGAAGGTCGTGGAAATATTGGAATGGAATTAGCCCCGTGGCAAAAGGGTATGTGGTAAGTCGTGGCAACAAAATTATTACATTGCAATGACTTGATTCCGTTGCACTAGTGGTTGCAAATTATTTACAATGGATGTAATACACAAAATTGTTGCAATATTGCAATCACTGCAATCCGTTGCAAATTTCATTGTACATTTGCAATGGTGCCGTGGCAATATTTTGCTATGGAATTTGTAACGACTAATGAAAATTGTGGGTCATCCATGAGTTGACCATAATTTGCTTCAGAAAAGTACAATGACCAATCCATTGCAAAGTTTATTATTAGTTTGCGACGAAATTTGCCATGAAATTAAAAAAAATTGCAACTCCATTGCAAAATCGTGGCAAAAACCGTGTAAATTTGCAACGGACATATCCGTCGCAAAAGTTCCTTTGCTATAAGACTATTTATTTGTACTGTGATGGAAATTGGATTGATGAAATATTTTATCCTGATACATATGTTTGAATGATACTAAGATCAAGATCAAGGTCAACCTATGTCGAAAAATCTTGTATATATCTTGGCATGTATGGAGTCGATTGGAACAATCATCTTGTTGTGGTGGATATAGCACATAACAAGCTTGAGGTAGAAATTAAGATATATGCATGGCAGATCGACCCACTACATCCACCCCAGTAGATTTTCCTTCTACTGTACTAGTAAATCTCCTACAACAACTTCTCCTCTATATAAGGGATGTTTCTGGAATAAATTTGGTAATAGATTTTTAGGGGTCATAACTATTAATTAATGTATGGAAATTTGAAAAATATTTTTAGATAATCCCCTAAAGTGGCCCAATACTAGATTTAATCCTTTGATATTGTATGTGTCTGTTATCACAGCTTAGTCAAATGGATTCCATTTGATCAACCTGAAGTAAATCGAAAATAATATAAGTGTAATTTTCGAGGGAAGGAAAACATGTTTAGAATAAAGTATATAACATACCACAGTTTTGCCACAAGACTATCTCTTGGTTAGTACACACCTTTCAGCATGAGATGATATGAAATGAGGTATTATGCTATTGTATCACTCCTCATATCTACCTTTTGTATCAACCAATACAAAAAAGATATTTTATTGGAACAACTTTTGTAGCTATCATTTTTCATTTTTCATTTTTAATAATTTTTTATTAATTTGGTACGACTTTTTTAACGGTCATTTTTAATTTTGTAATATTTTTTATTAATTTGGAACAACTTTTAAAAAGGAAGCCCTTCCGCGGCTATTTCAGGCGTTACAAAAATATTGGGCAAATTTATAATATTAGTTCTGTAACTTTAGGCCATTAGCACTTTCCGTCCTGCAACTTTTTTGGTTTACTCATTTAATGATTTTTTTGGGCGAATTTTGATCCTGTTTTAGTCTATTTAGTCTTTGTTTTACAATTTTGGTCCATCATTAAACTTTTTGGCCAATCCGGTTGGTTGGAATGCCACATCAAAAACACCTCAGCTGCCACGTAGCCAGGGTTTTCATGGTGCCTTATAAACATGCAATAGGAAGGAAACATATATTTTGAAATTTAAACACATATTGTGATGACTTTTGATATGAACATATTCGAATAGCTGTTGGAACGACTTTTGCAACGACCATTTGAAAGTTGGATTGCCCCCAAATGTTTCTAGAATTTGAAGCCAAACGAATAAATTGGACCACTTTTTGAAACGACTTTGTATAATGGTTGTTCCAAAATTTCAATTTTCCTCCACAATTTGAGCCAGCGCAAAAATAGATCCGCCAAATATTATAAAATTTACAACGGCCCTTGTAACACATTAGATAAATTTTTGGCGGTTCCAATTATTAATTTTTTATTTTTTTTAAAAAATAAAAACTTATTCATAAAATATTATAAACTTAAAAATTTCACAAGATATCAGATAATTGGAACGACTATTAGAACGGCTTGTGGATCGCTCAAATGTTTTTCACATTTTGTAACAGCTTTATATCAGATTCTAGGAACAAATGTTCTTTTTTTTTCCTCAGTGGCCGTTACAATGCCAACACGGTCGTTTAAAAAATCATAGTAAATTTATAGCGGTAAAAAATTTGTACCGGTATTTATAATAGCCATGGAGAATTATATATTTGGAACAGTCTTTTTGACCAAACTTTGGAACGGTGAGCTTTCACAAAAGAAGTAGTTGTTCCAAATTTTTATAGCAATTCAAAAAGCCCTTCCAAATTCTTTTGGCAAAAAAGTGACGTCAACAATCATTTTCCGTTCCAAAGTTGCTACAAAGGCAGTTACAAATCCCGTATTCTTTTATAGTGAACTCCATTGGATATGAGCGGTCGTAGCATAATTATGCCATATCGTCTTTGCCTTCGACTAATGTATTATAGTTGGAATCCATTTATACACAAAGTATAAGCATAAAATGTTGATTGCAGGTGCCATGGATGAGAATCAACATGTACTACCTCTTGCATATGCTCTTTGTTGATCAAAAATCATATTTATCCTGGAACTAATTTCTCCAAATATTAAGTAAATATATTATAAGAAAGAAATTTTTAATGTGCCTTATATCTGACCATCGTTTAAGTCTCTTGGGACAATACACGATGTTCCTTACTTTGTTGAAAAACTGGTCTTGAATATCAAATCAGAAAATTTAATCACATTATGGATGGTAGAAGAAATATAAATTCAGAAGCATTCAAGTACTTTGACCATATTGAAAATAAAAAGTGGATAAATTCTCATGATGGTGGATGGCAGTGGGGTATTATGACAACTAACATGTCCAAATGCATTAATAGAGTTTCGGAGGGCTCGATGCCCGCTTGTAACAACAATTATTGATATAAAATTTAATCGTTCTGTCATTTATTTTTGTTAGAGGATGGTGAAAAAAGTAGTACAAACAACAATCAACTATGAACAGACTATGCATACAAGCTGTTCAAATATTGGTTTGCAAAATCTGTAGGACATGCAATAATCAGATTCAATCAGTTTAAATAGTCCACCTAAATAGTTACAAAACAATATCATAAACATAAGTGTAACACTCACGTTGTTAAATTGCCACGCTGGAGTATTCATGTGGCAATTAGTTTGGAATCCTTCATTCTCATACTCAAAAGGTCTCTGTTGCATATAGGCTTACCACTGCATCAATGGTTTGAAAGAATTGGTATGGCCTGGGAATGCGGCGGAAGTGTGAAATAAAAAAATTACTTAAAACGGCTCAAAGGGGTATTCCCTTTGAAATTTTTGAGTTTTTGGTGTTTGTCAAAAGCATAAAATCAAAAATAAATATGTTAGAAAAGTGGCCAGAGGATGAAACAAAAAACATAGAAACAAAAAATGAAACTTTACCTTTTTGTTTCTATAGTTGAGCAGCAATGCGCATTTGTTCCCTTTTTGTTCTCCCATTCCGTTCACTTTAGGATCCAAATTAGAACCCATCTAATTTGTCCATACCACACTAAGAAAGAGATATAGTTATTTTTCTATTGTTAGATAGAACAAAGAACAAGAAGAAAAACAATTCCAAACTAATAGTATTGATTAGTGCTTTTGGAATGATTTATGTTCTAAATTGAATCCAATTCAATATAGAACAAAAAGGAGAACATTTTTGGAGAGAAAAGAGAGCAAATTTCGTGACTTAGGTTGTTGGTTATACATGATATGTGTGCAGTTTTTTATATTACAGACAGTTAAATTCAAATTTCAATAACTACCAAGTTTGTCTCCAAGGTAATCTATACACACACATGCATATAAGCTTCAACCATGATTAAATAACCACTCCATTATCTTCATCATGGTAGGAGTTTCAACTCCTTCTTAACTTGCTCCAACTTCAAGTATGGACCGGACTTGATTTAATTAAATTAAATTAAGCTCAACCATAGTCCATTGAACAATAATTAATTAAATAAATTTTAGCCCAAGTAAGTCTAAAGATTTTTTTATCCAATTAAATAAATCTAAACCCAAACTCTAATTAATCGGTCCAATCAATTAATTAAGCCAAACCAAATAAATTAATCTAATTAATTTAAAGATGTTAAGCCCAAAATTAATTAGTCCAATTAATTAATTCTTGGGCCATCCATCAAATAGATTATTAAATAGATGATCCAGTCATTTATATATATTCTCCTTGAATTAATTTAAGCCAAGTAAATTAATTCGTTTCTTCTCGAATTAATTCTACCAATTCCATAGTGATTTGTGTGTGACTCTTTAGGTTCACCCTCAACTAGATTTGGGCATTATATCCAACACAAATAATTAATTAAATCTAATTTAATTAATTATTTTCAATTAAACATTAATTAGAAATGTCCGTCACCATGAGTGGTCATCTAGCAACGGTCCATGACACTAGAGACTAGGTGAATATTGGCATGAACATTTAGGCTCTCAAGTTCCATACAAGTACCGTCCTTCCGTCGACCATCTCCCGACCTTAGTCTAGGGTATGGAATTCGACATCGGTTCCTATCTTGGACCAGACAACTATGCTGAGTACTTGAGATGTGTTTACTCTATTGATCGACAAAAGAAACCATTTCCTATTCAATCAATCGCTATGGCCATAGACATAGAGAGTCTAAACCATTTCAAAGCACATAGGACATATATCCATCATATATTGATAGGGGATAATTTCTATCTTGAAATCCACCGTCCTCAATACATAATCCGACTATACTGGTAAAGGCTTATAATGACCACATCGAAGATATAGTCATCTCTGGCCAGATCCAAGATATAGCAATCATATGCATGCGGCTACCATGATTCCTCAAGTCCAAGTACTAATCTTGTAGTAACGGAGCCAAAAATTCAAGTCATACCGACCAAGCCTCCAAGGACTCCATTCAACTACATGGATTATTCAATTGGTCTGTGGGCATTTGTTGTGACGTTAAAATACCGTTCAATGTAAATAGTATGCACAACAAACACATGGTGCCACAGATGAATGCTTACTACATTCATGACGATAATATCACATTCATAAAGATTGCTAAATGATTCCCTAAATTGCCAATCCAATTGACTTTTTGGTCACCATTTCTAACATGGTTAACCAAAACTATGATTTAATGCCGAACAAAATGACATATTCTAAGTTTTTTCAGCCTTTAATCGTGGAAAGACATTGGGATGTTCCAAAATTTTATTTGGTCCACAATATAACTTTTTGTGCGTTTACTCGTTTGGCTCGACAACAAATTACCCGAATTCTCAATGAGTTGGACTAGCCATAAGCATGGATACGACAGCGAAGGCGAGGTTGCAGACGACAAAATAATTAAGCTAATACTTGGTTATAAATATTTTTTTGTATGTAGAATTTTTCAATTTGTTAGTTGTAAAAGATTAATTGTATATTTAATATATTTCTTATTAATAATTTTTAATTATAAAAATATTAAATAAACAAATCATAATATTAAATACTTGAATATTAATAATTACTAATTAGTTATTACAATTAATAAATTAAATTATTAACTATTTAACAACCATACTACTAATTATCAAATTTGAATAGTGTTTGTTGAATCATTTTTTAATACCAAATTTATCGTTTATTTCATTTCTTTCCTTTACAAAATTTGGTGAAATTAATAATTTCAATATGTTTTTAATAATCTCACTACCTACTACTTCACATTTGCTCTCACCTTACGTCTCCACATTTATTATAATTTATTCTTCTCTAAAATTTATTTTTTGTTATCATCTCCCATCAAAATTCTTTTTATATGCCTTCGGGAATTGCGGACAATGATAATTAGTATACATATAAAACATTGTTCTTTCGTACTTTATATAGTTGTTCTCTATATATACACACACTTATAAACAAAACGATCTGTTTCATTTAAAAATGACGATTTATGACACCATAATACCATTTTTTTTATGATGGTAACTACAATAAATTAGTTTTTTTTTAATTTCTTTCTCTTTTTTGTAAAATATAGTTTGTTAAATAAATTTTATTTTTATTTATAATATATTTTAAATAATTAATATTATTTATTATATGCATGACAATAAAGTGCAATGAAAATTAATATCCTCAAAATATATATTTTGTCCTGCGGTTCTCGTCGGTGCGACATTTTCTTGCAATAACCAGATGTGCTGATTTGGTTGCAGTATACTTTAAAAAGTAAGTAGCATATTTGGCTACCTTGCAACAATACTGCCCAGTGAGTAGTATTTTGTTTATGCTTATTTAAAATAAATAAAAATAATTTTAAAAGTGATATCAGTTATGATCCATTATTATATTTTTCAAATTATGTTGTTTTTTCATGTAATTAAATAAAAATTGTTGCCTCGTCAATTATTTTTCTTAAAGCTTAATAATGCGTATGCAGTGGCTCCCATCAGATAGCTCAGCAGATAAAGTCCTATTGGCCCATGAACAATGTACTAAGACAATAGTATCTTCTATCTGCCTATGAACAATGTATTAAGACAATAGTATCTTCTATCTGCCTATGAACAATGTATTAAGACAATAGGATCTTCTATCCTTATTAACTTGGCGGGTCCAAGAAATGAGCCAAATGTAGCAAAATGAGTCAACATACAGTAGGGATGACACGTCAAACATGTGATTGCTATCTTATAACATCTCCTACTTAAAAATTTCAAATTGCTTTCAAGTAGTCTGTCTGAAATCAACTCCTCAAATAGTAGGTCAATTGATTCCCTACTTATCCTTGTGAGACCTCTTCAAAAGTTCAAAACTCTTTCTAAATAAGTCCAAATCTTAAATCCTTTTTCTTTTATTTTGTTATTTAGATAATGCATACAACTATCCAACAGTATATCTGTAGCACTGCCTACTCGCTATATGTAATTATCACTATTTCATCCTTACTTTAATTAGAACCATTCTATAAATAATTCCCTTTCAACCCGTAAAATAAATTCTAATTTATCGATATAATATTATATATCACAAAAGATAATATATACCATCAAAAGTTATATTTACCCTCACCACATGTTCTCATGTACATAACCTCAAGGTAAGTAGTACCACAGAATTTTAACCACAACCCGATAAAAGATTATAATATTTAGCAACCCAAACAGCCAAAAACTTCTGGCTTCAGATGTCACAGCTGACCCACCTAACAAAAACCACGGCACGGCTCGAAGTCCGATGTGGCTAGTCAATGTGACCTATCTCCTGAAAAGTACGTGGCAAGGAATGAGCTGCCTACTCAATAAGTATAACTAATCAGCCTCTATATATATACACAGGCAATGATTCACGTACATACAGTCATATCGACAATAGTCATTCATCATATAGCAACATCAAATATAAGCAGTAATACCTACTCACATCTATAAATCAATTCATGACATAATATTTGACGTTATCGTTTATTAGCTAAGGGCCCTACTTACTCTAATTGGAGTACATCAGTCAATAGTTTTGCCGGCCATCATCATATCATATACAACACAGGATACCCGTTGTGTGATATCCCCACACTCTTTTACTTCAGCTGTGTAGCATATCAGCACAGGAAATTACAACAAACATGGTTACCCCACACCACCCCAGTGTGTAGCTAACAACACAAGATATTTTTCGCTGCCCGAAATACCCCGGTACCCTACGCGCCATGGTACCTAGCTTAATTAATATATTTCTCATATCACATTATCAATCACATTATCATAAACTATTGACTGTGTTCCCAACTAGGTAAGCATCATCTTTCATTTCAATTCACAATCATCATTCTGTTCTTTATAATAATTACTTCCAATTTGATTTCATACAACAATCAATTATACGATCATCTTACATACCACTCTCACGTCCATCCATTACAAACACACATGACACATTGTAGCAATTCCACCGACATTAAGGTAATCTGACAAATAATCCACAACTAATTATATAAACAATCAATATACAAAATCCACATAAATATAAAGCCAGGTTCACGACCACATCCAAGAAACCAACATATATGATATATATAATACTACACATATAGATATATATATAAGTCAAATTAGCTATACTTACCTTAAATCCCAAAATGCTTTGATTTCACAAGGGACTGCTCAACCCTCTATTTTGTTGTCACGTTCTATAATAAATTATTATATGTATAATCAATATATTTAGAATATTATAACTCTAAATAAAATATTATATAATGTTCGTACATTTTCTATCAATTTTTTAGTATTCTATTTATATTAAAGTCCAACCCCTGTTCCATTTTATTTTAGATAACTACACATTCTAAACTTCCCAAACATATATTTAATTTATAAACTAATTTGTAAGAATTCATTTAATCTAACACCTTATATATTTATAATTATCGTTTTTAATAACATCCGTAAATGAGATTATCATTAAAACCTCATCTTCCCTTCTTAATAACATAATATTTTTTAAATATAACTTTTCGAAACATTTCTATGAATTTTCTGTCAATTTATCGTTGCTATACAATTTAATTAAGCAATAATACGTAGAATTGCATATTTGGTTAATCATTCCTATGGAATTGTGTAAATTAGCTATAATAATAATTAAATGTAACAAATCTCATATTTTAATTACCCAACTATATCATTTTTATAGCAAATATGATATTTAATTCGACACTAATTTAAATAGCCAAAATCATAAAGTTCTCCAATTAAATAGTACATCGCTCAATATAAACTCTATTTAATGAAAGAACTAATTAAATAATATAATTGTATAAATTAATAAAAATTAAAATACAAATCTTACCTCGCTGCGTGTCGCTGAAGAAGAAAAGAGAAATTGTAATTGAAGAATGAAATTTTGATTGCACACACACATATATATATATAGAGGTTGGGCGGTGGGTGATGGCCTACCTCCCTAATCCCTCTTTCCTTCCTTTTTTTTCTTTTCCTTTCTGTTTTTTTTTTAAATTTAATTTAAACTTTTCCCAAAATACCCATTACGTCTTTCCTAATTTTCTTAATTAATATAATTTGCTTTCAAATATTATAACGAACTCCAATTTAATCCATTCAAGTTTTATCATAACCCAAATTCAGTCTATAATTTATTTACTAATTAAATCTAAATTTTTAATAATTACCAATTAGTCTCCCAATTACGTAAAAAATTTTACGGACGTCACAATTCTCCCCTCCTAATAAAAATTTCGTCCCCAAAATTTAACTAACTTACCCGCTCAATGGAATAAATAGGGATACTTCTCTTTCATATGCTGCTCAACCTCCCAAGTCGCCTCTCTCGGGGAATGATGACTCGATCTCACTTTTACCATCGGTATATCATTATTTCTCAATTTCCTTACGTTTCTATCGAAAATTTCTGCTAGCTCCTCCACATATGTCAACTCCTCAAAAATCTCTATCTCCGGCTCAGGAACAATGTGGCTAGGATCAGATCAATAACGTCGCAGCATCGAAACATGGAAAACATCATGTATTTGTGACAACTCTGCTCGTAATGCTAGTCGATATGCCAGTGGTCCGATTCTTTCAATAATTTCATACGGCCCAATATATCTCGGACTCAGCTTCCCTTGCCTGCCAAACCTCAGAATTCCCCTCCAAGCAGATATCTTCAAGAAAAACTTATCACCTACTTCATACTTCATCTCCCTTCGGTGTTGATCAACATAACCTTTTTGTCGATCTTGTGCTGCTTTCAAGCACTTCTTAACTACCTGTACCTTTTTCACTATTTCCTGCACCAAATCAGGACCTTCTAGTTGTCTTAATTCTTCTATATCCCAACAAATCGGACTGCGACACCTTCTTCCACATAAAACTTCATATGGAGCCATATCGATACTAGAGTGGAAACTGTTATTATATGCAAACTCCATTAGAGGTAGATGATCATCCCAGTTGCCCTTAAACTCCACTGTACAAGCTCTCATCATATCTTCTAGAGTTTGAATCGTTCTTTCTGACTGCCCATCTGTTTGAGGATGAAATGCGGTACTGAAATGTAACTTTGTGCCCAATGCCCTTTGTAAACTTTCCCAAAAGCGTGAGGTAAATCGAGGATCTCTGTCTGACACAATCGATACAGGCACTCCATGTAAACTCACTATCTCAGAAATGTATAATCCAGCTAACTTATCCAGTAAATCAGTTATTCGTACCGGCAAGAAATGAGCAAATTTTGTCAATCTGTCCACAATTACCCAAATAGCGTCGTGCTTTTTGAATGTTCGGGCAACCCCACGACAAATCTATAGTGATCTTCTCCCACTTCCATTCTGGCATTTATAGAGGTCGTAGTTTACCTGCTGGTGCCTGGTGTTCTGCCTTTACTTGTTGACATGTCATACATTCAGCCACAAATTCAGCCACATCCTTCTTCATTGTCTGCCACCAGTAATAAGATCTTAAATTTCGATATATTTTTGTAGTACCAGGGTGCATTGCATATGGTGCATTATGAGTTTCTCGCAAAATCTCTTCGCGTAACCCATCTATAGCAGGCACACAAACTCGTCCCCCATTCACTATTATTCCATCAACTCTTATCGAAAAATTTATTTTCTTACCAAGTCTTATTCTTTCCAGCATTCGTAATAAGAAAAGATCTCGAGTCTACGCTTCTTTGATCTGATCCACGAAGTCTGGCTTAAGTTGCAAAGCTGCCAATAAACCCACTACCTGATCAACCTCCAATTCTGTATTCATAGACCTCATCTCTCGTAGCAATGTCTGATTGTGACTCCCCGTATTGGCTAATGTACTTAAACTGTTTCTACTCAAGGCATCTGCTACCACGTTCGCTTTCCCTGAATGGAAGTCAATAGTGCAATCATAATCCTTCAGCAGTTCTATCCATTTTCTCTATCTCAAATTCAATTCCTTCTATGTCAAGATATATTTCAAACTTTTATGGTCAGTAAGAATCTGAAATTTTTCTCGGTACAAATAATGTCTCCAGATCTTCAGTGCATGCACAATCGCGACTAACTCCAAGTCATGTGTAGGATAATTTAACTTGTGGTTCCTCAATTGACGGGACGCATAAGCAATTACCTTTCCATTTTGCATTAACACACATCCCAAACCCTGTTTAGAAGCATCTGTATACACTATATATCCGCCACTATCAGACTGCAAAACCAAAATCGGATTGGAGGTCAGTCTCTTCTTCTACTCATCAAAACTTTGTTAATACTATTCTGTCCACTGAAATTCTACCCCCTTTTTGAGCAACTTGGTTAGAGGACGTGCAATTATAGAGAAACCCTCAACAAATCTCCTGTAATATCCAGCCAACCCTGAGAAGCTTCGGACTTCAGTGGCATTCTTTGGCACTTTCCATTCCATAAGAGCCTTTACTTTTGAAGGGTCAGGCATAACCCCATCACCAGATATTACATGCCCGAGAAAAACCACCTGATTTACCCAAAATTCACATTTGCTTAACTTAGCATATAACTCCTTCTCTTTCAAAATCTGCAACATTATCTTCTGATGTTGCTCATGCTCTTCTCTATTCTTCGAGTATACCAAAATGTCATCTATAAAAATAATAACAAAGTGATCTAGATATTCTTGAAATGTACGGTTCATCAATGCCATGAATGTTGCTGGTGCATTTGTTAACCCAAAGGGCATCACCAGAATATTCGATCACCACTTCCTTTTTATAACAGTCAACTATTGCTTTATGTTGCGCTAACCAATCCATTCCCAGAATCACATCAAACTCCTTCAAATCCAGCACTATAAGGTCTACAGGTAAATTTACATCTCCGATTGTCACTAAGCTCCCTTTCCTAATACTGTTCACTACCACACCCCCTCCCACGGGCAAATAAATCATCAAATTACATCCCAACCGGCTATTCTTTCTCGGTATTTTAGATGCAAATTTGGATGAAATATATGAATGTGTAGAGTCAGGATCAATCAAAACATAAGCTGCAATGTCAAATAACAATATCGTACCTGATATCACGTCATTCAATGCTGGGGCTTCTTCTCTGGTAATATTATATATCCTTGTCTGGGTCTGTCCCTGAGTAACTTGTGCTCCAGTCCCCCTCATACCACTACCAATAGTGTGGCCACTATCTCTATTGCCCGTGCCTCTTACTCTGCTAGCTCCTCTGCCACTACTCCCAACGCTACTTTGGCTCTGAGTCCCGCTAGCAACACTTTCAACCACACCTATAGTCTGACTGGAACAATTCCTGGCTATGTGTCTTCTACCTCCATAGTGATAACAAATCTTCGGTATATCATCCCGTCTCCAACATGGCCCTTGATGTTGTCTTCTAAAGATAGAATAGCTCAGAGAAAAAACTGGTCCTCGACCATAACTCGGTCCAGCTCCCCTTCCTGATCCAGTAGAAGGCATAACAAATGAGATACATTCGAATGAACCTCTGTTAACGCCCATGGATCCCCCAAACTTCTGTCCACTACATCCTCGAAAAATGGGACCCCCACGTGTAAAACTCCCACTTGCCGCTGAGAATGAGCAACCGGTTCCCCTCTTGGTCAACCTACTCGATTCCCTTATTGTATACATTGATTTCCTCTTCTCTTGCCTCTTCTTCTTGTCCTCAGTTACTGCTTCTTCCATCCGAACCGCTGACACAACAAGAGTTTTAAAATTTATAATTCTGACTGTGAGGCCTCTTCTGATCTCCGGTCGTAGCCCTTGTTGAAAACGGTAACAATAATCCTCCTGCGGGCTATTACTTCTGGTGCATACTTGGCTAGTGCCGCAAAACGGAGTTCATATTCTGCCACTGTCTGATTATCCCCTTGCACTAAATTTAGGAACTCCATCCTCTTGTTGTCTCGGTACATCTTAGGTCTGTATTTATCATCAAACTCTTTTTGAAACTCAGCCCAAGTTATTTCTCTTGGCTCATATCCTCCCTTTACAGACCTCCACCAAATCAAGGCATTCCCCACAAACAAGCAAACAACATACTTAAGTCGATTCTCTAGAGTGCAATTTACCAAGTTCATCACATCTTCTACTTTTTTCCACCATCTTTCAGCAATCTCTGGGTCTAGGGTACCTTCAAATTCTGTAGCCCCCATCTTCCTGATTCTTTCATAATTACGATCAATTGTAGGGACTACTGGTGCTGGCACTAGAGTGGATGCGTGCGCCTATGCAAGTAACTATGCTTGGGCTTGTGCTTGGGCTTGAAAAGCCATTTGAAATATTTGTGCAAACTGGTGGTAATCCTGCCACTCGAGCACCACCGGGAGGAACATGAGCCTCAGCACCAACACCCTCTTGACCTACGTCGACCCCACCTGCACTTGCAGGTGCTACTGAGCCCTCTACGAACTCCGCTGACTCTTCCCTACTAGCTACTGGGCCAGCACGTGTACCTTGAGAAGCCATCCTACATTAAACAATTCAATCATTAGGAACATCTCACAATCATTACCTTAGAAACGTAGACCTGCTCTGATACCACCCAATGTAGCACCCCCTACTCGCAACATCTTATTATCACTATTTCATCCTTACTTTAATTAGAACTATTCTATAAATAATTCCCTTTCAACCCGTAAAATAAATTCTAATTTATCGATATAATATTATATATCACAAAAGATAATATATAACACCAAAAGTTATATTTACCCTCACTACATGTCATCATGTACATAACCTCAAGGTAAGTAGTACCACAATTTTAACCACAACCCGATAAAAGATTATAATATTTAGCAACCCAAATAGCCAAAAACTCTGGCTTCAGATGTCACGGCTGACCCACCTAACTAAACTCACGGCACGGCTCGAAGTCCGATGTGGCTAGTCAATGTGACCTATCTCCTGAAAAGTACGTGGCAAGGAATGAGCTGCCTACTCAATAAGTATAACTAATCAGCCTCTATATATATACACAAGCAATGATTCACGTACATATAGTCATTCATCATATAGAAACATCAAATATAAGCAGTAATACCTACTCACAACTATAAATTAATCCATGATATAATATTTGACGTTATCGTTTATTGGCTAAGGGCCCTACTTACTCTAATTGGAGTAAATCAGTCAATGGTTTTGCCGGCCTTCATCATATCATATACAGCACAGGATACCCGTTGTGTGATATCCCCACACTCTTTTACTTCAGCTGTGTAGCAATATCAGCATAGGACATCACAACAAACATGGTACCCCCACACCATCCCAGTGTGTAGCTAACAGTACAAGATATTCCCCGCTGCTCGGAATACCCCGGTACCCTATGCGCCATGGTACCTAGCTTAATTAATATATTTCTCATATCACATTATCAATCACATCATCATCAATCACATTATCATAAACCATTGACTGTGTTCCCAACTAGGTAAGCATCATCTTTTATTTCAATTCACAATCATTATTCTGTTCTTTATAATAATTACTTCCAATTTGATTTCATACAACAATCAATTATATGATCATGTTATCATACCACTCTCACGTCCATCCATTACAAACACACATGACACATTGTAGCAGTTCCACCGACATTAAAGTAATCTAACAAATAATCCACAACTAATTATATAAACAATCAATATACAAAATCCACATAAATATAAATCCAGGTTCACGACCACATCCAAGAAACCAACATATATAATATATATAATAATACACATATAGATATATATATAAGTCAATTTAGCTATAGTTACCTTAAATCCCAAAATGCTTTGATTTCGCGAGGGACTGCTTAACCCTCTATTTTGTCATCACGTTCTATAGTAAATTATTATATGTATAATCAATATATTTAGAATATTATAACTCTAAATAAAATATTATATAATGTTCGTACATTTTCTACCAATCTTTTAGTACTCCATTTATATTAAAGTCCAACCCCTGTTTCATTTTATTTTAGATAACTACACTTTCTAAACTTCCCAAACATATATTTAATTTATAAACTAATTCGTAAGAATTCATTTAATCTAACACCTTATATATTTATAATTATCGTTTTTAATAACATCCGTAAATGAGATTATCATTAAAACCTCATCTTCCCTTCTTAATAACATAATATTCTTTAAATATAACTTTTCAGAATATTTCTGTGAATTTTTTGTCAATTTATCATTGCTATACAATTTAATTAAGTAATAATACATAAAATTACATATTTGGTTAATCATTCCGATGGAATTGTGTAAAATAGCTAAAATAATAATTAAATGTAACAAATCTAATATTTTAATTACCCAACTATATCAATTTTATAGCAAATGTGATATTTAATTCGACACTAATTTAAATAACCAAAATCATAAAGTACATTGATTAAATAGTACATCATTCAATATAAACTCTATTTGATAAAAGAACTAATTAGATAATATAATTATATAAATTAATAAAAATTAAAATACAAATCTTACCTCGCTGCGTGTCGCTGACGAAGAAAAGAGAAATTGTAATTGAAGAATGAAATTTTGATTGCACACACATATCTGATATAGAGGTTGGGCGGTGGGTGATGGCATACCTCCCTAATTCCTCTTTCCTTCCTTTTTTTTCTTTTCCTTTCTCTTTTTTTTTTTAAATTTAATTTAAAGTTTTCTCAAAATACCTATTACGTTCTTCCTAATTTTTTTAATTAATATAATTTGCTTTCAAATATTATAACAAACTTCAATTTAATCCATTCAAATTTTATCAGAACCTAAATTCAGTCTATAATTTGTTTACTAATTAAATCTAAATTTTTAATAATTATCAATTAGTCTCCCAATTACGAAAAAAATTCTACGGACATCACAATATCATTCTCCCCAAGTATTTTTCCGATCTTGCTCCTGCAACGTCTATAAATTAGCAATATTTGCAGTCACTTTGGCAACACGTTCTCATACTTTCACTCTCACTTTCTCTTGGGTGTCAAGCTACTTTTTGTTCCTTTTTTGCACTGCGCACGAATTTTATCACTTTATCATCATTTTTTACTATTATTCTCATATTCTCTTGCGTTTTGCCTTTTATTTCTTTAGTAAATCCTTTCTGACTTAAGTATCAGAATGTTGACCTCTATTTCAGGTTAATCCCTCATTAGTCTTCGAATTTTTGTGAAATTCCTTCTATCCTTATAGTGCGGATGGACCTCGGTACGCATTTATTTTTAGGAGGTATGTAGGCTCCTTACTGCGAGATACCTCAAGGAGATCCAATTTTCAAAATAGCTATCAAATATTGTACTTGTCCCTATGTGAGGTAATAAATGGCACATGTGTATAGATTTTAGGGATGTTAATAGGACTTACCCTAAAGATTTCTATCCACTTCCCCGCATACACTAACTGGTAGATTCCACCTCTCATTATAAATTATTGAGTCTAATGGATGCATTGCAGGGCTATCATCAAATCTTTCTTACCCTAGTGACCAGAAATGAGTAAGTTTCTACTTCAGGGGAGAACATATTGCTTATTGTTATGCCTTTTGGATTTAAAAATCAGTTGCTACTTATCAATGGTTAGTATTCCCATGTTCCAAGAAAAAGTGCAAATGTAACATGGGGGCCTACGTTGATGACATATTGGTGAAAGCCAACAAGCTAATCACCACATCACTAACCTTGCTGAGATGTTCGAAATATTGGGGAAATATCATATGAAGCTAAACCCAACAAAGAGTACATTTGGAGTTCGAAATGGATGATTTATTGGCTATATGGTGATTGAGAAAGCCATTGTGGTCAATCCAAATTAGATATGAGCAATCCAGGAAAGAAACCCTTTACTAACTTCAACGATGTACAAAGATTTGCTGCATAGTTGCTCTCAACAGGTTCATATTTTGCTTTACAAAAGCGCAGCCTGCCCTTCTTCAATGTTTTGAGAAAAGCCATGGAATTCACTTGGGATGAAACTTTCCAGCAAGCTTTTCTCAGGATCTGAAGGTCTGCTTCGTCGAACTACCCTTGCTAAACCCACACCAGGTGAGCATTTATACCTCTATTGTTTTGCGGGACAACATGTCGTTAGCTCCATGCTCATCAAGGAGGAGGACGAAACCCAAAATCCTATTTACTACGTTGGCAAGGTATTACATGGTGCTGAACAACGCTATCCTGAACAGCAAGGTAGCCTAATTTTCCTTTTAAGCAGGAATATTATAGATGCAACTTCTGTCAGCCCACCTCTAATGGTTATTAGCAGAGGAGGGCAGAGCCATGCTATAGGAGATACATGAAGGGCCTTGCAGATCCCACATAGGTGGGAGGGCCCTGGTAGGTAAGACTTTGCGAGCCAGATATTTCTTGCCTACTCTTTAGAAAGATGTAGTGGACTAGGTAAGGAAGTACGAGCAACACCAAAAGCACACCAACTAATCCACATACCTACTGAACCTTTCAAAACACTTTCAGCACCTTGCCTATTCGCCAAATGTGGGATAGACATAGTAGGTCCTTTCCCAGATCCACAAGGACAATGTAAAAATTCCTGCTAGTGGTAGTGCACTACTTCAATAAGTTGGTGGAAGCTGAACCCCTTTCCAAGATCACAGAGAAAGAAATGCTCAAATTCCTGCAGAAAACATAGTCTTTAGGTATGGCTTACATTGTATAATTATTTTCAACAATGGTCGGCAGTTTTAGAGATGGATGATCCAAGACAAATGTGCCAACCTAGATATCCTATAGAGCTTTGGTTAAGTGGCCTATCCCCAAGCTAATTGGCAATTGATAGTATAGGATATCAAAACTAAGATAGAACAAGCAGGAGGGCAATGGGTTGACATCCTGCCCAGCGTGGGTCCGTACTATCCCCGCTAAAATAAGACCAGAAACCTACAGAATTAGCACTACGAATAATATGGTAACATCTCGATGCATACTAATTTTGATTTAATAGATGAAGTTTGAGATGATGCTCGAACTCACATACAATACAAACAGAAAGTGGTGAACACTTACAATAGAAGGTAAAAATAAGAGAATCCCAAGGTGGGAGATCATATGCTAAGTCGAGAAAGTGATCTATAACCTAGGAAAACTGGTTTCCAGCTGGGAGGATCCTTTGACTCGAATTGTCAAATCCGAAGCTTATGAGATAGAGGATGGATAGCAGAAAACTCTCCCCACCGTGGGATGCTTACAGCCTCATAAACTTTTACCCCTAAGTCCTACTCAAACTTTATTTCTTTGCTTAATAAGCATTAATCTTACTGAATAAGAAGATCTTTTGTTCCTTTGCTATGTTTTGCATTGAATAACAGGTTTATGACCTTGTTAGCCTCGAGCCCTGATAAGCACCCCTTTATTGTTGCACTTTTGCTCATTTTGTACTGACTGCGACCTTAATAAGCTACCCTAGCTAGAGAACTCCTATTGGTTTCGAGCCCAAATAAGTGGCTCTAGATGGCACACTCCTACAAGCTAGGAGCCTATTAAGTTGCCCTTAGTTGGCCATCTCTTCTCATTTTTTTATGCCATAAACCTTAATAAGTTGGCTTCAGCAGGCACATTTACTTGACTATACAAACTGCTATGTAATGGCATATTATGCTCAATTGCTACTTGAATTATCTTTATACTTATGTCAGTTCTATAGCATTCACTTACCTCATGTTACAATAGGTCCCACTATTGCCCTGTTGTTGGAGCTACCTACAACTTGCTCTCAAGAGGAGGCCTTCAAGCAGTCTTTGAGAAAGGACAATTTACACTATAGAGAATTGGAGGATGCTGGTCAACCTGCTCAATCGGCATAGAAGTATATGTGAGACTACTACCAGCATACAATAGGTTCACGAAACTCGTAAACTCTCACCAGCAAGTATATCCTTAATACCTAAACTCAAGAAGATTCCTATCTTACAAGTATATGTTGAAGGAACGAGTCCTACTCGGTATTTAAGGAGACGAGATAGGCATGCAAGCACTCTATTATATTATCCTACAAGAGGAAGGAAGCGTGCCGAAGGCCCCTTATGCTCATTCGAAATGTAAGAAACAATTAAGCAAGAACAAAATAGAAACATACTTATATACCATTTAAAGAAAGAGATATGGGAGAAATAAAATCTAAGGCACACCTGTGCCATCCAAATACCTAATAGTCAGGCCCACAACTGGGCATTTAAAACCCCACGTAGGAGGAATATCAAAAGATGCATAAAACAAATTATTTTTGTTACAAGTTGGGAAACATTCTCATTTACTAACTGGAGAGGACCCTGCTATAGATTTAGTACCCTCTACATCTGAGGGGAAAACATCATCTTCGCCAACAATAGAAGGTTGAGCAATTCTGAGGGGTAGAACATCCTCCATTACTTGCTCAGTCAGGTCCACTGACATAGAATCTTACTCTATAGGGAGGGGGCTCTTAGGAACCATATAAGGGAGCTTCGGATCCGGTTCGGGGACGATGGCCAACCCAGCATCCTTATTTGGAAAAGAGGTGGCCATTCCAACGGGAGGATAACCTGCGACCAAGAAGTCTTAGGCATAGGTTTGAAACCTATGGTAGTCGTATTTTAAGGCATCATTGGCCAACAGGTTCTAGAGATCTAGGGATATTTTGTACTCCACTACACGGCTTACCCATAAACCCTTCAACATATCTCTCCTTTCCTCGATTTCAGGATATTGTGGATCACCTCTTTTCTCACATGCTTCTGCTGCAGCACAACTTGCTCTAGCGAATGTATAAATTGTTTATTTCTTCCCTCAAATGGCGAAAGCTCTTCATATTCTCCTCGTTGTCAATCTACCCCTTTTTCTTCACCACCTTATTCAGCTTACTATTATCCTTCTCCCGCTCCTCGATCCCTTTGAAGGAACACTTTGATAATATGCCTCCCTACTCAATCCAGTTGAGCAAACCACCTCCTAGCATGGTTACCTACATCCAAAACATGGTCAAGGTTAAGTTCTCTTTCACAGTTATTGAAACTGTAAAATTTAAAACGTGTTGTTACCCCGCTGAGACAGTAAGCAAAGAGAGTAACGGCTTTTGCTCGAGGAAGAATGTCAATATATCTCCCATGAAGCGAAGGTCGTACCCCTTTCAAAAGGTCGGAACCTAGACTAAGTTAATTCCTACAACACTTGTGAAAAGTGGGAGTAGGGTCGATTCCACAGAGACCAGCTTTAAGTTGACTTCTTTGAGAAGAAGAAAATAAAAGAGGGGAGATTTGATGATAAAAAGAAATAATTAAAATTAAATGAATTAATTGAAACTACCTAATGATGATATGAGAAAGAGATTTTTCGGTTAAAGTTAGGATCATGCTTAATTCTTGTGAATTGATTGTTGATGCAAAAATAACACATGTATAAATGAATAAATCAGTTATAGTGTTGGTACGACCTAACACCTTACCTTTCCTTTCCTTTTCGTCAGCCAATGTACGACCGTTGACTAGATCCCTAATTAATAGACAACCCTGGGAACGTCCACAATATTTAATCTATTAACAACATTAAGAATTAGAAAGGCCTGATTCTAATCAACAAACTCCTACGAGGATAATTCGTTTAAACTAGATCATACATTCCCCATAACACAACTAATTACTATGACATAATTAATCATACTACGTTGCTACTAAGCATTGAACTAAATAAACAATTACATGGATTTATAAAGTTCAATTAGCTAAGCAAACCTTTTTGATAATGAATAACCGGCCGAATCATTCATAAATCAGATGTTTGTAATAAAAGCACAGAGAATAGCATGACTATTCATTTAACAAGTGTAAAAGGAGCAGATTAGATCTCACAACATATTACGAATCAAGCAATCACCATACCTTAATCAGAAAATAAGGAATTTAGCTGGACATGTTAATGGAAGAACACATGAAAAGCAAAGTAAGAAAATATCATAAAAACTAGAGAAATAGAAGAGTTCAAAAGTTGTCTCCTAAAGTGAATTACATCACCTATATATAATAGCTAGATACCTAATTCTAGTAGAATTACAAGTAGATTCCTAATTGAACTAAAAGACTTATAGAAATAGAATTATAATCCTAGTTAAACTCCTCCTTCATCAAAGGTAGTTCAAGCAGCTCCAAACTCTTACCAAAAATTGAATTTGAGTCTTGTCTGAATTTCCATTTTGGTGATTTTCTTCATTTTCCATTTTATTTGTCCTAATGCTCAAAAATAATATTTAATTAGGAGCATTTGGTCACAAAATAGGCCAAAATATTACATAAAATAAGCACAAAATGCGATCATATCAAATATTCCTCCAGTTAACCCTTTGCTCGTCCTCGATGCAAAGAAATAGAGATAAAATAGTTGAAGATGCTCATTCCAAACTTTATGGATCGCAGACGAAAGTACCCAAGCAAGAATCTAGTTCAGTGTTCAAATAATGGTAACCATATGATAAAAGACAGCTCAACAAGCTTCAAACAAGTTTTCACAAGATGATTTTCATCAAAAACTAAACATGGGAAACAAGTGAACTATGCTCTCATTTCTCCCAATCTCTCAAGTGTTTTTGGTTGAGTGTTCCGCTCAAATGCTTGCTATGAAAAATGCTTCACCATAAGCTTCATTATACACCAAAATATCCACCACTTGTAAATATGCACACACTTGAATCAAGAGGTCTTATATTTTGGTTGTAATGGGGCTTTGATTTAGGGGTAGGAAGAATAAGGAAAAATGAAGAGAAAATGCAAGAAACTAAATTAGAGCACCAAGTGATAGATGTAAGAATCCAAACTTCTCAAAATTGATTTATCTCATGCTCTTTCATGTCCCACTTTCTTTGACTTGAGCTATGCCTTTCTTTTAAAGAGAGAGAACTTTTTTTGTATTTTGGAAGGCTCTTCTTTTTTTCTCTCTCTCTCTCTCTCTTTTTTTGTTTTTTGGTCTATTAAGGCATAGAACAAGATTGTCACGTGACATGTAAGCTCATAAACCTCCTTTACAGTAATTAAGATATCCCCACATTTAATGTCAAAACACATACTTAAAATATATCTTTGTTTCCTTGATGCTCTACTAGTCCTTGGAAGGGCCAAACAAGGATAGTAAAAAGGCGGTAGAGTTTGTTTATACTTGGGGTTTCATAACAAGAAATTAAGGCTTATAAGGCTCAAATGGGCTTATAAGGGGAATTGCATTTGGGTGGTCTTTTAAGCTAAAGGGGTTTTTGTCCTAGTACCTTTATCATTTTCAAGTGTATGCATAGAGATGTGGTCTTCATATGGTTCAAAGCAAGTTCTAGGAAGACAAAATCATGAAACATTGTCTCTCAAGACAAGAAAAATTATAGATTTTAATGAGTGTATAGGCTCAAAATTCCTCTCTAGGTTGTCATGTCCACCAATTGTCCACATTCAATTTTCAAATCAAATCACCATTTGCAAAAATAAGTTCTTAACCGTAAGTTGTCAAGAGTCATTAGATGCACACCCTTATCACACATTACCAAATTATTACTTGATTAGCCTAAGTCTTTGATCATAAAGTTAGCATGAGGACAAGAAAAACAAATATGGAAGGGGTAGCAAGCACCAATCAAAACAATTAATCCACCAAGATTCATTTTTCTATCAAAGCAATCATCAAAACACCCTCCCCCACTTAATTCCACATTGTCCCAAAGTTGGTAAGCATGCATATCTAGGACGATAAAATAAGAGAAAGGAGAAAGAGAACGTCCCTTAGTGATTCGGGGGTAATTGGTGGAACTGCAAGAGCTCGAGAATTGTGAGACCTTGAATGAGAGGAGGAGTTCCTTGTGGATGCTCATACCTTTTTACTTGCAAAAATTGATTTTAGTGGTATAACAACATTCACAAGAAGTAGGATGAGAGAGAAATAAACAATTGAGAAAAAGGACATGGGTTGCCTCCCAAGAAGCGCCTTTCTTTAATGTCTTTGGCTAGACGTTGTTGTCCTCAACTTAAATGAGTTGGACACTCTAAATCCACTTCTTCTATGTAATGCACTCGGTGATGGTGTGTATTTAGGAGAACTTGGCAGTCCATGGATGGCTTCTTCCTTGAAGTTATTTGTCATGAAAGACTTTATTCTTGTAAGTTCTTGGACTCGAGGTGAGGCTTTTGGTAATTGTTGTCTTAAATGCTTCTCCACCATCGAACATAGCATTTTTTTGCACCAAAGGATGAATAAAATCAATGAAAAAAATAGAATGCACATCATTAAAATATTTCATGGCACCACCAATTTTAAAACTCATAACCTCATTATCAAATTCCATCGAGAGAATTCCGGCATCAACATCAATTTTGATTTTTGAGGTTTTAAGGAATGGTCTTCCTAGCAAGATGGATGTAGAATTGAGAGAAATATCACCCCTCATATCAAGTACATAAAAATCAGCAGGAAAAATTAATTCATTAACTTGTACAAGTACATCCTCAAGAACTCCTTCGGGGTAAACTACGGAATGATCGGCAAGTTGAAGAACGACCTCCGTATCTTTTAATGGGCCAACATTCAAAGATTTATAGATAGTAAGAGGCATAATACTAATTGAAGCACCTAAATCACATATGGCCTTTTCTATTCCAATATTTCTAATTTTACAAGGGATATAAAACTTACCTGGATCATTGCATTTAGGAGGTAGTTTTCTTTGAAAAATGACAGATACATTTTCTCCCATACTAACCCTTTCATTACCTCTCAATTTAGATTTGTTGGTGCACAAGTCCTTGAGAAATTTTGCATAACGAGGTATTTGTTTAATTGCATTGAGTAGGGGAATATTTACCTCAACTTTGAGTAATGTTTCAAGGATCTCCTTTTCCTCTTCATCCTCTTTGGACATGGTGAATCTTTCGGGGAAGGGAGGTTTGGACATGAACACCTTGGGACTGTCTTGCCTGACTTGGTTGGATTTTTCAACTTCTTTTGGAGGAATTTCGAATGCATCCTCTATTTTTCCTTGCTATGCATGCCCACGCCTAGCGCTATTTTCGAGTTGTAGCTCTTTTCCATTGCACAAGGTAATAGCACTAACGTTTGTTTAGGATCAATAATAGTTTGGGAGGGAAACTTAACTTGAGACTCCAAGCGGCTGATGGAGGAGGCCAGTTGGCTTATTTGGGATTTCATATTATGTATGCTCATATGGGTCTATTGCTGGAACTGTTGAATGCTCGTTTGAGTCTGTTGCTGGAACTGCTGTGTGTTGGTCACTAGTGCTTCCACCATGTCTTCGAGAGATGGGCTGGGCGTGGGAATAGGCTGCGGAGGTGGTCTGTATTGGGGTTTTTGAAAATTTTGGTGTTGGTTATCGTAACTCAAATTCGGATGATCCCTCCATCCGGGGTTGTATGTGTTGGAGAAAAGATCATATCTTCTCTGTTGTTGTCCGGCGAATCCTCCTACGGTGTCAGCATGCTCGGTGGTTAATTCTTGAAGAGTGGGGCACATGTCGGTGGCATGCCCGGTTAAAGTGCAAATACCACACGCTTTGACTTGTTGATGTTTGTCTGCAACAACCTTTTCAACAATGGATGTGAGTTGATTTAAACAATCTTCAAGATTACTTACCTCATTACTTCTCTTTGGTAGATCATCGTATCTAACCCCGAACTATTGCGTGTTGGATGCCATGATTGAAATCAGGTTACGCGCTTCCATAGGGGTTTTATTGAACAATGCTCCTCCACTTGCCGCGTCTATCTGTCAATTTTCTATCCATGCTTTGATAGACCTTCGTAGAAGATTTCGATCAACAGGTGTCGGGAATATGATGATGGGGGCAACTTTCCACTAGTTGATTGAATCTTTCCTAATACTCGAAAAGACTCTCTCCCGCGAATTGACGAATCCCGCTGATCTCCTTCCGGATCGTTGTGGCTCTTAAGGCAGGGAAATATTTCTCAAGAAACTGCCTCTTGAGATCATTCCATCTTGTTATGGATCCTGAAAGTAGAAAGTACAGCCAATCTTTCAGTTGGTCGGCAAGAGAGAATCGGAATGCTCTCAGTTTGACTTGTTCTTCGCTTGTGCCTTGTGGTCGCATTCCGAAGCATACCACATGAAATTCCTTTAGATGCTTGTGTTGATCTTCACTACAAGACCACGGAAAGTGGGAAGTAAATGAATTAATCCAGATTTCAGTTCAAAATTTACCTCCAAGTTAGGGTACTCAATGCACAGCGGCTGTTGGTTCATATCGGGCGATGTGATGTCTTTGGTCGATCTTTCAGGATTCAAAGCCGTTATTTCTTTTCCGGATTCTCTCGAGGACTCCTCAAATTCCAAAGTTATGTCTTTTTCGTCTTCGTAGGGGGCGGATGTTCTTTTCGATTGTTGCTTAGTTTCCCAATGAAGTCTTCGTGCGGTCTTTTCAATTTCGGGATCGTATTTCAATTTACCTGTACAAGAAGACCTTTGCATTAATGGTGATAAAAGATCAAGTAACAAAAATTAAATAAATCTACTTAATTAATGAAGGCAATATGGGTTTATGCATTTAATAAGTTTAAATATATATTGGGCTCAAATGGATGAATTTTTATTAAAATTGAATTTAAATAAAAATTCATTAGGCCTTGTTTTTTTAATCATAGAAATCGGCAAACACACCCCAATTGGGCACATTGAAAAATTCCATGGAGGAAAATTATTAGCTAGGAATTACAATTTTTGAAAGTACAATTTAAATCATCTTCTTGATTTGGAATTAAGAAGACTTACTTTGTAGAGAATAAATGTACCTAGACACATTTATGTGCATCTATACAAGGTATATATATTATTGTAGATAATATTATTTGGAATAATATTATTACACAATAACAGCAATACAAAGAAATTAATTTCCCTCCCTAGTTTCTCTCTCTGTCGCCCCTCTCTCTCCAACTTTTTGGAGCTCTTTTCTCTTGCTTTCTTCTAGCAAAGAAAGTATTTGGATTCTAGTATCGTGGTGGTATGGACGAATTAGAGGGTTCCTGCGTTGGAGCCTCGCGTGAACGTTTAAATTAGGAGGATTCCAACAAAGATAAAATCTCGTTCCTTGATTCCTTTTTGGTTTCTTTATGCAATTTTACCTCAGCCCCTTTTATGTTATTATTTATTGTTAATTCTGCATTGAACGCCCGGGAACTCTAAGGGTACATCCCTGGATTCGTTTATTTTATTCTTTAATTTTTATTATTGTATGCGTTTTACGCTACCGCTTTCGAATGCGTGTTCCTTGGGCATACCACAGGATCCTTCAAACCCCCGTATCCTACTTTGTACATGTCTACGAACAGAAGTCTTGTTCAGTCATTTGTTAACATCAACCCTCACTTTCAAACTCTCAGTTATTCTCTCATTTCTCTATCAGTGTTTAGGCTATTTTAAGCCTACATTTTGCACTCCACACAAAAATATACACTTTATCATTATTCTACACAATTGTTCTCACTTTAATTCAAGTTTCTTTTACTCCTTTTTAGGATATTATTACTAATTTAAGCATTAGAGTGCTAACATTTATTTTGCAAGGTTACTCCCTACTGGTTTTTGGATATTTCTTAAAAGTTTTTTGACTTTGTGGTGTAGACAAAAATTTGGTATGCATAACAATCCAACACCAAATCTGCCACTCTTAAATATTTTTTCTCAAAAAGCTAATGCAGTGGGCTTGCACTAAATACCCTAATAGATCAAGCTTTGCTGGCCGATATGCAAGGTATAAGCCCACAGTATGCTCTACTCTTATTAACTAGGCATGCTCGACGAGGCCATTGTAGCAAGATGAGTTGCATACAGTAGGGATGACGCGTTACACAGGTGGTTGTCCTATAATAAATTATACAAAAACTTTTCAAATTGCTTCCAAGTAGTCCGAAGAATTGAAGCATCAGGTTAATCGATTCCCAAATTCTAGGAATGACCTAACAAGACCTCTTTAAATGGTCATAATCCTTACATATAAGTCAAAATCTTAAAGTGTTTTTTTTTTAGCTAACACGTATAGCTATTCGTTGGTGTATTATTCACCTTAACTACTTTTCAGATTTACTCTACAAACATACCACCAAATCGAAAAAATTGTGTGCTATCATTTAGCTTTCTATTGGCTAAGTGCATGAGTTGGAGATAAGCGGACTTGAAGCACTGACATCCGCCACAAGGTAAACCACCGCCTCTCATGCCCCCCGACTGATTCTACCATAAAGGCCAATGATAGTCAATAACTCCCCTCCCCCCCCCACTCCCCGATCATTGCTTACAATTTTCATCGTACTATTGTAGGGAGTTTATTAAAATCACTGAATCCAAAATATGGGAAAGTAGCTCCAGGATGGGGAACGACCTCTTTGATGGGTGTTTGCTCTTTTTGCGGTATTTTTATCTATTCTTTTGAAGATTTATAAACCTTTCGTTTTATAAGATGAAATCTCAATGAATTAAATCTATAAGAACCACAAAGTATCATTTGCCCTAACTACTTTTCGGATCTTGCTCTACAAACGTTTATAAATTGACGCTACATGTAATCACTTTGGTAACATATTCTCTTATATTATCACTTTAACTTTCACTTTCTCTCGATTTTCGAGCTACTTTTAGCTCACTTGTTTGTATTCCACATGACTTTTACCACTTCATCATCATTTTCAACCATTATTCTTTTATTCACTTGAGTTTTACCTTTATTTCTTCAGTAAATCTTTACTAACTTAAGCATTAAAATGCTAACCTTTATTTTGCATGTTAGTCTCTCGTTAGTTTTAAGATATTTGTGAAAATCCTTCAATTCTTGTGGGACGATTGCCCCAATATGCATACAAATAATAAAGATTTAAATTATATACACGTATTGAGTGTGCTCAACCAACTAGTGTTAATAGACGAACAATACGTGAATTGAATAAAATACTCGTAATTCTTGGTGCTTATTTCTTTTGATAATTAGTGATATCATTTATACTTTATACATGTAATTTAATCTATTTTATTGATTTTGATCAATGCATTTTATTTTTCTTCTATTTTATTCAATTAAATAAACATAATAAAAAAATTAAATTACACCACACTTTTCTTCACTTTTTTTATTTAATCAATTAATATATTTTTTAAAAATTAATTATGTATACACATTAGAGTGTGCCACATCTACTGATTTTTATTATTTAATTCCCAATGGTACCAAACAGTAGAAGGTAAAATTATAATTTTAGCCATGTAAGTACATGAAGATGGTGATTTTGGTCATGTTGAAATGAATTTCAAAAATTGTCTTATAATTAAAAAAAAAATCGATAATGTGAGAATAATTTGATCAAAAATTTCTAAATTGGTAGAAAAAAGTACATGTGATGTACACATGACATGCTAATGTGAGAAATATCAATGAATTTATTAATTTTCCCAATAAGAATTATTCTTAAATTGTTAATTTTTTTTAGTTACAAAATCAAATTACCAAAATTAATTTCACAAGAATCAATATTATCGCCTCATATACTTACATTACGTACTAGAATTTAATGTTCCCTGTATAGAAGTCAACGGATACACTAAAGATAGTTTTCGAGTTAAAGTTTTAAATTAATTCAAACGAATTTTTATCCTTATATATATAGAGATTTTTTTTCCAATAGAAAGGATGATTGCATATTATTATATTATCATTACATATTTTTTTAAACATATAAATCCAATATGTACATCAGCCATGGCAATTAATGTAGTAGAGACTGGTGGGTGAATCCACTAAATTCAAAACACCATGTTGCAGTTGGCACGTCAATTTCTCATGTGACTATTAATTAAACTGCATGAAATTACAAGAATTGGTCACTCATGTCTAGTTTAGTCGATGAAACTGAAGTTTCATGACTTTAAAGGTCATGAGTTCGAACCTCACCGTATATATGAAATATTGTTTTACGCATAGTAGGTGTTGTCTATTGAAATAAAAGGTGTTTTTTAGATGTAATTTATTCTAATATTATTTGATATGATTATTATAATTATCGTTGTTAGATATTGATATTCAATAAGAATTATTGCAATAGATTCATTTCAATTACTAATATTTAATCGCTTCAATTTAAATAAATTACAAGAATTCTCTCTCTGTCTCTCTCATATGTGAAGTAAATTTGGGTCATCCATCCCCTCCTTCACTTCCTCTTTTCTCTCATGGAATCAAATAAATCCTAACAGAAAATCAGGCAATTAATTATGGGGTGACCTACCAATATTTAAAGTTATACTATTAATACACACTACAAATGAGAAAGAAAAATAAAATAAAATAAACCGACTAGCACTGCGACTTGCGAATGGCCTCTATTTAAATCATCATATAATGGAGAAAACCAATTGAAACAGAGACAAAAAAAAAAAATGAAAAAAATAGGCATGTAGGTAGGAGATTCATTAGATGAGATGACCAAAAATAGGTACAATTATTAAAGTCCATGGTCCATTATTATCCTCAAGAAAATTTGACTTTGAGTTACACTGAAAAAGGATTTACTAACATATATATATATATATATATATATCTGCAAATTTTTTATTTATGATCTCACTGATTTGAACGTTATCGAGCTTTTGGTCAAGTAAAATGATAGTTCAAGTGGTACAAGTTGTATTTTTGTATAAAATAAGTATGGAATGAAATCAATTTAAATATAATTTTATTTGCAACCGTAAATTCATGATTTAATTATAGGAGTGGCACACGAGTCGGGCCGGCTTAAAAAATGATCTGAAGTTGAGCTCAGGCTCAAATCCTTTTATTCATAAGCTTACGAGCTTTTTTTATTTTTTATATATTTTTTGTTTTTAAATGTTTTTATATGTTTTACTTCATATTCGGTGCTGTATCAGCTTTATATTCAAAATTAACTATATAAATTAACTATATATTATAATTATAAAGTAATATCACATATTTTAAATTTAGCTAATAATAAAATATGATATTTTTATTTATATTTTTAATCTATATACAAAAATAAACTTAATCAACCAGTTAGTAAGTTCGTTATTATTACTATATATTTTTATTTAATATTAGTTATTGATTTTTAAAATTATCTAATAACCGAAGAAAATTAAGAATGTATTTCTATTAAAGTAATTTGGGCTTGTCCATTTAATATAATAATAAATATTCTAAAATAATTTTATTTTAATTATAAATAAAAATAAATTAGAAAGCTCGAACTTGAACTCGAATCAAAATCTTTTGCCGAGCTCGACTCAAGTTTCGCTCATTTATACCCCTACTTAATTGTACTGTTTTCTATAGTCATGTTAAGCAATAATAATTAGGATAAATTACATGGACACCCCTTAAAGTTAGACCAAATTATACGATTACTCTGTATGTTTTATAAAATTACAACTACACCCTCTAAATGGTGTTACTATAATATTTTTCAAAAGGTGTTTGTGTAAATTTTGTCTTTAAATAGAAGATCTTATAACTAGAACTTTAGAATATCTAGTTGTAATTTTATAAAAGATATAAAATATTTGTGAATGTAATTTACCCTAATAATTATGCTTATCACGGCTTCCCCTTTTTTGTTTTAAAAAAAAAAGGTGCTCTTGTATTCTTTTATTTTATGTAACTCTTTATGATCTTTTGTTTCTTTGATGGAAGATTCCTGCAGTATCTATATTAAGTGCGTGGAAGTAATGCATAACAACTTATTTGGATAATTTTATTTTTGATTCTCTTAGTGAAGGATCGTGTGGTACAGTTCGAAAACGTTCTAGCGGAAGCAGTAAACGAAAATTCATAATAAATTAAAAATTAAAGCGTAAAATAACGTATTCAAGGGGTGTACTCTTGGACTTTCTGATCTTCCGATGTATAAAACAATAAAATAAATATATATGGGGTTGAGGTGAAAATACATAAATCGAAAAATAAAGAAAGTAGAAATACGATACCTTCATTTTTTTAGGGTTCGGTAGAAACGTTGTTCACTTGAGGTTCCAATGCAGGAACCCTCTAATTTATCCACACCACACCGGGATCGATCGAGATTTCAACGCTCTCTTTACTAAAAGAGAAGAAAAGAAAAAAATTTACTCCAAGAGCAAGAGAAAGAAGGGGCGGCCGAGAGGTGAGGGGAGACGAGAGGACATATTTTTTTTTTGTACATTGTGTAATAATAATCTTCTTTTGACATATTATACACGACATAATATATATACCATGAATAGACATAAGTAAATTATACACGACATAATATATATACAATTTAGTAGCCATTTATTTCCTTGATAGAATTTTCCCATGGGATAAAAAAGGTGATATTGACGGATTTTTATGCTTAAAAGTACAAGTCCAATGAATTATTATATAAATATAATTTTAATAAAAACTGATTCATTTGAGCCTAAATTATAACTATATATTAGTTTATTTAGAAATATAGACATATTTTCATTAAAAGAATAAACAAAGGGAATTGGGTGTTGGGCCGTAATTATGTGGAGTTTGCTAAGTTATAATTTTGAGCTGGGCTTGGAAAAATTAAAGATAATTCTAATGTTTAAATTAGTAAAAGAATTGTGAGTTTTTGCTGTGATTAATTATAGTGATCGAAAGTCAAAATTCATAATAAATATTTATTATTAAATTATAACTGCGCAATAACTATTAATTATAATTTCTATAGCTGAGACCAAAATATTAACTGTAACAAAAAAAAAACTGTAAATATTTTATCATAATTAAAATCATGATAAATATTATTCAATCATAGTTAAAATTTAATTTTTTTAACTAATTTTATTTTATTGTAGGAGATGATATTAATAAATTATAATATTTTAGACGTTGTTTATAATATATAGAATATATACTCTATATATATATATATTTATTGTAATGAATGAGGCATAAATTTTGCATGTGGTATAACAATTTAAAAGCTTTTGAAAAAGTTGCATTATACACTTTCCTATTAAATTTGAAGTGGAGGGAACAATTTATGTATCTGCATTTAGTGTCAGCATCAACGTCAATTTTCAATTGTTTAACAATTTGACGTTAGTTCCACGATGCTCACGGAGACAAAAGTATTTGCAATTTTTCAAATAATTAAAAAGTATTTATAATTATATAAAATTTCAAGATAGAGATGTAATTTTCCCTTTATTTTATATAATTACATTTTTTGTATACAGAATAACATGTATGTAATATCTGAAAAAAATAAAAGATGTGACATAAAAAGAGACACTAATAATATACTCTATATAAAATAAAATCTCTATAAATTAATAATATCGGGATTACATAATTTTAATAATTTAAAAAGATATTAATTAATTAAGAAATATTTAAAGAGAAGTTTCTCGATTCAATGAATCTACATTATTCTACATTAATAATATATATATAGTGTATTAACTAATTGAATGATGTTCATGTACAATATTGATTAATTAAACATTGACTGTATCTGCGAGCGCTTCAAAAAGCGTGAAATATCTAAAAAAAGTATTTTTAGGCAAAAAACTATAAGCAAATTGGGGGGTGTTTCCTGCTGCTTTAGCTTTTTGGAAAATGAATCCAACTTTATCTTTTACTATTTGTTTTTTATTATAATAATTTAATTCAACTGTATTATTTTTAATTTATTTTTAAAATTGATATTGAAATTTTTAACAATTTGAATAATTTAACAATAATTAAATATACACTTTCACATAATTAAATATACTCTTCCTCTGATAGGACTAATATGTACAACAAATTGAAACTCTCTATATAATATCTTTTTTGCTCAAGTAATGAAAGGTTTTCCTGGTTTTGTTCAAAACAAAGGTCTCCTACTCCTCCTTGCAATACCTTATACTTGAAAGAGGTTGCTTTTAGAGCTGCTCTTTTCATCCAATTAGAAATATCATAAGAGAAGAAAGATACGTTACACCCAAAAATTCCCATGCCTTTCTTGATTGAACTCAAAGCGAGTTCCGGCATTCTTAATTGTTAGAGGAAGAAACGAAACTATAAGCCGCTCATAGCTCGTACCATTTACCCTCTTTCTGGAAAGGATATGTACCTGAAAAGCGCATAATTGGTTCGAATGTACTGCACAGATAGGATAGGTATAGGCTAGGACAGCACTGGAACTAAACTTAAATTGCTTAAACTGAACTCCTAATACGAAGCTGCTTATTCTGCAACTTGTTTTTCCTTGTGTTTGTTGAAAGCTCTAAAAGGAATATCCAGAATGTGAACAAGGGCCCAGATTGTCATGTTAACACCACTGGAATGAAATCACTTAAATCGATTAGGTTACTGACCCGAAAAGCCCCATAGAGCTGTCATATGTGACTACTAGGCCCACGCCATCTCGATCGACTATCTTACTCGATTAAAGAAAGACAGACCTCGTCCTTATTTATTATATGAAGACAAAAATAATGGAAGAATTGAAAATCAAATGTCATTATCAAAGAGACTATATAGAGTGGGTGATGCGTAATAAAAAAAAAAATACAATCTACTTTCCAGATTGGTATTTGGACAAAGTATTAGGGATGGCAACAAGCGGGTTGCAGCAGGTTGTCATAAACTCAGGATCAGTCTCGCCAAAAATATTTAGATCCAGATCAGGGACTAGTCGGGTTGAACCTGATACACCCGGTTAATATTTTTAAAATATTAATAAAATAATTTTTTTTATAGAAGTAATACATAACTTTATAAATATGATGTTATTATTGAAAGGTTACAATTATTATAGATTTATTTGTATGTTTTGGAAATAACGAAAAGTGCGAGTGGATCGGTCAAGGAACACGCAAACGGAAGAGATAATGTAAAAATAGTTAAATTAAAATTTAAACATAATAAAATCATAATTCCAAGGGATGTACCCTTGGAGTTCCCAGGCTTTTCATGTAGTTAACAACAAAAATAAAAATGGGGCTAATGGTAAAATAAAACCAGAGGTACAAAAATCCTAAATCAAGTATTACCTCTTTGATTGATTTACTTCAAACCTCATTTATTTGATCCGTTCACGCAAGATTTCAACGTAGAAGCCCTCTGAAGTTGCGTCCACACCACACCGTAATTTGGGATCCCTCAACTCAATTTGTAAGATTTGGGAGAAAAAATACATCAAGTGTGTATTTGAGAGGGGGTGGCCGAATGGGTGCTAGGGATAGGAAATTATTTTGTGTTGTGTGTTATGTATTCATTAGTCATTCAAAATAACTAATATATATACATATACCTTGTATGAATGTATTAGAATATTTTTAGATTCATTCTATAATCCATATGGTAATAAATTATTTTTTTCAAATAAAGGATGACTAACATGACACTTTTCAAAAGTCAATTTATTAGTCAATCATTTCCTTTCCTAGAATTTTCCAACAACTTAATTTACGGGGTGCTTCGGCCGATTTTATTAAATAAAATACAAGGCCCAATAATTTTAATTAAAGTTCACCTAATTAAGCCCATGATATATTTAATTCAATTAAATCTATGTGCCCAATAAGCCTTTATTAATTAATAAGTCCAACTTATTAATTAATAAGGTCAAGCCCGATATAAATTAGTCCTACTAATTTATTTTGGGCTCCTCCATTCAATGGATCTGTTTCATTAATAAGGATTTCAACTACTTATGAAATTAATTCATCGTCCCTTTTCGGTGATTTGTGTATGACTCGTTACGTTCACCTTTCAGCTACACTTGTGCTAGTGTCAAATATTATTATTAATTAAATCTAATTTAATTAATAATTCTCGATCAACCCTTGATCAAGAAAATCCGTCACCATAGGTGACCGTCTAGCAATGGTCCATGACACTAGATACTAGGTGAATATCCTTGTAAACTTTTAGGCTCTCAAATTCATAAGGGTACGGTCCTTCGTCCACCGTCTTCCAGCCTTAGTCTCGGCCATGGAATTGGGTGTCGGCTCCCACTTTGGAATAGACGTCTATGCTTAATACTTGAGATCGCGTTGCGCCAAATTGCTTAATATAGGAACCTCTTTTTTCAATTCGACCAATGACTATAATCACAGGTTTATAGAGCGTAAATGCATCTCCAAGTGCATATGAGATTCCTCTATCACAGTTTGACAAGGGACATATCATCTTCTTGGAACTCATCGTCCTCGCTATATGTTTTGACTGCACTGGACAAGGCTTATGATGACCATATTTGGGACACAATCACCTCCACAAATCCAAGATATAGTCATCATATGCACGCGATTGTTGTAATTCCTCAAGTCTGAGGACTACTCTCGTATTATTGGAGGCCGGGATTCAAATCATACCGACCAAGCCTCCAAGGCTTCCATATGACGATCCTCACGAGTTAGTTCAGTCGATTCGAAACCTAGCAAATTGACCCACTAAGATCACATAGACGCTCCACGTATGTCACCAATGAAACACGACACTCATCAAATGAATGCGACTCTTAAGGCAAGTCTCCACAGGACACTCGATGCCCATTCTCGAGATCGTCGACTTGGAACATTTCAGATCCAATCCTCGATAATTGGTTTCATGACCACCATTCAATGCATATTCAAACTGTTGCATGTTTGTTAAAGTGGTCTGCGGGGTTGTTGTGATGTTAGAAAGAAATGCAAACATATGTCTAATGAGCACAATAAATGAAATGCTAATAGTGAATACTAATTTTATTCACTGAATAATATTACATAAAATCGAGTTACTGCCAAAATAGATGACAAGTATGCCAATCTAATTGGCTTTCAGGTCACCTATTCTAACAATCTCCCACTTGACCTAAAGCCAATCACCCATCGATCTCAAACTTATCTTATCTAGATGCCGAGTATGGGCAATTTGCGATATCGGCTTAGTAAGTGGATTCGCTGCATTTTCTACTAAGCTGGCTGGGTCCATCCTGACGTCACCTCTGCTCACCATCTCTCTAAACAGATGGTAGCGTTTAAGAATATATTTGGAACGGTAATGAGATCTCAGTTCCTTTGCTTGTGTTGTCGCCTCGTAGTTATCGTAGAACATTAATAAAGGCTCACCAATGCTAGGTACCACACAGAACTCTTGGATGTAGTTTTTCATCCAAACTACTTCCTTAGCTGCTTCCGAAGCCACTATGTATTTAGCTTTCGTGGTGGAATTTGTTGTCGTATCCTGGTTGGAACTTTTCCAACCAACCACACCACCATTCATCTTGAATAAAAAACTGATTGAGACTTGGCATCACCATCGTCCGACTGGAAGCTAGCATCGTTATATCCTTCCAGTATCAATTCTCCACCACTGTAAATCAAGAATATATCTTTAGTCTTTTTAGGTACTTAAGTATGATCTTGACTACGCTCTATTGCGCCTCCCGGGTGCATGCCTGATATCTGCTCGTCACGCTCAAAGCATAAGCGACATCGGGCCTGGTGCACTAAACAACATACTGAATGCTTCCTGCGACTAAAGATAGGGGATGTCCGACATCCTTTTAAGTTGCTCATCAGTCTTGGGAGACTGCTTCTTGGTCATCTTAATCCCATGCCTCATGGGAAGGAATCCTCATTTTGGGTTCTCCATCTTGAATCTCTCCAAGACTTTCTCAATATACGAGGATTGGGTTAATCCTAACGTCCTTCTAGATTTATCCCTATAAATCTTGATGCCAAGAATGTAAGAGGCCTCACCCTTATCCTTCATGGAAAATTTTATAGACAACCATGCTTTAATGTCACCGAACATCTCGACATCATTTCCAATAAGCAAGATGTCGTCTACATAAAGCACAAGGTATGCAACCGCGCTCCCCTTGGTCTTCTTGTGTACACAAGGATCGAATTCATTTTTTATGAAATCATAACCCCGTATAACTTCATCAAAATGTGTGTTCCGACTTCGGGAAGTTTGTTTAAGGCTATAAATGGAGCTTTGGAGACGACAGACCTTCTGATCTTCTCCAACTGAAGTGAAACCCTCCGGTTGATTCATGTACATCTCTTCCTCAATGGAGCCATTGGAAAAAGTCATTTTTACGTCCATCTGCCATATTTCATAGTCATACCATACTGCTATGGCAAGCTGAATCCGAATGGCCATGTCTACAGGCGAATAAGTTTCCTCAAAATCGACCTCGTTTTGTTGAGTATATTCTTTTGCCACGAGCCTAGCCTTGAAGCTTGTGACCTCCCTATCAGCTCCAAGCTTACGTTTGGAGACCTATTTGCACCCAACAGGTTTAACACCGTTAGGTGGGTCTACGAGGGTCCAAACTTTATTTGAACCCATCGAATACATTTCGTATCTCATGGCCTCAAGCCATTTATCTTAATCGATGTCCATCATCGCTTCTTCATATGTCTTTGGATCATTTTTCAATTGACTAGTCAGTCTAAGAATCCGTACCTATCGAGTAATCGTGATTCCATGGTCGACCTACGGAGAATTGGAACACTATCAGTGGGAACTATAGGCTCAAATGATGTTCCTTCATTTTGCTGAGGTGTCTCATTTGTTTCCTCAAGTAGCACCTCATCGCGTCGGCTATCCGCAAGAAAACTCTTCTCCAAAAACACTGTGTTTCTTGAGACAAAAATCTTTTGCTCAGACGAATCATAGAAATATTATCCCGCTGTTTCTTTCGAATATCTGATAAACCTGCACATACTAGATCTTGAGTCTAGTTTGTCTCCCACTAGCCTCTTGACATATGCGGGACTACCCCACACTCTCAAGTACTTATAGGACATAAGCTTGCCATGCCATATCTCATATGGCGTCTGGGACACCATTTTAGACGGTACCATATTAAGAAATTTGGCCCCCGTTTCAAAAGCGTGACATCAGGAGGAAGAGGGCAATTCTGTAAAACTCATCATGGATTGAACCATGTCCAACAAGGTTCAATTCCTCTTTTGAGCCACGCCATTAAGTTGTGGCATTCTAGGAGGAGTCCTTTGAGAGAGAATTCCATTCTGTTTTAAGTAATCAATGAATTCACCACTTAAATTTTCTCCATCTCGGTCTGATTGAAGGGTTTTAATTTTACAACCAGTTTGATTCTCAATTTCAAGTCTGTACTCTTTGAACCTTGCAAAGGCATCCGACTTGTACCTTATTAGGTAAACATAGTACTGTGAGTGATCATCAGTGAAGGTTATGAAATACGAGTATCCTCCTCTAGCCGGAGTATTTATGGTCCACAGATGTCTGCATGGATCAAATCCAAAAGCCGTTGGCATGTGCACTTTGTCATACAAAAGGTTTCTTGGTCATTTCCCCTTTCAGATAGGATTCACAAGTTGGTAGGTTGTCCAAATCATCTACCTCTAGGCTCTCTGAGTCTACCAACTTTCTCATCCTATCTTTTGAGATATGGCCTAGCCTTGCTTGACATAACTATGCGTATTTATAATTATCTAATTTTTATTTGTGTTGGGTAGTAATCCAATTAGATTGTTGGAGAATATAAAGACCATTGACCAATGCACCAAGCAAATGAGAGTTATTATCAATCATCAAATAAAAACCATTTTTATTGATTGCAAATTTATAACCATTATTGTCTAAAACAGGAATGAAATAATATTCTTGATCATGCTCGATACATAATAACAGTCTTTTAAATCTATTCTAATATGATCACTAGTAATAAGTTGAGAGATCCCACGGCTTCTGAGCGACGACTTTTCAATTGCCTAGCCTTAGAATCATCTCGTCCTTACTTAGCTTTCTGCTTCTTTTCAGTACCTGTAAGTTATTGCAGATGTGAGCCCCACACCCTGTATCCAATACCCAAGAAGCAGAATTAGTTATCATGTTCACTTCAATCACAAACATACCTGGGTTGGAGGGGAGTTGTGGGCACTCCGTCTACGAATGCCCCTTTTCTTGGCAATGCATGCAGACATTATTTGCTTTCGACCACTGAGAACCACCAACCTTCCCTTTTCCTTTACCCATTCCCATGGGAGCAGTGGGGGCACTTCGAGCGCTACCAGTGGCTACAATAGCTTTTTCCTTGCCCTTCTTCCTCTTCCAGCGTTCGGCCCTCTTGCCTTTCGGTTTGGAGGTTGAAGCCTCTCCTATCAATACCGCCGACGTAGACTTGTGGGTCGTCGCCTCGTATTGGACCAGCGTATTAATTAACTCATGAATAGACTTCTCAAGTCTGTTCATATTGTAGTTAATAAACGGGTCGTAGGACAGAGGAAGTGACAGAAGGATCAGATTAATGTACGTGTCATTGTCTAGCCCAAATTTAAGGTCTTTGAGCTTGTCCCCTAGGGATAGCATCTTAACCTATTGACTTTGTACATACGATCCTTCAGCCATCTTTGTCCCGAAGAATGCTTTTGCGGCGGCATATCTAATATGCCTATCAGGAACCGCATAAACTTCCTTCATGTGGTGCATTATTCAAGGAACATCATCTATCGAAGCCAATATGATATTGCGGACCTTGCGGTTGTCCTCAAGCCACTTCTCGTGACACGTCCTTCAAGTGAGGACCCTTCCGGCAAAGTTGTTGGGAATGGCTTGCCCAAGACATAGCCCTCGTTCTCGAAATCTAGGACAATCCTCAGATTTCACAGCCAGAAGTTGTAGTTCGTTCCATTGAATTTGTTAGTCTCCATTATCATGGTTAAAGAATTCTTAGACATTTTCTAGAAAATAAAAAATTAAATAGAAATCAGCGAATTATTGTACATTATAAATTAAGCTTAAAGACTCAGTCTTTAGTCTTTAACTCTCCCATTATTTATACGAAATCCCACCACTCTCAAGTAGGGTTTCAGGAATGGTTTTTTCTAGTAGGCTTGGGATTCACAAGCGAATTTTCCATGCCCTCGCTTTTACGATTCACATGACAAAAATCTCGTGGGAGGTATCCAATACAATTCTCATTCCATGAGATTCTCAAGATAGCCTCAGCTCTTCACATGATTCCGAGGACTCCAAGCAAATCATGTTACTCAGTGTAGGCCTGACCCATCAACCAAATCACATTTCATTCGTCGCCCCCACGACTCGTGAGACAGAGAAATGGTGAACATGTTCCTTTGTTCACAATAATGGTGCAGCTTTCCTCTATCCGAAATGTGCCACAACTCGTGAGATCACACATGTGTATCGACAGCTTCCTCACCACAATACTATAGATGGAAGGCTTGGACAGATCAAAACCATTTTGATCCAAGTTCATTATGTGCCTAATATTTAACTTGGTTCAAACAAGTGAGAGTTATTATTGAGTTTTCGACCGAGACCTCATCACATATTAACATTGCATACATATATTAAATAAACGCATCCAATGTAATGAAACATAACATATCCCTGCTGGATGATCACTAGCCCAAGCTATGCGACCCACTGAGCCCGCAGTGACTCTAAGGACTGTCTAAGGCCTTATACTATTACAAATATTTTAGCCATCAACATTTAGGTAGCCCTTGTGATATCTTCACGGGTCGCCTTCTCTATGGTCTTCCTCCTCTGTTGACCTTCTTTTCCATAGACCTTCTTCTTCATGGGCTTACTTAAAATAAGAAAACCTCACCAAAACATCCTATATTACTCTCATTACAATTGAAAAAGAACCCGAATTAGAAGTCGGAGGGACTATAGTAGAAGGGAGATAGCAAACCTTATTATTTCAAGATAAAAAACGAGTAGAAGGCAAAAAATAAACCACAAGGGCACACGGGCCCACCCAAGAAAATTAAAAGACATACATGTGGTCTAGACTCTGTGATAATCCATTCACATTATTCTAGCATATAATAATAATTAATCATGCTAGACAAAAAAATGAGCATTCCAAGAAAACATCATGATATCCAATATCACGATAAATAATTATATGCATAAAATAAAAAATTTAAAATTTACAATTTAAAGGGATGACTTATCCACGTGCATTCAATACAAGCAAAAAAACCAAATTAAATTAATTTAATTTTAGAAAAAATCCAATTTCCTCCGAAAATTAGATCAACAAATATTAATATTCTTCAAAAAATATTTAGAAATTAGAAAATCTAATTTTTCAAAAAAACGGCCCTACCGCCGGCCGTATCTGCAGCAGCAGCCCATCGGCCGCACAGGTGGCCCATTGCGCGCACGCCCACGTGGGTACTGCCTTCCAGTTGCGTGCAAGTTGTGCACTACCGGTCGGCAACGCACTACTACAGTACCAATTTTTTTTTTCCACACATTAATCTGAAATTAAAAATAAGTATTTTCCAAAAATATTAATTTTCTTAAAATACTTAAATCAAGTATTTTGTTACATAATTATTCAAGAATAAGCAAAAATAAATATCATGCTTCAAAAGTAATAAAATCATATTGTCATGCTTATTCACACAAAACCGTAGCTCCTACATCGAATCGGGCTCTGATACCAGTTGAAAGCAACAAAAAGTGCGAGTGAATCGGCCCGGGAATGCGCAAGCGGAGGCGGTGTACCCTTGGAGTTCTATGGTGTTCAATGTAGTTAAAAATTACAACAAACAGGGCTAATAGTAAAATAAAAATGAAAGATACAAAAATCATAAATCAAGTATTACCTCATAAATAGAAGTCCTCTAAAGTTGCGTCAGCACCACACCGGAACTTGGGATGCTTCAACTCAATTTACTAGAAAAGAATTATGGAAAAAAAATACACCAAGTGTGTATTGGAGAGGGGGCGGCCGAATGGGTGCTAGGGATAGGAAATTATTTTGTGTTGTGTTATGTATTCATTAGTCATTCTAAATAATTAATATACATATATACCTTGTATGGATGTATTAGAATGTGTCTAGGTTCATTCTACAATCCATAAGGTAATAAATCCGTTATTTCAAATTAAGGATGACTAACATGGCACTTTCCAAAAGTGAATTTGTTAGTCATAATTTTCTTTCCTAGAATTTTCCAACAACTTAATTGAGGGGATGCTTTGGCCGAGTTTATTGAATAAAATAGAAGGCCTAATAATTTTAATTAAATTCAATTTAATTAAAGCCCACCTAATTAAGTCCATCATATATATAATTCAATTAAATATATGAGTCCAATAAGCCTTTATTAATTAATAAGTCCAACTTATTAATTAATAAGGGCAAGCACAATGTAAATTAATCCTATTAATTTATTCTTGGACTCCTCCATCCAATGGATCCCTCTCATTAATAAGTAATCCAATTACTTATGGAATTAATTCCTAATTAATTCATTATCCTTTCTCGGTGATTTGTTTGTGACCTTTTAGGTTTTCCTTTCAGCAAGACTTAGGTCAGTGTTAAACACTATTATTAATTAAATCTAATTTAATGAATAATTCTCGATCAACCCAAGATGAAGAAAGCCCGTCACCATGGGTAGCCTTCTGGCAACGGTTCATGGCTAGGCTAGGCGAATATCCATGTGAAATTTTAGGCTCTCGAATCCATACGGGTACGATCCTTCCGTCTACTGTCTCCCGGCCTTAGTCTAGGGCATGGAATTAGGTGTCCGCTCCCATCCTGGAATAGGCGTCTATGCTTAATACTTAAGATCGCGTTACGTCAAATTGCTCGACACTGGTACCTCTTTCTCCTATTCGATTAATGACTGTGCCCACAGGTTTATAGAACGTAAATGCATCTCTAAGTGCTTAGGAGATACCCTTTGTCACGTTTTGACAGGAGCGGATCCTCTTCTTAGAACTAACCATCATCGCTACATTTCTAGGATACGATCACCTCTTGCACAAATCCAAGATACAGTCATCGCATGCACGTTACTGTCATGATTCCTCAAGTCTAAGGACTACTCCCGTACTATTGGAGCCGGAGATTTGGGTCATACTGACCAAGCCTCTCCAAGGCTTCCATATGATGGTCCCTGTGAGTCATTCAGTCGATTCAAAACCTAGCCAATCAACCCACTAAGATAGCATAGACGTTCCACGTCTATCACCGATGAAACACGACACTCATCAAATGAATCCTATTCTTAATAAAGTGACCGTAGAACACTCGATGCCCATTTTCGAGGTCATAGACTTGTAACATTTCAGACCCAACCCTAGACAGCTGTTTTGATGACCTCCATCGAATGTGCAGTCCGACTGTTGCAGGATTGTTAAAGTGGTATGTGGGCTTTGTTGTGATGTTTGAAAGAAATGCAAACATATGTGCAATGAGCACAACAAATGAAATGCCAATAGCGAATACTCATTTTATTCACTGAATAAGTTACTGTCAGAATAGATTACAAGTACGTCAATCTAATTAGCGTTCAGGTCACCTGTTCTAACATGTTTTAGGTATTGAAAGATTAAAAAATTTATTGTATGTATTACTTATATAAACATTAACACATTTATAAATTATTTATATTATTATTTTAATTTATAAAAGTTTTAAGTTTATGTGTTATATGAAAGCATAAAGAAATTATATATGATATACCAAAAAAACATCATTGAGTTAGACCCTCTGCCTCCATCTCCGCCTCCCCACCGCCTCTGCCTGTTTGGTGCCGCATCTCCAGGTCTTCCTCTCTACGGCCACTTCCTGCCTATATCGGGCAACGACGCCTACATTTAGAGGCAACGACGCCCATTTCCAACCCAATTTTAGGTGGCATGGTCGTCGCCTAGACGCTGACAGCTAGTGGAGGTGGAGTGGCGACCTTCCACCAACATATATATACATACGGTATATAGTACTTATATATATATATTGTACTTGTACGTTTATACATAATTGTATGTATAAACAAATATTTTAAAATAATTAAATCTGGATAATTTGATATTAAGTATTGAAGATCAACGGCTATTCAAATTTAATTAGATCCTACGATCCTGATTTAATAAAAGAAAATCTAACGATTTTTGGAATAACAATAATTTCTAATATATAAGGATACAGGAAATGACAAAATAAATTAATGTGGTTAAGTAAAACAAATAGCAAAGGGAGCGTGTCCAAGATTTCAAAAAACATAGGGGTTCTTTTGCAATTTTCCCTTGTTTAAATTTTTTACTTGATTATGATTTTAAAAAATTGCAAATTTTTTATTCTATTGTTATGAATGTTGAATCATGTACTCTATGACATAGTAGATTAGGTCAATTAAATCTAGGTTCAATTAAATTGATGATGAACCTTAATCAATGCCTAGTCATAATATTGGAAAAGGATACAAATATATCATATGTTTAGAAGCTAAACAAGTCAGGAAATCTTATTATTCAATAGATAGGAATTAGAAAATACTTGAATTAATACATACAGGAATTTATGAGTTTAATGAACTTTTAATTAAGGACAAAAATTGATACTTTATCACCTTTAAAGATTATTGCAGTAAATACTATTTTATCTATCTCATAAGAAATAAAATGAAGCTTCAGAAAGACTTATTTTGTTTAAAAATGAAACAGAAACTCAAACTGGTAAGAAACTTAACAGACTAAGACCTGAAAGGGGAGGAGAATATGAATTAGGTGCATTTAGTGAATATCGTAAGAAATTTAGAATTATTCATGAAGAAACACCTCCATAATCACCATCTTTCAACTGAATAACAGAATGGAAGAAATAGATTATTTGAAGACATGATCAACGGTCTATTAATCACTTCGATTACCAAAGTATTTACGGGAAGATGCTTTGAACACGGTTTGCCGTATTTTGAATAGAGTACCTCTGAAACACAATACGAGTTGTCCTTCTAACTATGAAAAGGTAGAAAATCAAAGCCTAAAATATTTTCATGTGTTGGGGTGCCTTACAAAAGTTCTAGTCTCTGAACCTAAGATAAAGAAGTTAGGTTCCAAGACGGTAGATGCGGTGTTTCTAGGTTATATAGAAACTAGCTATGCCCTGCAATTTTTTATTATTAAATCAAAAATTCAAGGTATAGATGTCAATACTATAGTTGAGTCCCGTGATGCTACTTTCTTAGAAATTGTATTTTCTATAAAATTGAAAGTACATCAAATATTTCTTTAGATATTTCTCTTACCTCCACTAATACTGCTAATCATGGGGAAAAGATAACAATATTGGGGTTGGTCCTAGTAGTTCGAGTCCGACTGATGATGAGTTAGATGAACCTAGATAGAGTAAGAGAGCCAGAGTCATTAAGGATTTTGGAAGTGATTTTGGCACCAACGATATCGAGGATGACCCTTTAACCTTCAAAGATGCAATGGCCTTATTTGAAGCAAAGCATGGAGGTAGCTGTCAAAAGTGAGATGGACTACGTAGTCTCTAATGGGGTATGGGAACTAGTTGATCTCCCTTTAGGGTGTACTAGTTGGATCTAAGTGAATTTTCATGAAAAAATTGAAATATGATGGAACCATAGGTAAGTTTAAGGCTAAGTTGGTTGGTAAGGAGTTTAAACAAAAAGAGAAAGTCAACTTTGATACTTATTCCCCAATAGCTCGTTTAGCTACTATCTAGGCGCTTATAGCACTTTGGTGTATAAACTTCAGATTTTCCAAAACAGATGTTAAAACTGCTTTCCTATATGGTCATCTCGAGGAGGAAATATACATGCATTAGCTTTAGGGATTTGTAGCTTTTGAAAATGAGAGAAAATTTTGTAAACATGTTAAGTCGCTTTATGAACTAAAACAAGCTCTCAAACAATGGCATGTAAAGTTTGATAAAACAATTCTGTCTTTTGGCTTCAACATTAATTATAGTGACAAATGTATCTACTGTAAGGTTAAACGAGATAATTGTATGATATTATGCCTTTATGTAGATGATGTTCTACTTAAGAGATCGAACTTAGAACTAATTACTGAAACTATGTCTTTCTTGAAAAATAAGTTTGAAATGATGGATATGATAAGGCAAATGTGATAAGGCAAAACTGATGGTATAGCCATGCCTCAAACTCAATATTGTTAGGATAGATGACCAATAAGCCAATTAGATTGGCCTGGATATATTCTATTGTGACAATTAACCGATATTATGCAATATCATTTCAAGTGAATAAAATGAGTATTCGTTATTTGGCATTTACTTTGTTGTGGTCATTCTGTATGTTTGCATCTGCTAGAACATCACAACAAAGCTCACAAACCAATTAACAACCGTGTAGTTGGGTCGCGCATTGGATAGCAGTCATAAAACCAACTGGCGAAAGGTTGAGTCCTAAATGTTTCAAGTCGAGGACCTCAAGATTGAACATCGAGAGTCCTATGGAGACTGACATTAAGAGTCACATTAATTAGTGAGCACCGTGTTTTATCGGTTACAGACGTGGGGCGTCTATGCATTCTTGATGGGTTGATTGACTAGGTATTGAATCACTTAAACTAGCTCGTGGGGATCGTTATATAGAAGCCTTAGAGGCTTGGTCGGTATGACTAGAATTCCCGATTTTGATAGTATGGGAGTAGTCCTCAAACTTGAGGAACCACGACAGTCACGTGCATACGATTACTGTATCTTGAATGTGTGCAAGAGGTGATTGTGCCATAGATATGATCATCATAAAAGTCTTGTCCAGTACAATCGGAGTATTTAGCAAGAACGGTGAGTTTCAAGAAGAGAATTCATCCCCTATCAGTATTTGATAGAGGTATCTCCTATGTATTTGGAGACGCGCTTACACCTTATAAACTTGGGGAACAGGTGTCAATCCTGTAGGAAAGGATGTTCCTGTGTCGATCAATTAAGCGTAGCGCAATCTCATGTATTAAGGTGTCATGCCTAATTCAAGATGGGAACCGTCACAAAATTTCATGCCCTAAACTAAGACAGGGAGATGGTAGACGGAAGGACCATACCCGTATGGACTTGAGATCCTAAATGTTCACACGGACAATAATCTAGTCTCTAGTGCTATGGATCGTTGCTAAAAGGCCACCCATGGTGACAGGCTTTTTTGATTAATGGTTAATTAAGAATTATAAATTAAATTAGATTAATTAATAATAGTGTTAGACTTGCCCAAGTACAGCTGAAAGGTGAACCTAAAGAGTCACACATAAATCATCGGAAAAAAATAAGAAATTAATTTGGAATTAACTCCACAAGTAATTAGATTACTTATAAATGAGATATTCATTGGATGGAAGGCCTAAGGATAAATTAATGAAAGTAATTTATATTGAGCTTGACCTTGTTATTTAATAAATTAGACCTTATTAACTAATAGACAATGAGGGCTTATGTATTTAATTCGATTAAATACATACTGGGCACAATTGGAAGGAGTTTTATTAAAATTGAATTTAAATAAAAATTCGTCGGGCTTGTATTTTTAAGTATAAAATTGGCCAACTCACTTTTTTAGCCCATTGATAAATTCTATAGAAGAAAATAAATGGCTAGCAAATTGTAATTTTGGGAAATGCAATTTTAGCCATTTTCTTGATTTGGAATTAAGAAGACATACCATATAGATGAATGAATGTATCTAGACACATTCATATACATCTATACAAGGTATATATTATATTATATTGTGTATAACTTATTAAGGAAAATTATATTATTACACAATCTACAACGAAACAAAAAAAAAAAAAAATAATCCTCCTCCTTCGTAGTCCCCCTTAGCCGCTCCCTCTCTCTTGCTCTTGGAGAATATTTTTTTTCTTGTTCTCTTCTAGTAAATAGAGCATTAAGATCCTGATTCTGGTATGGTGTGAATAAATTAGAGGGTTCCTGCGTTGGAGCCTCAAGTGATCAACCTTTCCACCAAATGCTAGAAAAACGAAGGTTTTGTATTTCTATATTTTATTGCTTTCTGGTTTATGCATATTTGCCTCAGCACTGTGTATGTTTATTTTTTTTCTCTATACATCGAATGCCCTGGAACTCGAAGGGTACACCCCTTGAGTTCGTTGTTTTACGCTAATTTTAATTATTATACATTTACGCTCTACCGCTTTCGCTTGCGCAATCCTGAGCGATACCACGTGATCCTTAAAGTAGTATCAGAGCGCTGTTCGATGTAGGGGCTGATGGTTATGTGATATTTGCATGTTAACATGCTCTTTAAGGCATTTAAAGCATGTTTTATCACTTTTTGTTTGGTATTATATGATGAAAATAGCTCGTTTGCTTTTTTCAATTATTGGGATGACTCAAGCATGTGAAAATTTATAATTTTCAATATGGTGCTTTTTTTTTCATAATAAACAACAACGAAGAAAAAAATGGAGCAGCACTATCGCTGCCACTACATAGTGGGCGCGCGCAGGCGAGGGCCTGCTACACAGTCTGGCCAGCATGTGCATCCCCCTTCGAGCGCTGCAGGCTGACGGCCAATGGTTGAGCCGCTTTTTGTTGTTTTTTGTTGTGTTTTCTTCGTACAATTAATTTTATGATATTGGATATCATACTTTTGGATTGTACATGGTACGTATGATTACTTGTTTGAATGAATGATGAAGGATGATCACGAAGCCTAGACCTTTTATATGTATTATGTTTGTTGGTGGGTTCGTATGCCCCTTACTTCTCCCTTCTGTCGTTTTTTTGTCTTAGAATAATAATGCTTGTTGTCCTCCCCACTATGTACTCCCACGAATAGATTTTTGGTTAGGATTTTTTATTTTTACAAAGCAAGCCAACAGAGAAAGAAGGCAAACCAATGGAGGAAGGAGACCCAAGGAGAAGTTGCAAACACATGGTTAGAATTGCAATTTGCTAGCCATTTATTTCCTTTCATGGAATTTTCCATGGGCTCAAAATAATGGGCTTGTTGATTTTTACCCTTAAAAAAATACAAGCCTAATGAATTTTTATTTAAATCCAATTTAACAAAAAATCAACTTTATTGAGGCCAATTTGTATTTATTCTAATTAAATACATAAACCCAAATTATTCTTATTATTTAATAAGATCCAACTTATTAAATTATAAGGACAAGTCCAACATAAATTAATGGCATTAAGTTATTCTTGGTCCTTTTTTCATCCAATCAATCTTTCTTTGTAAGTAATCCAATTACTTGTGGAATTAATTCTAAATTGTTTTTTTTTCCTTTCCGGTGATTTGTGTGTGATTCTTTAGGCTCATCTTTCAGCTAGACTTGGGCTAGTTTCTAACACTATTATTAATTAAATCAAATTTAATTAGTAATTCTTGATTAACCCTTAATCAAAAAAGCCCGTTACCATGGGTGGCCGTCTGGCAACGGTCCATAGCACTCGAGAGTAGGTGAATTACCGTGTGAACATTTAGGCTCTCGAGTGCATACGGGTACAGTTCTTCCATCTATCCTCTCCCAGCCTTAGTCTAGGGCATTGAATTAGGTGTCGGTTCCCATCCTGGACTAGGCATCTATGCTTAATACTTGAGATCGCGTTACGCCAAGTTTCTCGACATAGTAACCTCCTTTTCTTATTCAATTAATGATTGTGGCCACATATTCATAGAGCGTGAACGCATCTGCATAGGAGATACCTCTGTCACATACTAACAGGGATTGATCCTCTTCTTGGAACTCACCGTCCTTGCTACACACTCCCACTGCACTGGACAAGGCTTATGATGATCATATCTGTGACACTATCACCTCTCGCACAGATCCAAGATACAGTCATCGTATGCATGCGACTGTCGTGATTTCTCAAGTCTGAGAACCACTCCCGTACTATAGAAGCTGGGGTCTCAAATCATACCGACCAAGCAAAGGCTTCCATATGACGATCCCCGCGAGTCAGTTCATTCAGTTGACCATTTTGTCCACTAACCCAATAAAATTGCATAAACGTCCAATGCTTGTTGCCGATGAAATGCGGTACTCATCCAACGAATGCAATACTCAGTGCAAGTCTGAGTAGGACTTTCGATGCCCAGTCTCGAGGTCTCGACTTAGAACATTTCAGACCAACCTTCAGAAGTTGGTTTCATAGCCGGCATCCATTACGCAGCCCAAGTTCTTGGGTTATTAAGTGGTCTGTGGGCATCTGTTGTGACGTCAAAGCAGTGCTTGACGTAATTTGGTAAGCACAACAGATACATGTTCCAGAGATGAGTACTTACCATATTCGTCAGGACAATATTGCGTAAATAAAAATTGCTTGAATGTTCTCAAGACCGCTATTCTAAATGACTTTTGGTCACCTTTTCCAACATGTTGGACATGGTCCGATCCATGATGAGTTTTACCGAGTTGCCCCTATCTTTCTTGGGATATTCTCTTGAGACAGCAGCCAAGTTGCTTAATATGGCACCGTCCAAAGTTGTGCCCCAAACGCCATATGAGATATGGCATGACAAGCCTGCATCTTACAAGAACTTGAGAGTGTGGGGTAGCCCCACATACGTCGAGAGACTAGCGAGAGACAAACTAGAATCAACATCTAGTCTGTGTAGGTTTGTCACATATCCGAAAGAAATTACGGAGTACTAGTTCTATGACCCATCGGAACAAAAGGTCTTTGTCTCGAGGAACATAGTATTCTTGGAATAAGGTTTTCCTACGGATAGCCGACGTGATGAGGAACTACTTGAAGAGTCAAGTGAGATACCTCATCAGGATAATCCAACGCCATCTGTACCTACGTATCCCAATTAAAATGCTCCAGTTCTCCGTAGATCAACCAGAGTATCCTAACCACCTGATACGTATGGATTCTTAGGCTTGACTAGCCAATTGGATGGTAATCTAATAACATACGGAGAAGCGATTTCTCACATCCACTCAAATAAGTGGCCTGAGGCCATGAATCCAAAATGGACTCTATGGGTTCAAACCAAGTTTGGACCCTGGTCGACCCACATAAAGGCGTTAAGCCAGTTGGTTGCATATGGGTCTACAAATGTAAGCTTGGAGCTAACGGGGAGGTTACTTCCTTCAAGACTAGGCTCGTGGAAAAAAGGATACACTCAACAACCCGAGGTCGACTTTGAGGAGATCTATTCGCCCGTGGCCATGGCCAAGTCCATTCGGATACTACTTGTCATAGCAGCATGGTATGACTATGAAATGATCCATATGGACGTGAAAACGAACTTCCTAAACGGTTCCATTGAGAAAAGAGATCTACATAGATCAGTCGGAAGGTTTCACCTTTGCTGGAGAAGACTAAAAGGTCTGTCGTATCCAAAGGTCCATTTATGGCCTCAAACAAGCTTTCTGAAGCTGGAACACGCTTTCTGATGAAGTCATACGGGCATATGATATCATCAAGAATGAATCTGATCCTTGTGTATACAATAAGATCAGTAGGAGCTCAGTTGCGTACCTGGTGCTTTATGTTGACAACATCTTGCTCATTGGGAATGATGTTAAGGTATTGGAAAATATAAAATCATTGTTGTCCACTCAATTTTCCATGAAGGATATCGGTGAGGCTTCCTACATCCTTGACATCAAGATATGTAGGGATAGATCTAAAAGGATGTTAGGGTTAACCTAATCCTCATACATTAAGAAAGTCTTGTAAAGATTCAAGATGGAGAAACAAACTCCCAAGACTGATGAGGAACTTAAATGGATGTTGGACATCCCCTATGCTTCAGCCGAGGGCAGTATTTAGTATGTTGTCCAATACACTAAGCCCGATATCGCATATGCTTTGAGCGTAATGAGCAGATATCAGGCATGTGCTGGTGAAGCACACTTAAGTACCTAAAGAGGACTAAGGATATCTTCTTGATCTACTATGGTGGAGAATTGATTCTGGAAGGCTACAACAATGCTAGCTTCCAATCGAACGATGATGATCCCATATCCCAGTCAGGTTTTATATTCAAGCTAAATGGTGGTGTGGTTACTTGAAAAAGTTCCAAGCAAGCTACCATAGCAGATTCCACCATGAACGTTGAATACATAACAACTTCAGAAGCAGCTAAGGAGGCGGTTTGGATGAAAAAATACATCCAAGAGTTGGGTGTAGTGCCTAGCATTGTCGAACGGATAGTTATCTTTCGCGATAACAATGAGCAATAGCACAAGCAAAGGAACCGAGATCTTATCACTATTCCAAACATATTCTTAGATGCTACCATTTGCTTAGAGAGATGGTGAATAAAGGTGACATACAGATGGACCGAGTCGACTCAGCAGAAAACACAGTAAATCCACTGCTAAACCATTATCGCAAATTGCTAATACTCAAAATCTTGATAAGATGGATTTGAGGTCGATGGGTGATTGACTTTAGGTCATGTGGGAGATTGTTAGGATAGATGATCAATAAGCCAATTACATTGTCCTGGATGTATTCTATTATGACAATTAACCGATATTATGTAATGTTATTTTAAGTGAATAAAATGAGTATTCGATTATTTGGCATTTACTTTGTTGTGCTCATTCTGTATGTTTGCATCTGTTTGAACATCACAACAAAGCCCACAGTGGCACCATGTAGTTGGGCCGCGCATAGGGTGGCGGTTATGAAACCAATTGCTAAAAGTTGGGTATGAAACGTTCCAAATCGAAGACCTCGAGATTAGGCATCGAGGGTCCTATACAGACTTGCACTTAGAGTGGCATACAATTAGTGATTATCATGTTTCATCAGTGACAGACGTAGGGTGTCTATGCGATCTTGGTGGGTTGATTGACTAGGTGTCTAATCAACTGTGCTGACTCGCGGGGACCCTCATATGGAAGCCTTGGAGCCTTAGTCGGTATGACTCGAATTCCCGATTCTAATAATACGGGAGTAGTCCTCAGACTTGAGGAACCACGGCAGTCACGTACATACGATGGTTGTTTCTTGGATATGAGCAAGAGGTGATTAAAGGTTAATCAAGAATTATCGATTGAATTAGACTTAATCAATAATAGTGTTAGACACTAGCCCAAATCTAGTTGAAAGGTGAACCTAAAGAGTCACACACAAATCATCGGGAAAGAACAAGGAATTAATTTAGAATTAATTCCAGAAGTATTTAGATTACTTACACATGAGAAATCCATTAGATGGGAGGCCCAAGGATAAATTAATGGAATTAATTTATATTGGGCTTGTCTTTGTTATTTAATAAGTTGGACCTTATTAATTAATAATGACAATGAAAACTTATGTATTTAATTGAATTAAATACGTATTGGGCCCAATTAGATGAATTTTTATTGAAATTGGATTTAAATAAAAATTCATTTGTCTTGTATTTTTATACATAAAAATTGCCCAACCCACCTTTTTGAGCCCATTGAAAAATTCTATGGAAGGAAATAAATGGCTAGCAAATTGTGATTATGGGAAATGCAATTTTAGCCATCTTCTTGATTTGGCATTAAGAGGACATACCATATAGATGAATGAATGTAAAAAAAAAAAAAAAAAAAATTCTCCTCCTTCTTGGTCCCTCTCAGCCGCCCCCTCTCTCTTTCTCTTGGAGCCATTTTTTTCTGTTGTTCTCTTCTAGCAAAGAGAGCATTGAGATTCTGATTCTAGCATGGTGTGGATGAATTAGAAGGTTCATGTGTTGGACCCTCAAGTGAACAAGCTTTCCACCAAATGCTAGAAAAATGAAGGTATCGTTTTTTTATTTTTTATTTCTTTTCGGTTTATGCATATTTGCCTCAGCCCCCGTGTATGTTTATTTTGTTTCTCTATACATCAAACGCCCGAAAAACCCAAGGGTACACCCCTTGAATTTGTTGTTTTACTCTTTAAATTTAATTATTATGCTTTTACGCTCTACCGCTTCCACTTGCGTGTTCCCGGGCCGTACCACGCGATCCTTCAATTATGTTGAGAAGGTAAAAAATATATAATTGCATGGGCACCAGAAGATCCTTCTGTGGCAGTTAAGGGGAATTCTTGCTTTAGAATTGTAGCTAAATTTGAAGCAAGAGAGCGACTTCCTAGTCGGAAGGCGCAAATGATAAATGAGGCATGGGAGTTACGCACGCGCACGAGTAGTCCCTCAGGAAAAAAGGCGACCCTTAACTAAATGCTTTTATCCTTTTTCCTTATATGTCTTAATCTACGCTATTCCCCCCTTTTTCTTTTAGCTATTGAGCCCTTTTCTTCGCCTAAACCAGAAAAAAAGACCAAACTTAATAACTCATAGTCCACTGGGATAAGAGTAGTAGACCAACTTACTCTATTATTCCTTGTAGTTAGAATAGCGTAGGTCGGACCAAGTCTGGGCTTACAAAAGGCTTCCAACTGGGTATTTAGCTGCTAGCTCCGAGCCTCCTAGCTAACTGCACTGATACGCCAATTAGCTCTTGGGCTCACTAACATGGAGGTTAGAATACTATTTCTCATGCATGTATGTATGCGCACACCCGCGCCGTTCGTTACGCTCATTTACTTCGTGAATTCACTTTGCTCAGAATGCTATACCTCACTTTCAGTTCAGTATAGCTTTTCAGGACTGAAGGGGTACGCTGCCTTCTTGATTCCAAGGGGCAGGTAAGTAGCTACCAGTAAAAACGGTGTACCGATATCACAACTAATGTATTCTCAAATCATTGAGAGTTTGCAGTATTTAGCTAATAACTCGAGAACAAATATATCTTTCTCTATCTAGAAGCTTGTTAAATACATCAGATATCTTAATAGAACCCATTGGTGAGCTATGGATAGCGTGCCTAGGTACTTTAAGGACACACCATTATTGATCATACACTATGACCAATTCCCTACCGTTCTCGAGGAATATAGTAATGCTAGTTGGATAGCCAAAAACTCGACTAACAGTAGGTGTACAAGATATGTATTTACCTTAGGTGGAGGCATTGTCTCTTGGAAGACTTCCAAACAAACTTTAATAGGCCAATCTACTTTTGAAATTGAGTTATGTGCATTGGACATAACTCGAATAGAGGCAAAGAGGTTGTATGGGTTTTTCATACAATTTCTTATTTAAGCAGACCACTTCCACCTAGGGGTGGGCGTCGGGTCGGGTACCTCGGGTCGGGTACCCGACCCCGAACCCGAGTAGTCGGGTACCCGACAGTCGGGTTCGGGTAGTTTTGCTCGAGTTTAATTTTTTTTTTATTATTATGAAGTAATCAAATTTTATTCATAAAATAAATTGCAATGGCAAAGAGTCACAAGAGACATTCGATTTTTGCCAATCTCAACATGAACAAAATAATCCATCAAGTCATTACATTCTAATAATCAATTTACAATAATGTGAATTGTGAAGTACCACATCCAAAATATTTGAAAGTCCAAACTCCAAAGTCCAAAGTAGTCCAGTCAAATATCAATTATGGTTGAATCGACTCCCAATTTTGTCAACTCTACAAGAAAATAAAAAAAAAAAAGAATTGAGATTAATATAAATAAAAGTATATAGAATTTAATATAAAACAAAGCAAAAGAGAAAATAAAAAGTACCTTGCTCAAACATTTTAATTTCACTTAAATCTTCTTCTATGCTTATTGGATTGGAATCTTTACGGATCCAATCTTGAGCACAAATAATAGCTTGAACAATTTTAGGAGATAGTGAGCTCCTAAATGCATCAAGAACACGTCCACCAGTGCTAAATGCGGCCTCTGAAGCAACAGTCGAGACAGAAACTGCCAATATATCTCGAGCCATCTTTGAGAGAATCGGAAACCTTTGAGTGTTCACTTTCCACCATTGTAATATATCAAACTTTTCCCTATACTCTTCAACATCCTCACCGAGATACTTCTCTAACTCTGATTTCACGTGATCTTTTCCTCCTGTCATGTACATCATGTACTCTTGTTGTAAAGAAAACCTGCGAGTCTCACTCTCTTCATCATGCATAAACATTTCTTTTGATGAGGAAGAAGATGAAGAAACACGACTAGACGATGAACCCGGGCTTTCTAAAGTTCCTTGAAGAGCGTGTCCATATCTTAACTTGTAATCATTGAACAACTCATGAAGACCATCTCGTACCCTCTCTTTCGTTACATCACTTTGTCCAATAGCATCATATAATTTATCAAAGGAAAATTCTACAAACCCCAATTTGTGACGTGGATCAAGTATCACACCATAATACAAAACCATATTCATCTTTTCAATTGATCCCCAATACTTGTCAAATTTTTCTTTCATTTTTCTTGCCATATCACTTAATTCAATATCATCACTATGCAACCATCGTCGGAGAAGCAAATCAACTTCACATATTTCATGAAACACAATATTAGATGTGACATATGAAGAACCGGAAATGCACAATGTGAGATTGTAAAAATACTTCAAAAACTTCAATAGCATCTTTGCCCTATCCCAATCAGATTCAATAGGAACCCCATCAAATGGTTTCTTTGAAAGATCATTCTTATAAGCAAGATCAATATCTTCATAAGCATCAAATGCCCTTTGAAGACATGTCGCAGCTTCTAACATCAAATAGGTGGAATTCCATCTGGTAGGTACATCAAGAGACAATAACTTCTTTGTTTTCATAAATTCAGCGCATTCTTGAAATTTTTTGTACCTAGCCAGAGAGTTTCTCACGTACCTAACTGCCCCTCTAATACGAGATATTGCCTCATGCTCATCCTTCCCTTTCAAACCATCCTGAACCACAAGGTTGATTATATGTGCTATACACCTCATGTGCACATATTTTCCACCTAAAATATTTTGACCCCAGTTTTCGAGTTTCTTTTTCAAATAAACCATAGCTCCATCATTAGAAGATGCATTATCAGCAGTAATCGTTAAAATCCTATCAATACCCCATTCAAGCAAACATTTCTCAACACCTCTACTAACTTCTTCACTTTTGTGTCCGATAATTGGACAAAAATTCAAAATTCTCTTATGTAAATTCCAATCATCATCAATAAAATGAGCAGTGAGACATGTAATTGACTTTCTGAATAGATGTCCAAGTGTCTGTTGTAATGCAAACCCTTTGAGCATGATTTTTAACAAATAGGTGGAAGTATTGCAGTGTATTGTGGTAGCTGAACCACAATTACAAAGACAAAGAGTCGTAAGTTCAATCAAAAGACAAAAAGACATGTCCAAGTTAGACTCAAATCTATAAGAGAAATGGTGTTAGAAAAAATTATAGCCATTGACTCTGTGGATACAAAGAACAATGAAGTTGATCCCTTGACGAAAGGACTTGTTCAGTCTTTAATTCAAAATCCAGATTGGGGATGCAATTGAAAGTCCAACAATGACATATCTGCGATAATATGCTTCCAAATGAAGATCCCATGAAGAGTGTTCAGTATTGTACAAACAAGTTCTGGAGTATGTTCGAGTACCTAAGACTAAGCTTATATTTTTCATTTGGAGTCTATCCCCTGTTATTTTAGAAGGGGTTGCAAACTACAAGTAAAGTAAGAGTACAACTCTGAATAGGGTAGAGTCTTTCACACAAGATGCAAACAGTGCATCCCTAGAGATGCCCAACTTAGTGAATATAGTTGTTTGGTCGCACTAATGAAATGGATTTTTCTTTTGGAAAGCATTCATGAAACAGGATACAGACACATTGAACGATCGCGCTGTACGGTCCGAGAATGCGCAAGTGGAAGCTGTAACGATAAAACGCATACAATAATAAAAATTAAAGCGCAAAATAAACGAATTTAAGGGGTGTACCCTTAGAATTCCCAAGTGTTCGATTTAGTACTAATAATAAATAAAAATATAATGGAGGCTATGGTAAAATTGCACAAGGAAATCGAATACGAAATTTATCTTCGTCGGAATCCGCCTACTTTAAGCTTTCACGTAAGGCTCCAATTCAGGAATCCTCTAATTCATCCACACCATACTGGTACTAGAAAACAATGATTCCTTTACTAGAGGAAAGCAAGAGAAAAAGAACTCCATAAAGTTGGAGAAAGAGAGAGCTGGCCAAGTGACAGAGAGAGGGAGGAAGTTATTTTTGTGTAATAATATTAATCCCAATAATATTATGTTTAATATATATACACCTTGTAAAGATGTACATAAATGTATCTAGGTTCATTTATTCATCTATAAGGTAAGTCTTCTTAATTTCAAATCAAGAAGATGATTAAAATGGCACATTCTAAAATTACAATTTGCTAGCCAATATTTTTCTTTCATAGAATTCACATGTGCTCAATGGGGTATGTTGGCCGACTTTACTGATTAAAATGCAATGCCCAATGAATTTTTATTTGAATCTAATTTAATAAAAATCCACCGCATTGAGCCCAATATGTAATTTAATCAAATTAAATACATAATCCCACGTTGTCCTTCTTTAATTAATAAGGTCCAATCTTATTACATAATAAGGACAAGCCCAACATAAATTAATCCCATTAACTTATACTTGAGCCTTCCATCCAATGGATCCCTCATTTTCATGTAACCCAATTACTTCTGGAATTAATTTCAAATAAATTCCTTGTTCTTTTCTGATGATTTGTGTGTGACTCTTTAGGTTCACATTTCAGCTAGACTTGGGCTAGTGTCTAATACTTTTATTTTAATTAAATAAAATTGAATTAATAATTTTTTATTAATCCTTAATCAAGAAAGCCGGTCACCATGGTGGCCATCTAGCAACAGTTCATGACACTAGAGAGTAGGTAAATATCTGTGTGAACATTTAGGCTTTTGAGTCCATACGGGTAAGGTCCTTCTGTCTACCGTCTCTCGATCTTAGTTTAGGACATGAAATTTGGCGTTGGTTTCGTCCTAGACTAGGCATCTATGCTTTAATACTTGAGGTTGCACTATGCTTAATTAATCGACATAGGAGCCTCCTTTCCTACTCGATCAACCACTATGGCCACAGGTTCATAAGGTATAAGTGCGTCTCTAAGTGCATAGGAGATACCTCTATCTAATACTAATAGAAGACGGGTCCTCTTCTTGGAACTCACTGTCCTCGCTACATATTCCGACTGTACTGGACGAGGCTTATGATGATCATATCTGTGATACAATCACCTCTTGCACACATCCAAGACACGATCATCATATGCACGTGTCTGATGTGCTTCCTCAAGTCTGAGAACTACTCCCATACTATCAGAACCGGTGATTCGAGTCATACCGACCATGCCTCCAAGGCTTCCATATGACGATACCCACGAGTCAGTTCAGTTGATTCGACACCTAGTCAATCAACCCACCAAGATCGAATAAACACTCCACGTCTGTCACTGATAAAACACGATACTGTCTAATTGAATGCGACTGTTAGTGCAAGTCTCCATAGACTCTCGATGCCTAATCTCAAGGTCCTCGACTTGGAACATTTCAAACCCAATCTCATGACCGCCATCCAATGCGCAGCCCAATTGCACGATTACCAATTGATCTGTGGGCTTTGTTGTGATGTTCAAGCAGATAAAAATATACAGAATGAAGATAACAAAGTAAATGCCAAATAAGTGAATACTCATTTTATTCACTTAAAATAATATTACATAATATCGATTAATTGTCAAAATAGAGTACATCCAGGATATTCACAATTGGCTTTGTGGTCATCTATCCTAACACACATGACCTATAGTATCAACCCTAAAGATCAATGCATAGCTAGTAGCTTGTTGTTGTTGGAAAACACTGTCACAAATTGAAGGCATAGTTCCATTTGTTCTGGTAGCAACCAAAGTTAGATAACTTAGATATAATAGTTTAAACCAGAAGGTACCACAATTGAAATTAAGTTAAGATACTTTGAGTAAATCCTAAATCTATTTATTTGTGGGGGTTTGTTGTAATTTGCATGATTAGATGTCAATTTTATCTAGTTTAATCTGGTAAGTTGGATGTCAATTAAGGTCCATCTATAAATTATATGGTAAAGAATAAAGAGGTTGTTGGTGTTCCACATCAAAAGATTTAGGGATTAGGTTGAGCTTTAGAAAGTATATATAGAAGTGGGGTTGGAATAGTTAAAATTAACTCTTAGCTTGTACCACATCGAAAATCCTTTAAAAAAAGGATCTCACTATATTAAGTTCAAAACTCAACACCGTATGAAGTGTTAGCTATAGACTAGGGTGGACTAATGAAAATCCCACACGCGTGCCACCGCGCAACCCGGGCACGGGTGTTAGGGCGAATACCTCAATCTTAGTATTTATCTTTTTGCTGAAAGTTTAAATTAATCTGGAATTAAAAGCTTTTAAATTTATAGTTTTATAACGTTGAATGTCATATGCAGTTACATAATTTTTTTTGATTATTTTTATTAGTGTCCCTCACGGGATATTTCTCAAGTTTTGGTAACTGAGCTATTGATGAAGGAGGATTTTGATACAGTGCAGAACTGTAGTCTTGTACCGTCTTATCCTAAAAGAAGAGACATAGCACTAGGTGCACACTGGTCGTCTAATTTCTTTAAGACAAGCATATTATTTTGAGATTATGTTGCTATACATGAGTTGTTACTATACAACTTGTACCTAACTAGGTTTATTGTTTATCTTTTCAGTGTAATATTGCATATCTAAGTTTTTTTTTTTTTTCCCCAACTGTTTGTTTGCGGCTGTTCTCAACATAACTACGATTTTAAAATATTAAATCGTTTATATTCAAACGTTCAATTTTCAAAACACTACCTTAAATATTATTATTTCCTTGAGGAAATAATTGATCTTTTATAGTGGCTTTTTTTCCTGCACCCTCATAATTATTGTTACATAAAGCAATATCCCCATCTTGATCATTCTTCTTCAAAAGAATCAGATTCAGCATCTAAGCTTTGATACCAATTGTTAACCAAACAGGTGTGTGCTAACCTACTATACAACTAAAATAATTAAATCCTTGAATAATTTACGTGGACAATCCCCCCTCCCCTCCCCCCAAAAAAAAAATTAATTACACCATATTTCTATTCCTAGAAAAGTCATAAATACATTCTAAATGAGGGTGTCAATTAACTCCAAAGGTGTATTTGTAAAATTTTGCTCTAGAATAAAGAAATATTTGTATTACAGCTATAACATCAAGAAATCTAATTATAATTTTGTAAATATATAAAATGTTTGTATAATTAAATCCAATCTAAAAGGGTATCGATATAATCAACCTTAAATTATTTATTCAAGTACCATGTTTTAATTGTTGTTGCATCACAAGAGTAATTATTACAATTGGTAGATTACATAAAACCCTATTATTATGCAAAATTAGTTGAAAACTCCCTTGTGTTAATAAAATAGGAAAAAATATTCTTGCATTTTTTAAATAATGCACACTCTCCCCCGTTATTTGTTCCCCTTGAATGGCTCTAAAGTTTTTATACTTCTACCCGTTATTCCCTTATTTTAATAGCCGTTGATCTTCAATGGCAAAAAACAAATGGTCCAGAGTGTAAATAATATAATAAATTTAGTTTTTATTTACATATACATATATATGATACAATAGCGGATATATATACATACAAAGGAGGCGACAGACTACTGATTCCTCATGGGTGATGACATCGCCACCCAACCTCTAAGCAATGGCAACATCGCCATCAACAGTTTTTGTGACATATCCATCGCCCAATGCAGAAGTGGGGTGACGACTCTACTGTTGGAATAGGTGACAAAAAACCAATTTGATTGGTTGTTTTCTATTAGACAATCTTTATCTAAATAATATTGGAATGATGAATATGGTAAAAATTCATCATACTGGCATTGTGTTTTGTTGTACTTACCACTTACATTAATGGTGTTTCAATATAATAATAAAATGCCCACAGACTGAACGGTTAAACCCATGGAGTTAGGCTGCGTATAGGTTTGGCAGCTATGAGACCAACTTCTAAGGGTCAGCCTAAAATGTTCCAAGTCGAGGACCATGAGACAAGATATCGAGGGTCCTATAGAGACTTGCACTAAATACGGCAGTCATGTGTCATCGGTAGGAGACATAAGTCGTCATATGTAGTCAACTGACTGAACTAATTCGCAGAAATCATCATATGGAAGCCTTAAGGGCTTGGTCGGCATGACTGGTATTCATGGTTTTGATAGTATGGGATTAGTCCTCAAACTTTAGAAATCATGGCAGTCACATTCATACGAAGACTGTATCTTGGATCTGGCTAGAGGTGACTGCATCATGACTGGATCATGGTCATTGGTTCCTAGACGGCCACATGGTAACATGTTATTTTCAGTTATGGAATAATCAGAATAATTAATTAAATTTAATTTAATTAATTATTTTGGTCACACACGCCCAAATCAAGCTAAGTGAACCTAAAGAGTCACACCCTAATCATTGAATTGTGATGAAATTAATTTGGAATTGATTCCAAAAGGTGGAGATTAATATATTTGGATTAAATTAATTTCTTGGAGAGAGAATAAATAATTGGATAATTTATTTTAAAATCCATGGGTTCGATTTTCTCAAATATTACTAATTGAATTTTCATCTTCTAGCCACTTGTCTAGCATGTTCGATATGTTTATTATTATGCTTTTGACAAACACCGAATGCCCGAGAATTTCAAAGGGAACACCCCTTTGTACCATATTAAATAATTTTTTTATTTCACGCTTCCACCGTGTTCTCGGGCCATACCGATTCTTTCAAAAAGTTGCCATCTTTACATCCCATCAATATCTTTACATGTTGAAATTGCAATAATACCATATGATTAGAAGCATTTAGCTTTTATAAGAAGACATTATCCTCATCCAAATGTGGTAGATTATGTACGTATCAATAGGCAAATGTCCGACATTAACTACAGACAAGGAGTTTGAGTAGCTTATAAGCAACGAGGCGTCCTCTCTTAGCAAGGCGCCTTCGTAGGATAAAACCATGAGTCTCATATGAAGTTAGACCAGACAATACCTCACGGAAGCTGCATTATTTAAGCCACCCAAGCTCTTCGTCTGCAACCAATGTGGGACACTTGCTTACATCAATATTTTATAAAAAATAAGGGGTCTTTTAATTTCTTTCTTAAAAGATGAAGAAATTACACCACTTCTGGATGTTAATCCCTTTAGTTTCAATACACTCTTTTTTTTATTATTTTTTTAATGGGAATTGAGGTGAGAAGAGTGGGGAGTTCTCTTGTGGGAGGTTTGGAGGAAAAATTGTAAAATTGGTCCCATAATTTTTGCCTGTTTTGTATCTAATTCCAAGTTTTATAGAATTTTTCAAAGTTTTCTCTTTAGAAGTTATAAAAACAGTAAAAAATTATCGTAAAGAGGACCCCAGATGTTGCAAAAGGGGATATTTTTTGCAACGCTTTTTCATTTTTTCTGTAACTTTAAACGGAATATAGAATTAATTTTAAAATCTTGATAAGCATGGGGTCAAATATAAAATAATTTTAAAGTGTGGAACTAGTTTTACAATTTTACCTAGATTTGGAGGTCATTATTTCTTGGATCAAAGGGTAAGATAGTGTTTGTTAATAATTTAATTAATAATTAAAGCATGGGTGGATTTTTATTAAATTAAATTTAAATAAAAATTCATTGGGCCTTGCATTTTTAATTGATAAAAATCGGCAAGCACACCCCATTGAACGCATGTAAAAGTTCTATGAAAAGAAATTATTGCCTAGCAAATTTCAATTTTGGAAAATGCAATTTTGATCATCTTCTTGATTTGCAATTAAGAAGACTAACCTTATAAATGAACAAATGTACTTAAACACATTTATGTACATCTATACAATGTATATATATTATTTATATAATATTATTTCAGAATAACATCAACACAAAAAAATAATTTCCTCCCTCTCTCTCGCTCGGCCGCCCCTCTCTCTTTATCCAATTTTTTGAAGTTCTTTTTCTCTTACTTTCTTCTAGCAAAGGAAGCATTGGGATTCTAGTACCAGTGTGGTGTAGATGAATTAGAGAGCTCCTGCGTTGGAGCCTCGCATGAACGCTTAAAGTAGGCGGATTCCCACGAAGGTAAAATTTCATTCCTTTTTTTCATATTCGGTTTCTTTTTGCAATTTTACCACAACCCCCTTTATATTTTTATTTATTCTTAATACTATATCCACCCATGCTTTAATCCACCGATTATTTTCTTGATTACTAATAAAAATCCAATCAAGTCATTATTGATTGATCGAAAATTATTAATTAAATTAGATATAATTAATAATAGTATTCATCACTAGCCCAAATCTAAATTAAATTTGAACCTAAAGAGTCACACACAAATTACCAAAAAGAAACGAGTAATTAATTGGGAATTACATATAAAGGAGAAGGATCCATTGGATCGAGGAGCCCAAGGATAAATTAATAGAATTAATTTATATTGGGTTTGCCCTTATTATTTAATAAGTTGGACTTATTAATTAATAAATATTTAATGGCCTCATGTATTTAATTGTATTAAACATATAATGGGCTTAATTAGGAGGATTTTAATTAAATTGGATTAATTAAAATTAGTTGTGACTTGCATTTTTATCTCCATAAGATTGGCCAAAACACCCCTAATTAAGCTTGTTGGAAAATTCTAGAAAAGGAAATAACTGACTAGCAATTCTCACTTTTAGAAAGTGCTATGTTAGTCATTCTTTATTTGGAATAAAGAATATATTACCTTATGAATTCTAAAATGAACTTAGACACATTCTAGTACATCCATGCAAGGTATATATATATTCTAATTACTTATTTGGAATAACTAATAACATTACACAACACATACAAAAAAAAAAAATTACTCCTACACTAGAACTCCCAGTCGGTCGTGCTCCTCTCTCAACACACTTGATGTGTTTTCTCCCTTATTCTCTTCTAGTAAAGGGAATTAAGGGATCCTTATATTCTGGTGTGGTGTGGATATATTTTTAGAGGACTTCTATGTTGGAGTCTTATATGAACAAATTAACAAAAAGAGGTAATCCTTGATTTACGTTTCTTGTGCTCCTCGATTTTAATTTCACCATAAGCCACAGTTTAGTTTTTATTGTTTATTTTATTAACTACATTGAACGCTCGAGAACTCCGAGGGTACACTCATTAGAATCATAGTCTTATTTTCTTCGATTTTTTAATTTATGAATTTCAATTACCGCTTCTGCTTGCACAATCCCGGGCCGATCCACTCGCTCGCTCCCCTTCAAAGCCAATCACCCATATCCCTCAAACCTATCTAAGCATGAGCAATCTGTGATACCAGCTCAGCCTCATGGTTCTATCATATTTTCTACAACAATAACCCAGTCCAGTCGCACGTCACCTTTTCCTATCATAGCTCCAAGCAGATGGTGGATCTAAGAATTTTTCATGGATCTTGATGAGATCTCGGCCTTTTGTTGCTTGTGCCATTGTACTGGGTCGGCTGTGATAGGCTCCACACCCAACCATTAGATGTGGTTTTTCATCCAAACCACTTCCTAAGCAACTTCTAAAGTCACTGTACATTCGACTTTCATGATAAAAACAATTGTGGTTCCACTTAAAATCTTTCCAAGCCACCACATCACCATTAAATTCGAAAGCATATTTACATTGAGACTAGATATTATCACATGAATCTAGAAACTAATACCACATTAGTCATCCAGAATCAACTCTCCACAAAAACGGGCATTAAGAATATTTCTTTACCTTATTTAGGTTGTAAAGATTGTTCTCAACAATTGTCATCTGCCTCCTCCATACACACCTGATTTTCATTGTTATGTCAAAGTATATACAACATCAGGTCCAATGCATCGAAGAACATATTTATGATGTCTATGGCAAAGACTTAAGGGATGTAAAAAATATCTAAGCTTTCTCATCAGTCTACCATGACCAAATCTTGAATAGGTTAACCCTCTATATAGGAATTCAATTCTTTTCATGGAAAATTGCATGAATAATGCTTGTATTTTAGTGTTCCCTAACATCAATTCATTACAATTGAATAAGACATTATACACTAAATACTGGGAACAGGATACTCCCACTAACTTGAAAGCTCGTTATTGATTGAATCATACTCCATACGAGCTCGTGAAAAAGAATATTCCATTTACACAAAATTTAAAACCTTGTTTGAATTTATTCATGGATCCTATGACTCCAAGCCGCTGATCGGATCCGGATGTCCAACATCTCTTCTCCTTTTACCTTTAGCATCATAATCCAATCTACTGGTTAGATGCAAAAATCTGTACCTCTCAAATATTTAAGATATTCTGGTTGTCCCGCGAGAACTAGAATATAGTCAACGTTTACATTATTTTGCATAAAACCTACACAAATCGAACACCAAGTTTGATTTGTCTCCTGCTACTCAGGTTGACGTATGTAGGGCTTTCCCACATGCTCAAGAACTTTGTAAGACACAAGTTTGCCAGACAATATACTATACGGCAGCTAGATCATGACTATCAGGAAAAACTCCATGATTGGAGATCTTTTTCAACTCGAGCAACAATGAGCATTGTTCCCCTTATGTTCTCTCATTCCGTTCACTGAGAATTTAATGTAGAAATCATCTAGGTTGTCCATACCATACAATAGAATCAAAGGTCTAATCTATTTCTAGATAGAAAGGAACAATAAGAAAATAACTCCAACCAAATACTATTGTTTAGTGCTTTTAGATTGTTTAAGTTCTAAACTTGAATCTAATTCAATATAGAACAGAAAGGAGAAGTTTGGTAGACCTTTTGGGGCTTCTAGATTCTTGGCTTATGGTGAAATTGAGAGTAAGAAAGATGCATTCAAGTTGTGTGTGTAGTTTTATATAAAACATACAATTGAAATCCAAATTCAAAACCACCAAGTTGACATCCAAGGTAACCTATATGCACACATTCATAACCTCCAACCATGATTAAGAACCTTCCCATATCCCTCATCATGATTGGTCATATGCTTACATGGTATGGAGGAGTTGAAACTCCTCCAAATTTGCTTCAACCTTTCTCAAATGGGCTTGAACTTCAAAGTGTGGACCAGTCTTGATTTAATCAGATTAAATCAAACACAATAAAGGTCTATTGTGCGTTATATAAATATAATTAATATAAAAATCCAATAGTTCATTTAATCCAATTAAATGAACCTAAGCTCAAACACTAATTAATTGAGCCAAACTTAATAAACTAATCCAATTAATTTAAATGTGTTAAGCCCAAAATTAGGTAATTCAATTAATTAATTCTTCTGCTATCCATCAAATAAATTTTCCTGTAAATGATCCAATTAATATATTCTAAATGAATTAATTTAATGCAATTAAATTAACTCATTTATTCTAGAACTAAATTAAATTCATTTGTGTGTGTCTCTTTAGGTTCACCCTCAACTAGACTTGGACTTGTGTCCAACACTACAATTAATTAAATCTAATTTAATTGATTTGTTCTCAATTAACCATTAATTGGAAATTCCCATCACCATGGAAGACCATCTAACAACTGTTCATAGCACTAGAGACTATGTGAATGTTCGCGTGGACAATTAAGCTCCCGAGTATCATATAGGTATGGTCCTTCCACCATCCGTCTCCCAATCTAAGTTTAGGGCATGGAATTGGGCGAGGTTCCCATCCTGGACTAGACACTATGCTCAATAACTCAAAATGCGTGTGTTCTATTGGTTGACGTAGAAAACCATTTCCTACTTAACGAATCGTTGTGACCAGAGACTCTAAGAACATGAACCAACTAAGAGCATATAAGAGACTCGACCGTCATGTACTGACAGGTGATAGATCTTATATTGGAACACACCGTACTCATTACATATTCGGACTTTATTGGACGAAACTTATAATGACTGCATCCAAGATACGATCATCTTTCGATAGATCCAAGATACAATCATCATATGCATGTGACTGTCATGTTCCTCAAGTTCGAGAAATAATTACGTACTATTCGAGCTGGAAATTCCAATCATACCAAACAAGCCTCCAAGGCTTTCATATGACAATTCCTACAAGTCAGCTTAGTCAGTTGGTAACCTTGTCAACTAACCTACTAAAATTGCATAGATATCCCACGTTTGTCGTTGATTAAACACGACATTCATCTAATAAATGCAATATCTAGTTCAAGTCTTCGAGCAACGTTTCAGACCAACCCTTAGGAGTTGGTTTCATAGATGCCATCCAATGAACAACCCAACTACATAGGTTGTCCAGGTCTATAGACATTTGTTGTGATGTTAAAACACCATTCTACATAAATCGTAAGTGCAACAAACACATTGTGCCACGAATGAACACTTACAACACTCATCAAGTTAATGTCACATTCATAAAGATTGTTAAATAATTCTCAATAGCCAATACAATTGGCTTTCTGATCATCTATTCGAACAATGGGTAGAGGCAAAGGCTACACGAGCGGATGATGCAAAAATTGTTGTGGAAATTGTCAAAATCTAGCATTTTTTCAAGGGTTAGGATACCAAGGGTGATCATAAGCAATTGAAGATGTCATTTTTGCAATAAGGTTATTGAGGCATTGTTGAAGAAGTACAACATCACTCATCGGATTTCAACTGCCTCCCGTACCAAAACAAAAATTTCTAACCTCAGATCAAATCCGTACTCTAAAAGACGATGAATCCCAATCTAAAAGATTGGGGAGCATGCTTGGATGATGCACTATGGGCCTACCATATGGCATATAAGACACCTAAAGGTATGTCTACATATCGTTTGTTTTATAGTATATCTTGTCACCTTCTTATCGAACTTGAGCATAGGGCATATTAGACAATCAAGAAATTCAACATGGCGATGGATGAAGCTGGCGGACAAAGGAAGTTACAGTTGCAGGAACTTGAAGATATACAGAATGACACCTATGAGAATTCAAGGATCTACAAGGAAAAGACCAAAATATTCCACAACCATATCATCTCTCAGAAAGAATTTACTATTAGGGAAAAAGTGCTACTCTTTCACTCCAAACTCAATCACTTCCTAGGTAAGTTGTGCTCTCGATGGATTGGACTTTTTATTGTTACTAATATTTTCCACTATAGAGCAGTTGAAATCAAAATTCCAACCAAACACAATGTGTTCAAGGTGAACGGAAATCGGCTTAAACCATTCTGTGAGGATTTTCAAGCAACTATCATAGAAAGGATCCTACCATTACTTAGGCATACCACCTTGTGTCTAGCTAAGTCAAGGATTGCGCGGTTCGGCCCGAGAACGCGCAAGCAGAAGCAGTAGAACGAAAACGCATAATAATTAAAATTAAGCGCAAAATAGCGAATCCAAGGGGTGTACCCTTTGAGTTCTCGGGCATTCGATGTATAGAGAGACACAATAAACATACATGGGACTGAGGCAAATAGACATAAATCGAAAATAACAAAAAAGTAGAAACACGATACCTTCGTTTTCTATCATTCGGTTGAAAGGTTGTTCACTTGAGGCTCCAATGCAAGAACCCTCTAATTTGTCCATACACACCAGAATCGAAATCTCAATGATGTCTTTACTACAAGAGAACAAGAGAAAAAATTGCTCCAAGAGAAAGAGAGAGGGGCGGCCGAGATGAGAGGGTAGGAAGGAGAAGATTTTTGTTTTTGTTGTATATTACGTGATAATGATATTCCCTTGATAAAGTTCTACACAATATAATATATATACCTTGTATAGATGTAAATGAATGTGTCTAGATACATTCATTCATCTATATTGTATGTCTTCTTAATTCAAAATGAAGAAGAAGGCTAAAATTGCATTTTCTCAAATTATAATTTGCTAGCCAATTATTTTCTTCCATAGAATTTTCCAATCTCGAAAGGGGGGTTTGGCTTATATTTATGCTTAAAAATATAAGCCCAATTAATTTTTATTTAAATTCAATTTTAATAAAAATCCATCCATTTGAGCCCAATATGTATTTAATCCAATTAAACACATAAGCCCTCATTGTCCTTATTAATTAATAAGGTCCAACTTATTAAATAACAAGGATAAGCCCAATATAAATTAATTCCATTAATTTATCCTTAGGTCTTCCATCGAATGGATCTCTCAGTAGTAAGTAATGTAATTACTTGTGGAAGTAATTCCAAATTAATTCCTTGTTTCTTCCCGATGGTTTGTGTGCGACTCTTTAGGTTCACCTTTCAGCTAGACTTGGACTAGTGTTATACAGACTATTATTAGTTAAATCTAATTTAATTAGTAATTCTTGATTAATCCTTAATCAAGAAAGCCCATCAGCTTGGGTGGCCGTCTAGCAATGTCCATGGTACTAGAGACTAGGTAAATGTCCGTGTGAACATTTAGGCTCTCGAGTCTATACGAGTACGGCCTTCCATCTACCGCCTCCCGGCTTTAGTCTAGAGCATGGAACTAGGTGTACGTTCCCATTCTGGACTAGGCATCTATACTTAATACTTGAAATTGTGTTACACCAAATTTCTCGACATAGGACCTCTATTTTTTATTCGATCAACGACTGTGGTCATAGGTTCATAAAAGCGTGAACACATCTTCAAATGCACAGGAGATACCTCTGTTATAGTGACAGGAGACAGATCTTCTTCTTGGAACTCACCGTCCTTTCTACATACTTCAACTGTACTGGACAAGGCTTATGATGATCATGTCTGTGACACAATCACCTCTCGCATAGATCCAAGATACAGTCACCGTATGCACGTGATTGCCGTGATTCCTCAAGTCTGAGGACTACTCCTGTACTATCAGAACCGAGGATTTAAGTCATAACGACCAAGCCTCCAAGATATCTATATGACGATCTCCCCGAGTCAGTTCAGTTGATTCGACACCTAGTCAATCGACCCACCATGATCGCATAGACGGCCCGCGTCTATCACCGATGAAACATAGTACACCTAATTGAATGCGTTTCTTAGAGCAAGTCTCCACAGGACTCTCGATGCCCAATCTGAAGGTCCTCGACTTAATACATTTTAGAGTCAATCTTTTGGCAGTTGGTTTCATGACCACCATCCAATGTGTGGCCCAACTGCATGGTTGCCAATTGGTCTGTGGGTTTTGTTTTGAGGTTCAAGCCAATGCAAACATACAAAAGGAGCACAACAAAGTAAATGCCAAATAAGCGAATACTAATTTTATTCACTTAAAATAATATTGCATAATATTGATTAACTATCATAATAAAATACATCCAGGCCAATGTAATTGACTTTTTGGTCGTCTATCCTAACAGCAAGGACATTAAACAAAGGGGCTACATGTAAGGCAACCTATGATTTCTTTATCCCTTCATCTCTTTCTTCTTTCAATTTCACTTGCGTGTTGTGGTAATTTGTTGTTCTTATTAGATTTGCGTAGACTAAAAGTTTATGCATTGAAGTTTCCGGTCCGAGCATGCCCACATCTAGTGGAGACTTCAACTAAGTCTGTAGGACAATCTATTGAGTGTGCCGCATCTAAAGATTTATGCAAATCTATCTGAGTTTACAAATCAGACTGATTTGTTGTTTCCTTTAAGCGTGCCAACGCCTAATGGACCATCCACAGTACTAATTTGTAACTTTAATTAGACGTGCCCACATCTAATGAACGACACAAATCGGTCTGATGGTACCTTGAAAACACACTCACACCCACTCCTTATGTTTATATATATAATATTTGTGTATATAGGTATTAAAAAAGTTCAAAAAGGAAAGTAGGTCAATTCTTTCTAACACTTTCTCACTCTACTTTTACAAGGAGAGGACCCACCTACCACAAACCCCCCTTTTGACCAAGCCATCTTACTCCCATAACTCCGTCGCCAACCGCCGCAGCCACGCACAATGTAGCACCCCCTTCGCTACAAGAGCTATATATCTACCCTAAACGTCATACTTATAGTAATCCCTGTGTTCATATATATACATTTGCACCTCAAAGTCTACTCCTGAAAGAAAATGTCAACAGAGGGATGAGTCTGCCACTCAGTAAGTAAATAATCAGCCCTATCTATATATGTATATCAAACACAGCCCAAACAGGACAAGTAGGCAACATGCATGGGTTACAGTCAATTTAATTCCAACATAATCAATTATAGTACACCACATAGCTATCTCACAATAAAATAATCAATTAAACTTCCTTTTTCCTAGTTTGCTTACCAGAAGGTGATATCGTATTTTTCCCGTCAACTCAATCTCACCGTTATATAAATTTAAGTGAATCCCCTTGACAACCGGCTCATCAATCTCATTTCGCATCATAGCTCTTTCAATTCGCATCATAGCTCTTTTCATATCACATCTTTTTCATATCGCATCAAAGCTCTTTTCATTTCATTTCATTTCTTTCTCATATCGCATCAAAGCTCTTTTCATCTCATTTCGCCTCGCATCAAAGCTCTTTTCATCTCATTTCGCCTTATAGGCTTTTCAACACATCAAGGGGTATTCACGCCACAATATATATTCAATTTCCACCACTCCCTCATTTTCACATATCACCATTCTTGTAAGCAACTAGTAACGTAAAACAGTATATCCATATATTCTCATTTTCAGACATCCACAACACATTAAACAACAAACATAATATTTCAACGTATTTTCTCATTCCACGTACACAATTTCATCAATCAAATCAAATCATCCATCACTCATATACTTTCAGATAAATCTATGTCAGCATGAACCATAAATTCAGATAACAGTAAAATCACAAATAAAGATACAAGTATAGATAATACTAATTATTTACTTACCTCAACCTCACAACGTTTCTTTCTACTCAATCGCTAATTGTCAGTCCTTTCACCGCACCCCCGTATCCTATAATGAGTTATACCACATACAATTAATATATCGAGAATATCATAATTTTTTTTAAATATAATATTAAATATTATTCGTACAATTTCTAATAATTTTTTAATATTTTATTTCTATCGAAATACAAATCTTCGTTTTTCCTCTTTATTAACATACCATTTATTAAATATAATCTTTAGAATATTTCTATGAATTTTCTATCAATTTCTCGCTATTATACTCTTTAATTGAACAATAATACATATAATTGCGTATTTGGTTAACAATTCTGATGGAATTGTATAAATTAGCTATAGTAATATTCAAATCTAATGAATTTAATAATCTAATTAACCAACGATATCGTTTTTATATCCGATTTGATATTTAATCCGACACTATTTTAAATAGCCAAACTCATAAAATATTTCGATTAAATAGTACATCGCTTAGTATAAACAACATTTAATCAACGAACTAATTAAATAATATAATTATATAAATTAATAAAAATTAAATTACAATTCTTCGTACCTATGCTTCTTTTCCTGTTTTTTTCTTTTCCTTTCACCAAAATTGTGTGTGTGTTGTGCAATGTGTATATTATGTATGTGTGTGAGTAAAGAGAGGAGAGTGAGACGGTGGGGGATGGCCCACCTCCCACTCTCAATCCTGTCTCTCTTTTCATATGTATATATATATTATTTATTAATAAATATATATACTAATATATATTATTTACTAATACATATATATAAATAATAATAATAATATTATTATTATTTATTTAATTAGACTTTTCTTAAAATACCCATTACGTCCCTCCTAAATTTTTTAATTAATATAATTTGCTCTCAAATATTATAATGAGCTCCAATTTAACTCGTTCAAGTTTTATTATATTCTAATTGTGGCCCACAATTTATGTACTAATTAACTAAATTTTATAAAAATTTACCAATTAATCCCCTAATTATGTATTATAATCTTTGGGGCGTTACACACAGCCCTCACCACACGTCGCCTGCATCACGTCTCTCCTTTGTCCGCCGGCAACCACCAACAATCTAACGCCAAAGCAGCTGTTGAAGCGATGCTCCTCCCCTATACTCCATTGTTACGCGTCGCCGTCAATCCGTCAGTCTCTCCATCCACCTCTTCGATGATAGGTTGTCTTCCACCCTTCATCACTACCCCATCTCAATGCTACTCCCATCTTGAAAAATCTACAGCACAGACACGCTCCACCCAGCTCCATCGCACCATGCACCATTTTTACCCCCTGACCCGTCAATCAAAAATGGAAACACTATCCTTCCACTTTCAAGACCTGGTTTGCACGCTCACCTTATCATCTGATTCTAACTTTTCCATTTGTTACTTTGAAAAATGTTTTGGAATGAGCAGTCAAAAGAAACATCAAGTAAATGGATCCACTTTTAGATCCACGCCTCGCTCCCGTAGCACTCAAGGTCCAAGTATTTTACCTCCATCTTCTAGGTTTCCGATCACGCGCCGCAAAGGAAAGGTATGCATTACTTTGTACACGAAGCATAACACCTTGTAAAACAATTTATTATGATACATTGAAGGCATTATATGCTTGTGGCGTTGTTTGTTTGATTGCGATGAAGATGCTTATAATGAACTCACTCGTGAATTCCACACTACATTCAAGTTTCCTACTCCACCATCACTCTCCTTAGACACAGTACTTAAATTTCGTTTGTTAGGACAAGAATTCTCCATGTCACTCACAAAGTTCAATATTGCCTTACGATTCACCACTGTCGAACTTGCACACAAACACGAATACCAAAATTCTTTGTGCGATTATGATTAATTTGTCCACAGATACATCCACTTATCATCCTAGCAGGTCCAAAAGTTCTCATTTGAAAACTCCCGTATTAAAATATGTGCATTGCTTCATTGCATACAACTTTTCGGATTCTAGGGATACATTTGGAATTTGCATGAAAGCTGAATTTTCTTTTTGTGATGCATGTTACATGTTATTAAAGTTAACCTTGGATGTGTACTTAATTGCAATCTACTTTGAAAAAAGAGAGCATAAATCCTTAGTTCGTACATCAAACAAATGGAAATTAATCTTAGTGTTTTTAATCTTGACAATCACAATCTTCATGTTGCTTGTGCTCCCGAGCCATTGAATATGGCCTGTTTATTGAGAACGAGCCTTGTCATTCGCAATGGCGATACTTTTAAGTTTGAAAATGCAGAACATTCACTCCCAACACAGGACTTCTCCTCTTAACAGTCACATATTGATAATGAGGAAGAAGCCTCCGAGGATAACGAGGACAATACCGAGGATGATGACAATACCCGCACGCAACCACTCAATGATACCTTGGCTGATATTACTCGATGAGTGGCAAGAATGGAGGATAACTTAATGGGACTATTTGGGCATATCGGACCTACGCCAAGGCGTCCATCGACCCTTTGACTGATCGAGCATCATACACTTAGGGAAGTTCTCTTTCCTTTCTCTCCTTAATTTTCGTCCTTGAGTTGCATGTCTATATCCACATTGAGGGTAATGTGAAATTAAGTGTGGAGGTGTTGTGTTATTGGTTTCTATGAAATTCATTGGTAATTTTTGGATTGGTGGATAACTTTGACTCGTGTTACCGCTTGCTCGATGAGTTTATGATGAATCTCTTGATGAAAATATTCTAAAAAATATTGCTGATCCACTCATGACTTGATGACACTATATGCGAGGAAAATATATACTCCATATTTTAGATGATTCATGGTTTAAAAGTTACTTTTACAATAATGACTTGAATCAAAATCTATATCTTTTAAGTTAGTGGACTGAACATACTGTTGGAATAGGTAATTAAAAGCCAATTGGATTGGTTGTTTTCTATTAGATAATCTTTATCAAAATAATATTGAAATGATGAATATGGAAAGAGTTCATCAAATTGGTATTGTGTCTTATTGTACTTACCATTTACGTTGAATAGTATTTCAATGTCAAAACAGAATGCCCACAGACTTAAAGGTTAAACCCATGGAGTTAGGTTGTGCATAGGTTTGGCAGCTATGAAAATAACTTTTAAAGGTCGGCCTGAAATGTTCCATATCGAGGACCTCGGGACAGAGCATCGAGTGTCCTATAAAGACTTGCACTAAGTATTGCAATCGTGTTTCGTCGGCAGGAGATGTATATCGTCTATGCCATTTTATTGGGTTAGTTGGCAAGGTAGTCGACTGACTAAACTGACTCGTGCGAATTATTATATGGAAGACTTGAGTGCTCAATATGATTGGAGTTACGGATTTCGATAGTACAGGATTAGTCATCGAACTTGAGGAATCATGACAGTTATGAGAATAAAAAAACTTTATCTTAGATTTGGCAAGCGGTGACTGTTACGCTAGATGACCAGAAAGCCAATTAGATTGGCTTGGACGTAATCTGTTTTGATATTGTATAAAATGAGTGTTCTCTATTGGCCTCTTTCTTTGTTGTGATTATTCTGTATGTTCATATTTACTCTAACATCATAACAAAGCCATAGACCATTTAGACAACCGTGCAGTTGGACTGCGCATTAGATCGCGATCATGAAATCAACTGCCAAAGGGTTGGGCCTAAAACATTTCAAGACAAGGACCTCGACATTAGGCATCAACTGTCCAATTGAGACTTGTCCTAAGAGTCACACATTCATTTGATGAGTGCCACATTTCATCGGCGACAGACAACATCTATGAGATCTTAGTAGGCTGACAGGCTAGGTGTCGAATCAATTAAATTGAATTGTGGGGATCGTCATATGAAAGTTTTGAAGGTTCGGTCGGTATGACTTGAATCTCTAGCTCCGATAGTATGGGAGTAATCCCCAAACTTGAGGAACAACGCAATCACGTGCATAGGATGTCTATATCTTGGATCTGGATAGAAGAGATTGTGTCAGAGATATGATCATTCTAGGTCTTGTCCAATGCAGTAGGAGTATGTAGCAAGGATGGTGAGTTTCAAGAAGATGATCCATCCCCCTGTCAATACATGATGGACGTATCTCCTATGCACTTGGAGACACGTTTATGCCTCATGAACCTGGGCCACAGTGATCAGTCAAATAGGAAAAGAGGATCCTATGTCGAATAATTAAGCATAACGCAGTCTCAAGTATTAAAGCATAAATGCCTAGTCCGGGATGGAAATTGACACCAAATTCTATTCTTAGACTAAAGTTAGGATACGGTAGACAGAAGGACCATACCTGTATGTAGTCGGGAGCCTAAATTTTCACACGGACATTCACCTAGTCTCTAGTGTCATAGACCATTGCTAGACGGCAACCATTGGTAGCGGGCTTTCTTGATCAAAGGTTGATCAAGAACGATTAATTAAATTAGATTTAATTAATCAAAAGTATTGGACACTAATCCAAATCTAACTGAATGGTGAACCTGAATAGTCACACGTAAATCACAGAGGAAGAACAAGAAATTAATTTGGAATAGTTCGCATGGTGTAAATAATTAGATTACTCACACATGGAGATCAATTGGATGGATATCCCAAGATTATATTAATTAGATTAATTTAATTTGAGCTTTTCCTTATTAATTAATAAATTAAATTTATTAATTAATAAGAGAGATTTTAGGCTTGGGCCTTTAATTTATTTTATATCAATTCGTCCCACTAATTAAGGCCCACTAGCAAATTGACGGAAGAAGAGTTGACCAAAAAATTATATTTTCTTGGCCATAATTAGAATCTTCTCTATATGGCATGATTGGATCATACCATGTAGATGGAAGGGTTACCTTATAGATGAGTGGAATGTATCTAGATATATTTTTACTTATCTACACAAAGTATATATATGTATTGTGTATAATTATTCCGGAAATAATTACACAATACACAAAAATTCTCTACCTCTCCTACACTCTCCACCGCCCCTCCCCTCTCTCACTAGGTGAGATTTTAGATTTGATCCCTTCTAGCAAAGAGATCAAGGTCTCATTCATTCTGGTGTGTTGTGGACTTTCTTTAGAGGGTTGCTACTTTGGAACCTTGGGTAAAGAATTCAATGCAAATTACTGGTTGGGAGTCTACATTTTCAAAAGGTAATTTCAATTTTTGCAAAATTTATGCTTCTTCTCTCGTATCTCAACCATGGCTGAATATTTTTTTCTTGCTTTTTCATACTATATCGGACGCTTGAGAACACCAAGGGTACGCCTCTTGGTATGACTATTTATTTTTACGTTATTATTTTCGTCTCTCGATTCTGAGAGCAATTTTGATCATCATCTTGATTTGGAATTAAAAAGACTTACCTTATAGATGAATAAATGTACTACACATATTTATTTACATCTATACAAGGTATATTATATATATATCATTGTATATAATATTATTGAAAAAAAATATTATTACACAATAACAACAACACAAAAATAATTTCCTCCCTCTCTCACTCGGCCGCCCCTCTCTCTTTCTCCAACTTTTTCGAGTTCTTTTTCTCTTGCTTTTTTCTAGCAAAGGAAGGATTGTGATTCTAGTACTGGTGTGGTATGTACGAATTAGAGATTTTCTATGTTGGAGCCTCGCATGAACGCTTAAAGTAGGCAATTCCGATGAAGGTAAAATTTTGATCCTTTGCGGTTTCTTTTTGCAATTTTACCACAGCCCCTTTTATTTTTTCTATTTATTGTTAATACTACACCGAGCGCCCGAGAACTCCAAGAGTACACCATTTGGATTCATTTATTTAGCTCTTTTATTTTTATTGTTGCATGCATTTTGTCGCTACTGCTTCCACTGACGCATTCCCGGGCCATAGCACACAATCTTTCAAGTGGTATCAAAGCTCGGTTCAATGTAGGGGTTGATGATTGTGTGTAATAAGCATATCAACGTGTGAGGTTAGGTCATATCTCTGTAGAAAGGATGAGGAAACTAGTAGAGTCAAGGAGTCTAGAGGTGGACGACTTGGATAAACTACCAACTTGCAAATCCTGCCTCAAAGGGAAAATGACCAAGAAGTCTTTTGTCAGACAAAGCACGCTTGCTATTGGTCTGTTGGATTTAATTCATACTGACATTTGTGGACCACTAAACACTCCAGCTAAAGGAGGATACACATACTTCATAACCTTTACCAATGATCACTCGCGGTATGCTTATGTTACTTTATGAGGTACAAGTATGAGGCCTTTGGAAGGTCCGAGAAATTTAGACTTGAAGTAGAGAATCAAACTAGCAATAAGATCAAAACCATTCGGTCAGACCGAGGTGGGGAGTACTTAAGTGGTGAGTTCATATATTACTTAAAGAGAATGGAATTCTCTCTTAGTGGACTCCTGGAATGCTGCAGCTTAACGACATGGCCGAAAGGAGAAATCGAACCCTATTAGACATGGTCTGATCCATGATGAGTGTTACCAAATTGCTCCTATCCTTTCTGGGGAACGCTCTTGAGACAGCAGCTAAGTTGCTCAATATGGAGCCATCCAAAGTTGTGCCCCAGACGACATATGAGATATTACACGGCAGGCCTACGTCCTACAAGTACTTAAATGTGTAGGGTAGCCCTGCATACAACAAAAGGCTAGTGGGAGACAAACTAGAATCAAGATCTTGTCTGTGCAAGTTTGTCTAATATCCAAAAAAAAATTGGGGTACTGGTTCTATGGCCCCTTGAAACAAAAGATCTATGTCTAGAGGAACGATGTATTCTTGGAAAAGGTTTTTCCTACAGATAGCCAACATGAAGAGGAACTGCTTGAAGAATCACATGAGGTACCTCATCAGGATAATGTGAAACCATCTATACCTATGGTTCCCAGTAATAGTGCTCCAGTTCTCTGTAGGTCAACCAGAGTATTCCAACCACCTAATACGTATGGATTCTTAGGTTTAACTAACCAATTGGATGAGGATCCAAGAACATACGGAGAAGCGATGTCTGACATGGACTCGAATAAGTGACTTGAGGCCATGAAATCCAAAATGGACACGATGGGTTCAAACCAAGTTCGGACCCTCATGGACCTACCCAAAGGCATTAAGCTAGTTGGTAGCAAATGGGTCTACAAACCTAAGCTTGGATATGACGGGGAGGTTACTGCATTCAAGGCTCAGCTCGTGGCAAAAGTATATACTCAACGACCTGGGGTCGACTTTGATGAGACCTATTCGCCCGTGGCCATGGATAAGTCCATTTGGACATGCTTGCCATAGCAGCATGGTATGACTATCAGATATGGCAGATGGACGTGAAAATGGCCTTCCTAAACGGTTTTGTTGAGGAAGAGTCTACATGAATCAACCGGAAGGTTTGACCTCTGACGAGAAGAACAGAAAGTTTGTCATCTCTAAAGGTCCATCTATGCTCTCAAACAAGCTTCCCGATGTTGGAACACATATTTTGATAAATTCATACTAGGATATGATTTCATCAAGAAGGAATCTGATACTTGTGTATACAAGAAGATAGTGGGAGCTTAGTTGCATACCTTGTGCTTTATGTTGACGACATCTTGCTCATTGGGAATGATGTCAAGATGTTAGAAAAAATAAAAGCATGGTTGTTCACTTAATTTTCCATGAATGATATGGGTGAGGCTTCCTTCATCCTTGGCATCAAGATCTACAGGGATAGATCCAAAAGAATATTAGGATTAACCCAATCCTCGTACATTGAGAAAGTCTTGAAGAGATTCAAGATAGAGAACTCAAAATGAGAATTCCTTCCAATAAGGCATGGGATTAAGTTGTCCAAGAAGCAGCTTTCCAAGACTAATGAGGAACTTAAGCGGATGTTGGACATCCCCTATGCTGCAGCCGTGGGCAATATTCAGTATGTTGTCCAATGCACTAGGCCCGATGTCACATACGCTTTAAGCGTAACGAGCAGATATCAGGCATGTGATTGTGAGGCATACTGGAGTGTGGTCAAAATCATACTTAAGTACCTGAAGAAGACTAAGGATATGTCCTTGATCTACAGTGGTGGGGAATTGATACTGGAAGGCTATAGCGACGCTAGCATCTAGTCGGACGATGATGATGTTAAGTCCCAGTCAGGCTTTGTGTTCACGCTGAATGGTAGTGTGGTTACATGAAAAAGTTCCAAGCAGGCTACCACAGCAGATTCCACCACAAAAGATGAATACATAACAGATTCAAAGCAGCTAAGGAAGTAGTTTGGATGAAAATTTACATCTAAGAGTTGGGTGTAGTGCCTAGCATTACTCAACCGATAGTTATCTTCTGCGATTACAATGGGATAATAGCACAAGCAAAGAAGCCGAGATCTCATCATTGTTCCAAATACATTCTTAGACGCTACCATCAGCTTAGTGAGATGGTGACGAGATGTGACGTATGTATGGATTGAGTCAACTCAAAAAAATAAACAACAGATCCACTAGCTAAACCGGTGTAGCAAATTGCTCATACACAACATCTTAATAAGATGGTTTGAGGTCGATAGGTGGTTGGCTTTACATTAAATGGAACATTGTTAGGATAGATGACCAAAAAACCAATTGATTGCCTAGATGTAATCTATTCTGACAATTAATAGATATTATGTAGTATTATTTTATGTGAATAAATGAGTATTCACTTATTTGGCATTTACTTTGTTGTTCTCATTCTGTATGTTTGCATCTGATTGAACATCACAACAAAACTCACAGACCAATTGGTAACCGTACAGTTGGGTCGCGCATTGGATGGTGATCATGAAACCAACTACCAAAAGATTGGGTCTGAAACGTTCCAAGTCAAGGACCTCGAGAGTCCTACCGAGACCTACACTAAAAGTCACATTCAATTAGTGAGTACTGTGTTCCACTCGGTGACAGACGTGGAGCGTCTATGCAATTTTAGTGGGTTGATTGATTAGGTTTCGAATCAAATGAATTGACTCATGGGAATCGTCATACGGAAGTCTTGGAGGTTAACTCAACTCAATATCGCTATAATCTACTTGTTCTTTCTGCTTTGCGTTCAGAATGCATGTCTAGGATACCTTTTCCAATTTTCTTTGTTTTGGAACACTATCGATTAAAATTGACTGCAAAAATTTGACGATTGTCCTCGATTTCCAAACCTAAGGTTATGTCATGGAAAAGCCACTTCCATCAGGCTTGCTAAAGGAAGTCCTTGCTTAAGGAACGTTTGATGTTCGAAATTAAGGCATAAGGACAATCGCAAGGTCCGCAGTGTCATACATGCTTCTGTCATGAGCGGTATGATAGATTGGACATTCTTAGTTCAATAAATACTTCACATGAATCAACTTTATGCAGCACCAAACGGACATATTGGATATGCCGCGACGGAGGCATTTTTTGAAGTCAAGATGATTGAGGATCGTCTGTACATAAACATGGGATCGAGATGCTCTCCCATGTGGAAGAGCTCGATAACCTCAATGTTGATCTCGAAAGAAGATGTATACTGACGTGATCCTTCAGCTCCATTCATTCCTTCTTGGACCTATTTGTCATAAACAATAAATGGGTTTGAGAAGACCAGTTCATAAGCTGATAAAATGGTTGGACCAATACGAGGCAACGATTGAAGAATCTGCACCATTGATATTGGACTTGGAGGCTTCAACCTCAAAAGCGATAGGCAAGGGAGCCGGACGCCAAATGAGAAAGAAGGATGAAGCTAAGTCAGTCACTGTGGGTGCTTTGAGCGCTCCTGTCGCCTTGATGGGCGAGGGTAAAAGGAAAAATGAAATAACAGTTCGGCAGTCAAAATTTACTTATGATTTTTGCATGGAATTGTCAAAGGGTGTTAGAAGAGGGAGTGTCGTGAACTGCCCTTCACCTAACTATAGCATTTGTTGAGCAAACATGATTATTGTTCTTATTCCCAAGCATTTCTTCGGCTACGAAAACATGGACTAAGCTTTGCTTATGACCACGCTTGTTGACCATTACTATACAACCTAAGAACAAGCTTGTAGGAGATAGCTGCAGAGGAGGATAGTCTCTTTAAACAAAGCCACACCGAAGAGCTATGCAGATTGGACCGCTTCGCCCCTTTACCATAGACCTCCCTTTATATGAGCACGCAACAGGATCTCTCTTCGAAACGTTGTCTTTCTTTCCTCATGCATGGACAAACGAGCGAAACCTACTAAAGTATATCGGGAGAATATGTATCACATTCTTGGACTGACTCACCACTTAGGTGAACCACAATGAATGAGACTTTGCTCTACCGAAAACCACTTCACACTAACCTCCTGCTCTTTGCTATCGCTTCCATGCTACGCTCAGTGAATCCCATGCGCTCGCTATAGTCTCTCAAGATGAAATGGAAAGATCTTACCATGATCTAGTCTTATACATTTCTGCTATTTAAAAAAGAAAGCGTCTTGACTCCTACCCATGCTGATAGATCGGTTTACGCACTGAAACTATTCAACAAAAATGAATGAAAGCTAAAGCCCCCAATCGATAAAGATTCATTAGCAAGAGTAAACCTAGCAACAACCTTCTAAATGAAGCACGGCATTTAGGTCTTCGAAGATATATTATATGTTCCAAGTAAAGGGTGAGCTCTCTCCTTACTGTGACCTTCCTCTTTAACTGGTCATGGTAGGCGCGTCATCTATAAGAGTTGTCTGCAGGCTGACTAGATCGTTTTGGGACATTGTCTTTGGTCGGGCGATGTCTCTATCGATGGAAAGGCTAACGAAGGGTATTTTGTTTTCGCTCCTTACGTCGTAAGCCTTGAGTGTTCTATTTCTACCTGCGTATTGAGGTCAATTTCACCAGTTTCCGTTGCTAACTAAATGATAACGCACCCTTTCCTCGCTTTAGCGAATACTACGATATTATGTTGCATCAGAGAGAGGAGCCCCAACAACTGAATAGAACTTTCCTCCCCATCTTTCTGGTATCTACCAAAAGACAGGATGTATTCCGACGAAATACTATGGATTCCAGGCGGACTATAATGAGGAGGACGATAGACCCATCCCATCAAAAAGGAAAGAACCAATCTTATGGATTTTGCACCTTCTAACATAAAGAGTTGATCATTCTCCTGGCGCTTTTTCATTCACGATTTTCTGTTATAAATTGATTCTTTAACGTAAGTCGATTCTTCCCCTCCTTCTTTTTCTCTTGGGCACCTCACTAGCTATGCCTTTTCAATGTTCTACTAAGCTAAGGTAAACTGAACACCAACCCAATCTGGACGAAAAGTGGACTCGATTCGATCATTCAAGTCGGATAGCATTTATCTACGCTAGGATCCGACCTACGTGAACAGCTTTCTTCTCTTATGATAATTACAATAGAAGGATAGATCATAGCGTAGAAGCTTACTAACTATCTAAGTGTCAAGTCCAAAGAGAGGAAGGCGCACTTCGAGCGGCTTTGTCCCCTTTCTCCTTCCCAATGAGATCTGGTTCGCGAAGCGGGTTCAGACTCAGATGAGTCTACCTCGACAGGAACCCTAAAAGGCTGGCTGGGTTTGTTTTGATTCCATCAAGATGGTTTGTAGAAATAAAAAGGAATAGAACGCTAAGTTAAGTAGTCTTAGAGCTAAGGAATGGCTGGGTCATTACTGGAAAGGCAATAAGACTAAGTAAACTTAGTTTTTAGTATTCATGTTGAAATAGTATACAATTATCTAACCCAGCGTGATCAAGTCATTAGTCAATTGTTGGACAAATCAGACTATAAGCTTGATCAATAAAATATTCTCGCGAGTTTGTTGAGTTATTAAATTGTCACACTACATAATTGGATTATGGATACTCAAAACAAATGAATAAATGGATGGTCAAGAACATAATTTACATAGAATGGCATGCATGAGCTAGGGCCATATCCCTCTAGTTAGGATGAGTATGTTGGTAGAATCAAAGAGTCTAGCAATAGATAAATTGAGTTCACTAACTTATGAATCCTTTTTGAGATGGAAGAAATCCATGAAAGTACTTTGTAGGACAAAGAATGCTTGTCGAAAACGATCTATTAGATTGGATCCAAAATAGATATCTGTAAGTTACTAAACACGCAAATACCAGTAGAAGGTTCACAAATCTAAGGACTTCTGGGACGTTCGGAGAAATTAGACTTGAGGTGGAGAACCAAACTGGTTATGGAGACAAATCCTTCGATGGGATCGAGGTGGTGCTCTTTAATGGGAGTTCTTCAAGCATCCAAATGAAAATGGAATTCTCATTCAGTGAAATTCCTCCAGAAGAGACGATGTTGAACTGTCTCTGGTAAGGAAGAAATCGAGACCTCGATTGGACATGGTTCGATTGGTGCTTCACTGAATCAGTTGGGCCATCTGGATGTGGACCATCAAAAAATCATCCAGTTGTAAAATGTGGCTTTTTCTTAAGTCACAATCCAGACACCATATTTGATATAGAATAATGCAAACAACCTGTGCCAAAAGTCTTGGGTATGAGGAATAGTCTTACATACATCAAAGGACTGGTGGGAGAAAAATTAAGCTCGGAGTCCAATTTATGCAGGTTCGTCATGGAATAATGCAAACAACCTGTATCCTACAAAAGTCTTAAGTATGAGGAATAGTCCTTCATACATCAAAGGACTAGTGGAAGGAAAATTGAACTCGGTGTTTGATTTATACAGATTCATTATGGAATAATGCAAACATCACTAGTAATCGAAACATTAACTGACCATATCTAATGTTCTCCAAAGGACGATAAAAGAACTCCAGTTACCTGAAAGGTACGAGTTTTTATAACCGGATAAGGAGAAGCAATATAGGACATCGGTCTAGATAAATGGCTTGGAGCCATAAACTCCACTATGGAGTTCAAACTGGGTTTGAATATCCCACATACTTGTTTTGACATGATCATGAGGTGCATGACTTGGTCAAGAGCAAGGAAGAAGGTTAGTGGGAGCTCAATTGTGTTCCAAGTGTTTAAAATGCTAAAACATCTTTGATCATTTGGAATGATAGAAAGATGTTGTGAAAGTCTAGAACACGAATGTTGCTCATAAAATCCTCCATAATAGGAATTGGATTCCTATCTAAGGATAAGCTGTCCAAGATTCAGTCATGGTAGACTGATGAGAAGTTTAGATGTTTGACATCTCCTACGTCTTTGTTGTAAGTAGCATGGAATGTGTTTGGTGCATTAAACCCGATGTTGCTTGTGCTTTTTTAGCATAATAACGGATATCGAGTGTACACCGACGAGGCAACAGACAGCTGTTGAAGGGCTATCTTTAATATTTGAATAAGGATTATGGAAGAGCTCTTTACGCACATTAATAGAGAGTTGATTCTGGAAAGCTATAGCGATAGTAGCTTCCAGGATCATATGAATAACATTTAATCTCAAACCGAACGTACATTCTAGATTTATGATAATGTGGTAACATTGGAAGGGTTCCAAATGGAATACCACAAGGAACTTTATCATGAAAAATTAAATTTATAGTAACTTTAAAATTATATTGGAAAACGGTTAGGACCAAGAAACAATGCACTTGTTGGATGTGCTACCTAGCATAGTCGCGCCAGTAGTCAACTTGGAGGATGACAACTAAGCTATAGTACAAGGTAAAAGGCCCGAGATCTCATCACAGGTCCAAGAAAAAATCTTAGACACCATCATCTGCTTGGAGCGATGATGGAAAGATGTAACATGTAGTTGGACCGCAGAACATTGGCAGAAACGAAAAGTAGACCTATAAGACCTAGCCGATATGGCAGATTACTCATAATCAATTTAATCTGAAAACATTAGTAATTGGTTTTAAGATCAAGTAGAGATTATTGGAATAGGTGACCAAAAGCCAATTGGATTGGCGGTTTTAAGAACCATTCAAGCAATGTTGTCCCGACGAATGTGGTAAGTATTCGTCTTTGGTACATGTGGTTGTTATGCTTACTAATTACGTTAAGCTCTGCTTTGACGTCACAAAAGATGTCCACAAACCATATTCGTCGGGACAATATTACTTAAATAAAAATTGCTTGAATGGTTCTCAAAACCGCCAATCTAATTGACTTTTGGTCACTTATTCCAATCATTATGTTATGTTAATTATGTTATGTTATGGAGAATGGATAATCTAACTTACAACAAATACTTGTTTGAATTTATTGTTTAGGATTAGGCATTTCTATTTCTTAAAGTTGTTAGTGAATTAAATTTTCTGGACATTCTCAGAATTATTCATTAATTATAGAATTAGCCAATGGGCGTTTCTTAACTGATGAAAAGGTAAGAAAAAGTGAAATCGTTAGTTGTACCAATGGTCATAACTAATTTATCTGTTTAAACGATTGACATTTTTGCATCAACATCAATAGTGCAATCAAGCATAAATCTGACTTTAACCCGAAAAGTCTTCTATCATATTTATTTTTCCTTTCGCCTTTGTAATCTCACTACTATCAACCCTCCCCCATCCTCTTTTTATTTTTTGAAGAAATCAACTTACAATCCGTCCATGTGGAATCAACCCTAGTCATCACTTTCTCCAAAGTGTTCGTAGAAAATTATTTTCGTGGTTCCGACACTCATCACCTACATCATTAGCTCTCAAACGGTGCTTGGGATGAGCACATGGCCTCTTTCCCACAAACAGAGCCAAATATATAATACGACCTGTCACTCGATCGGTACCTCTTTACGCAAGATATTATTCATTTTGTCTTCGTATGAGCCTCACAATTTTACCCTAAAAATATGCATCACTAAAAAGAGGAGATCCTAGGACTTATAAACCACTCAAATTACTCTTCTGCAATCAATGTGAAAAAATTGTTTATATTGATTATAAAATATCCTTCAAATTAATTCAGCATAATTAATTATGCTCAAAAGATATATTTATAATTTTTTAAATAAATATATTTATATAATTAACTCTAATTTTAAAAAATATCGACGTGATTTATTAGGTCCAAGTAGATACTTTCACATGGCAAAAGTGTAATTAACCCAAAAACCATCATTCATAAAACTGTAAAAAAAAAAAAAGAAAAAAAAAATATATATATATATAGAGAGAGAGAGAGAGAGAGAAATTAGGTAAGTAAGAATTACTTACAGCCTCATTGATCAAGAAGTAGAACACATACATATACATACATAGACAGAAGCAGATTTTTCCCTCTGCTTTTCTTTTTTCTTTTTTTCTTTTCTTCAAGCAGAGAAAAAGCCATTTCTGGCAGCAAGACTCAGCTGGGATTTGGGCTCCAGACCAGCCCCTTTAACCATAATTCCCCCCATTTTCTCCTCCTTCATCGACATCAGCTTCTCCTTCATCCAAGACGACGACGCCGACGACGATCCTCTCAAATTCTGCCCCAAAACTCCGGCACAGGAGAGCAGTTGGATCTCTTCCCCGCCGCTTTTTCTGGAGCTCTTCACCCTCCTCTCGTACTCCTCCGCCACCAGAATTGCTATATCCGCCATCTTTCCTTCAACAGAATTCCTGGGCAATAATCTCTTGAATTTATGTGTAGTTTTTTGGTGTTGGGATTGGGAGTGGTGGTTTTCTGTGCAGTATTTAAAGGGGCAGTGGACCGAACAGAAATGGATAAGGTTGCCAGGTGATGACTGAATCGTACAACGTTTTATAGAATTTTTTTTTTTTTTAATATTGTTTGCAGAAAAGTGGTTTGGCCGCTGAAAATTTTTTAGTCAATTAATATAATCATTAGTTTTTTTTTTCATTTAAATATCTTAGATTTAAGCTTTAGAATATGTTTGGTTACGGTGAAAAATGAGTACAAGAGAAGTGAAAGTAAATATAAATATATAAAAATAAATTTAGCGTTTGATTAGATATATTTAAAATTGGATGAAAAAGTGAATGTATAATATTAAAAAAATAAAAAAGTACATATTTATTTTTGTTTACACGTATACATAATTTCTCACATATTCTTTTCTCATTCCAGTTGATAACAGCGGTACATAACCTTTGAAACAAAATAACTAATCACCAAGAAAATATCGATATTTGAATTTAATTCTTTTATTTTAGGATATTAGTAGTAATTTTTATTTTATTTAAATTTAATAGTTTAGAATAAATAAAAAATACTCATACGGATGAATATTTTTATTAGTAAAAAATGTTTTTGTTCTTGTTTGATGAACTTTTTATTAATAAAAAATATTCTTGTTCTTGTTTAATGAATATTTTTATTAATAAAATTTTTAAATTATTATATACTAAAAAATTATTTTAGTATTGTATTAATTTATTTATTTTCTAATACAAAATAAAGAGAAATGATTAATCAATAAAATTAAAAGAATTAATTTTTTCTTTTCTATCTATTTTCTCGTAATAAACAAAATATTTGAGATTTACTTCATTTTCAATCAAATCAAATAATTTAAAAAAAAACTATTATTTTTTTCCTCTCCCTCCCCCTTTCATCTCACTTGAACACACTCTTAGTGTAAATTATAACAGCCTCTCCTTTTGTTATAATTATATATGTGTTCTCATTATTCAAAAAATTACAAAAACTCTTAGAATTAACGATCATCTAACAAATATTTCTCAATAATAGGTTGTCACGATGGGTATTAGATAAACGACTGATAATTCTATGAGAGCATTTATAATTATTCAAACAAGAATGGAGTATTTGTAATTATAATAAACTTTAAAAGAGCCCGTTGTAATATATCCTTAAATTTTAATTTTATTGTTTTATGTTAATAGTATTATAGACTAATGATGGATGTTGGCACGCATTTTGATAGGCTAAAATTCATTTTACTATGTGTTTTGTTAAAATAGCTAAAAAAAGATTCTATATTTTAAAAATAGGTTAAAACCCACTTATATTTTGTAAAACTCAATAAAAAGTACCTTTCCGTTAGAAATTATCGTAAGGTGCATTACACGCGCAAGTGATGCGAGTGCGTGATGGTGTTTTTTTGCTTTTTCATCCCTTCTAAACATATTATCTTGTGTGCTAAACTATATTTATTTAAATATTAAAAGACTAAACAATATATAATTTTTTAATAAATTTATAACTTCAATTAAAAAATTAAACTAAAATCACAAAAAAAGAATATGTAAAAGTTTATTTTTCAAATATAATTTATATCAATGTAAATATAAACCAATAATAACAATAATTTAAATTATTATTTACTTTAAGTATATTTAAATAGATTATATTATTTATTATAATAATATTTAAATTTAAATTACAATTATATAAATTTGTAATGAAAATTTTAATACTTTATTTTATAGTTTTTAAAATTTTAAAATTTAAATCAATTTTCTAATTTTTATTAAACAAATCTTAAACTTTTTAAAACTTTAATTTTTCATAATTTAATTTTAATTAAAATCTTTTATTTTTTTAAAATTGGGACAACGGCCATTGCTGCCACCCCGTAGAGAAGGGCGATCGCCATCGCCATTACCCTCGAATCTGAGCATGACATCTCTGTCGCCTAGAGTGGGGAGGCACGGTAGGCAGCGAGGGTGTGGTAGGGGTGGGAAAGGGTGTAGGCAACGGGGGTGCGGGTGGGGGTTGGGCGAGTTTCTTAATTTTTATTAAAATAAAATAATAATTTAATATTTTTATAATTTATAAATTTGCTAACTCTAACTCTTCAATTTTATAAGATCAATAGCTACGATGAATTGATCAGATCTAAGACTTTTATTCATTCAGAAAAGATCCAATCGTCATCAAAATAAGAAAATATATAGTAAGGGCATAACATAGAAAAGTTAACGCCTTTAATTATATTTAATGGAGAAGGGCAACTGAACTATATTTAAGAAAACAAAGAGAGGTTTTTAGCCTATTTATAAAACATAAAGAGTTTTATTAACTGAGTTTTCAAAACACAAGAGGATTTTATGCACTTTACCCATCTTAATATGGAGTTTGAGTAGTTTATAAGTCTCTAAATCGATAAAACTTAAATTAAACTGGATAATATTTTATGTAACTAGGCATTAATTGAATCGCAAACACCATTATTTGGTGTTGTTTAGGAACGATCTCAGGTGTTCATCTCAAAACCTTTTGCAGACAATGAATTTAGTGAGTAACTTATAAGTTTTACGACCTCCTCCAACTAGCAAAGATCTTTTTAAGAATAAAGTCTAGCTTAGGGCCAACTAATAATTTCTTACGCAATAAGACACTGATCACATCTACAATACATCTGTATAAAAATTCATCGTTTGGAGGATAATTATTGAAAATTGAGTACAAATAAAAAGTTTAAGCGAGTTCTATATTCCAATATCTCAACATCCATTTAAATCATCATTAATTTATACTAGTTGATGCAATAAAAATTTAATTTAATTTAATGCACATATACGATTATGTTGTTCAAATTAGATAATATGCTAACACTACTAGAACGTTTTAAGAGATTTTTTTTTAAATTGTGAGGAAAGCTATTTGGGGGCGTAAGTGAAACTCCTTTTTCTCTTTTCAGTGTGCGTGTGATGTGCTCTAGTTTGTTCCACAGGAAGGCAAGAGATAGAAAGCTTATACAAACCGACTACCTAAAAGACTATGTGAATAAAGAAAAAATATGCAAGCAGAAGAAAGAACGCCCTCATTACTGCAGCTCTTGTAGGAGCAAGCAGAAGATCTTTAGGAGGTTTTCTCGACCATGGAACGCTTATAACCTCAGGAAGTTTTATTCCTAAATTTCCTACTCTCTACTTCCACCTTGCTATCTTCTTAATTAAGCATTATCTCGCATGAATAAAGGAAATTCTTGCTCCTTATCTTATGTTACTTGTAGACTCAGTTTTCAACTCCTAACTAACTCCAAATAAGTCATCGTCACCAACTGACGCATATTTTTACCTAAGTCGTTCCTAGCTGGCAGCACTTACATAAGTTGTAACCAGTTGGAGCACGCTCCTAATAAGTCACCACCACTGGAGCATCCTCCTAATAAGCCGCCCGTAGCTGGCGCATACTTCCAGTAAGTCACCCCTAGCTTATGCACGCACTTACATAAGCTGCGACCAGTTGATGCACGCACTGACAAGATCGCCACTAGTTGGAACACGCATCCAACCTAGCCATCAGTAGCTAGCTTTCTCCCGCCCACCACAAAATCTCCAAAGAATTTCAAAAGGACAAGACTCTTCTCCTTCCTTTGTTCATGTAATCATTACAAGTTATGAGTCTTTTCACAGGTGTAGATTCAAAATTTAAAAATTATGCCCTCACAAGAGGAGGAGGGAACCAGCTAGCATTACTCAAGAGTTAAGTGGGATTCTTCCTACTGGCGAGCAGAAAAATTCTTCTCTTATTTGCCGAACAGTCACCTACTCCAATAATCTAACTCTACGATCTACACTCCTAAAGTGGGTGGGGGAGGGTGATGATGCTCTCTAAAATTATTGGGCCAAGCCCATAAGCTAGGCATACTAGCCCATCCGTCTAAAAGCCCACTTGGTTAATCAGTAGGATTGATAAAACCCAACAGCAGGGAAGAAAGTTTCATAGGCTTACCTGCTACTTTACTGAACTGGCAGGCCCAAGAAATAAACCCGTTTCAGCCGGACACGGCATCATACAGTTGGGAGGACATGTCATATAGCTTTTCAACACATTTTTTGACGTCATGCTAAAATAACTTCTAGGTGGCTCTATGTAAGTCGGTAACATACGAGTTAGAAAATCCACAAACAATCAATTCTCGAATTTTCATGCAGATATGACAAGGTTCAGTCCAGCTCACGTATCTCCGTGAAATCTAGTCTAAACCTAAAATGGTTTGTTGTGGATGATAGTCAACTTAAAGAGTTTTCCAACGGTCTGTGGCACTACGCAACAACCCCCTTATCCTACACTGTACAAGCCTATAATAGAAGCCTTCATGCAGTCATTTAAGAATATCATTCGTATTCTAAAACTCTCACTTTCTTGTTTTATTCTCTCTCGATTTTTAAGCTATTCTAAGCTTATAATTTCAATCGACACAAATAATTATCACCCTTAATTATTTTCATTATTCTCACTTTATTTCAAGTTTTCCTTTTTATTTCTTCTTTAATCTGTTATTGACTTAAATATCAGAGTACTAACCTCTGTTTTGCAGGTTAGTCCCCGATAATCTTAGAATTTCACGGAAGATCTTTCGATCCTTGTGGTGTGGCCAAATTTCTGGTATGCATCACTATATAAAAAAGAAAATCTCATTTTTACTCACAAGGGCGGTTACTTATATCGCAACACCAATTTTTAAAATTTACCAAAACTATCTCTTATGTAATTTTAACCACTCCTACTCAAATTCTTCTTCTCATCTATATATCTATACTTTCACTCACAAATGGCGGTTTGTAATACCGTGACACAATTTTTTTTTGTATCGATAATATCTTTAAGTTTATTTTATTTGTTCATTTATTGAGATGTGATATGTTGGTTTAGTTACTTTATTATTATGTATAATATATTTTAAAGTGTAAAAGTTAATTTATTATATGCACGTAGAAACAGCGTGGCACAATGGCTAGTTGATTAAAATTAAAATGGTTCAATTTTTTGGTGGAGCCCCCATGTTTGGTCATGTTTTCTCAGTTTCCAGCGCTAAATATATATTGTTGATACTATATAAATATTTGTGCGAGAATGAAAATATGTTTGAATTAATTGATAAGACTATAAGTTTATTTTAATGATATTAAATTAATATACTTTTTTATTTAACGAAAATGATAATTTTATTCTTTATTGTTAATGATGTCAAATACTTATGATTTAAGTGAAGCGTGTTAGGTTTAACAATGATGACGAATTTCAATATATAATTATATATTTTGTCTATTTTGCCTGCAGTTATCTTTTTGTTTCTTAATGAAAATAATTTGTTAAGTATACATATAAACAACTACTTCTATATAAAAGCATATATCCAATGAAAACAAACGAATATCTATACAACTATAAAAGTAAATCTTTTTCTTTTACCAATTTTTAAATACTCAAATTTATTTTTAATTTATTTCTTCCTTTAAAAAAAATGGTTAGCATAGTAATTTCAATATTATTTTAATAATATCTTAATTACAAAAAAAAGGAAACTCTCGACCCACTACTCTATGTTTCTCTATCACTTTTTCATGTGTTTTTTTTTTTTTTTTGCCTTACAATATATATTTTTCTCTCACATTTTTTTTATGATTTTTTTCTCTGACAAATTTTCATATTTTTAATAAGCTCACAATTATGATTTATTTTTTCTCTCACATTCTCTATTTTTTTTTCTGACAAACTTCCATATTTTTAATAAACACAGAATTATAATTTATTTTTTCTCTCACCTTCTCCATATTTTTTTCTCACAAACTTTCATATTTTCAATAAACTCACAATTATAATTTATTTTTTCTTTCTCACCTTACACCACATTTCTTTCTTCTCAGAAATTTCTTTCTTTCTCCTCACCTCTATTACGTTTATATCTTTCCATAATTGTTTTTCTTTTCATTTCATACAATAAATTTTTTTATATGCTTACAGAAACTGTGTGCAAGAACATCTAATATATTTAAAAAAAAAAACTATTATAAAAGTAAATTAATCACCGATATTAATTTATAGGATCAAGCAATTAAATTTATGTTTATTTTGTCACGAGCCTTGATACTAATTTAGGATTTAATACAATTTATTCCTTATAATATTCTCAATATTTTTAAAAAAATATTTTGTGAAAAAATTACCAAATAACCCCTTCGTTGAAAACACAAAAAAAGAAAAGAGCAAAAGGCCACCTGAATGAGGAGTTATTTTGCGTCCTTCTTTTCTTCTCGAGGGGTTTTGTGGGGAAAAAAATATAATCTTTTTTGGAATTTTTTGAATATTCAGAATCAAACGAGTTTTTACCATTCAGTTTCATATTAAATTTTTGTTATCTTTTAATAAGGGAATGTTTGCGAAATTTCTACTTTTAAAAAAGTAATTATTATAGAAAAAGTTAAAAGTTATAAGAAGTGTTTGCGAGCGCATCACAAAAGCGCTTTTCAGCTTTTGGCTTAAAAAAAGCACTTTCGAAGTATTTTGGATACCAACTTTTGCTTTTGAAATGGCTAGCGATTTTTTAGGCCAAAAGCTAAAAGCACCTTGGAGGGTGCTTTTAGCCCCTTTAGCTTTTTTATAAATAAATCCAACTTTACTTTTTACTACTTTATCTTTATATATGTCTTAATACAACTTTATTGTTTGTAAATTTATTTTTAAAATAATATATTTAAAGTTGATATAGAAATTTTCAAATAATTTAAATTTTAATAATAATTAAATTTGCACTTTCACATATTTAATATTTTAAGTTTTCTGTATTTTATGTGCACATCATCTAACTATATTATTCCTTTCACATATTATTATTTGATTATTTAATACATTAATTATTTTTTAAAATCATGCAAGTTTAATTATTGTGTGTAAATCAATAATTATATTACTTAGTGGAAGCATTATTAAATTAAATATTTTTTTATAATATTTTGAAAAATATAAATATGAACTACTAATCGGAATAAAATTTATGATTCTTTGTAGAAAAATAGTTAATAGTGACAAATAATAAGTGAAATAATAAGCAAAAAAGATAGTATTTTTTTAACACACAGGGATACAACAGTCTTTCATCAACTAAGTTTCTTTTAGAAGTGATTTTTCTTCAAACATTATTCAATTTAGCTTTTCTTTGCTTTTTATATTTTTTACAAATACTACTCACTTTTGATTCTATTACAACTTTCAACATTTTCCATAAAAATCGCTTCTTTAAAAGTAGAAGTTTTTGCAAGCACTCGCATAATAGTAGAATCAAAAGTGGGTAGTATTTGTAAAAAAAAGTGAAAAACAGACAAAAGCTAAATTAGATAGTGCTTAAAAAAAAAATTAATTGACTAAAGATCATTCTGTCCTCATTTATTAAAAAGATAATATTTTTTCTTATATTTGCACTTATTTTTTGTCATTAATAATTATTTTCCACAAAATATAAGAAATTATCTTTCGGTCAGTATATTTATATTGTTTTAAACTATTAATAAGAAAAAGTGATTGTTTAATTTAATAGTGCTCTCACTGAGTATTACTCATAAAAAAAATATTTTATTAATTAATCATGGCCATAATTTATATTTTTGAATGATACAGGGATAATATAATTAGGTAATATAGCAAATAAAATATAAAAATTCTAAAATATTTAATATGTGAAAGCCTAAATTTTATCATTGCTAAATTATTCAAATTATTTAAAAAATTTAATATTAATTTTAGATATGCAATTTTAAGAATAAATTAAAAAAGGTAAAATTGAATTAAAATTATTATAATGAGGGTGAAGTAATAACAAATAAAGTTGGATTTATTTACAAAAAAATCCAAAGCAGCTAAAACCAACCCCCAGTGTACCTCTAACTTTTGACCTAAAAACGTTTTTCTTATAAATTTATAAGTACAAGCTGATATCACAAATAATTTAAAAATATTTATTTGGAATCCAAAGTTAAAAAATATTTTTTAGAAGCTCGGCCAAACACACCCTTAAATGCGCCATTCTAGTCAAACTCTCCACTTGACAATGTGTTGCATTTGAATTGGCCATTGAAGCCAGCTTGAATTCAAAAAGAAAGATAATGCCGGCCTCCAATTCACGAAATAACTAAAATAACGTTAAACTGCATCTATAATTTTTGGAAATGAGTACAAAATATTTTAGGACACATAATAATATATTTTAATTAATTAAAAAATGAGCTAAGCACTTAATCATGAAGCAAAGCAATATTGAGCGTTGATAAGACGCTAAATGCTATCATATTTTATTGAACTTTTGGCATTAATCAAACCTAAATAATTGGAAGGAGACTAGCATGCTCAGATCCTTGAATGATTCAAAGAGCTTATCCATTTTATGAAACTTCCACGTTCCCGCTTGTTAAATTTACAAGTTTATTATTGAAATTGACGTGCTTTATGAGTTGATCGGTGTTCATTATCTCTACTATTATCGGTTTTAATTTTATATGAGTTTTATGGTATTTTTTAAAAAATACACTTGACTAGAAAAAGAAGGTATTGCGATTCTAGTTAAGTGATTCAAAGTCCTTGCCTGCAATCAATATAGAATGTCTGCTTACATTCTCAGCCCCCAAGAAGTGGAGCTTTGGATGAGCACATGGCTTTATTCCCACAAATGGCATCAAATGATATAGTGGGCGATACGGTCGGAGCCGCATTCCTTGAGGTATTGTCCGTTCTAACTTTGTAAAAGTCTCATGATTTTATTCTGATGCAAAGAAGGTCTTCAGTTTCAAACTCCTGATCTGTTACCAATGAGAGAAGCATGCGCACATAAAAAAAGTTTAAATTATTTGGATGAACTTACAGTTGTCGAATGTTAATTCAGACTACATTTGGATCAAAGAATTTGGATTTAAAAGAGGAATCTAGAGAAAGATTTTCGAATGACTTTATATCTATATAACATGAGATCCATCAATACTTTACAAAAGGATGAATAGCAATTTATCCCCCTATGATATTGAAAAATGAGCACATTACCCCCTTATAAAAAATATATTGCAATTTACTCCCCCATACTTTTTAAAATGAAGTAATTTATCTCTTTATACAAGGAGGTAAATTACTTCATTTTAAAAATCATAGGGGAGTAAATTGTTGTATTTTTAAAAAATAAAGGGAGGTAAATCGCTATTTATTTTTTCATAAGGAGGTAATTTGCTCATTTGCAATATCACAAGGGGTTGCTCGCATTTTTCCCCTTTGTAAAATTTAATTAAAAAATAGAGTTGAATGATTGAAAGTCTTCCTATTAAATAATTACCTAAATAAATGCAAAGAAATTGTTACTAGGATTTTAAAATTTCTATTCTCAAGTCCATTAATCCAAACACAATGTATAAGAAATTTTAACCACTTTTTATAAGTTCATATAAACCTCTGCTAGCAAAAATTTAATAAGAGTGCTAATTAATTAATTACAATTAAAGTTAATTAAGTAATATTATGTTACATTTGAATGGTAGAATTTTGATTTGGACAGTTTCGAAAAAAAAATCAAAATATTTTATACTAAATGATTTTGAATTTATAATACCACAAAATATAATTCAAAAGAAGATTAAGAATTTCAAATCCTCTCTAATATTAAACTATCCAAATAGGTCGAAGGTATATTTTTAAAAGGAAAAAAAAAATGCAAGCAACCCTTCTGTAATATCGCAAATAAGCAAATTATCCCCTTATAAAAAAATAAATAGCAATCTACCTTCCTGTATTTTTTAAATTACAATAATTTACCTCTCTATATTTTTTAAAATTAAACAATTTATAGGGAGGTAAATTGCTTCATTTTAAAAAGTATAGGGGGTAAATTGCTATATTTTTTTCATAGGGGATTCATGTGCTCATTTTCAATATCACATGGAAATAAATTATTATTCACCCTTTTTAAAAGTAATTCCAGGTATTAGCTATTCTTTCTGCTAATAATTTTATTTCTGCTCTTTAGTAACTAATTTTTCAGTCAGTTTCTAAATATCCCCATTTGTATTACCAATAACTTTTCTTAAACAAGAAAAAAAAATAACCATATTTAAGCATACAATTATTATGATTTTAACTATGATTAATATTTTAACAGTATTACCTGTAAAAACAACGATTGGTAGTCACTGCATAGTCATAATCAATTAATATGATAAAGTACAACGAACTCTCTTGAAATTTGTCATTACGAATACCCCTCATTGTTTGAAAAATTAAAAATAATCCCTTTATATCTGATGAAATTATGTAATCCTTAAATGGAGGTTTGGAATTGTCAATTTTTGCCTTATTGTATTTTTAAGAAAATAGAAATAAAAATTATAAAAAAAATCGAATGGGGTGGATGGAAAATTTTAAAAATTTGAAAAACCAATATTCATTTAGTCTAAATTTTTTTTTTTATAAAATTTTAAAAAATCAATAATTTTAAGTCTATAAGATCATTTTTGTCAGTTCATCCCATAAAATAGATAAAAATCTAACTAAGACTAACGGCGGCCGTTAAAATCAGAGTAGTAGTAATAATTTTTCAAATAATAAGAAAATATTTATAATTATATTAAACCTCAAAAAAGCTCATTATAATTTGTTCTAATTAATATTCACCGTAATTTTTTTTACCTTTAATTGTTGATAATCATGATAAAAAATCATATTTTTTTTATAACGTCACCAAATCATCGACAATTAAGGAGAATGGATTATGAAAATCAATTTTCTATAATTGAACAATTATTAGTAAATTCATTAAAATTAATTAAGGTGTTGTCAAATGATAGAATTGGGGATCACAAGGGTTTCAGTTTCATTTATTACTTTTTCAAAAAATATATTTAATTTAAAATTATTAATATATTTCATTAATTGTTAATGTATCGAATGATATTTAAAATAAAAAAATAAAATAAAATGAGCCACGGGAATTTGGAAATCACATGAGCATTGGCGCAGTGGAGTGGAGTGTGCGGCGCGGTCGGTGGCAATGCCAAAACCAGGGGCGCCATAAAGGTCCAGCTGCTTTACACGATTCCTCTAAACAAATACACCTTTGTTTGGAAGCGGGTTATAATGTAAGAACACGGATACGACAATACAGATACGATATGTTAAAAATGTGGTGATATATTTAATTAATTGACGCAAATCATATAATATATTTTTTATTAATTATTTTTTTTAATTTTTTATAAAATTAAAATATGTAATATAAAAGATATCAAGATAAATAAAAACACAAGCATATCTTACACCTAAATTCTTAATAAAATATGGCTTAAAATATAAATAATTAATTTATTTTAAAACTTACACAATAAAAAACTTCTAATATATCTAAATTAATTAAATCATCAAAACCATCTCTCAAATTTTTTAGTAATTTTATTCCACAACATTTAGTTTCGAAGGAGCGAATTAATTCCTTTTTTTTTTTTTATTAAACCTTAAACTCTTTCTTTTTTAAAAGGCAACTCAATTTTTTTTAAATTTATAAAAAAATTCTAGACGTGTTCAACACCGTGTCCATTATTTTTTATTTTATATTTTTGGACATGCGAATACCGTCTCTAATACAAGTTCGACTCGTGCCCGTATTTGTGTTCAACACTACATCGAGTAATTGTTTAGAGTGTCCATACATTTAGAAAGATCAATGTGTTAAATTAGTATTTAAGTTCGAATATAATGAATGATGTAATAATATATCGAATTTTATTTCAAAAAAAAAAAAAGAAAAAACACGTAGTACCATAATACATCCACACACTTTTTTTTCTTTTTGGAAATACATCGACCATTACAATATTTAATACGTAATATATTAGTATTTTTAAATCAATCAATAATTCAAAGCAAACGAAGAAACAACATACCAACAATTTCAAAATAAATAAATAAACAATACACCACTATTAAAACTAAATGTCTATGTCCATTATCCATAAAATCGGAACTCACGACTTTTTTATTGTGGGATCCCAACCAACAATCTCCACACACTTTCTCATGACAAATGAGAGTTATTCTTGACTCCGATCAAGACCTAGATTTACGGAGTATTTGGAAGAGCTTTTATTTCTTAAAGAAGTGCCGTTGTAGAAAAATTAGGAACGATACTAGAATAAAAAGTTGAAAGTGTTCTATAAAAATAACGAGAAGTAAATAAAAGCTAAATTGATGGTATTTGAGAAAAATATCTGAAAGAGCTTAATTGATTAAAAAACACTAAAATGGAATTAGAATTATTGTAAAAGATGTAAAGGAATCCAAAATAAAATTTAAATTTATTTACAGAAAAGCTAAACCAGCAGAAGTAGTTCCAAAAAGCAGAAGTGATACTTCAAAAAATACACTTCTTTTAAGGGAATTGCATCAACACTCTTTGAAATTAGGTCAAATTACACAAATCCCTTTACTTTTTAAAGGGGTGTTAAATAGTGTAATGCACCTCATAGAGAGTTTGTGTAAAATTCCGTCACTGAATAGGAAGTGTACTTGTAATTACAATTACAACATCTAAATATATACTCATAATTGTATAAGTGGTAGGAAATATTTGCGTAATTAAATCTAAACTCAAAAAATATCAATATAATTTACTGTTTCTTTTAAAGCTAAAAGCTGATAATCAGAATGATCTTTTTTAACTGTTTCATAGACCCAAGTTTGTATCAATATTCAGCAGATAAAATTAAGGATAAAGCCCCTTGACCTTAGAGGTCATGGGTTCGAACTCCATTATATGCGTGTAGTGTTGTTCTACTGTATAGTAGGTATTGTCTGTTGTATTAACATATATTGTGTAGATTTTATTTATTCGATATTATTGATCAGGATATGATTGTTGTAATTATCTTTGTTAGGTATTGATAATAATAACTATAATCAAATTATTTTAATTAATAATACTTCCTCCTTCAAATAAAAAAAAAAAGACTAAAGAAAAAGCCGACTTTAATTAAATCAAATCAATCCTCATTTCTTTATTTCTTGAGTCGTTCTTACTTCCTTCAATTTGGATGAAAGTCGCTGTTTGGCATAGCTCTGGTTCAATGTCTCAAATCACTTAATTAGATTGAAAACGATATCATTAATCATGCTACTGGAGTCTGTGTCATAAAGAAAGGATAACTACGTTGTTCTCTCTTAAAATTTAATATAATTATATAGATTTTATATAGTTTATAAAATTACATCTAATTTTTATAATATTTATTTTTATTTAATAAATAGATCCATTTATCAGTCAAAATTCATGGCATTGGCTGATATCAGTAAAAATTTTCAGCGAAAATCCATAATTACTCAATATTGATTTATTACTAACCTATTGCAGGTCAAATAAATATTTTCTAACATAACTATCCTTGTACATCTTCACTCGCTAATACATGTGAGGAGGAGGTTTATTATCACCCTAATAACAGTAGTTTGGTCATGAAATAATTTTTTGACTTACAATAAGTATGCAAGTCAATTCGAGATAAATATATTGAATTATTTTTGCTGATCTTATATAGTGAATTCTGTAAATTATACAGAGAAATGGATTTATTTATTAAATGGAAAAAAAATCAAGAATATTAAATATAATTTTTTATATTATTAAAATTTATATGGAAGTACAGTGTAATCATCCTTTAACAAAAAGAAAAGCAAACTTTGCGAAAATACTAAATCCAACGACTCATGCAGACCAAATTCATTGAATTTCGGTTTTTTTAATTAAAAAATTATAATACTAAAACTGGTCTCAATTTACCAGTTGTTTTGTCTGTATTGGACATAGTATTGTTTTCTTACAATCAATTATTGTCAGTTGTAAACAAACATCACATGAAAGCACATGGCTAGTAAACTAATTAATTCTCCACAAAAATAACTATATATATATATATATATATATATATATATATGAGAAACAGTATTCATGTGGGATTAAATACATTGAAAGGAAATATTCTAATTATGAAATTATAGAAAACATATTTTTGTGCAGTATTAGATATGAAGATGTCATGATATAACTCTGAAACTGTCGTTTGATGCACAAACAAGTTAAGGTTTCGTTTGGTTTGGTTAGAGGGGAAGTGAAAACGCGAGGAGATAGAAGAGAATACTATTTTTTTTTGGGAACAATTATATTTGTATAAGATCTATTTACATAAATTACCTCAAACGGTAAAAAAATGAGATAGTTTGTGTAATTTGTAGACGTTTCTTTGGGTATACATGTAATTTTTAAAAAATAGGAGTGTTTTGTGTAAGTAACGTTGACGTTTTTGTGAGTGTACGTATATTTTTCCTAAGGTATGAGGGGTTTGTGTAAATAGACCATACATTAGAGGATGTAAATATTAACTTCTTTTTATTTTTTAAAGTTGTTTGGTATGATTGGAAAAAAAATAAATTTCAAATATTTTCTCATATTTGGTACAAGAAAAATAGATTAGTAAGTAAAACCTATTTTTTGGTAATGTTACCGAATAACCATTTTTTTTTTCATTTTGTATATTAGAAAATAAACAAGTGAATATCGCATTCGAATAATTGTAAGTTGCAAGAGATTTAAAAATTAAATTTAAAAAACTTACTCACGACCAAAAAAAAAAAAAAAACAAGAAATATCCGACAAGTCATTTGTCGTGTCCAAATTTAAATAAAATGATACACGAACAATGAAATGTGAGACGACAAGGTCTTTAATTTGTCACGGGAGCACTTTAGATATTGATATTACATTACAAGACAATGATTTATTAATGTCTGTTCTTCAAAAATCCATGATGGGTTTAAAATAAATCTTTACTTACTTTTATAGATAATTATATTTATATATTTGATTTATGGTATATTTATATAAATTAATCATTTCTTTTGCAAAATTATAGATGTAGTCGAAATATAAGGTATTTTCTGAAATATTATAGACGTTCTGGTGGGTGTACATGTAATTTTTCGAAATGCACGGGTAGCTTGCGTAAATGCTGTTGATATTTCAATAGGTTTTATCTGTAATTTTTTCAAAAGGCATGAGAGATTTGTGTAAATAGACCATATGTCAGAGGTGTAAATATAATTATCCCTACTTTTATATTCTTTTCCCCCCGAGAAGCTCTAAGGGCTTGTTTGGCGAAACTTATTTAAAGGGGATAATTATATTGTCCTCCCTTAAGGTTTTGGTGTAGTTACATGTGGATTTCCTGTAGTTTGAAAAATTATACCTGATATTCCTGACGTTTGTTTCCGTCCAACAAATTGATTCATATGTTAGCAAAATTCATGAAATTTGCAAAAATGGCAAAAAAGATTGAACAAAATTCATTTTACCCCCGATTGACTTATAAACTTATTGTAAGTTAAATAAATTGGGAATAAGTATGCATTTTCATTTTTGTTGATATCCATAAATTTTGTGAATTTTAATTATGAATGAATCTAATTATTAAATAAAAATACACATTTGACAAAAGTATGACAAAAATCTGCAACTATCCCTCTGTTACAGAACTCAGTTGCAGGACCTGGAGCTTGAAGACGGAGAAGAAATTGCAATTCAACTAGGGCATGAAGAAATCGCTATTGTTAGACTTATTGACTAACACCTTAGTGTGAAAAATGCGCCTTTATTAGTGGCTCTCTTCCTGCGTTTTTAGTTCATGCTCTTGTAAACGTTTTTAGGCTCCGCGCGCTTCTATTAGTTGTTGACACTTTCTTACTAGCCGTTGTAAGTTTGGTTATGAGTAATCACCTTTCATTTCTTCCTGCTGTATATATTTACAGCAAACACTGTATCTTTTCTTCAGAGAAATTGAATGAGAATGAAAGTTGTTTTTGTGATTCTTTCTTCTAGACATGGTACCAGAGCCATTAATGAATGGTTCTCGTTCTTTCGCCTCAGTTCTTCAAAAATTCTTGATGAAATTCAGGGTGTAGTTTCATTACACATCTACGCAAGAAATCAAATGAGTAATACCAAGAAAAATCTTGATGAAGCAGAGCTCATCAGGATGCAGATATCAGAAAATACTGGCACATCACTGGTCTCCTCAGTCTTGAATGGAAAGAATTATCTTTCCTGGAGTAAAGCCATGAGAGTTGCATTAGGGGCCAAGATGAAGATGGAGTATATCGATGGAGAAAGTGAAAAACCTCAAAAGAACTCAGATGATTACAAACAATGGGTAAGAAATGACTGTCTTGTCACTTCTTGGATTCTTAGTTCTGTCTCCAAAAGTATTGCATAAAATTTTCTTTTCACTAATTCTGCTAGAAAACTTTGGGTAGAATTAGAAAAACATTTTGGAGAGAGTAATGGGCCTATGATATATCACGTGCAAAGAGAAATAGGATCTATAACTTAAGAAAATTCTTCAGTTACAGATTATTATGCCAAACTGAAAAGATTGTGGGATGAGCTTGCATGTCTTAATCCACTACCCCAATGTGAATGTAAAGCGTCAAAGGCTTGTGCGGATTTCAACTTCACCACTCAACTCATGCAATTTTTAACTGGATTACATGAGAGTTTTGATCACATTAGAAATCAGATCTTGATTATGGAGCCATTACCTAGTGTCAGTAAAGCCTACTCAATGGTATTGAGAGTTGAAAAGCAGAGGGAAAACATTGACAATACTGACTCTATGCATAACATAGTAATGTAAGTGAAAGATTTCAAAAGAACTACAAGTTTCAATCCAAGAAATGCACAAAGAAAGAAGACAGTGACAGAAAAATAGAATATGATTTGTCAAGAATGTGGCAAGACTGGACATCTCAAAAGCACATGCTTTGAGATATATGGTTATCCTGATTGGTACAAGACCCTTGTTGAAAAGAAGAAAAATCAGGGTAGCATCAATCAAGCTTTCAGCATAATGGACAGTGATAAACCAGTGATGACTGGAACTGGAGATACACTGAACAAGAAAGATATTTCAGACCTGATCAAGACTGAGTTTCAAAAACTCATCACAGAAAATAATCTCATCAAGAGTCCTTTTGATCAATTTTCAGGTAATCTATTACCCAAACCCCCTTATAATTCCTTGGATAAAAACATATGGATTATGGACAGTGGAGCTTCAAACCATATGTGTAAAGATTCAAATCTGTTTCATTCTTTTACATCATTAGACACTGAATCTTTTATATATTTAGCAGATGGTTCTAAACAAATAATCAAAGGGGTTGGAGATATAGCATTATCAGAAAATCTGCATATAACAGCAGTTCTTTATGTTCCAAGATTAAAACACAACTTACTTTCTGTTAGTAAGATGTGTTGTAGCAATTCTATAACCTTTCTCTTTACTGACACTCTGTGTATTTTGCAGGACCTCAGAATTAAAACAATATTTGCAGTAGGAAGATCCATAGAAAAACTATATTTTTTAGAACCAGCATCTTTTACTAAAGATGTTGTCAATTGTTTTGAAAAGAAAATGGATCATTCTTGTTGTTTTACTGTGAATAATGATTTCCAATTGTGGCATAAGAGATTGGATCATTCCTCTGAAAATGTAATGACACATATTCCTTTGTTAACTGAACATTATGACAAAAAGCATGTTTGTGATATCTGTCCTTTGGCAAAACAACACAGATTACCCTTTATCCCTAGTGATACTAATGCTACTGATATCTTTGATCTTCTCCACATAGACTTGTGGGGACATTACAATCAGCCTTCTATTTCAAATTGTGTTTATATGATGACTGTTGTAGATGACTGCAGTAGGAGTACATGGACTTTCTTGATGAAACACAAAACAGATACTTTATCATTGCTCATTTTCTTTCAAAAAATGGTTCTTACTCAATACAACAAGAGAATTAAAATTGTTAGAACTGACAATGAAAGTGACTTTTTGAATAAAGGGTGTCAAGAATTTTTTAAAAATGAAGGTATCATCCATCATAAGACTTGTGTCTACACCCCTCAACAAAATGGGGTGGTTGAAAGAAAACATAAACATCTTTTACAAATTGCAAGGGCTTTGATGTTTCAAGCTTCCTTACCTTCAATCTTCTGGACTGAAGCCATATTAACTGCCACTTACATCATTAATAGACTCCCTTCTGTTGTTTTAAAGTGGCAAACACCCTATGAAAAACTGTACAACAAGCCTGTCTCTTATTTCAATATGAAAGTCTTTGGATGTCTCTGCAATGCTACTAACACTCAACCCCTTAAGTCCAAATTTGATCATAGGGCTGTAAAATGCATTTTCATTGGATATGCTCAAGGACAGAAAGGCTATAAGCTCTTTGACATAGAGAATAAAGTCACATTAGTCAGCAGAGATGTGGTGTTTTATGAAAATGAGTTCCCTTATAAAAATGAACTTGTGGAACCTACAGATTACTCTATCCCCTTGCCGTTAAGTGAACACAGTGAAGACATTCTGTTAGATTCTAATGTCTTAAATGAAAAGGAGGAAGACCAACATCCTGATGATATGATGTCTGTTCCTACGCTTAGAAGATCAGATAGGATTACATCCAAACCTGCTTGGATGTCAGATTTTATATGTTATCTTTCTGACAATACTAATGTTTCCTCTATTGCTGCAGCATATGCTATTTTTGTGGCTTCTATCTCACCTTTTTAGGAACCATTTACATATGAAGAAGCAACATCAAAACCAAAATGGAATGAAGCAATGCAGTCAGAAATTAATGCTTTAGAGGATAACCATACATGGATATTACTCGACTTCCACCAGACAAGAAACCTATTGGTTGTAGATGGATTTTCAAACTAAAATTCAAGCCAGATGGATCAATTGATAGACATAAGGCTAGGTTGGTAGCCAAAGGCTACAACCAAATAGAAGGCATCGATTATCTTGAAAGTTTTTCTCCAGTTGCCAAGGTAGTTTCAGTAAGAACACTCATTGCACTTGCAGCTGCAACTGGATGAAAATTACATCAATTAGGTGTAAACAATGTGTTCCTTCATGGGAACTTGGATGAAGAACTATACATGGAACCACCCAAGGGTTATATGGTTCCAACAGGCCATGTTTGCAGACTCAAGAAGTCCATATATGGACTCAAAAAGGCATCAAGACAGTGGAACTGTGGATTCACTTCAAAGTTGAAATCTTTTGGATTTATGCAATCCAAAAACGACTACTGTTTGTTTACTAAAAACTCTCCTCAAGGATTTCTTGCTTTATTAGTTTATGTTGATGACAATCTTCTTGCAGGAACATCTTCAACATTAATTGGTGAGGTGAAAGATTATCTTAATATGTTTACCATCAAGGATCTAGGACCTGCTAGGTGCTTTCTTGGATTAGAAATTGCTCGAGCAGTTTAAGGGATCACACTTACACAAAGTAAGTACATATCAAATATTATTAAGGACCTGAAGTTGACAGAAGCTTGAGCTGCTAACACCCTTTTACCTGGGATCAAGCTCAACTCTGCCACAGATCAAGTTCTGCCACATCCAGCCATTTACAGAAGACTTGTGGGCAGACTCTTATATTTGAACTTCACCAGGCCAGACATTTCACATGTTGTGCAACAATTAAGTCAATACCTACAGCTTCCATGCCAAAGCCATATGGATGCAACTACACATGTGGTTAGATATTTGAAGGGTACAACACAAAAAGGTCTTTTTTTTTCCTGCAAATACTGGTTGTGACATCACTGCATACTGTGATGCAGATTGGGCATCATGTCCAGATAGCAGGAGATCATTGACTGGATATTGTGTCTTCTTGGGGAAGGGACTGATATCTTGGAAGACCAAGAAACAAAATACAGTTTCAAGGTCTACGGCTGAAGCTGAATATAGAGCAATGGGATCAACTGCTTGTGAATTGGTTTGGATTGTATCCTTAATTGAAGACTTGGGATTTCAAGTGCCATGTCCTATTCCTTTCTACTGTGATAATCGTGCCGCTTTGCACATTGTCAGTAATCCTGTATTCCATGAAAGAACAAAACACCTTGAAATCGATTGTCATTTGGTTCGAGATCATTATCAGTCTGGTTTTCTTGCACCTACTCATGCTCGGTCCAAGGATCAATTAGCAGACATCTTCACAAAAGCCTTGACTGGTCCTCTATTTCATACTTTGCTCGACAAGCTGGACTTAATTAATTTTACTGTAAGTCCAGCTTGAGCAGGGGATGAGAAAATTATGACAAAAATCTGCAACTATCCCTCTGTTACAGAACTCAGTTGCAGCCTGGAGCTTGAAGACGGAGAAGAAATTGCAATTCAACTAAGGCATGAAGAAATCGCTATTGTCAGACTTATTGACACTAACGCCTTAGTGTGAAAAATGCGCCTTATTAGTGGCTCTCTTCCTGCGTTTTTAGTTTGTGCTATTGTAAACGTTTTTAGGCTTCGCACGCTCCTATTAGTTGTTGACACTTTCTTACTAGCCATTGTAAGTTTGGTTATGAGTAACCACATTTCATTTCTTCCTGCTGTATATATTTACAGCAAACACTGTATCTTTTCTTCAGAGAAAGTGAATGAGAATGAAAGTTGTTTTTGTGATTCTTTCTTCTTGAACACATTAAGATATAATTTCTCAAATCACCAATTTTTTTGTATAATTAAACTAAATTTTATAAAAGGGGGATGTAATTCTAAAATATCACTCCACATGACCTTCTTCAATCACCACCATCCACCGACCTCTTTTCTCTAGTAATACCGCAATTCTTCACCATATTACAAAGATTGTAAAAAAATATTAACAAAACTGTAAGCAAGTCATAAGACCAACGTAAGAGATAGTACTCTCATCCAAATTCATTTTCATTCTATCTTCTTGAATGTGTTTTTCTTTTTTCTTTGTAAATTAGTAATTTGTGTTTCATCTTATTTGAGTGAAAATTTTATAATATTATTTAAAATAAAATATTTATTATTCAGTAAATTATAAATAAAATAATAAAATAATATTAATTTTATAAAAAAAATGGTAACAAGAAAATGCATTAAGATTAAATTAGAAAACTATCAAAACACATAGTGGGACCTGGAAAGTTAGTGAATAAATAAAATATTAAAAAATAGATAAATAAAAAGATACCAAACAAATACTCTCCTTTTAATAGATTGTATAAATTATGGTACGTTAGTAGTGATTACTGTACATTTCTAAAGTAAAACCACAGTGCTGCAACCATGATAGGGTATTTATGGTAAAAAAGGGTAGTATATTACTGAACAAATTCAATCAGAATATACAGTAAATGGCCAGTATATATACAAGAGAGAAACTAACTACCCTAACAACTTGCATAATTGTGTGACAAACTAACTGACTAGCTATAACAAGAATGTAACAGACTAACTACAAAGCACAGAACATATAAACACTAAGGATAAATAGGTCGCTAGTGGTGAGGTCGCTATGTGGAGGTTGTCGTGTGGAAGTCGCTGTGTATTGTCGTGTGGAGGTCGCTTCGCTACAGCCCCCCCTTAAGATGGAGTCGAGGAAGCAAGCCCCAACTTGTAAAGAAAATGACCGAAAATAGGGGCAGGAAGAGACTTGGTGAAGAGGTCAACGACCTGATAAGAACCACGAATGTGAGAAGGGGAGATGAAACCGAGTTTGAACTGATCTCGAACGATATGGCAGTCAATGTAGAGGTGTTTGGTGCGTTCATGAAAGACTGGATTGGCGGTGATGTGGAGGGCAGCATTGTTGTCGCACCAGAAAGAGATGGGTAGGGGAACTGAGACATGGAGGCCATGCAGCACGTAGGAGATCCAGAGGAGCTCACACACGGTAGAGGCTATGCTCCAAAATTCGGCATCAGCGGATGATCTGGAGACGGTGGCTTGTTTCTTGGTCTTCTAAGAAATAAGGGATGACTCAAGGAAGACACAAAAACCAGTGAAAGAGCGGTGAGAGTCAAGGCAAGAGGTCCATGATGTATCAGAGTAGGCACTGAGCGTTGAGGAGCTAGTGGAGGAAAAGAACAAACCAGTGGATGGCGACCCCTTCAAATAACGAAGGACGTGAAGGGCAGCATCCCAATGAGAAGAGCGAGGTGCTTAGAGGAATTGACTGAGCTGTTGGACAGCAAAAGAAATGTTTGGACGAGTAAACCCGAGATACAAGAGGCGAACGAGTTGCCAAAAGCGGTTTGGATCATGAAGTGAGGAACCATCATCCAGCACTAATTTGAGTCCCAGTGGCAATGGGGTATAGGCAGGTTTGGCATCAAGCATTGAGGTGTCAGCCAGAATATCCTGTAGGTACTTACTTTCGGTGTGTAAACCATGAGAGGAACGAGCGAGCTCGAGCCCAACAAAGTACTTAGCCGACCCAAGGTCTTTGATGGTGAATAAACGATCAAGATAGGACTTGACGGAGTCTAGAATAGAGGAAGACGACCCAGTGAGGAGGATGTCATCCACATAAACTAACAAGGCAGTGAAGTCGCTGGAACATCGCTTAACAAAGAGACAGTGCTCATGACTAGACTGATGGAACCCAAAAGCGAGCGGCTGGGTAGTGAGTTCTAAATTCACTGCCTAGAGGCCTGTTTGAGCCCATATAGCAACCTCTGAAATTTGCGGACCTGCCCAACGAAAACGCCAAGGAAGCCTTCAGGGGGATCCATATAAACATCCTGCTCTAGAAAACCGTGTAGGAAGGCATTGTTGAGGTCAAGCTGTAATAGGGGCTAAGAGTTGGAGGCTGCTAATGCGAGAAAGATGTGGACAGTGGTAGCCTTAGCAACTAGAGAAAAAGAGTCGAAGTAATCGACACCCTCAATTTGATTATAACCTTTCGCCACCAAATGGGCGTTATAGCGATCAACGGACCCATCGGGATGGAGTTTCAGCTTGTAGACCTAACGAGAGCTAATTGTACGTTTCCTTGGTGGCAGAAGGGTGAGGATACAAGTTTTATTCTCCGCAAGTGCATCTAGTTCTTTAGACATAGCCTCCACCCAATTCCTGTCCTTGCAAGCTTGCAGATAGCTTTTAGTCTCTTGCAAAGTAGATAAGTGGGCAACAAAACTAGAATGTGCAACACTATCAGATGCAGAGATGCAGGAAGAAGATGAAGGGACGCAGTGGCAATCATAGTCTAACAACCAGGAAGGCCTAATGTGAGGTTGCTGTGACCGGCGAAGTCAGACAAAGGGTGGCATAGAAGGAACAGAGGAAGGGGTGATTGCGGCAGGAGGAGAGATAGGGTCGGTAGGAGTAGAGGCAGGGTTGCTCATGGGGTCAAGAGGATCCAGGTCATCAACAGAAAGGGGCAAAACAGAAGGGGCAAAGCAAAAGATGCCGAAGGCGAGGCAAGGTCGCTATATGGAAAAGAGTGCTCATGGAAGAAAACGTCTCTAGAGGTAAACAGGACATGAGAGGTAAGATCATAAACCTTATAAGCCTTTTTTGTCTGGCAGTAACCAAGGAAGATGCACTTGGAGGCTCTTTTGTCAAACATTCGTTTATGAGGCAAGGTGTTAGCTGCAAAGCACAGAGAGCCAAATATACGTAGCTGTGTGAGGTCGGGTGGTTTGTGGTAGAGAACTTCATAAGGGCTTTTCCACTTAAGGAGAGAAGTGGGTAATCTGTTTATGAGAAATGTGGCTGTATGAATGGCTTCCCCCCAGAATTGAGTGGTTAATTGTGATTGAAAAAGAAGACCCCTGGCCATTTCTAATATATGTTTATGTTTTCGTTCTACGACCCCATTTTGCTGAGGAGTGTAAGAACATGAGGTTTGGTGGATTATCCCAAGAGAGTGGAAAAGCGAGCTACATCGCTGCTTAGTAAACTAAGATCCATTATCTGAACGAATGTATTTTACTCTGGCTTGAAAGTGGACTTTGATCATATTCAGAAAGTTAGTTAAAGTTTGAGGGACTTGTGGTTTGTATTTGAGTAGGAAGGTCCATGTCGCACGACTAAATCATCTACAAATGTAAGAAAATAGTGGCACCCAGTCAGCAAACTAAGGGAACAAGGTCCCCATAAATCTGTGTAAAAGTTCAAAAGTTTTAGTGGAGTGAGTAGTGCTAGGAGCGAAAGGCAAACGATGTTGCTTTGCCATACATCACAATATTCATCTACTGAAGAAATGTTATCTTTGATAAACAGGATATGTTTGAGTACATTAGAGGACGGATGACCTAGCCTCCTGGCCATAGTGAAGTATTACAAAGTCGAGATGAAAGACAAGAGTTAATGATAAAGGAATGAAAAGATGAATCATCTACATAATATAAGCCCCCAATTCGATTTCCCACCGCAATGGTCTTCTTAGTCCTCTGGTCCTGAAACACACAACAAGAAGCATGAAACACGACCTCAATGGGTAGTGAGGAGCAAATTTTAGGGATTGAGAGTATATTGAACTTGAAGGAAGGCACTAACAGTACATCAGTGAGGGTGAAGTTTTTGTGCAAAATGATGGTCCCGGAATGGGTAACCAGTTTGGTGGATCTATCAGGGAGGTGTATTTGGGTTGGTCGAGATAGAGGGGTTAGGTTTTCAAGCGGATAGGAATTACCACACATATGACTCGTTTCCCCCATATCTACAATCTAAGAGGATAAAAGGTTAGCTCCAGAGCTCGTAAGGGCAGTGTCCAGACCTGCAAAGTCATCGATGCGAACTGAGCCTCCCGGCTCACCAAGCTGAATTCGAGCTCTCAAAAGTTTAAGCAGCTCCTATAGTAACTCCTCATTCACGTCAGGTCGTGACTGAGTCTCCTTGGAGGTCGCTACTTCCCCAGCAAACCCACGTGCTCCACCTGCGTCCCATTTTCTTTTATCCACCAGCTCTTTGTACCACTCAGGGGTGCCGTGAACTTTGAAGCAGGTCTCTTTGTTGTGCCATATTTCGTCACAATGCGCCCAGTGTTGGGTGCATTTATCTAGGATAAATCTCTTCTTGTCATATCGCAGGCCTCCTCTTACAGATAAAGCCACATTCTCCACATTGTCTCCCAACTCCATCTGCACCCATTTCTGTTTCTCTACACACTGTGTTATGGAGTAAGCTTTATTAATAGAGGGCACAGGATCCATGACCAGCAACTGGAGTCTCACCCCATCATATACTTTGTTGAGTGCCATAAGGAACTGCATGAGCTGCGTGATAGCTGCTGCCTTTGCTACTGCTCCCAGGCACCACAGGTGCACCCATTGCAATTGCATTGTGGTAATGGTTTTAACTCACCCATGTCATCCCACAGTCGCCTCATATTTGTGAAGTATGTTGACAATGATGAGTTCCTTTGTGTCATACAACATATTAGTCTTTACAATTGATATAATTGTGGCCCGTTTCATTCTCCATATCGTTGCTCTATATCCAACCAAAGACTTCTGGAGGATTTAGTGTACATGAATGCCTCCACTATATCCTTATAGATAGAATTGAGTAGCCAAGTAGTCACCATGCTGTCCACCCTAATCCACTGCTCGAAGTGTGGATCGCTAGTATCGGTTTGACAGAGGTTCCATCAATAAACCCCAACTTCATCTTGGTACGCAAAGCCCGCTTAATACCAAAACTCCAATTTAGATAGTTGTTTCCAATAAGTGGGGCACTCACCAACACCATCCCAGGATGGTCAGACCCATGAAGCTACAGTCGTTCGCGTAGAGTGTGCCCTTGTGTCTCCGCCATCGCCGAAAGGTCTGCCATTATCGACGATGTATTTTTATGCCAAAAATCGTTTGTCCTGGGTGTGCAGAGTCCTTCAAATGAAGGCTCTGATACCATTTAAATTGCTAAAGTAAAACCACAACACTGCAACCATGATAGGGTATTTCTGGTGAAAAAAAGGGTAGTGTATTACTAAAAAAAATCAATCAGAATATACACAGTAAATGACCAGTATATATACAAGAGAGAAACTAACTACCCTAACAACCTGCCTAACTGTGTAACAAACTAACTGACTAGCTATAACAAGAATGTAACAAACTAACTAACTGCAAAGCACAGAACATATAAACAGTAAGGATAAATAGGTCGCTGGTGGTGAGGTTGCCGTGTGGAGATCACGTGGAGGTTGTCATGTGGAGGTCGTTGTGTGTATGGAGGTTGCTATGCGTATGGAGGTCGCTTCGCTACAATTACTCCTCTTTTAGTACTAGAATAATCTATTTACAAATATATACCTAGAAGTACATATGTGACAATGCCACATTGTAAAATTTAAAAAAAGATAAGTCAAATAGGCACTTTTTAAAATAAGGTTTAATTATACAAATATTCTTTGTTATTTAAAAAGTTATAAAAATATCCTCAAAAGAAATGTCAATGTAATTTATCTTAACGGGTGTCATTGTATTTGCGCTTGAGGAGGCGCCAGCTTAAAGTATAACTAGCATTTGCCCCGTGGTTACATGGTGATATGCTTTTATTTAAGCCATATTATTAATTTTATTTTATATTATCAAAAATATTATTTCTTTATTTTTTGAGAAAACCTAAAATAAAAAAAAAAAAGAAAAAAAAATGCAAGCAACCCCCTTACAATATCACAAATGAGCAAATTACCCCCTTATGAAAAAATATATAGTGATTTACCTCCCTATATTTTTTAAAAGACAAAAATTTACCCCCCCTATTATTTTTAAAATGAAGCAATTGATCTCCCTGTATAAGGAGGTAAATTGCTTCATTTTAAAAAGTACATGGGGTAAATTTCTATATTTTTTTCATAGGGAGGTAATGTGCTCGTTTTCAATATCACGGGGGGATAAATTGCTATTAACACTGAAAAAAATTATTCTCTTATTCAAATTACACCAAAAAAATAAACTTAAAAAATATTGTAAATGTCAACTTGAATTTCAAATGAGATATATTTTTCTCTTTTGATATTTCTATAAAAATCTAAATGCATTAAAATTATTTGAACTTAATTTAGTGTCAATTGTTATCATTATTTTTAATAGTCATATTTATTAATTTTAATTTTTATTATTAGAAAAAATATTTTTCTATATTTTCTAAGAAGCGTATTAAACTGAAAATTCTATTTACCCAATTTACATTAGAAAAATAAATTAAGATGATCCTGCAAGTTATGTCAACATAAATTTTAAGTGAGCTATAAATTTTCTTCTAAGTTTAAAAGTTATTCACTAAAAAGCAGACTTGCAAAAATAGTTTCAAATACATTAATTCTAACTAGTAATTTAAAATATTAAGAATAAAATTTTACCCAATAAGTAAATAAGCCAAACAATCTTTAAAGATATATAAACTAGACAAAGACATATATATATATATATATATCACAATTATAGCATAAATCATTGTCAATTATATTAATTTATAAATACCAACTTAACCATATTTATATGTGTTGTGCATGGCCAAAATAAAACTTTCGAGGCTGCCCAACACAAGCAAACCCAATGGCCCAGAAAGTTTAACGGCATATAAAGGAGGGTAGGAGCCCAAGGTATCCCTAGATTCGGCCTAAGAGCATGGCCCAGTAAGATGACCGGTCCAAACACGCCGAGTCACCCCCATGTGGCACACACTTGGAATGTCTCTTCGCCCACGTGGAAGGCAAGGGGCAAGGGAGGTCTCCCCAGAAGCTTCGACTCCTTGGCCGCCAGGATTCCCTGGTAGCCAGGAGTCCTCACTGGTGAGGTTTCCTTCAACCCAAAGATAGACGGTCAAAGTCAAGTTTAACAGAAGATAAAGGCAAATTACAGTCTATCTAAATCACCCGCATCCTGTTCCTCCAAAAATTAATGAAGACATGAAGACTCCCATGACATGGGGCACCCCTTTATAAATATAGATTTGGCTCCCTAGGCAGGGGACACTCTCCAGGCTTCGTGAATATCGCTTTCAATTTTCATCCAGTATTCCACTTGCGATCTTAACAGAATTTCACTTATAATTTGATTATCATATTTCAAATTCTCATTTTGATCTACTTTTTGCGATTATCTTCTCTTAAATCTAATACTAACTTGGGTGTCGAAGTACTGACGTGTTGTTTTGCAGGTTCCATTTCCAAGTCTTTACACTTGTTGGTCTAAATCCCAAACGAAGGTCCAAGCTCGTTGGATCTGTGCTATTTTTGCACGCATCAATATGATTATCACTTCGCTCATGAAAATTATTAATTTAAATGAATCCAACATCTAATCAAGTCAATAACATTTGAATATATAAATATTGATGCGTTCAAAAAACGCACGGGTCCAATTGATATGGACTAAAGTTTGGGCCGAAGCAAATGCCAAAGGGATCTGTAAAAAAAGCGATAGCACTCCGACGCCTAAGTTAGTATCGGATTTAAGAGAAAATTAATCTTAAGAAATAAAATATAATGAGAAATCATGATAGAGTAAGCAATTTCGTGAGAGAAATCATGCTGAGAGTGCAATTCGAATGCTAACGTAAGAATAGAGAGTGGTTTCCTAGATTCTGGAGGGAGTCCCCATAGAGGGATCGAAGGTGTTCCTATTCGAGAACTGTAGAAGGCGTCTCTGTTGGAGAACTGAAGAAGGCGTCTTTGTTGAGGGAGCTGAAATGATAAATTGAAATAAAAATAAGGATTTCGTGAGCAAAAGTTGCAGCGAAATAGCACGAAAATTTTCAGCTTCTTGAAGGTCTGTCTGTTGGGGGGATGCTGCTTGTATTTATAGAGGAGTCCCTCTCTGTAGAGACTCTGTTTGTGAGTGCATTTTCAAAAAAGAAGGGCAAAAATTTGGGGATAAGGCACGATCTTATCTCCTACTTGACTTGAGTAGCACGTCTTTAGTTTGTGGAGGACTTCTACTTCTGCAAGGAGTCCTTTTGGGTCTGTTATGATATTCGTGGGAGTAAGGAGGGAGAAGAAGAAGATAGAGAAGGTTGCTTATACTAGAGCTAGGAAAATGGGAATAATTACATAAAAGTTCCCTAAAACTGGGATTTACATGAGTTCTTATAGGGTGACAAATACCCAGACCTTGTAACAAAACTCTAAACAGAAAGAAGTTAAAAATGGAGGTGGTGGAGCTGAGAGATGCGTTCTGCAAGTCTGGTGTGAGTGTTGTTTATTAAGGAAACAGAGCATTGGATGAAGACTGTTGGATAACATCAGTTGGAGCCGTTGGATGAGCTGCTCTTTCTTCCCTTTGACGGCATCGTTTATATTCAAGCTAATTTCCTCTTTTATCTTGATACGGCATCATTTCTTTCTTCCGCTGAGCCCTCGATCGTGTGGCTGAATTTGCTGGTTGATGGACGCCCAGATTGTGTAGTCTTCTTCCTGTCAAGGACACAACATTGCCTCCTGGTGAATTCGACCCTCGCCCTTGAGGGTCCTTATCAAATTCTGGAAACTTGGCAGCCATATCGTAATAATCCTCCCAAGTAGCTTCTGCTTCGGAATAGTTCTCCCATTGTATCAGAACTTGTGGAACAACTGAATTCCTCCTGGAAATAAGACTCCTGGCCAATATCTTAGCTGGATATACCCTGCAAGCACCAAGATTAGAGAAGTCAAGTAATACAGGTGCAGGTGTGTGTTTGTATCCGATTTTCTTTTTGAGGAGTGAGACGTGGAATATGGGATGGATATTTGCTAAGGGTGGAAGCTTAAGCCTATAAGCAACCTCGCATATCCTCTCTAAAATCTGAAAGGGCCCGTAATATTTTGGTGCTAATTTCAAATTCCTCTGTAGCTGCAAAGTGTTCTGTCGGTATGGTTGGAGCTTCAAATGCACATAATCTCCCGCCACAAAACTCCTTTCTGTTCTACGCTTGTTGGCGTATGTTTTCATTTGGTTTTGAGCTTCAGCCAAGTTGTGTTTAAGTAACTCCAGAAATCTGCTTCGCTCCCGCAAGTATTCTTCAACCTCTGGCTGACTTGTGGGAATATACGGATCAACAGTAAGTGGACCAGGTAAATACCCATAGAGGGCCTGAAATGGTGTAAGCCTTAATCCTGTGTGAAAATTGGTATTATACCAGTACTCTGCGAGAGAAAGCCATTTGTTTCATAGCTTAGGTCGAAGGTGATACATGAACGCAGGTAATTTTCGACACATTGGTTCACTCATTCCGTTTGTCCGTTAGTTTAGGGATGGTAAGCGGTGGAGAGGCTGAGAGTTGTTCCCAATAATCTGAAGCGTTCTTTCTAAAAAGAGCCTTTGAAAACTTTATCTCTGTCTGAAATAATGTTAACCGGCAGCCCGTGATGCTTGTAGATATGGTCCATGAAAATGCGAGCTACAGTTTCAGCGGAAAAGGGGTGGGTTAAGGCCAAAAAATGAGAGTACTTAGTGAGGCGATCCACCACGACGAATATACAATCTTTCCCTTCGGATTTTGGCAAACCTTCTATGAAATCCATGAAAATGGAAGCCCAAGCTTGGGAAGGGATGGTTAGCGACTGCAACAACCCAGGGTAAGGCACATGTTCCGCTTTGGAACGTTGACAAACGTCACAGCTTTGGACCCAACGAACTGCATCTTCCTTCATTAGTGGCAAGTGGAACATGCTTTTAACACGCTGATAAGTGCCGTTGATGCCCGAGTGTCCTCCAACGGCAGATTCATGTAGCACACTTATGATCTTATCTCGCAACCCTATTCCTTTCCCCACACATATCCTGTGATTTTTGCAAAGAATTCCCCCTTGTAACTTGTAGGTGGGATAGGATGCATCTTGGACAGCTTTAGCTTGCAGGATGGGGAGCAATTCGTCATCATTGTTGTAGCTCCGCTACACTTCTGTTACCCAGTTTGGAATAACCACAGTGATGGTGGAACACTCGGCTTGTTCTCTGCGGGACAAGGCATCTGCTGCTCTGTTTTCTTGCCCCTTTTTGTATTGTATTTCGTAATCGAGACCCAAAAGCTTAGCAATCCATTTTTGTTGAAGAGCATTGTCAACCTTTTACTCCAAAATATGTTTGAGGCTTTGGTGGTCAGTTTTTATGATAAAGTGACATCCTACTAGATAGTGTTTCCACTTATTGACTGCCTGTAAAATCGCCAAAAACTCATTTTCATAAACTGATAATCCTCGGTTCCGTGGGCTTAACGCCTTGCTAATGTACGCTATGGGCTGTTGTTCTTGCATAAGGATAGCACTTATTCCTTTATCGCAGGCATCCGTCTCAACAATGAATGTTTTTGTGAAATCTGGTAGTGCTAAAATTGGAGCAGTTGTCATGGCAAGCTTCAGTTTTTCAAATGCAGCAGCAGCTTCCTCAGTCCATTTGAACCCATCTTTTCTTAATAATTCTGTAAAGGGCTTGCTAATTATCCCGTATCGCTTGATGAACTTTCTATAATAGCCGGTTAAACTCAAAAATCCTCTTAATTCTTTGACGTTTTTAGGCTGAGGCCAAGTCCTTATACAATCGATTTTGTTGGGATCCGTAGACACACCTTCCTTCATTATGTTATGCCCCAAGTGCTCAATGGTTTCCTTCCCAAAATCACACTTACTTCGCTTAGCATATAATTAGTTATTTCTTGAGCAATTCGCGAGTGATGCGCAAGTGTTTCAAACGGTCATTCCAGGTCCCGCTATACACTAAAATATCGTTAAAGAACACCAAAATAAACTTACGAAGATAGGGGCGAAGACCACATTCATTAACGACTGGAAGGTTGAGGGGGCATTACTAAAAACTCGTAGTGTCCTTGATGTGTAACAAAACTAGTTTTTGGGACATCATTGCCAGCCATTTGTATCTGAAAATACCCTGAGCGCAGATCAATTTTCGAGAAATAACAAGCTCCTTGCAATTCGTCCAAAAGTTGAAGTATCTTAATGGTATGATTGTTCAAGTATCTGTAGTCTACACACATGCGCCAAGTGTTTTCCTTCTTCTTTACCAGTAAAACAGGAGACCCAAACGAACTCTGGCTTGGCCTGATTATCCCATCCTTCAGCATTCCCTTTACTATAGCCTCGATTTTGCCCTTTCGAGCGTACGAATACCTGTATGGATGCATTTTCTTTGGGATAGCATCCTGTTTTAACATAATTCTATGTTCAATTTGTCTAGCAGGAGGTAAGCCTTGAGGCTCTTGAAAAATATCAGAAAAATCAGCCAAAAACTTAGAGAGATCATCTTGCTATGTAATTAAGCTTGTTGTGAAAAGGAGGGTGGGCAGAGATGGCGTGCAATTGCCCTACGAATCCATAAGTTCCAGCATTCACCAATTTACTCATACGCTTCACCGATAACATTCGCAGCTCAGCCCTCTGTGTTAAGGCTTGGAACCCCTATTTTTTTCCATTATGAGAAATTGTTACAGTCATAGTATTGTAATCATACTCCACGGGGCTGTAGAGTCGTAATCAATCCCCTACTAGCACCATGTGACATCCTCCTAGTGTTAAAGCCTTCATAGGATAAGTGAACGCTTGGCCTTGTATTTCCCACTCAAAGGTGGGACAATACCAGTGACTGATCATCTCTCGCCCATCTGCTACACTGACCACAAGAGGAATGGTTTTCTCTAAGGCGCATCCCAGCTTACTAGAGGTATCTATGTCCAAGAAACAGTGGGTACTCCCTCCATCATTAAAATCTGCATTTCGTGTCCGTGCATAGCTGTCTCTTCCTCAGTGAGGATACAATACATAAACTGCTGCTTGCATTTGTGTCCCAACCAGAAGGCTTCATCATAGTTATAACATAGATTTTTACTTCAGTGAGCTTGCATTTCTGCCTCGTGAGGTTTCTGGGAATGGGGACTTGAGGATTCTGTTTTCTGGACATGGGTTTTGGAGGTGAATGATGGAGTTTAGGTGACATTGGATTGTGTGTGGGTTTAGGTGCAGAGAATTGTTTAGAACTAGGCCAAGGTTTGGAATTTGGGTTTGCTAGCTGGAGAATTGCGCTGACAGTAGTTTCTTGGTTTTTTGCCAAAGCCACGGCTTGATCGAGTCAAGTTGGGCGTAAGGAAATGACTGGTCCCTTGATATCAGGACGCAACCCATTGATGAAGCAGGTAACGTAGTAGGATTCAGGAAAATTACTACGAAAGATCATGACGTGGGATTTGAGTTCTTCAAAAGTTTCTAAGTACTGCTCTACAGACTTGGTACCTTGCCTTAGCGTATTGAATTCACCCAAAACAGCTCCTGGATCTTTCCCTTTGAACCGTTCATACACTGCCTCGATAAATTGCTGCCAAGTAGGCAACCCCTTTTCCACTAATCCTTGGAACCACAATTCAGCTCGGCCATAGAGATGGATAGAGGCTAAAGATACCCGCTGATCCTCTGGAATGGTGTAAACGGTCTGAAAATAACACTAACACTTTCTAATCCAACCTCGCGGCTCATCGCCGTTAAATTTTGGGAACTCAATGTTGGAAATGGAGGGAAAACAACCATGGGAGCCTCATAACTCCGAATCAGATCGTGGGGTGGGAGAACGTGTTGTTCATGTACTTGCCGTTTGGATTTTTCTTCCATCAGCCATAGTTCCTATTTCTTTTGCATATCCATAAGTTCATTCATGCGTGTTCCATCCACCATGGAAAAAAAAAGGTATAGCCAGGCCGACGAAAGCCCGCTCTAGATATCGGATGTTATGATATTCGTGGGAGCAAAGAGAGAGAAGAAGAAGATAGAGAAGGTTGCGTAGACTAGAGCTAGGAAAATGGGAATAATTGCATAAAAGTTCCCCAAAACTGGGATTTACATGAGTTCTTATAGGGTCACGAATACCCAAACGTTGTAACAAAACTCTAAACAGAAAAAAGTTAAAAATGGAGGTGGTGGAGCTGAGAGATGCGTTCTGCAGGTCTGGTGTGAGTGCTATTTGTTGAGGAAACAGAGCATTGGATGAAGACTGTTGGATAACATCAATTGGAGCCGTTGGATGAGCTGTTCCTTCTTACCTTTGACGACGTCGTTTATATTCAAGCTAATTTCCTCTTTTATCTTGATACGACATGTTTTCTTTCTTCCGCTGAACCCTCGATCGTGTGCCTGAATTTGCTGGTTGATGGACGCCCAGATTGTGTAGTCTTCTTCCTGTCAAGGACGCAACAGGGTCAAGGAGTCCATCTTCTTGGAGACGCTTTCCTTTTCCTGGGTTGGGTTTAAAAGGTGGGTTTGAGGTCCGGTAGGCCTTGTGCCAGGCCTCCTTCTTGGGTCGAACTGGGCTTTTCTCTTGGGGCTGATCCTGGTGTACTAGGCTTCCCTCTTGGGCTGAGCCTAGTATTTTTTCAGTGGGCCATCCTCATGATGCGGGTCTCCTAGGATGTTATGGGCCTCTCCTCTCTTTCTTCTTTTTGGATCGTTTGGGCCTGTTTGGGCCAACCTATTTTTATGCACATCAATAGCCCTACTCTAATAAGTGGAGCTTTCGATACTTATTAGAGTAGAAATCTTCAAAGATGGGGTCCAAAGAATGAACTTTTCTTTTCTCCTTTTTCTTTTTTTTTGAATTTCTACAAAGAATGTTAGTAGCATAAGCATGTTTAGAATAAGAACTTACTTCATGCCTGTATGGAGCAGGATTTTTTAGGAGGGTGCCTTTATGGAGGAGGGCTTAACGAGTGCCTTTCGTGCCTACTTCAATGTAGGGCTTTATTTTTCTACAAGAGAATGTTAAGTAATAAAGACATGTATATATTACGAATATATCTTACATGGAGCAAAGTTCTTGTGCCTCCTCGGAAGAGGGCTTATTTGAGAGGGGCCTCTTCTTGGAGCAAAACTTAGGAACCTCACTGGAGGAAGAATAAGGTGTCCGCCAGAAGCAGGACTTAGATGCCTTCGCGGAGGAGGGCTCAGGTGCCTGCATGGGACAGAGCTCACAAGTCCCCCAAAGAAGGACCTAAGTGCCTGCCCGAAGGAGGACACCTGTGTGGAAGATAGGGTTTTTTATGACAGGGATGCCTTCCTCGTGAAATCCTTACAAGCAATCATATGTTAACACATTGAAAGGTAAAATAAATCTCCAAAATCATCAAAATAAAATATACTCCTTTAGGGAAGCTGGTAAAGAGTTATTTGCTGATAGGGATGCTTGCTTAGGGGCAAAGCTTATTCCGTGAAAGATACCTGTTTGGGAGTAGGGCTTAGTTTCTGAGGGGGATGCCCCCTTGGTGAAGGATTTTTTTTTTTTAGGGGGATGCTTTATTCTTAGAAGGGCCCCGGGTGGAGTAGGTACTCGTCCTCTTGTTCTTTGTATTTTTCACAGAGGACAACATTCTTGTATTCCCTAGCCTCTTCAAATTGCGAGGGGGCTTCTTAGTTGAAGAGTTGAAGAAATTCCGATCTTGTAATCCTTTCATAAAAGCACAAATTAGTGTATTAGATTTTGCAGTAGAGACCTCTAGGGCCGCTAAATTAAAGCGTTGAAGATACTCACTCAGTGATTCCCCTTTTCTTTGTTGTAAAGAGAAAATGCTCATCATTGTCTTTTGATATTGTTTACTACTGCCAAATTGATGGAGGAATAGAGAGTAAAATTCTCCCAATGATCGAATAGATCCCTGGGGCAATTGATTGAACCACTATTGGGCCGACCGTGTGAAGGTGGTTACGAACACACGATATTTGACCCCAGGGGTGTAATGGTAGAGAACAAAAACATTTTCGAAGTAGGAGAGGTGCTCCTACGGATCTGTGGTTCCATCGTACTCCGACAGGTTGGGCTCCTTCCAATTGAGGGGGAGTTTGTCTGCCATGATCTCTTCATTGGAGGGGATATCCTATTGTTTCTTCGAGGGTGTTCCCGCGATTTGGTACTAGACGTCTTGGAGGCTGTTTTGCAGGTATTCCAGACAAGGACGCTAGATTTGCTAGGGGGTTCCTTGGTCTCTTGCGGCAGTGCAGGGGTAAGCGCAGTGCAAAGGTAAGGGATACCCTTTGACTTCCTTCCTTAGGGACATCCACGTCAAATGGGGTTACTACGTTGGTTAGGATTAGTGTCTCCATTTGCTCCTATATGGCAGTCGTGACCATCTGTTGTATGGTCCATAGGAGTTCTGGGGTGGGGGAAGCCCCTCTAGGAGGTGTTTGAAGAGGGACTGTAGTGTGGAGGATCAGTTAGCGAGTCAGCAATATGGAGGGTCCTAGGACCATCGCTCCATTGGCGGGGGCTGTCCCACTTATAAGGAATACCCTACAGGCGGGTGCTAAGGGGGTTCTTACAACAACTTGCAAAGTCTGATTGTTGTTAGGTGCCTCTATAGCTTTTTGTTTGCTTGCGGGATTGCTGGGAGTTTTCATAGTAACACAGGTCTTTAACTCAAGTTTCCCACAGATGGCACGAATGATGCGTTCAAAAAACGCATAGGTTCAATTGGTATGGACTATGCTCAAAGCTTGGGCCGAAGCAAATGCCAATTCTGAAAGCGGGACCTGCAAAAGGCGTTAGCACTCCGACGCCCAAGTTAGTATCGAATTTAGGAAAAAAATAATCTTAAGAAATAAAATATAATGAGAAATTGTGATTGAGTAAGCAATTTAATGAGAGAAATCGTGCTAATAGTGTAATTCGAATGCTAAAGCAAGAATAGAGAGTGGTTTCCCAAAATTTGGAGGGAGTCCTCGTAGAAGGATTGAAGATGTTCCTGTTGGAGGATTGAAGGCGTTCCTATTGGAGGACTGAAGAAGGCGTCCCTGTTGAGGGGGCTGAAATGAGAAATTCAAATAAAAATAAGGATTTCGTGAGTAAAATATAGCAAAAGCACAAGTTGAGAGTTGCAGCGAAATAGCAAGACAATTTTCAACTTCTTGAAGGTCTGTCTGTTGGGGGGCTGTTGTCTGTATTTATAGCGAATGAGTCCCTCTTTGTAGAGACTGTATTTGTGAGCTGCATTTTTTAAAAAGAAAGGCAAAAATTGAGATTCGGAAGGCCTTGTACTAGGCCTCTTTCTTAGGCCGAACTAGGCTTCCCTCTTAGCCTGAGCCTGGTGTACTGGGCTTCCCTATTGGTCTGAGCCTAGTAATTTTTCAGCAAACCATCCTCATGAGGTGGGTCTCCTAAGATGTTACGACCCTCTTGTTTCTTTCTTCTTTTTGGATTGTTTGGCCTCTTTGGGTCAATCTATTTTTATGTACATCAAATATAAATTTTATTATTTAAAGAATTTGTAAATTCATTAATTTAAAAATAATATTTTACTTATCATTGATATTAAACACTATAATTTTGCTATAGAAGCTTTTAAACAAAATCAATAATAAGTGCGTATGCATATAAAAGAAAAAATAAAAAATGACGAAATAGTTATAAATATAATAAAAAAAATAACTCAAAGGATTGAAAGAAAATAATTATATGTTTGATTAAAAAAGAACTTCTCAAGAAAATAAATAATAATATTATAAGATATCTATTAATTGTTACCAGGACACCTAATTCTAAAAGTTATGAAAGGTTTTTATTTAAAATTACTTAAATTGTAAAAACTAATTGATGTAAAATTTGAAAGAAATTATAAATATTTAGAAATGAAAAGTAACTTATAATGAAAAATAATTAAGAATTTAATATAAATGGATGGGCTAAAAAAAGTAAGAAATTAATGATAAAAACAATAATTAATGAAAAGTTAATGTAATTAACTATTTATATTTATAAAAATAAGTGTATGTGGCAAATTAGAGCAAAACTAATTTGTCCACCTCATATGACATATAGGAGAGAGAAAAACATTGGTCGATTTTTATTTTAAATAATATAATATGATTATAACTTCAAATAATATATTTATAATTTTTATAAAATACGGATAATATTTATATAATTAGACTTAACGACAAAGAGTATCAATTTAACTTACCCTAAGAACATTCAATATTTGCATCACAATGTTTCTGCATTTGCCATGTCTGTATTCCTACATTATATACTATGTATGATAATATCAGCTTTTCATTCTATGATACAGGGAGTGTTTGGCCTCGTTTTAAAAAAATATTTTTCAACTTCTGGCTCCACAAAAATACTTTTAAGTGTTTGTGATACCAGTTTTCTACTTCTGAAACGGCTAATAAAAGCGCTTTTACGCTAAAAGTTAGAAGCACATTGGGGGGTTCTTTTAGCTTCTTCGACTTTTTTATGAATATATTCAACTTTATTTTTACTACTTTACCCTTATTATAATAATCTTAATTCAATTTTACTATTTTTAATTTATTTTTAGAATTGTATATTTAAACTTGATATCGGAGTTCTCAAAAAATTTAAATTTTAACAATAACTAAATTTACACTTTCACATATTTAATATACTAAGTTTCTTATATTTGTTGTTATATCATCTAATTATATTATTTCTTTCACATATTATTATTTGATTAATTAATAAATTAATTATTTTTTGTAATCATGCAAGTTTAATTATTTTTGTATGATGAATCAATAATTATATTACTGGGTGGGATCATTATTAAATTGAATATATTTTTAAAAATATAAATATGAAATACTAATCAAAATAGAATTTATGATTTTTTGTGGAAACATAGTTAATAGTGACAAATAACAAGTGAAATAATAAGCAAAAGATAGTATTTTTTAACACAGGGACAAATAGTCTTTTATCAATTAAATTTATTTTAGAAGTGATTTTTCTCCAAACACTATTTATTTAGCTTTTATCTGCTTTTCATTTTTTTTAACAAACACTACCCACAATTAATTCTGCTACAACTTTCAAACATTTTTTTCTTACAGTATGAGAACGTACCACCAGAGCTTTTGAAAGCAGTAAAAAAAAGTTAGAGATAAAATGCAGCAAGAATTAAATTTTAAGAAAAAGAAAATAACAATAGAATCATATTTTACTAAGTTGTCCTAGTTATATTTATAATTTTATAGAATTATTAATTTATAATATTAAAGGGACCAGAAATTTATATAAAGGTCTTACAAGAAATCATTATCTTGTTAATTTATCAAAATTATTAGTTTAAACATTAGGCCCAAGTCTGACTAAGAAAAATTATTATTTGAGAGAAGTTATTAATTTATAAATGTACATTGTTTAAATACTATCCTATGACACATTAACCAACTCAGTTAGTATGCAAGTGGGAAAATAATTCTCACAGAACATCACTCATGAAATGCAGCACACAGACGTCAGAATTCTCTGCTCATAACATAGGTAATAAGACATCAAACCCTTTCATTTCTTGTAGAAATCCATGCATGGATATACAGGCATTAGTGCTGACGGACATCATCTTCATCACTTGATGTAAGAATACCAGTAACAGTAAAATTTTCCTAGTTACGGTGCTTGTGCTACCTAGAACGCATGCTTCATGAACATAACCATGAATTATCAGCCAAGAGAATGATTTCTGCAATAAACAACCACCTCTGGTGTTCGAATCTTACAATGAAGCCTTAAAAATGACAAAGAGGGACAAACAAGAAATTACATACGAACCTTCTCACTGTTTTCGGTAATATTCATCGATTCTTTCCTTTCACATTGTAAAAAACGGTGATCACATCAGTTATACAATTACGTCCCCTATGCTAAGATTATGAACATAAACAAACAACAGCAAGTGTGATTTCTCTTTGTTGATTCCTCATAATTAGTAGCAGACGTTTAAGGAGATACCAACCTAAACGCGTCACTCCATCTCTATGTACGGACATCTTGTTGAACTAGTTGCCCGTCTCATAGAAGCCCAAGCGCTTTCAGCTGCTGAACATGCTCAGGGGGCAGAGGTGCGGGTGACCAATCGGCTCCGGCCATCTCAGCATCGACATCCTCAACGACATATTCCTACAGAAAAATATGAAGAAATTGTGGTGATGAGGCAAACATGCAAACGGACAAGGGGAAATCCAGTTATAGAGGATCTTTTTCTATCATTGTTGACAGATAGCATGCCAAGGAAAGCTACAAGTACTAGGTCTGCATTTAAGAGTAGTGTTTTAACAAATTGGAAAGTAGATCTAAAAGGAGAGCTTTACTGGGAGTTGGCATGATTACTGACCATATCCCTCTTCCGGAGAATAGAAAAACTTCCCTATACATTTCCACATTAAAATGAGGCGAGAACTGTGCTAAATACAGAAAAATTACAACATGTGTTTCTAGACATAAAATGTGAGCATCCCTGTCAAATTTCTAACCATGACCACATGTTCATACGTTGGCGTGATAAAATGTCATAAATTTAGGAGTGAGGCCTTGGAAACTTCAAAAGGGTGATAGAATCCCGTTAAGATAATGAGCCCACATAGGTAGAAAGACAAAACTATCAAATCCAAGGCTTTAAAATCCCAGTTTATGTTAACTGGCAGATCCATAGTTGTGCTAAGATTTACTTCCTTCAGATTGCAAGCGAAGCTTTATATTGCCCCGCAACAACACACGATAAAAATTACAAGGCATGCATGCCAACCCTCTTGCTATCACTTTGAAGACACTTTCACTGCACAGAAGGTATAAGGTGCTGAAGTGTGGAAGATATCTAAAGAAACTACTTTTAGTACTTCGAAAGTAGCGAAAACAGGTATTAACATGCACAAGGAGTTTGCAAGTGCTTTCTTTCCCCAAAATTGGTTAAGAGATGATTGAGAAGTGGAGACAAGATTACGTTGGAAATATAGCAGATTGCTCCAGGTAGACATATTAAACGCTGCAAGGCAAAGAAATAAAAAAGAAACATCTCACTTTTGTTAGCATTCTTTTTGCAAGTATGTGGTAGTGTCGCTGCCAAATCCGTTGTCCAACCATTGTGGTGACCAACACACTATAGAATATACCAATGACAGTAAACAAACCAAGTACTATTATAGCCAATATAAACAGTAATGGCAATCCAGCTTCACCAGCACCTCCCAAGCAACCACATTCGCCAGCCGCACTAGCACAACCTTCAAAGCATGTGGTACAATCGGTCCACATACAAAGAGTGCCAGGCAAATGGCAATCGGCACATATACTGTAAGAATGACAAAAGACAGAAGTCTCATTTAAACAACCAAGAATTCAAGGAATGGAAATAGAAAGTACAACTTCAGAATAAGCCGATACTAGCTCCAGTGCCCAGTAATTAAACATTGAAACATCCTTATCACAAAAAATACAAGAAACTTAAAATCTTTACTGGACATAACAATAACAAAAGAGAAATAGCTAAGATTTTATTGCTTGTTTGGTTCGGATAAAAAGTGAATGTATAAGAAAAGTGGAACTAAAAAGGATGTATAAGAAAAGCTTCATATTTCTTAAGGGGAATAAACGGATGGAAAGTAAAATCCAACGTATAAGAAACCTATTTGATGCCCAATTTTGCTTCCATAAGTGAAGTATAAGGCTAAAACACAAAACAGTACCCATTTTATATTTTATTTACCATATTATAGTTTACCTATAGAAAGTATACTTTTTTTACTTTAAGATATTGGCATCTAAAAGATATATTTAATTCTTGTTCTTGTCTGATGTGCACTTTTAGTAATAAGTTTTCAGGAATTCAGGTTTGATTTTTAAATTTTTTTAATAATTTAGTATCTAGTACTTATTTATTTTCTAGTACAAAATGAAGAGAAAATGGTTAATTGGTAAAATTACAAAAATTAGTCTTCCTTCCCAATATATTTTCTCATACGAAACAAAATTCGCATCCTATCTAATCACACCAAATAATTTAATTATTAATGTATTAATCTTTCAATTCACCCTTCCCCTTGCCTGTGATTGAACCAAACAAAACCTTATAGAACCTCTTCCCCTTTATACCAAATATTTTGCATCACATAGACATCTTTTTATCTATAAGTCTAGATACCAATATTTAAATGAACTTCCCAAAAGCTGCTAGGAAAAGGCAGTAAACACCTGAGAGGAGGAAATCACTATGATGACTAGGAGAACTGTTGTCATTCCAATATCAAAGGAAAACATAAGTGATAAGATATAGTATATACCCAGGATGACAACAACAAATACACAATTCTCGACACGGCTGAGCTAAATCGTTGCGCACTCTTCTGTCATAACAAGTTATGAAGCAACCGGATAAACCCAGCAAAGAGAAAAACAATAATGCCCCTGTGCAAAAATAAAATCGGATTTGCTTTAGAATATTAACATGAACATTCACACATCAATTACTAAGTAGCAATAACATGCATAAATGTACTGCAAAAAGCATATTGTACAAACAAGAATACATTTTACAGCCCTTCATTTAAGTCTTAAGTTCATGTAACGTAAAAACATGCAATTGTATCAGATAATTTTTATTTACTGGTTTGAAAGAATAACTTACATGAGTAGGTTACAAAATCCTATTCATGATTCTGGAATTCTGCATTAACTAGTAATTTCCTTATTTTGACTTTTGCCTCTGCCAACGTTGATTAGATAGAGATGATTGATACTTACGGTTTCTTTTCTCGCCAAAAGATTTTACTTCTTTTTAAATCCCAGCTTTTGACATTGATAGAATATGAACTGCTTCTTTCTAAGATTGAGGATGATGTCAAGTGGCACCACTGGCTTGAAAGTAAACAATTAAATAAATGTACAACAAAGTAATGAATTTGACCATTTAGTTCTCCAATGATGTCACAAGAAGCACTCAGTAAACAGACAAAACAAATCATTCTTGTACTTAGTATAAAATGTTAACAAACTGTTTTCCCAAAAGTTTGAGTTTTGGTTGAAATTATAACAAGTATAAACATTTAATATATCATTCTCCACAGTTTCCTTCTCAGAAATATACTCATGTAAGGTCAAAGGACAAAATCTAAGTTTTTTTGTTTAAAGTTGAATTAGTAAACTTTTGCTTGAGAAACACATTTTCATTTTCAATCCTATATGGTCAACATTTCTTCACCAGTAAACCGAACATGTTCTTATTTACCAAAAGAAAACAAAATACACTGGCAAGACTAGAAGACAAAACAAACTCAAAAAAGCCGTATGTTTTTTTTCTGCGCTTGCATGATTATGTATTCAATAACCAACTCCATTGACATCCAAAATTCATATTAACAATATTTTTTCTCATAACAATCAACGTAGTCATACTACTTTGATTTTACCCAAACTTGTACTATGTCTACAATCTAATGTCATATATTTGAGTGAAATGTTGGGACAAGTTAGATAAAAGATATGAAAATGACACTACAACCTGAATTCTCCTAACAGGAGTGAAACTTCAAACTATTTCCTAGCCATATCTGGTCACTAAATAAAACTTCATCAAAGAAAATATAAGGAGCACCAAGTAAATTGCAGAGCTCTTCCTTCAGTTCACCTTTCACAAATATGAATTCTCTATCTTTTATAAATTGGATTATTTCATGATAGCTTATCTTCACTATATTGTAGTCCAGCCATGCAAATTAGGGAACTTGCAGATCATAACTCAAGCTCAAAATTTTATATAAAGGACTATGCTACCATGACCAATGCAAGCTTAAAGTGTTTTACCACATATGTAGTAGAAACTAAGTTCGCTATCAAAACCCCAGGTCAGACGAAGCCAAAATTTCTGGTAAGCATCTATAAGATACACCAGATACGACAATAGAGCAATAACCTGCAACAAAGAGTATGTGTTTCATAAATCAGAAATACAAGATCTTAAAATTGACCACCCTTACGTAGTTTCTAACAAAGTCTTTGGTTACTATAACTTAAAAGCAACAAAACAGATGAACAAAAAGAAATTAAACTGAACAACCGTTCAAAGGCCTACCAGCTGGACAGAGAAAAAGATAAACAGAATATCCCTAGTGACAAAAAATCGGAACTTCAATGTTCGCCATTTCCTATCAGCAACAGCATGTACTCTCATATAATAAGGAGCCTTGCAAGTTGTGCAATGGGCAAAGGCAAAACCTTCCTGCAGTAAGAGGAAGAATATGAAAGTTTATGGCCAAATACTACAAACTCCAGGAGAGATTATTTCCCTATTCACTAACAGGAATCATCAATCATCGGAAAATAAGCAATAGACACCCATAACCTTACACCTGAGAGGCTCCATGAAGCTTCAGAGGGATTTAAACAAAACTAGTAATCAATTCTAATAAATTTTTCCACCCAGAAAACTTCTAAAATAGCAAGTCGAATGGGCAAAAAAGAATAGAAGCAAGATTTTCTCTCACCATCATTAGCAAATGTCAAGCAAACCACAGTGAGTAACTCCAAATATAAGAAAGATCAAAACAGGATTCACTTTTTCAATAACTGAAAATATATTTACCTTTACAGCACGCCAATGATCCAGACATTCTCTGTGAACGTACTTCGATGTCCCTTTGCACTTGCAAGGAGCAATAAAATCCCTACCTGATCAAAAACCAAAGTTGAAAGTCTGAATCCATTATGCTTTACATAAATCAACCACAATATCTATATGTCCATACAGGCAGTAGCTCTAAAAATTGAATCAGTAATATTGACCTCGGCTGCACACAAATGACCAAAATCTAAAACTTTTTCAAATGTGAAATCGGGAATGTGATCAATTCTATAGCATAAATTAATAATAATAAACAAAAGGTGATTATGTAAAACGTAGAGAAAGCCCAGAAAAGGAAGCACCCAGTATAACTGATCTTTTCCTATCCATGTACAAGGAAATAGTCAAATTCAACAAACAATTCTACACATACATAGCACTTTTAAGCATAATGCACAAAGCCCACAACGTTTTTCAACCATAACTCACAGCAAGACGACTCTTTTCCACCAAAATTATCCTCAGCAGCAAAAGCAAGGCTACAATAATTGAAAATTTGCGTAAACTTGAGGGATTTTACCGTCGGTTTCGAGGCAAATTCGGCATTGAATTTGCTCATCAGGACCCGCCTCGAGGTCAATTTCAGAAGGGTCCGAGATCGGCGTCGGCGCCATCAGCGGCGAAGATTCCGAGTGCTCGCCAGCCATTATCACAAAACTCTGCTGACAAAACTCAGCAATTCGGATTCGATTTCATACAGAGGAACAACGGAAACCCCTCCAAGAATTCGTCTGCAATTCTTATGCTTTCCTAATTCATAAACATTAGGCATAAATTCACCAAAAAGTGTATTTGGGGAAAGGGGCTTCAGAAAAATTCAGACTTTCAATCCTGATTGAAAGTCTGAGGTTTAGTTTCAGATGAAGCCAAGAAGATGAATGAATAATAATAATAATTAATAAAAGAAAAACGCCCAGAAGATGAATGCATAATAATTATTATAATCCCATAATTGCCACTATCGTGCCCTTTTCTTTTTATTTTAGGTTGAATTTGTCCAAAAATAAATAAAAAGGAAGTGAACTTTAAAATTATTTTTAAAATCAATTATAATTAAAATGGCATTTCAATCTAAATTTAAATTATTTTTGACCAATTATAATTTTGCAGGTTATTGGAAATAAAAAATATATAATTAATTTTTAATTATTTAAACATAATAATTTGCATTTCATAAAGCAAGATTTGCAGTTTTGACCAATTATGATTTCATCAAATCAATTATTTGAAAATTAATTGTTAACAAATTAATTACTACAAAAAAATATTTCTTTCTGAAATCACATTATACATAATTCAATTTAAAGACAATGTTATAGTCTTTCGGTTGCTTGAGAGAAGTATTTGTAATTATGTCAAACCTCAAGTGAGGTAGTTGTAATTTACCCTATTATCTAATTATATTATTTTTTATATTATAAAAATATAAATCAAGTTGTTATGATTAATTAATAAAAGAATTATTTTTTTGGCAATAATGCAAGTCTAATTATTGTGTATCAATCAATAATTATATTACTTAGTAGGAACATTACTAGATTAAACATTCAGTTTCTTTATTAATATTTTAAAAAAAATAAAATATGAAATATACTAGTCAAATTAAAATTTATTATATTTTTGCAAAAAAAGTTATTATTAACAAACACCAAGTGCAAATATAAGCAAAAATAGTATTTAATTTTTAAACATACCGAGAAAAAACGATTTGTAATCAATTAAGTTTATTTCAAAAGTAATTTTTCACGAACAAAATCCAATATAACTTTCATCTCGTTTCATTTTTTTCACAAATAGTAATTACTTTTGATTCCGCTACAATTTTTATTTTGATTTTTCCTATAAAGATAACTTCTCTTCAAGTAAAAGTTTTCTCAAATACTGTAATAGTGTGGATAGATATCTTCATACTATTATTTTTAAAAAAGTAAAAACTTATATCACTTAATGTTTTTTGCTTTGTGATACATTTTATTGTATTTTAAGCGGTAGAAGAAAGGTTATTAACTGTATTATAAGACAATATTTTTTCGAAATAATAATAACAATAATGTTTTGTATCAAATTTTGTAACTACATAATGTTTTCAGCGTGTTTAAATTTTGTATCAAATTTTGAAAATCATAGTCAAAATTCAATTCAAATAATTTGAGCTGAAAAAATATGGGGAAAAATGCAATTTACCTCATGTGATATGAGAAATAAACAAAAAGAATCCCTATGAAAATAAAATAGTAAATTATCCATTGTATTTTGAAAGACGAAGCAAATTACCCCATTTCTAAACCATTGATAGGGATAATTTGCTTTATTTTTTTTAAATAAGAGGGATAATTTGCTAATTCTTTCTTTACAATGAGATATTTGCTCATTTTATATATCAAGGGAGTAAATTGCGTTTAATCCAAAAATATATTCACCTTTGAAGAATAAATAAAGTATTTCTCCTTAAACTTGCAAATTCTAATATCTTTTTTCCCTATATATAGGTGGAAAATATAAAAGAAAAAAATATTAAACTTTCTTGAACCATGGACATTAAAAAATAAAAAAATTACTAACATTATATATTGTTACTTGGCAATTGGCATGCGAGCGAGGAGAATATTGTCATTTACCATGCCCTGTGTGGTCAAGAGAGAAAAGGAGAAAAGTTTAAGAAATTTGTCTGAGCCCGGGTTCGAACCGGGGACCTCTAGTGTGTGAGACTAGCGTGATAACCAACTACACCACCCAGACTTGCGTACTTCTATGTCTCCGTAGACTAATTCTATCCATAAAACTATATGTTGGCAGCTAGAAATTCATTTTCATCATCCTATATTATTTATATGCAGAAAAAGTGGGATGAATGAGTTGATAAAGTGATTGTTCAAATAAAAGATAGGTACACAGTCTGCGTTTATATATGTGTGCAATATAGTTAAGGGTAAATAGCAATTTATCTCATGTGATAATGAAAACGAGCACATTACTCTCTTATGAAAAAATTATAGTAATTTAGTCCCTTGTACTTTTTAAAATGAAGCAATTTACCTCCTTATACAGGGAGGTAAACTGCTTCTTTTTAAAAATCATAGGGGGATAAATTATTATATTTAAAAAATATAGGGAGGTAAATTGCTATATATTTTTTTATAAGGGGGTATTTTGCTCATTTGCGATATCACAAGGGGGTTGCTTGTATTTTTCTCATATAGATAAGGCAAAAGTGTTTTCATCCCCTTAAATCATTATAATCACACATCGTATTTTCGGATCTAATTTTGTTTTCACCGCTCCTTTTCTTCCTATTTTATTTTTTTTTAGTAGTTCAGTTATTGACTTAAGTATTTGAGTGTTAATTCCTTTTTTATAGATTAGTCTTCAAGCGATCTTAAAATTTCTATGAAAACCCTTCGACTATTGTAGTACTACTGAACTTCGGTATGCATAAATTGAATTTTAATGTGGCACTTGAATTAATTTGTGAAGTAAGAATCATTATTCACTTTTTGGTTATTAATGAAATGAAACCATCTATCTACAAAATGTTTTATTGCAAATTCTTCTTGTTATTTCGACTCATATCCCCTAAAAAGTTGGCTTGATTGTGATTTTGTATAAGCACCTTTTTGGATTTCGTCTGAAAAGGAATTTAAACTGTCAGAGATTTTGTTGAACTTACTCTGATAGAATCTTAACTATTAATATCACACAAAATGATGGATATAATTGTAATTATGAAATATTTATATATACTCGTTAATTTATAAAATTGAAAACAAAAATCAATTTTTAGAGCAAGTCACAATTTATTAACACGACAAAACATCCAAATGTGACCTACATAAACAATAAATTGTGTTTTAAATTTTATACGTGCGATTTTAGCAGGGGTCCAAAGCCCTTGGATTTTAATGTTAGATTTGGACTAATTGAGTGAAAGCTCTTGAGAAAGAGAACCTACAAAACAAAATGTTAGCACTTCAATGCTTAAATTAGTACTGAGTTTGAAATATAATGATTCAAAACAACAAAAAGCGTTAAGAAAACGAGATGAAATAGTGAACAAATAGAAGATCGTGTATGGGAGAGTGATAGAAGTGTAATAGAGTGCTAGCCAAGTTTCCGTAGTATGAGGAGGCCCTTCTGCGCGGGGGTGAAACCTTTATTTATAGACACAACCAGGGAACTAATGGGGCTCCTTACCTCCATGACAAATGGATAGAATTGGTTAGGATAGAGCTTGATAAAATCCAGTTTGTTTAGGGATCATGCTGCTTGGATCATTATTTAGGTGAGGGAGAGCGTCCGAGACGAAGAGGGACTCCCAGTCCACTACGAGTCTGTCGTGCGAAAGTCCAAGTTTTTTAAGGAAAGCCTTCCCGCCACGCATGCTCTAGGTTGGTCAAAAGGGGGCATGCGTGGGAAGTCTAAATGTCTGCCACATGGATCAACGGATGACGTGTGAGGAAAAAATAGGGCTACTTGTTTGGCATTTGGGCTGCAAACATTAGGCTTCTCAAGCTGGGTTTCCTACTCTGTGAGTATCAGGGCCAGCAAGTAGAGCGGTGGGCCTTTGATTTGTGAATGGGCCATAATCCGTTGAGCCGTATCCATCATCCAGTCCCGTCCCACTCTAAGGAGGAGTGGCTCCTTCATCTCCTTCTTAGAGTAGGAGTCCTTGTCTCCTTGGATCCGAGAGGAGTCCTTCTGTCAACCGGAGAGGGGCTCCTTGGAGCAATCTTCTTTACTTTTTCTCACCTTCATGCGTCTTTTCGACTGCTGGTACTCGAGCACTGTGCTACCGCCTTCTGTCAGGGAATGATGGCTAGTTTTAGTCCTAGCCTTCTTGATTGCTGGGAGTGATAACTGCCTTCACCAAGCGTACAGGCGGTTACGAGCCCCTTCAGTCACGGGCGGTTATAGGAATGTGCCTTCAACTCCCTAGCCATGTCCTTTAAACAGGTAACTTGTCTTCTTTTCTTCTTCTTTCCTTTTTCTTGAAGCATCACAAGCATTTTCCATCAGAGAGCTCCATAAGTATTTTGTTCTTCTTCCTCTAAAGCTTTTCTGAGTATCTTTTGTGTAGAATATGTCTTCTTCCGATGAATTGATCCGCTTTATGAGCGAGACCTTCGCTGACAATGATCGATCGGAGGATACTTCGAGGGGGACAAACAGTCTTCCGCCTAGTTTCCCTCAAGGCTGGAGGAGGAGTCTCCTTCCACCGGCAGCGGTGGCCCGTCACTTCTAGTTAGTTTCTTCATAATTCGCTTTCATCAGTTCCCTATTTCGGCCAGTATCTTTGCACAGTGTTAACACTTAAAGAGAGCAGAGACGGGTTTTTTTGTACTTATGCCTTGTCCTGGAATCTCCTTCTTGCCTTCCTCCCATCCCCCAAAAAGCTAGAAGAAGAGTTTCCTTTTTGTCCTGCCTTTTCGCCTTTTTTGGTCCTTCCCTGACTGCTGGATTCAAGAGGCTCTTCCTCTTCAGGTTGGGGAGAGGTCCATTGCGCTAACCTCCTGGCTGGATATCTTGAACGCCAACCCCTATGATTTTCGGTCCCTCATTCATGAAAGGCTGTTGTGTCACTTTGATTTAAATCCCTGGGTGGAACCTTTGGGGGGCTCCCTGGGTATTTTCGTTAGAGGCCTCCCTCTTGAATCAGGTTTATTTCTATCTTCCTTCAATTTGATGCCATTCTTTTGCCTCAATTATTTTTTGACGAGTCGTTCTCTTTTCTGTGGAAGAAGACTTAGATAATATACTGGGAGAGGCTGGAGCCGAAGTGAGGGGTCCCCCCCCCCGAAGCAGCATTTAATTCTTCAGCAGGGGACCTCTTAGGAGAAGGAGCCCTGAAAGAGAGGGATGCCCCCAAGGATGCTGACGTCTGTCCCCTGAAGCTTCTGCCGATGCGACCCTGCTTGCGGGGAAAAAAATTGATGATGTAATGCGATTGCCAAACGAAATAATTTTTCTTTTCTTACTCTTTTTCCTGCATTGAAAATAGGGATGAAATAATTTTATTTCTGTATTTTGATGGGATATTTCGCCCCTGTCCATGGTTTTTATACCAGGGGCCTTGACGTGCTATCATATGATCCTTCCTCCTATACATGCTATTTTTCCTACGGGATGAAGTTGTTTCTTTGATGTATTGGCATCTGTTATACTGGGGGGTCTTCTCTCAAGTTTTTTAGAGGGAGGTCTCCAAACTTCTTTAGGGAGAAAAACTTTTTGTTTTCTTTTGTGAAAGGAGCCTTCCTGATATTCTCTGGTTGGGGGATCCTTTTCATCCACCTTGAGGAATGTCTCCTAGGTCTTTCCTTGCTTTCTTTGGGTAAGTGCTCCCTTAAATTCCTTGGTGGGTTGGCTTCTTTTGTTCCTTTATGCAGGATACGACTTTAACTTTTTCTCTAAGTGCATGCTCAAAAAGTATATTACAAAATACATATTTTCATAAAAAATGGAGTATAAAGTATATGAGGGCTTAGAATGGGGCCCTCAGGAGGTCCCTTTCGCAATGGAAGCCTGTGTGAGTTTTGGCAGGGCTTACTCCTGGATAAATTTCATGCCTCATTGTGATAAATATAATACATCATACATTTTTTGAGAAAGACATCTGTAGAGGCAGACTTGCCAAAGGGGTCCTTCAGGAGGACTTATTGTAGGATGCTTAACGTAGAATGGGAGCATTCTTCATCATGAGTAATACCTTTTGAGGTTTCCATCGTCGTGATAGCGGACGCCCTTCGGGGTCTTTCAATTCATAGGCACCTCATCCTATTACAGTTGTGACTTTGAAGGGCCCTTCCCAGGTGGGATCCAGTTCTCCCATCGGTTTCAAGGCATCAACCGTCCGTAACAAAAGGTCACCTACTTGAAGGCTTCGTGCCTTTACTCTGCTATTGTGAGCATTGATCATGGTGCTTCTATATCTTTAGGTTCGAATAAAAGCCTTTTCTCTCAGTTCCTCAATGAGGTCCAAGTTTTCTTTTAGCAACTCCATGTTATTTTCTTTTGAGAAGTGTAAGATTCTATAGGAGGAGGGTACCCCCAACTCTGCTGGGATGATCGCTTCAGTCCCGTACACCATTGTGAAGGGGCTTTCTCCTGTGGATCCTTTAGGGGTTATGCGATATGCCCATAAGATGCTGGTTAACTCTTCTGTCCAGTTTTCTACTACTCGTTCTAAGCGCCTTTTGATTCCTTGAACAAGTATTCGGTTGGTGACCACTACTTGTGCATTGGCTTGTGGATGCGCTACTGACAGAAATCTCTGTTTGATATGCAGACTCTTACATCAGTCTTGTATTATGTGGCCTTGGAATTGCCGACCATTGTCTGAGATTATGTCTCAAGGGAGTCCAAAGTGGCAAATGATGTTTTTCCATATGAATTTCATCACTTCCATTTTTGTGATGCGGGCGAGTGACTCAGCCTCCATCCACTTGGTGAAAGTAGTCGATAGCTACTAGCAAAAATTTTCTTTGGCCGGGTCCCAGGAAAAATGGTCCCACAATGTCTATCCCCCATTGTGCAAAGGGACAGGGTGATAGCATGGTTGTAAGGGGCTCTGCAGGTTGTTGTATGAACGATGAATATTTTTACACTTCTGACTTTTAATGCCTAGCTGCCTTGCATCTTGCTTCATGGAGGGAAAGAAGTACCCCGCCCGTAATGCTTTATTGGTGAGTATCCAAGTGCCCGCATGTGCTCCACAACAGCTACTATGTATTTCTTTTAGGACATGGATTCCTTCTGGTTGCGATAGACATCTGAGCAAAGGATGTGTGAAGGATTTCTTGTAGAGGATCCTTCCTTGTAACAGAAAGCAGGAGGCTCGAGCTTTAAGCCTGGCAGCCTCCTACCTATCGCTTGGAAGGAGTCCCTCCTCTAACCATCGAATGACGGGGGCCCTCCAATCGTTCGAGGAAGACACAACCTGAATGCAGATTGGAGTCCTCGGTTGAGGGAGGTATTTTATGGTGATACGCCTCGTTCTACAATCCTCTAAAGCATTAGCAAACTTAGAAAGGCAGTCGGCCTTTATGTTTTCTTCTCTTGGAAAACCATCGAACTTTGTTTTGAGTTCTGCTATCTGTTGGACATACTGGATCATGTTCTCCTCCTTAACTTCATAGGAGCCTTCTATTTGGTTTACGATCAATTGGGAGTCCGAATAGGCTATCACATGCCTGGCTCCTACATCCTATGCCATTATGAATCCCGTCACAAGTGCTTGATATTCAGCCTCGTTGTTGGAAGCTTTGAATCCGAATTTGACAGTGAACTCCAAGTCTTCCCCTTGATGTGAGGTGAGGACTATGCCTGCACCACTGCCTTGGAAGGTGGACTACCCATCCACGTGTAACAACCATTTCTCAGCTTGGGAGGTGCACTCTTCAGATGTTCCTATCATCACAGAAATAAAATCAGCTAGGGCCTGGGCTTTGATGGTGGTTTTGGGCAGATAATAGATGTCGTATTCACTCAACTCCACCGCCCATTTCACCAATCGACCTGAGGTATTTGGTTTGCCTAGCATCTGCTTCAAGGATAAGTTGGTCTTCACTCCAATAGGGATGTGAGAGAAAATATGGGCTTAGTCTCCTAGCAGTGGTGACCAATGAGAGGGCCATCTTTTCTATGAGAGTGTACCGTCTTTTGCACCATTAAGGACCTTGCTGATGTAATAATTCGACATTTGTCTTCCTCCCTCTTCGTGAATCAACACGGAGCTGATTGCTTGAGGGGTGATTGATAGATGTAAAGGGTATCCCCTGGGAAGATTTTACTAGTAGGGAGGGCCCTGCTAGGTATTGCTTGAAAAAGCTTGTTGGCAGGAGTTATCTATATTTATATATATCTTACTTAGATCTATATCTTGTATCCATCTTTTTTTTTATAACAAAATTAAAAATAAAAAAGGTTTAAGAATAAAAAAATGAGTTTCTTGGACTTGGATTCTTATTATTTTTGCTTTCCGTTTTTCTATATCTTTTTGTTTTAATTTAACCTTTTTAGATAATAAACTGTACTAAAATAACTTGTAAGGAGTTTATAATTGTAGGAATTTCAGTGGAATTAGTATATAATAACTGAAATTTTGAATACACTTAGTTGTTATGGCGTGGTATGTCTGCGTTCATATAATAAGTAAATGTTTATACTTTAAAATATATTATAAATAAAAATAAAATATATAAACCAACACATCATATACTTTTTAATATTAGTATAGATATATAGATTAAAAATAGAATTTGAGTAAGAATGGTTGAAAATACATAAGGATATTTTTGGTACTTAAAAATTAGTTTAACTAACCGCTATTTGTGAGTGAAAATGGAATATTCTTTTTTATATAGTATATATTAATAGAATTAATTTCCACAAAGAGACATACAACTATACATAAATTTCTAGTCTTCTGGTAAGAATGTAGTGAGGTATAGCTACTAATGTTTTAATGAATTTTGATTTATTACTCACCATGAAATAAATGAATAATTACACCTCTCGCCCCTAAGGTTTGATGTGATTATACGAAGATTTCTTGTAGTTTTTAAATTACATTTAGTACTTTTAAAATTTATTTTTATCTGACAAATAGGTCACCATATTAATCAAAACTCAATGAATTTATTGATATTAACAAAAAAGTTGAACAAAAATTAATATTTACCTTAAATTGACTTATTACCAACTTATTGGATGTTAAATAAGTATTCTTTAACTAAATCGCACATACAAGGGTGAATATATACTTTCTCACACGCATTAACTTATGAAGATGTATGGGGATAGTTTGGTCACAAGAAAACTTGTTTGATCTATAATAAGTCAGTTATAAATTAATCGAAGGTAAATATAAATATTCATCTAATTTTTTATTCATAACAGCAATTTCGGTAAATTTTAACTGATGAAAGTACTTATTCTTTATACGAAAGTAGATTTCAGGGATATTAAATTTAATTTTTCAAACCATAAGTAGTCTACATGTAATTATACTAAACCTTTGGGGACAACAGTGTAATTATATATCTCTAAAATAAATGTTCAAGGGAAGATTAAAATCTTATTAGCTGCTAATAAGATTTAACTATCCATTGGTGAAATTCTAGCAATAAAAAATGGATATAATTAATTTTGTTAAATAAAAATAAATATGTGACTTTATTGTAAAAGGTTACATATATAAAATAATTAAAATGGAACAAAAAGAAAACAAATGTAAAAGTGGCCTTTGCCATGTGTTGAACACCCACGAAATTGTTTTTTTTTTAAGAAAACCACGTAGAGGTGGGGGAGATTTTCGGAATCCCCAGTCCTTTTATATTAAAATGCACAGAAATAGTTACAGAGGGAGAGCTACCTCCTTAGAATTTCTAGAAAAGCATTAAACAAGGAGTACTACTCCTTTATAAATAGAGCATCGTTAAACAAGGAGTACTACTCCCTTACAACAAAAGACACGAACAGGTGTACTAAAAAAATTATGACAAGTCAAAAAAAGGTTTTTGTTACGCCACCACATCGTGGATCGCACAACACCAGCAAATAAATCTGTACAAAAGAGCCAAGTCAGAATGTATCTAATGTTCCAGAAGGATAAATAAATGAACATTAGTATTAGAGTGGAGATCATATCTGTATGGCTGGCAGCTGTTGAACTTGTGAAAAGTGTTCATACGGTTGACGTTGTGACCAATATTTTTTTGTTTGGATACCTTTTGGTTTTATCACTTTTGCTATGCTCGTTTATCTGGTTGTTTGCTGTTGTAGTCAACAGGTTTCTACTTTTGATCAAATAACTAGTAACCATTGCACGTGGTCCTCGAGCCCACAATTTTTTTAAGTATTAGTTGAATACACATAATTTTCATGCCCATAAATTTTCTGATTTAATATAACTAATTTGATGCACATATAACCTATTAGCATTTCCAATTGTCTCCTTGTATTCATATGCTTAATCTGGAATAGACCACATATGAGGTTAATAAATGTATTTAAAACTTTGTTGGTTTAATTAAAAAAGGAAAAAAAATAATCTTTTGAAAATTAATAGAATATTTCTTAAGACAATATAACTCAATTTCACTAATCAAATTTTTTGCTTAAAGCTAACAAAAAAATATCCGTTTCTTTTTGTTGATGGGATAGGTGAAATCATTGTTCCATGTACACTCCAAATAATTATTCAGGTGATTCAGTAAAACAATTGATCTAAGTTGATAGAATAAATAAAAAGAAAAGAAGTATTCCGTCTTTTCCAATCACCAATTAAGTGCCCACACCAATTAGAAGTCAATCAAATATGCAACAGAGGGTTAATAGAGCCCCTTGCCCATACAAGTGGGACAAAACGTATAAAATGTAGTCTTTATTCTTATGAAATTACTTATGAATTTGAAAAACAAAAACAAAGGAGAAATTTTAAAGAAGAACAAAGGACAAGTTTTGTAAAAGCAAAACACAAATTGTAAAAGCACATAAAAATAATTTTCTTTTACATACAAATTAACCTCCCTTATAATTGGTATAAATTTGCAAACTCTGGGGAATCTCCCAAATCACACCTACAAATTTGAAGCTGAAACCTCATAAATAATACAAAAAAATTAGTTATTAAAAAAATATTGAGAAGCAAGTAAAACTAGATCTAGTTATCATTCAATATAAAATGACTAAAAGTTGAAAAAAATGGACAAAGATAAACACTCAAATCTTCTTATTTATAAACACATGAACATATGGATGCACCTGGTTTTCTTTCTAGTTTTGGCCCATGAGATGAACAGGATTTTTCATTAGTTACTTATAAATTAATTAGAAAGAAAATTATTTTCTCCCTCTAAACTGGTAACAAAACATACCAAGATGAACTATTATATGAGCATCCTCTACTTGTCTCATAATATTTGAGTTGTAGAAAGGAAATGCTTCCATCCTATAAAAAATTAATGAGTAATCAAACTTGAAATCAGATTGATACATTGATTACCGTTAGAGAAAGTGAAATTATTAAAGTGACTCGATATCAACTAAGGGGTAATTATTTAAAAATTGTGAAAAAAAATTATTTTATATTTAAAATAAATTATTTTTTAAATATAAAATTACTTTATTTATTATTATATTTTAAAAAATAAATGAAAGTAAATTTTTAATTTTTTTTATAAGATAATAATTTATACATTTATAGTATCAAAAAAATTACTTGCATTTTTTTTTCTAAATTTTGAATCTCGCCTCGGATTTCAATCGAAGGGTTCCAACACTGTCGCAAACTTATCAGTACGGTTCATTGTATTTTTTTAGAATTGTATAGAAAAAGAAACACTAGTACATTTGTATGTTTCATTGTATTTTTAAAATTGATACAGTTTTAAAAATTAATTAAATATAATTAATTTATAAAAAAATATATATATAATTTGTGAATTGGGCTAAATTGGCCCAGTACACAAATGTTACTTGAAATAAAAGGAGCCATCGCGGTCAGGGCTTAAAAAAATATTTCAAGAAAATTTAAAACGCGGTGCCACTCAATTTCTTAAACATCCCAAATCCACTGCAATTTCTTAATTTTTTTTTTCATAGTTTTTAAATAATTACCCCATCAACTAATATATTTTTAAAGACCTCATGGTTCAGAAACAAAACATCTCGAAACATAAGACGACACCATTAAACTATATTTCCCCCCAATAAGCCAGATCAATCTAACTTATAAGAAATATTGATTCCATTTAATAAGTTTAACTTAAAATAGCATCAATTGATCAGAATTGGACGTGATTGCCACTAGCCATTTTCCTTCATAATGCCAATGAATTTCGATTTATTTTAAGTTTTCCCAATTTGAGAAATGTAGAATTGGTGCTATATAAAACTTAATATTGAATTTCGATTTATATATAACAGAGCAAGAGTTCACAAACTGAAATACATTGATTGATCATAGTATGCTTACTAATTCGCGATTGGTATTCTCACAATGAACATAAAAGAAGCAAAGTCAGAGTAATGACACACTAATAAGTTAAACAAAATTAACATTGTAACCATCCTTTTAGATGAAAAATCACCTTTCTTTTTATAATAGTATAGATCATCAATATTTATAAATATCAATTTAAAGGAGCGAGTGTACCTTGAGATCATGTTCAATCTTGGCAATTGGTATATGAATTCAATCCACAATCTCCCAGATTTGTGATATTGTTGGATACTTTGCCTCATTCCACATGAACCTACACAAATTATAAATCATTTACCAAATCATTGTGCTGCCACGTAGCAATATAAGTAGGAAAAGAAGGCTAAAATGCATAAAACCTCCGTGTTTTAAAACTCAACAAAAAATACCCTCTTGTTTAAAAAATAGGTTAAAAACCCCTTCCTATTTCATTTTAATCAGTTCACTTGCCCTTTTTCCTGTTAGCACTAACGACGTTACATTTTCCCCCTGTCTCACCGTTATATCCCTTGAATTACTTGCTGACTTTTGACTACTACAGTCAAACAGTAAATCGAAAAGAGAGAAAAAAAGTTACAGGAGAAGAGAGAAATTACCGATAGTAGAAAAATTAGGGTTTTTGGTCTTCGATTGAGAGGGTGAAGTCAAAGGGATTTGATACAAAAAATTGATTTTGTTTACCCTAAATAGAACGAAAAACACTGATTTTAGGGTTTGTAGGTTAGATTTGGGGTTTGTATTCGAGAAGAAGGTGGAGCTACATAAAGGTCGTTTGTGTTCTTAAAGAAGAACCGATAAGTTTTTATTTTTTATTTATTTTGAGAAAACTATGCTGTTTCTTATAAGAGTTTTGTGGTTTTTATTCGAAAACATGTAGGGTTTTTATTTACATTTGATATGGTTACTGGTTTTTACTGTTTACTTTTTTTTTGTGTGTGTATTTTGTTGTTTACTGGTTGTTTAATTTATTTCTTATATTCTGGTCCCCTTCCCAGTTTTTGTGTATTACTGTTTTTGGTCCCCCTCAATTTGTGTGTATTACAGTTTCTGATTGTTTGTTTTTGTATTTTTTTTTACTGCTCCAAATGTTTATATATGCTTTATTGTTAAACTTTTTTGGTTAATTATAGAAATATTTACAATTTTTGTAGTAATTCATCATTAATTTTATGTGTTATGGCTAAGCTAGTTTCTTAATTAATTTGCAGAGAATGGTTTTGGGCTATGCAGACTTTTTTGTGTGGTTTGGTACGGTTATAGAATGGGTACCAACCATTAGGTATGTTGGGGGGTATAAGGTCTTTTTTCCATGAGTTGATAAAAAAAAATTATTCTATGATAACCTAATAACAATGTGCACTAAAGTTGGAGGCAAGGGTAGTAATGTAGTAATCTATTATTCACTTCCTCAACAAACAATAAAGATGTCTATGAAAATTGTAGAAGGGGATGAGGGTAGGGTTGGCAGACGAGTTGAGCCGGCTCGCGAGCTTTGCGAGCGGGCTCGATTTTGAGCTCGAGTCGAGCTCAATTCTCTCCATTCATCAACTCGCGAGCTTTTTCTATTTTTTATTTTTTATATTTTTTTATTTATAAAATTTTTATATTTAATTTCATATTCAATACTTTATCATTTTTATACTCAAAATTGATCATATATTATAATTATTGATCAGTATCATACATTTTATTTTGGATAATAACAAATTCTGATGCTTTTAGTTATACATTTAATCTTTATACAAAAATAAATTTAATCAACAACTTAGTAAATTATAAACTTTTTGTTATATTTTAATATATACAGATTTGTATTGTGTTATACTTTTTTTTAATAGACAAGTAATTCACTTATTACTTTTTTTATCCATTTCTGAATTGTATATTTATATCAAAATACATACTATCATTATGCAATCTATTTTATTACTTATAAATATATGTCAAAATTTAGTGATTCCTATGAATTAATCTAATAATAATGATAATAATAATAATAATAGTGAAGGTTGAACAATTTTAATTATTTTTATTATTATTTTATTATATATATAATGAGATCAAAAAATTTAATCAACAATTACGATATCTTAAAGTATATAAAACTGTGTTCATTAGATCATATCAGACGGTATGATTTAAAATCACATGGCCTAATTCAATGATATACCGACTTGAATGATTATTCTTATGTTACGAGTACGATATCTCAACATCTGTATGTCCAATAAGTCTAAAACTTTACCAAACGTATTTGTTTGTAAGTTTGATCATATTCAACGGTTTGATTTGAATTTTGATGGCCTGATTAATGCATTTTGTTCAAGGATGTAAGATGATAGTTACATTAATGTAATACTAACATTTATAAATATATAAATTTACTGCAGATTGTAAACATATATTAATCTCAACTATAAAATATTTTTATGTATTTCAATTGTATTTATTCCAAATAATGGATACTTTTCTATAATTTTAAATTATTCAGTATGATTTTTTTTTGCTATACTTTACTAGTTATATTACTACTAAACTATTCAGTAGTTTATATTTATAACAATACATTAAAATTTCATACTATATTTTGGTATATTTATAATATAGTATACATTATGCAATCTATTTTATTACTAATAATATGTAAAAGTTTGGTGATTCTCATGATTTAATCTAATAATAATAATAATAATAAATCAGCTTGAGCTCGAGTCATTTACACCCGTAGATGAGGGTATTAGAGAGTTACTAAGAAACTATAAAAGCTGTAATGTATATCAATTTACATCGAAGAAAAAGCAAGGCCTTGTTGTTTATAGATGCTAGTGGCAATATTCTTAATTTTGAAAAACCTGTGCCACTGTTATAGTATAATGTTGAGGGTGCAGGGGTTGAGGAAGGGGTTGAGATTTATGGGGTAAAGGCTGAGGCAGGGAATGTTGAGGAAGGGACTCAGGCTAAGAATGAGGGGGCAAGGGCTGAGCGGGAATGTTAAGGAAGAGGCTGAGGTTGTAGAGGGTGAGGAAGTAGGGGACGAAACGGGGTGTTTTGAGGGTGGGGTACAGGGAGATTTTCAAACTAAGGTGGAAATTGGGGTTGATGCAGAGGTTCAAACTGGGTTTGAGGGTGAGGTAGGAACTGGGTTTGAGAATGAAGTGCAAAATGATGAATCAGAATCAAATTCTGATTCATCATTCGTGTTAATCAACACTTGAAAAAAGATGTTTTAGAAAGCTACTTCAACTTATAGTGTTAACCAACACTTGAAAACAATGACTGAAATTCAAAGAATATACCCTAAACGGGGTGCAGAACAAACACCATATGAATGGTTGGCTGAAATACCTCCAGTGCATTGGGCAAGATGTTTGTTTCCGACTAAGACAAGACGTGATGTGCTAGTGAATAATATGAATGAATCCTTCAATCATATTATCATGGAGGCAAGAGAATTACCAATAATTGAGATGTTTAAATGGATAAGGAAGAAGTTCATGGCAAGAACTCAAGTCAAAAAGAGGGGATGGAAAAATATGAGGTGGTTGGGTGACCAAATATCATGAAGAAGACTGAAATGCAAAGGTTAGAGAGTAGAAATTGCTTTTCTTCTTGGGCAGGGGAAGACAGATATGAGGTAATACATTTTATGCAAAACCACATAGTCTACCTCAAGGAGAAGTTTTACAGTTGTGGCATGTTTCAGCTTGCGGGATATCCTTGTTGTCATGCCATTGTTGCAATTGATTATCATAGGTTGAAAATGGAGGATTTTGTTGATGAATGCTTCAAGAAGGAAGTATATTTGAAGGTATACAACCACATGATCCACCCAGTACCCGGGATGCATGATTTTGAAGATCTAAAAATAGGAAGAGTGAATGCTCCTGATGTAATAATCAAGATGGGAAGGCCAAAAGAATGTAGAAGGAAAGAAGAGGTCTTACCCATACTTGTACCCTTTGCATGAGAAAAGGGAAAAATAAAAAACATTGCACCAATCCCCCACCCCAATTCCAAATTCAAATAAGTATTTTCCTAACTGTCAGTTACTCATTTACTATCTAATAAACATTATTTAATAGCTTTCAGTCACTCATTTTTTTTAACTTTAATTATTTCTTTGCAGAATCTCAACCAAGGCAGACAAAGATCTAACACCTCACATGATGCATCAGGATCAAGAAGACCTAGTACCACCCCTTTCACATTTCGATGAGAATGAGACAATACAATAAAAGGTAAATACTATTTTAATATCAATTTTTTGACTGCTTTACATCAGTTTTTGACTTTTTGTCTTATGCTACAGGTACCTCCAGTTTTTTCGCAACCATATCAGAATTCACAGCCACAAGTCCACTTCAGCCCCATGTTCCAGCTCAGCCCATTTTTCAGTTCAGCTTCATGTTCGAGCTCAAGATCCACCACCTCAAACAGCCCCAAGAAAACCTTTTAAGGTAAGTAATTTTAGCATATCAACCATCCTAATACTTATAAGGTTTTTATAATGAAAAAATTACTCTGTAGATACCTCAGTAAAGTAGCAAGACAACACCAGATGAGAGTACAACTAGAGGATTTAATGTGCATTTAATGTGCATAAACCATCACATAAATAGGTATGCAACTTGTTGATGATTAACAACTTAGAATTTACTTGTTTATTTATTCACACCACTATTTCATTTATTGTATTTTAGGCTGTTCATTCAAAGCAAACTACTCAACAACCTATCCAACAACAACATCCACAATCCTCAAGAGTTCATCAGGTAATTTCCTAAATATTCCATTGAGTATATGACTCTATAACTTTATTACTATGAATTAAAATAATTTTATGTAACTACAACAACAACATAAAGCTCTTAGAAAGCTGAAAAGACCAATTTCTTTATCAAGTAAATTGCTTATGAGACAATAAGAAGATGCTCCAAATTAGTCCTCCCAATTCAAGAGAAAATGTTGTGCAGAGAGAAATCCATCTATTTCTTCACTAATCAAGGGTTTGGCCAACTCATATAGGCCAAAATAAACTAAGAAAAAGGATGGAAATGCTTCAGGAACATCAAATCCCACAGGAAATGTATGAGGTGCAATCGTGCTTCAGATTTTGTTTATTTATCCAGATTAGCTACTCTGAAACTAATCAGATTCTGGGATGTTTAGTGACACATTTTGCAAAACTGATTGTTGCAAATCTGGTTGAAATTTTTATAGTTTTTTGATGTATAGTTGTTGGCATGAAAACCTAGTTGCAAATTAGGATGTAAATACATTCACTATGTTTGTTTTCATTTTCAAGTTATTTTTTGGACGAGTCAAAACATAACCAATGTTTGTTATAATTCAGAAACACCTTACCTAGGTGTTTTTAACTGTTTTAGCATAAATACATACATATATATACACATACATATACATAAATATAAAAAAGACATGATTTGACAACGACTAGTAATTTTTGTCTCCCAAAATACAACATTAAACATACAATACTTATTTTAAATTATCTCCAAAAATAAATCCAAACATACACACTATCTATAATACACACTTATTTACCTTTGTTTTTCTCTCTCTATCTCCACAAAATACAATAAAACACTCAAAAAATGAAGCCAAACACTATGATTGGATTTTGCTGTTTTTGAATTTGGATGGAAAATTTGGTGGCGGTTTGATGTACAGCCTTCAGTGAATGCACTTTGTCTATTTTAAAGTGAAATAAAGTTCATGATGTTTATTGTTTTTACTGTTTTCTTTTTGGATGGAAAATGTGGTGATGCATTTTACTGTTTTGTTTTTGGATGGAAAATGCGGTGATGGATTTTACTGTTTTTTAATTCTAGGTTCTTTAACAAATTTACTAAATATTACATTAACAAATTCATTTAAATAATACAACAATCATGCAAAATAAAATAGTTACAACTAGTGCCTTTAACATTTTTTGATTGTCACCTACCTACTTCACTTTGCCAGTGAGGTCTTCGCATACAGAAATCAGTTCAGAAAATCTCTCTTCCATATATAGCTCTTAAATTTGATTTCACCTCTTCTTCCATTTTTGACATTTGAGAAAACTTTGTGAATCTAACGGGATACACTAATTGGCTCTAACCAACTAAAAAAATTGCATTGTCCAGCTCTGTAATTGCAGAATAATTTTTCTTCACTTTCGTTTTTTGGACCAACAACTCTAATAACTGCATTTCTTTGACAAAGTACTTTGAATTTTTATATCAAATCCACAGTTTCTTCTCTTTTTGAAGTGGATTTCCTAGTATAGCTCTTTCTACACACATATTCAGAAAAAAATAAATCATTTTATATAATTAAATTATAAAAATTAAATTGGGCAAATAAAAAAAAACAGCTTCATACATGCTTTTGACGGGGGAGAAATGGCAAAATGAAAAAACACAAAACAAGTAAAAAAAGCTTTAGTCCCTAATATAAATCCATAAGGGGGTATTTTAGTCCAAAATAATAAAAAATATGGACCTAAATTGTAGAAAAGACAACTAAATGCACCAACCGCGCATTCCTGCCATTTTCCGTTAATCGTTAACAGAATTGGATTTTTTTTGCTAATTTTACCAAACAAGAAGGGTTTTTTAGCCTATTTCCAAAATACAAGAGGGTTATTAGCTTTTTCAATAAAACACAGGGGGTAAAACGCATTTTAGCTGAAAAAGGAAATTCAAGAATGTGCAATTAATTAAAGAATGAGATAAAAGTCAACATGGGATTTTGTGGGATATTCCTTTAAAGTTGTTCCTTGTTGTCTACGCCTTCATCCTCTTGAAAAAAATACATTAAATTCTATGTCCTCTCAAAAGACTCGACCTTCACTTTTTTTTTTTCTTTTTGTTTTTCACATATAAACATTCAAGAAAATAAAAGACCTCAAAACAACACAATTAAAATTCACGATTTTATCTCTTTGGCAACAATATACAAGAATAGTCCACATTACAATAACTCCATCCCATATCAACACAAACACAAAAATTCAAGATTTAAAGTTACATTATTATGAGTTGTTGATAAACTCAAAAAAGGAGAAACCTTTCATTGAATAGATTGACCAACTCTTTTAGCTCCAAAGTTTTGCCCATAGCCAACCTAATAAACCCCTTTAGCGAAAACAATTTTATTTTGCAGTAGCAAGACGAGTAAGTTTTTCACACCTAAATAGAACAAAGACACTCAAATATAAAAAACATATAACTGAAGCAACATCCAAAAATCAACAAAGAAAGCTGAGAGAATAAAAAGAAATATATCAACAAAATCTAGTCCAAAAGTTAAGAATTACATCTCTAAAGTAACGTCTAATTAATTCTCGAATTCTATCAAAGTCCCACATTCTTTATTAAAAAAAAAAAGAAAAAAAAGCCAAAAATAAAATATCAATCAAACACCAAGAGAGGTGGTTTAGAAGCTATACACACTTGCAATACCTCTCGTTGACGATTTTTTGCAAAAAATTGGATGAAGAAGCCAATGAAAACTCTTAGTGTTTGGGTATGCTAACGTGCTCTTGAGAGGAAGTTTTGGAAGGGTTTATGAAAGGGAAAGAAATGGAGAGAATGAGCCGTTGGAGTTTGGAGAGAGAGAGAGGGGAGGGGGGGGATGGGAGAAAGGAGGTCTTCAAATGTGGGAGTCAGTTATATAGATTATGGCGTATCCCTTGACCTGTCAAGGGAGAAACCACCAGTTGAGCACTATTGTACTGTACGATCTTATTTTATTAATAAAACATACATTTACCCAAAAAAATAGGGGAGTCAGATAAGAGTGGGAGAGAGATTAAAGACGTCTAATATATGGAGGACATTTTTGAAAATTTATTAAATTGGTATAACAACGGTAAAACTTAATCAAATTTCTATTTTTATACTCAATAAATTGGGGATAATTATAGTTTTAGTCCTCATACATTGCCACTAACTCATTTTCAATCCCCCAACATACTAAATTTCTATTTTAGCTCTTCAACTTTTAAAATATTAACAGTTTATGTCCTAAAGTCTAGTTAATGACCATTTCACCCTTTCAAAGAAAAAATAGAGTCCAATTATTTATTTCTGTGCTCATGATCAGGCCCAACATGCAAAAATAAAATTATGCCTCCATAAATCCATATCTTGTTTTGACCGTCTTATTCCCGGGTATTCCAAATCCTTGATTTTATGGATTTCCTCCAACCACACTACCGCAGCAGATGGTGCGCAGGTATGAATACCTTTCCGTTATTTGAAAATTATTGATACCTCTTTGATGTTTGATAAAATTCTGTAATTTTTGGATGGATACCTTAAAATTATCAACTTTGCCCTTGCTATACTTTCTTTCTTAAAAAACAAGTGCTATAAAAATATTGGGGAAGTAGACAAAATATTTTGAAAAATTGAAAATTATATTAACCACTTACTCCATAAATAACGTATAGAAAATTTTTACAAATTAAGTAAAATATTATAATTTATAGCTCACAAGACATTTTGGTCAGTCCATCACAAATGATAAATGAAAAACTAACAAATTGAACTAGTTGTTAGATGGTCGTTAAAATTAGAAGTTAATGGTTATTTTCCATACGACAAGAAAGTATTTGTAATCATGAAAAATTTCAAAAGAACTCATTGTAATTTATCCTACAACAAATGAAAAAGTGCAAAAGAAAGCTTGTGTTCTAAACCCTTGCATTTGTTTGGGACAATCTCTAACGATAATAATAACTACAAGTTAGTACAAAAAGAAAACAAACTTTCTTCAATAAAACCGCGTAAAATAGCTAAAATTTGAACTATCTCGGAATTCAATGAAACTTGAATAAACGTTGGTCTAAACTTTTCCATTTGTATTAAATTTTCTAAACTTAATAATAACTACAAGTTAGTGTAAAAGAGAAATAAACTTTCTGTATAAAGCCGCAACAAATAGCTAAAATTTGAATTTTGAATGGAAAGTAGGCCTAAACCCTTGCATTTGTATGGTAAATTATCTAAGGATAATATTAACTACAAGTTAGTATGAAAGGTAAACAAACATTCTTTAATAAAACTGCATAAAATAGTTAAAATTTGAACTATCTCCGAATTCCACGACACTTGAACAGAAAATAAGCCTAAACCCTTGCATTTGTATGGGAAAATTTCTGAGCATAAGAATAACTAAAAGTTAGTATAAAAAGAAAACAAAACTTTCTTTCAAAAAGACGAGTAAAACATATAAAATTTGAACTATCTCGGAATTCAATGAAATTTGAACCATACGTATGTCTAAACCCTTGCATTTGTATGGGAAAATTGCTAAGCATAATAATAACAACAAGTTAGTTCCAAATGGAAATAATATTTTTTTAATAAAACTGCGTAAAACAACTAAAATTTTAACTATCACACAATTCAACGAAACTTGAACCAAACGTAGATCTAAGTATAATAATAACTACAAGTTAGTATGAAAGGAAAACAAACTTTCTTTAATAAAGACCCGTAAAACAACTAAAATTTGAACTATCTCAAAATTCTACGAAACTTGAATCAAAAGTAGGGCCTAAACCCTAGCATTTGTATACTAAATCTAAGCATAATAATAACTACTAGTTAATACGAAAGGGAAATAAATATTCTTTAATAAATTTGTAGAAAACGGCTAAAATTTGAAATATCTCAGAATTACACGAAATATGAACCAAAAGGAGGCCTAAACCCTTGCATTCGTATGGTAAATTTTCTAAGCACAATAATAACTACAAGTTTGTATGAAAAGGGAAACAAACTTTCATTAATTAAACCGCGTAAAACATCTAGAATTTAAACTATCTCATAATTTCACAAAACTTGAACCGAAAATAGGCCTAAACCTTGCATTTGTATTGAAAAATTCCTAAGCATAATAATAACTCCAAGTTAGTACGAAAGAACACAAACTTTGTTTAATAAAACCGCGTAAAATAACTAAAATTTGAACTATCTCAGAATTCAATGAAACTTGAACCAAACGTAGGTCTAAACCTTTGTACTTGTATTATAAATTTTCTAAGTATAATAATAACTACAAGTTAGTAGGAAAGAGAAATAATTTTTTTTTTAATAAAATCACGTAAAACAATAAAAATTTGAACTATCTCAGAATTCAATGAAACTTGAACCAAACGTAGGTCCAACCCCTTTCATTTGTATGTGAAAATTTCTAAATATTGTAATAACTACGAGTTAGTATGAAAAGGTAACAAACTTTCTTTAATAAATAACTGCGTAAAACAACTAAAATATAAATTATCTCATAATTTGAACCAAAAGTAGGTCTAAACCCTTGTATTGGTATGGTAAATTTTCTAACCAAAATAATAACTACGAGTTATTACTAAAGGAAAACAAACTTTTCTTTAATAAAGTCGCGTATGGCAGCTAAAATTTGAACTATATCAGAATTCCACGAAACCTTAACCAAAACTAGGCCTAAACCTTTGCATTTGTATGGTAAATTTTCTAAGCATAATAAAAACTATAAGTTAGCATAATAAAAACAAACTTTCTAAAATAAAACAGCATAAAACAACTAAAATTTGAACTATCTCAGAATTCCACAAAACTTAAAACGCAAGTAGGACTAAACCCTTCTATTTGTATGATAAATTTTCTAAGTAAAATAATACTTACAAGTTAGTACGAAAGGAAAACAAACTTACTTTTAATAAACCCCGTAAAATATCTAAAATTTGAATTATCTCATAATTCAACGAAAGTTGAACCAAACGTAGGTCCAAACCCTTGTATTTGTATGGAAATTTTTTTAAGAAAAATAATATCTACAAGTTAGTATGAAAATGAAGTAAACTTTCTTTAATAAAATCACATACAACAACTAAATTTTGAACTTTTTCAGAATTCAACAAAACTTGAACCAAACATAGGTCTAAACCCTTTCTTTTGTGTGGGAAAATTTCTAATCATAATAATAAGTGCAAGTTTGTACGAAAAGAAAACAAACTTACTTTTAATAAACCCCGTAAAACATCTAAAATTTGAATTATCTCAGAATTCAACAAAATTTGAACCGAACGTAGGTCCAAACCCTTGTATTTGTATGAAAAAATTTCTAAAAAAAATAATATCTACAAGTTAGTACGAAAAGAAAGCAAACTTTCTTTAATAAAATCGCATACAACAACTAAATTTTGAACTATCTCAAAATTCAACGAAACTTGAACCAAACATATGTCTAAACCCTTTCATTTGTGTGGGAAAATTTTTAATCATAATAATAACTGCAAGTTAGTACGAAAAGGAAACAAACTTTCTTTAATAAAGCCACGTAAAACATCTAAAATTTGAACTATATTAAAATTCAATGAAACTTGAACCAAACGTAGATCTAAACCCTTGCATATGTATGGTAAATTTTCTAAACATAATAATAACTACAAATTAGTATGAAAGAAAAATAAACTTTCTTTAATAAAGCCGCATAAAAGATCTAAAGTTTGAACTATCTCAGTATCCAACAAAACTTGAAACAAACGTAGGTCCAAACCCTTGCATTTGTATGAGAAAATCTTTAAACATTATAATAACTATAAGTTAGTACGAATAGGAAACAAACTTTCTTTACTAAAACTGCGTAAAAAAAACTAAAATTTGAACTATCTCAGAATTCAACGAAACATGAACCAAACGTAGGTATAAACCCTTGCATTTGTGTGGGAAAATTTCTAAGCATAATAATAACTACAAGTTAGTACGAAAGGGAAATAAACTTTCTTTAATAAAATCGTGTAAAATATCTAAAATTTCAACTATCTCAGAATTCAATGAAACTTAAAGCAAACGTAGGTCTAAACCCTTGCATTTGTATGGAAAATTTTCTTAGCATCATAATAGCTATAAGTTAGTACGTAAAGGAAACAAACTTTTCTTTAATAAAACCACTTAAACAACAAAAATTTGAACTATCTCAAAATTCAACGAAACTTCAACCAAACGTAGGTCTAAATCATTGCATTTGTATGGTAAATTTTCTAAGTATAATAATAACTACGAGTTAGTATGAACAAAAAATAATTTTTTTTTATTAAAGCCATGCAAAACAACAAAAATTTGAACTATCTCAGAATTCCACGAAACTTGAACCACAAGTTGGCCTAATCCCTTGCATTTATATGGTAAATGTTCTAAGCATAATAATAACTGCAAGTTAGTATGAAAGGTAAACAAACTTTCTTTAATAAAATCGCAAAAAACAGCTAAAATTTGAATTATCTCAGAATTCTGTGAAACTTGAACCGAAAATAGGTCTAAACCCTTGCATTTGTATGGAAAAATTTGTAAGCATAATAACAACTACAAGTTAGTACAAAAAGAAAACAAACTTTGCATAATAAAGCCGAATAAAACATGTAAAATTTGAACTATCTCAGGATTCAACGAAATTGAACCAAACCTAGGTCTAAACTCTTGCATTTGTATTGAAAAAAATTGCTAAGCACAATAATAATAACAATTTAGTGCGAAAAGGAAATAAATTTTCTTTAATAAAATCGCATAAAACAACAAAAACTTGAACTATCTTAGAATTCAACGAAACTTTAACAAAACGTAGGTCTAAACCCTTGCATATGTATGGTAAATTTTCTAAGCATAATAATAACTACAAGTTAGTATGAAAGGGAAACAAACATTCTTTAATAAAGCCGCGTAAAACAGCTAAAATTTGAACTATCTTAGAATTCAACGAAACTTGAACTTAACTTGGGTCTAAACCCTTGCATGTTTGTGGGAAAATTTGTAAGCATAATAATAACAACAAGTTAGTACGAAAGGGAAACAAACATTCTTTAATAAAACCGCGTAAAACATCTAAAATTTGAACTATCTCAAAGTTCAACAAAACTTGTACCAAACATAGGTTTCATTTGTATACAAACTTTCTTTAATAAAACTGCGTAAAAAGACTAAAATTTGAATTATCTCAGAATTCAACGAAACTTGAACCAAACGTAGGTCTAAACCCTTGCATTTGTATGGTAAATTATCTAAGCATATTAATAACTACAAGTTAGTATGAATGGAAAACACACTTTTGTTTTTTAATAAAACCACGTAAAACAGCTAAAATTTGAACTATTTCAAAATTCAACGAAAATTGAACGAAAAGTAGACCTAAACCCTAACATTTGTTAGGGAAAATTTCTAAACAGAATAATAATTACAAGTTAGTACAAAAGCGAAACAACCTTTTTTAATAAAACCACGTAAAATATTAAAAATTTGTACTATCTCAAAGTTTAACGAAACTTGTACCAACATAGGTCTAAACCCTTGCATTTGTATGTAAAAATTTCTAAGCATAATAATAACTACAAGTTAGCATGAAAAGGAAACAAACTTTCTGTAATAAAATCGCGTAAAATAACTAAAATTTGAACAATCTCAGAATTCAACAAAATTTAAACCAAACGTAGCTATAACACCCTTCCATTTGTATGGTACATTTTCTAAGCATAATAATAACTACAAGTTAGTACGAAAGAAAAACAAACTTTCTTCAATAAAGACGCGTAAAACAACTAAAATTTGAACTATCTCAGAATTCAACGAAACTTGAACCAAAAGTAGGCTTAGACCCTAGCATTTGTATGGTAAATTTTCTAAACATAATAATAACTACAAGTTAGTACGAAAGATAAACACACTTTCTTTAATAAAGCCGCGTAAAACAGTTAAAGTTTGAACTATCTCAGAATTCCACGAAACTTGAACCAAAAGTAAGCTTAAACCCTTGCATTTGTGTGGGAAAATTTTTAAGCATAATAAAAACTACTAGTACAAAAGGGAAACAATTTTATTTTTTAATAAAATCAAGTAAAACATCTAAAATTTGAACTATCTCAAAGTTCAATGAAACTTGTACCAAACGTAGGTCTAAACCCTTGCATTTGTATGGAAAAATTTCTAAGCATAATAATTACTACAAGTTAGTACGAAAAGAAAATAATTTTTTTCTAATAAAATCTTAAAAACAACTAAAATTTGAAATATCTCAGAATTAAACGAAATTTGAACCAAATGCAGGTTTAAACCCTTGCTTATTTTCTAAGCATAATAATAACTACAAGTTAGTACGAAAGGAAAACAATCTTTCTTCAATAAAGCCGCGTAAAACAGTTAAAATTTGAACTATCTCAAAATTCAACGAAACTTGAACCAAAAGTAGGCCTAAACCCTCACGTTTGTATGATAAATTTTCTAAGCATAATAATAACTACAAGTTAGTACGAAAGGAAAAAAAACTTTTTTTTTCGATAAATGTAAATTTTATTAAACAAAAAGAAATGCATGAGTACAGTACAATCATGAATCATTCTCAAGCTTCACCCCCGACAGGCCATAAACGATAAAGACCACATGAGCTAATTAAAAATTGTTATTCAGCACTAATAATCCGCTGTCTAACATCACCAAGAATAGTAATAGAAAGAGTACGTGCATCACAGCGCACGTTCTCGAACCCATGCCGATTCTGCTCCATCAAAATGTGATAGACCAGAGAAGCAAGTAATGTTCTGTAGGCCGCATTAATGACATGTTCCCTTCTCCTTCTCATTGAAGCCCATGTAACATCTGTAGACCAAGATCGGTTAGGCCATGGAACTCGCAAATAATGTTGAATCTCAGCCAAGCAGTGCCGGGAATAGCGACATTGGAAGAAAGGTCGTTGTGTGTCTCCATAGAATCATCATCACACAAGATACAGGATATGCCCAAGTGAGAAAGCCATGGCTAGTCCAATATGGACAGCATGTTGAGGATAGCCAACCAAAGCACGAAGGTGTGTCTAGGAATTTTGAAGGGTCTCAATACTAGTAAAGACCAGCCTACCTTGGGCCCTGACGGGGATAAGAGGCGAACCAATGAAGCTACAGTCGGCGAGCTAGTGCCAGTATGGCATGCATCATGCCATAGAGAGAATGAAACACCATCACCAATTCGATACTCGATAAGAGGCCGTAGAAAAGGATGGAGGCGGAGGATCTTCTTGCAACCCCACAGCCCCCACGTTCAACAACTGTCCATATGGATCTCTCACGAAGCGGAACATGACAAATCCACTCCACCCATATAGATGTCCGATCATAGCAGATAAGATCACACAAACATTTGCACATCAAAGCACGTTAAGGGTGGCAACATCAAGAAGTTCTTGCTCCCCTTCAAGAACCGGCAGACAAACATCCTTCCGAGCAACCTTAGTATAACCACAGGTAGACCTTCCCTTCCATAGAAAATCACGAAGACGTTTTCTCTATTTCCTGGATGATGCCCTTGGGGAGTATGAAAGCGAACGCCCAACAAACACTTAATGCCATAAGTACAGATTTGATAATCTGAATTTCACCCGGCATATGACAACGTTGTGCCCTCCCAACCCTTGATACGCTTCTCAATTTTCATAACCAGAAGAAGACAGTCGGCAGTAGTCAATCGTGATGCAAGAAGTAGTAATCCCAAATATTTCATCGGCAGATGCCCTTCTTGGAACGCAAGCACATCAAGCAACTAATCCCGATACCCTTGAGCCGATCGGGAAAGAATCAAGTGACTCTTCTGCTCACTCACTCGTAGGCCAGACAACGTAGCAAATCGATCCAATCCCTGCTTAAATACACCAACAAAGGCCACATCCGCTTTGCAAAATAATAAAAGGTCATCAGCAAAGCCCAGCTAAAGTAATCGTAATGACTCACATTTCCAATGAAATGTGAATGGCAAATCCTGCTCAATCAATTGGTTAAGGATCATATTCAAGTCCTGCATGACCAATAACAATAAGTAAGGTGACATCGGGTTACCCTGACGCAAGCCCCTTGCACCCGCGAAGAACCCGTGTGGTTGGCCATTAAGTACCACCGAGAAAGATGTGGTAGTCAGACACTCGTCAATCCATTGGATAAAGAGGGGCAGAAATCAAACATCCGAAGCACAGCTGTTAAGAAATGCCATTTAAGAATGTCATATGCCTTACGTAGATTCACCTTCAGGGGACACCTCAGTGGAAGACGCTACTGGTTGTAACCAGTAAAGAGTTCCTGGGCTAGCAGAATATTGTCCCTAATAGAATGACCAGGAACAAAAGCATTTTGGGCGGGCTAATAATCTTATCCAACACATTGCTCAGTCCTTGTACAAGTATTTTAGTGATAGCATTATAGAGAACATTACAGCACGATATCAGACGAAAATCAGCAACAGAAGTAGGATTGTGTACCTTGGGGATGAGGGCAAGTAGAGTAGAACTCACTTGCTTCAAGAGTTTTCCCATGGCAAAGAGCTAAAGAATAGCGTAGTAACTTCCTTGCCCACAACAGACCATGCCGCTTTGTAAAACCCTGAGGAAAAATGGTCCGGATCCGGCGCCTTATCCTCAACAATATAAAAACTAGTTAGTTTAACTTCATCAGGCGTCACCAATTTGGTGAGCTTGTAGCCATCCTCCTCGGTAAGTAGATATCTCGCTCACGGACGGAGATAGTCTAAATCCATATGCCATATGTCCCCCTCACCACCTAAGTGAGTCCGATAATAAGAGACAAATTCCTGAACCACCTCCTCCTAGTTCATATATGTACCTATGTGCATCATTAATTTGAAAAATGCGCTTGGTGACACGACGTTGGGCTATCTTGTGAAAGACTCGAGAACATTGATCCCCTCCCTTGAAAAATTGAAGTTTAGCCCGCTGCTGTAACATAACTTGCTCAAGTTTAGTGGCTTTGGCAAGCACCCACCTGCAATAGTGTTCAAGTAGTAGTAAGAGACCATTACGTCTATCCATGCTAACCAACCTCTGCGCAGTAGTAAGGAACTCCTTTGCAAGCTTGACATTGAGCGACAGATCCCCTTTATTCCTCCTTTGTTGGCTAAAAAATGCTTCAACGCTTTTAGTTTCCGCGTGACAGTGAACATAGGTATACCAACAATATGATGCCACCAGACACGCTGTACACTAGGAATAAAATCAGGTGAGAGCACAAGGTAATTATCAAAATAGAACATACCTCCAAAGTGCTGTTGAGTGTCTCCCCTCACTACAAGGGGTGAGTGGTCTGATGTTTAGGGTGGAAGGCTGAAGTAGAACAAATGTGGTCACCGCTCAATCCACTTATCGTTCACGAACATCCGGTCTAGTCGCTTCTATAAGCTCCAAGAATCGGTACAACAATTATTCCACTTAAACCACTCCCCCTACACATGAAATGGGAGAAGACCCGTATTCGTGATGCACTCATTAAACTCCTCCATGCCCAAGTGAATAGCCCAAGACACATCGCAAACCTCAATAAGGTCTTGTATTTCATTAAAATCCCTACCTACTAGCCAACACTCATCAACACACTGAATAGCCAGCAATCTCAACTCATGTCGTAACTCACGTCGGGTGCTAATGTCATTAGTGCCATATGCCACAATAACATACACGGTCTCGTGCAATCGAACGTACAAAAACTCGACAGTGCATATATTGGACCCCCATATCCACAATAGTAACATCAAGGAAATCCTCGTCCCAAGCAATCTAAATGTGATTACCTGAGCTCGCTTTATCAACTAACCATCTCCAACGAGGTAAAAGAGAGGACTGTATATGTACCGCATTTTGTGTGTGGAATATCGTCTCCAATAAACCAATAAACTGTAACCTGAACTCCGCTACTAGATCAATGATAGCTAGTTAGTGGTCCTTCCTATTCAGGCCCCGTACATTCCAACTAGCTACGTTCAACATGGGTCAATATTGGAGGGGTTGCATCTATTAGGACCCTGTGGAGTATCGACTGCGTCTTAGTCAAGAAGTGTTAGTACATCAAAAGTATTATGTACTACAATAGCCTTACCCATGTTAATGTTCTCCCCTGGTGGAGGGGTAATCGTGTGTTCTACACATGGAGGTATCTCCACCACGGGTTTGGGAGCTGTCCGTGGAGCAGGGGTCTCCACCACGGGTTGAGGAATTTGTAGAGTAGTGTCTATATGTTCTGGCCGAGCGCATTGCACATAGACAGAGACCGGCAGTTTGGGTGCCTTATTTCCACCACATGACTTCATTGCATGCCCCAAAATCATACAAGTGGTACATTTAGGGGGGTACCCACTCATACTCAAATCCACCTTGTATGCCACTTCGCTGCCATCTTCTTTCAACGTCATGATAACTAGGTGCTTCGGGAGTTTAGAATCAATATAGAGCATAAAGCATACACAAGCAAAATTTAGTCTTCTCATGCTTTAGTGATAGCGCCCGAATACGATGGTTTCCCAATCCCACTGACCATTGTACTCAATCCATCGTTGGTCTAGAGTTCCACCGGTAAATATCGTAATTTGATCGAAATCGAGACTTGCGTGTGTTTCAACTTCCTCAATATCATACCCGGCTCCCATTTCTGCAAGACAATGGGTTGCCCTTAGTAAAGCCAAGGGCCGCCCTCAATCACCTCCTCCATAGCCACAGCCATTTTAAATCAAAAGAAAAAGAAGCCACTGGAAGTAGCCGTAGCATTACACAACATCGGCCAAATAGATTTCACAAAATCCTTCAGGTGATGGTAATAAGGCCGTTTGCCAATGAAATAACCAACTACCGTAGAATTCCACCGACGAGAACCATCTTGAATAATATACAACGTGGGGTCATACAATAATCTCACTGTTTTGCAATGAAGGAGGCACATACGATAAAGTTTTACGTGTAGAAATATGAAATGCATCCGCAATTTTATCATTGGAATCCATAAAATTCAAGCATGTTTTTTGGGGCACATTACCGACAAAAATTTCGATCGGCGGAAGACCATGAGGGGTAGCCGCTGAACGCACTGCAGTAGCTACACGGGCGGCCTCAGTCGCGGATGCAGGTGCAGCAAGGCCTTCCGTCACGACTGTCAATGGGCAAGAGGTTGGTTCGACGACTGGCGACGCCATTCGACAGCGGCGAAGTGAATAACAACGATAGTAGCATCCGCGAGACCCCAACGCCCAAACCAGGGTTATGATCCTCAATCAACGACGACGGAGTAGTATCTAACACCAACAACGCTGGAGATTCAGAACTCGCCAAAGAAGGCAAGGACGTCTCCTACAAAAATTGCGACGGAGCAGGCGGCGAAACAACAACTAGCGTAGCAGTAGGCCCCTTCACCCGTTCATTCATTAGAGAGTTTAAAAAATGACTAAAAAGATGGGCTCTGCTAATTCTCTCTATTTTCTCACACACACTCCTATACCTCCCGTTTCACACACTAAAACTGACAGTTCTTCTTGCACCGCCGTCGTGGACCAATTGAGAACATGCTGTGAGGAAATGGAGCTGTGGACTAGGCGGGTAAAAGAGAAGAAATTTAAAAACAGATTGAACAATTGGAATTTAGGTTCAAGGAACTTAGGAAAGACACTGGTTCTACACATTCAAAATTTGAGGTGACCCGTCTTCTGCTAACCATCGAGGAGTTGGTGCTTAGAGAGGAACGTTATTGGAAACAATGTGGAAAACCACCGGTTGCAGTTAGTAGATAAAAATAGTTCTTTCATTCATGTAGAGGTTCAGATCAAATCGGATTAAACAACTGGTGGGTCCAAAGAATCAAGTTGTCAATGACATCGAAGGGATGCAATAACTTATCATCCATCGAATCAGGACTTGAACCAAGGAACTGAGTTCATATCAAAGGTTGTGGACATAGGAATGGATCAGGACCTAATAAGACCGTGGACCGTAGAAGAGGTACAACGAGCATTTTTCCAAATGACCCCGTTCAAATCTCCATGATCGGATGGTATGCCTCCCATTTTTTTATCAATTTTATAGTCAATCTATAAAAATGGATATTATTCATTTTATGCTTAGATTCTTGAACAATATTGAACTTGATAATTCTGTGAAAGGAACTCAAATTTTTCTCATCCCTAAATGCCAAAATCCCATAAACCTCTCACAATTCAGGCCCATTAATCTTTGCAATGTAATTTACAAATAGCATTCAAGACCATTGCAAATAGACTAAAACCAATTCTTGACCAAATAATCTCACCTCACCAGTCGGTTTTTGTTCCTGGCCAACTCACAACTGACAATGTCCTTCTAGCTTTCGAGATTAAAAGGTCACACTGCCATTAAGCTGGAAATTAGTAAGGCATATGACAAGGTTGAATGGTGTTTTCTAGAGAGGATGCTTGTCAGACTTTATTTTGATTTTCATTTCATTTATCTTATTGTGTCTTGCATCAAATCTATGTCTTACTCTTTTATGCTTAACGATTGTCAGTTTGTCTACCTCATCCCCCACGAGAGGGCTCCAACAAGGAGATCCTCTCTCCCCTTATCTATTCCTTATATGTACGACAACTTTTAGTGCATTATTACAACTTGCAGAACAGATAAGCCATATTCTAGGAATTTCTATTTGCCGTAGGGCCCCAAACATTACACACATTCTATTTGTTGATGACATCCAAATCTACTGCGAAGCTACCATAGACTCAGCCTTATGCATCAAGGAGAAATTGAAAAAAGTATGCAAGAGCATCGGGACATTATGTTAACATGGGCAAGTCATCTATGGTCCTTAGTAAGAATGTGGAACCTGCACTTCGAGCCTCTTAGCCAGACATTCTGGGGATTCGAGGGGAGGAAAACCTGGAGTTGTACCTTGGCCTACCATCAGTTATTGGGCATTCTTGGAAAGGAGTGTTTGCCTATATCCAAGATAGTGTTTGGAAGCGACTGCAAGGATAGAGCTAGAGGAACTTATCACAAACAGGCAAGGCGATTAAATCAGTTGTCCAAGCTATTCTTACTTATGCGATGAGTGTATTTTGTTTCCCTGACTCACTCCTGCGTGAGGTGCAAAGCATGGCATCAAACTTCTTCTGGCATAACAAAAATCAAACGAAAATTCATTGGATCAGCTGGCTCGGCTCTACAAGAAGGGGGAATTGGTTCTGCTCACTTAAAACATTTAATACGCCTTTATTAGCAAAATTTTTCTGCACACAAGTTCGCCCAAATATTTTTTTGAACTAAACTATCCTTATAACAGTGAACTTGTACCTCTTCAAATGCATTAATGCGTCAAGACGTGTGAGGGTAATTTGATCATAAAAAAATAATTTGACCTACTATAAGTCAGTAATAAGTCAATCCTCTAGTGTGACTTTAGTATCTAGTTCTTCCACTAAAGATTGTGAAGTCATGAAGTGGAACTACTGCCATGGCTACCCTAATTTCATGTATCAAGAAAGATTTTTTCCATCTCAGTTCACTAATACACATTCATCAGATTTACTGTGATATTTGCCAATTATCCAAACATACTCATACTTCTTATCTATCATAGCCATACAAACCATCCCAACCATTTTCTCTCATACAAAGTGACATTTAGGGTCCCTCTGAATTCCAAATGTCACCGGGGCTAGATGGTTTCTAAATTTTTGTTGATGATCACATCATCTAAGTTGGGTATACCTCATGAAAGATAAATCTGAAACCTCACAAATCTTCAAAAACTTTCATGTCATCATAAAAAATTAATTCCACATCAATATTCACATTTTTAGATCCAACAATGCCCGAGATTTCTTTAATTTAAGTCTTGGTCATTACATCCAAACCCATTGTATTATCCATCAAAGCTCATATGCCGACACCCCACAATAAAATGGGATTTCCAAGAAAAAGAATCTCCATGTTCTTGAGGTTGCTTGATCGTTACTATTCACCACTAATGTTCTGAAAAGATTTTATGTTGAAGCCATTCTCAGGGCTACATACCTCAAAAATAGGATGCATTCTCAAGTCCCAAAGTTCAAATCACCCTCTTAGACCTTTCTTGATACATTCCCAACTTCCTCACATCTCCAAAGCCACACTCCTCTCAGAGTCTTGCATATTGTTGCATTTGTCCATGTGCATCCATAACATAGGGGTAAACAAGACCCAAGAGCCACTAAATGCATCTTCGTTTGGTATTCTCCAAACAAAAAAAGTTATAAATGTTATTGTCCTCTCACCAACAAAGTTTTCCATTCAATGGATGTGACTTTCTTTGAGAATCAACCATTTTATCCCAATTCTGACATTTAGGAGGAGAATAATGTTGAGTCTAAGAATTGGGAGTGGTGATGTCTCTCACAGGACCTATAATTCAACCATCTCTTGAGACAACTAAACCATCAATCTCTTGTGCCATGCTTGAGTCAACAATTGAATTACCTTCCACCATCCTAAAGTGTAATGCAAACAGTAAGGACATTCAGGTGTACAATAGGAGAACTCGAGACCAAATACATTCCCAGTCACAGCCTTAACAAAGTCATCACAGTTCAACTGCCACCTCACTCCAAAGAAAACTCACGAGGTAATGCAAAATCTATCAAAGCTTTTACTCCTAATCAATGTGCATATTTAATGATAGATTTGCACATACCTTTAGTTATAAGAAAAGGAGTTAGAACTTGCACACAACACCGATTTACAAACACTTGACATATGCCAAGTTATCGCTAGATTTTAAAGCTTTTGTATCAAAGATTAATCAGTTCTACATTCCCTCCTCAATTCATGAAAATCTCATAATATCTTAATAGAAGGCGATCACTTTAGAAGAAATTAGGGCCCTTGAGAAAAAATGAAACTGGACTATCACATCTCTTCCTCTGGGTAAGCATACAATTGGGTATAAGTGGATATTTTCAGTCAAACACAAGGTAGATGGGAGTGTTGAAAGGTATAAAGCTCGGTTAGTGGCAAAGGGCTACACTTAGTCTCATAGAATTGACTATAAGGAGACATTTGCTCCTATTGCAAAATTGAACACCATTAGATTTCTTTTCTCAATAGTAGTCAATATGGATTGGCATCTTTTTTAGCTTCTATATGGATAAAATCCCTAGGTTTTGAATACAAGTGCGCAAGTGATAAAGTATACAAATTGAGGAAATATTTGTATGTGCTTAAATAGTCTCCTCGAGCATGGTTTGATAGATTCACCAGTGTTCTCAAGAGAAACGGATATGCTCAATGTCAAGTTGACCATACACTGTTCATTAAGCATTTTCCAAATGACAAACTAATTGTTCTTATTGTATATGTTGATGACATTATTCTCAAAAGGAAATTATGAGGGATAAATGAATCATTTAAAGCAACATTTATCACAAGAATTTGAGGTCAAAGATTTGTGCCATTTGAAGTACTTTTTAGGGATGGAGATTACAAGATCAAGCAGACATATCTCAGTGTTGCTGCGTAAGTATGTGTTAGATCTTCTCAAAGAGATTGGTATGATAGGATGCAAACTAGTGGATACCCCAATGGATTCAAATATGAAGTTGGGGACTCGACAAGCGATACTACTGTGAATAGAGGCAGGTACCAATGGTTTATGGGAAAACTTATATATCTAGCCCATACACGTCTTGACATTGGGTTCTCTGTTAGTGTAGTCAGTCAATTTATGAACAGTCTATCTAAAGAGCACATGGAAGCAGTATATAGAATCATTAGATATCTCAAAAGTATTACTGGCAAAGCGACTACAAGGACTTTTGGAATAAATTGCAAAGACTGACCGTAACTAAGGGGGGTGACTCAATTTATGAACAATCCATCTGAAGAGCACATGGAAGCAGTACATAGAATCATTAGATATCTTAAAAGTATTCCTGGCAAAGCGACTACAAGGACTATTGGGGTAAATTGCAAAGACTGACCCGTAACTAGGGGGTAGCATTTTAAGGACTATAATTTAGATCCTGACAAAATATGCCCCGTAGCTTTAAAAAATGTGGCAATTCCTGCCCTCCATCCAGATCTGAACAAATTTTAGACAATTTTACCCCCTACAGCTTTAAAATGAGGAATTTAGTCCATTTTCAATTATTTTGCATTCTAATGCATATTTTTGTGCATGCTCCCCAAGAATGGCATTAGAGCCTAAGTTTATTGAAGTGATATATTATTATATTATATTTTGATATTATTTACCCACTAATGGAGGAGACTCTTTGAGAGAAAATGAAACCGAACGAAAGTTCGAGTACAAATGAAAATAGGGAATATTTCTAAATTCTGAAAATACAGAGAAGAGAATTAATCTCTCATGGAAATTCTTTACAAGTGTTACAACAGTCCTAAGAGGATTGATCCAAAACTTCTCACGTCGGAAGAAAAACAAGAATGGTTGAGAAATTTTTGATGTTCGACAAGTACTACCAAGAAATGCAATAAGGCGTCTACACTCCACTAAAGTTCATGGTAGAATCCCAGCTAGGAGAAGCGGAACGAGTAAATTCCTACATAATTGCAGTTTTAAAAATTATGATTAAATGAACTGACTGGAAAGAACTCGAGCCGGATACTTTGAGGATCTCGCAAGATCTGAGGGAGATACAAAAGATAGTTCAAAAATATAGACATAGGTTAATTCACATACCTACGAAAGTAGAATTCTTAAGCCAGAAGGTGGACGAGGTCCTTAAGATCCTTCTAGAACTACACAAGGATCTTACAGATCTGAAAACAGACATTGCAGATCTGAAGAAAAACCAAAGGAAGAACCCTGAGACATCTAAATCCAGATAAGAGCAAATCAGGGACGCTCTTGGAACAATACCTCTTCTACACCAGAAGGGGAAAGCCACAAAAATTCCAAAGCCGAAGTCCAGAGAAGATCTGATTATCGCATCTATCAGATTTATAAAATAATGGAGGTAATGAGAGCGGATCTATTAGATCCACAAGAATTGGTAGAATCCTTTTCCCAACTCGGGATTGTGGACTTAGTCAATATCCAAACAAATGAAATCGCTCCAGCACTACCCCCGCCGGAGGGAAGTACATATTCTAATGATCCTCCACAGGATCAACTGATGAGAGAGAGTGCGGATTTCCACACTAATGCCTCTCCAATGTTTAGGAACTAGGCTATAGGAAAATCTAGGAAGAAATCCAAAGAGAGTGCCTGAAAATACACCTTGGGCAAGGACCATGCTCCAGCCCTTACATCCATATGGCGCTATATTGAACTTGGATATTATCGACTTCTGAAATATTGAGAAATTGATAGACGAATGGGTTGCAGCTATCAAGTTAGCAGCAACTACCCTAGAGCTCGACAAGGAAAACTTCATAAAGCTTCTTGAGTTGAGTTTGGAGGGATCAGTGAAGATCAGATGGGTTAATACCCTAGAAGATACCAAAGCCAGCATCCTTGCCGAAGATTCGAAAGGCGCGATAGCAGACCGGCTAGGAAGGCTTATTAAGATACATTTCATCGGAGATGGTTACTTCGAAGGAAGTAGAGCAGAAAAGGCTAGGGAATATGCACAAGCTCATTTTAACCTTGAACTAAGAAGTATTTGCACAGTAGATGAATATATCTATTGGTTTCACAAGTATTTCTTCCAGAGTGGAATAGCAACAGAAGTAGCAGCTGCAATGTTCTTCGCAAAGATATGCAGTCCATGGAGGGAAATGTTGATCCAGTCATACAATGTACCTGAAGAACAGCTAGATTCAATGGCGCGAAAAATGTCTTTCCTTAAAGACAAACTGAAGGATTGGTATTATCAAGCATCCATTCAGAAGAACATGAAAAGACTAAGAGGGAAAATCAAATGGACTCTTTCCTATTGTGATAACAATGATTTTCCAACTATTATAGGAGAATTAAGCGAGCCGAGAAAAAGGAGGAAGCAAAATAGTGATTCCTACCTCAGGAGTTCCAGAGGAACCTTTTCCTGACGAAAATCATGGTGGTCCAAGTCAAAAGCCGAAATATACAAATTTGGATAGAAAAAAGGACCAAGAAGAGCTTCATACCAAGGATATAGACGAACCGATGCAGGATCATAGGAAGAACTCCTACAAGAAGAACTTTCAGAAAAGCCCATACACGAGCTAATGAAAGTTTCAAAGACTGCAATTGCTGGACCTGCTGAGCAAAAGGATATATATCTCCCGACTGGCCGCAGAAACATGGTGAATTATGAAAATTTGAAGCCACTGATGACATCTTGGATGCAGTCTACAATGGAGATTTGGTACCCATTTACCAATTCAAAGACCTTCCGTTAGATGAAAGTGTCTATGAAGAAGAAGTAGAAACAGATTCAGATGGATCTTCAACCGAGTCAAAATAACTACAACGAGGGTGATATGCTTCAAACCTCCGAAATCCTATCAAGATTCTTCTCCAGAATAACGGTATCAAACAAAACCATGGAAATGATCATTAGACAAGTTCCAACCTTAGCTCATATGATGAATTTAGGATTGAATGAATTAGGAAAGTCCTGAACCAAGATAGGACTAAACTAAAGGAAGCATCACACAATTTATAAAGTAAGTTCAGGTGAGTTTGCTATATCCATGGAACTTACTAGAAATGTGATGGAAATGCAACTAGAAGAAATTCTTGAAGAGTTGATTAAGCTTATGGAAGAAGTAGATGTTACTATGAAATGGATCCACATAGGAACTATTGAAGTAGTAATAAAAGCAACTTTTAAAGAAGGAATTGAATCAAAAATACATTTATCAATAATGGATAGAAGAATCAATGACCTAAGAGATGGTTGTTTTGGAATAATGATAGGTAATCCATATGCAAAAAAATTGATGTTTGACATTTATCCTAGGATTGCATACAACCTAGCAGACCAAGATTTCAGTAGAGTTTTAACCCTTCATTAAGATTTTAAGAGAAAAGATCTAATAAAGGAAGGTAACAGACCATATTCTATAACTTATAGAATAACTTATGCCCTTCCAATACACATCATTCAGATTTATTTCTTAGGAAAAGTATATTGAGATTCCTAAAATTTTCAAGGAATTTGACAAGGTAATGACACTAGATCCAATACCTAGAATAGGTGGTGTTGATATCATCATAAAAAATCACCTAGTTTTAGATAGAACACTTAGTTCTAGAATTGAGTTTAGTAGTCGAATGTCCTTTTCGGAAGATAGGATTACAGGCTACAAAGGAAAGGAGAAAGAGTTATTAAAAGCTTAAGTCCTCATGCGATTAGGGTAGATAACGTAAAATTTACATGCCCTGAAAGATGGAAGGGAATACGAGTAATATTTGACATCACCAAGAAAGAAAATTTTTTCCCTTGTAATGACTTATATCATTTGCAGCAACCTGTTGTTGGAAAATACGAAGGCATGTTAGAAATTGCAAACCATGAGATTCTAGTTGTAGGTGTTGCAAGACGAGAAAATGGGTGTATGACTTTGGGGTTAAGTTTCCTCGAAAATCATAAACCATGGGGAAGGGAAGGTAACAGAATGGAATTTAGTTTTGATGGTGTTACCATAAAGATTGAATGACAAGTCCCTTTTCTATATACATATCGGTTGGTATGTTGTATGATCAATATAAGACAAAAGATTTTGCAGCTTATATTGATTTAGGATCAAGAATTTGCACGGCAAAGCCTGGAGTTTTCTCTAAAGTAGCAAGGAAAACATTACCCGTTATTGCAGGAAGGGATTTTTCACAAAAAAATCCTCATACTTAATAAGGGAATTAGAGAAGTCAAGATCTTGACGGGAGGAGCATTCGGATCACCCTGGTTCAGGATAAAAGCACCTCCTATTTACATTCTATATAGGTATCGATATCTTACTAGGTAACAATTTCATTCAAACATTTGCAAAATATATGCAAGATAATTAAAAGAATATGTTAATCTTTACTACTAATTGTGGTAGTGAGATACAGGTATTGCAAAGAGAAAAGACATTTAACATGGTAATGCCAATAATTCTTTGCAGCAAACGTGGTGATTTTGATGCTAGATTAACTCATCCAAAAATGCAGGATGAGAGAAAATTTCCTAAGGTCCTTTTGTCTTTCAGGCAACAGGGACTCATAGATAGCGGTTGCTTCTATAAGGAATCCGAGGATGAAATTATGAACCTTAAAGAAGTACTATTAGAAATGAAATCGCTAGATATCAGCGAGGAAAGCAGGCTTTCTCTTGAGAATATCAAGAGGTTCATCTAGAGGAACTTTAGTGAAAACCCTCTGGCATGGTGGGATAGGAACAAGATCGAAGCTACTCTAAAGCTCGAGGAAGAATTCAAATACGAGTACGTTCGATACAAATCTATCCACTCGACTTGCGATGATTATCAAAGAGCATATTAGTCTTGAACTCATCGAGCCGATTTCTACCTACAGCAGCCCTGGATTTCTGGTAAGAAACCATGGTGAGATTAAGAGGGGTAAACCCAGATTGGTAATTAACTATCAAGGCATTAATAAAATATTAAAGTTTGATAGTTATTACATTCCTAGTAGAGAACACTTAATTGATTGCATTAAAGGGGCAAAAGTGTTTTCTAAATTTGATTGCAAATCTGGATTTTATCATATTAAGATGGAGAATGAATCAAAGAAGTTTACTGCATTCTCCACACCACAGGGACAATATATCTGGAATGTGCTTCCAATGAGTTTAGCTAAATCAAGAGGGAGGCGACGACTATTGATTTACAACCATTCTATTGATTTACAATTTTTGTACCTCTCTTTTTCATTGAACCAATAGTCCCATTAATTTTATTATTGTCGTTTATATTATTTAACTACATCGAACGCCTGGGAACTCCAAGGGTACACACATTGGAACTATGGTTTTATTGCATTTTTGTTTTAATTTACACAATTTTATTATTGCCGCTTCCACTTGCGCATTTTCGGGCCGATCCACTCGCACCTCGCAGCGCTCTTTCACAATGTGTCATCCATCCGATACCGAGGCTTGGAAGCATTTTGATCGGACGTATCTCGATTTTGTAGAAAAGCCGTGTAATGTTCAGGTGGGCTTTTGCACAGACGGTTTTGTGCCTCACGGTTAGTATGGTCGTACTTATTCATGTTGGCTCGTTATCATTATACCGTCATCCAATGCACAGTCCAATTGTTGCACGGTTGTTAAAGTGGTCTGTGGGCATCTATTGTGATGTCTAAGCAGTGCTTGACATAATTTGGTAAGCACAACAAATACGTGTGCCGACGACGAATTCTTACCATATTCATCGGTTGCTTAAATAAAGATTGCTTGAGTGATTCTCAAAACCTTCAATTCAATTGACTTTTGGTCACCCATTCCAATAATTTTCCACTTACCTTAAAGCCAATTACTCATGTCTTTCAAACTAAGCTGATTGTGAGCAATCTGTGATATCACCTAGGTTTTATGGGTCTACTTTTCGTTTCTGCCAATGTCCTGCGATCCAACCGCATGCTACATCTTTCTATCATCGCTCCAAGTAGATGATGGTATCTAAGATTCTTTTTGGGATCTGTGATGAGATCTTGGTCCTTTTACCTTGTGACATTACCCAACTGTCATCCTCCAAGGTGACTACTGGCACAACTATGTAAGTAGCACAACAATAATCAGGCGTTGTTTTTTGATCCTAACCATTTTCCAATATCTTGTTTAAAATTACCATACATCCAATTTTTCATGATAAGATTCGTTGTGATATTCCACTTCGAACCCTTCCAATGTTACCACATGATCATAAATCTCGAATGTACGTTCATTTTGAGATTAAGTATTATTCATATGATCCTGGAAGCTACTATCACTACAGCTTTCTAGAATCAACTCTCCATTTATGTGCGTCAAGGGCTCTTCCTCAATTCTTATTCAGGTATTAAAGATAGCCTCTTAACAGTTGTCTGTTGCCTCATCGGTGCACACTCGATATCCGTTGTTTTGCTCAATAAGCATAAGCAACATCGGGTTCAGTGTACCGAACAGCATCTATGCTACTTACAGCAAAGACGTAGGGGATGTCAAACATCTAAGCTCCTCATCAGTCTACCACGACAGAATCTTGGACAACTTATCCCTATATAGGAATCCAATTCCTATTATGGAGAATTTTATGAAAAACGTTTGTGCTTTAGACTTCCACACCATCTTTCTATCATTCCAAATGATCAAAGACGTTTTAACATCTAAAACACTTGAAACACAATTGAGCTCTCCCTGGCCTTGACCAATTCATGTACCTCATAATATTGTCAAAACAAGTATGTAGGACGTTCAAACCTAGTTTGCACTCCACAGCGGATTTTATGGCTCCAAGCCATTTGTCCAAATTGATGTCCTATATCACTTTTCCTTGTTCGGTTTAGAAAACTTGTACCTCTCAGGTAACTGGCGTTTTTTTATTGTCTTTTGGAGAACTAAGACATGGTCAGTTAAAGTTTCGATTACAAGTGATGTTCGCATTATTCCATAATGAACCTCTATAAATCAGACTCCGAGTCTAACTTTCCTCCCCACTAGTCCTTTGACGTATGCAGGACCATTCCTCATACTCAAGACTTTTGTAGGGCACAGGTTTTTGCATTATTCCATATAAATTAGACTTCGAGCCTAACTTTCCTCCTACTAGTCCTTTGATGTATGCAGGACCTTTCCTCATACTCAAGACTTTTGTTGGACATAGATTTGCCAATCCATATCAAATATAGTGTCTGATTGCGACTTAAGTAAATGCCACATTTTATAACTGGACGATTTTTCGATAGTCCACATCCAAACAGCCCAACTGATTCAGTGAAGCACAGATTGAAGCATGTCCAATCGAAGTATCGATTTCTTCCTTACTAGAGACAGTTCAACATCGTCTCTTCCAAATGAATTTCATTAAATGAGAATTTCATTCTCATTTTGGATGCTTCAAGAACTCCCACTAAATACGAACCACCTCGATCCCATCGAAGGATTTATCTCGATAACCAGTTTGGTTCTCCACCTCAACTCTAATTTCTCCGAACTTCCCAGAAGTCCTTAGACTTGTGAACCCTCTACTAGATATCTATTTTGGATCCAATCCAGTAGATCACTTTTTGACAAGCATTCTTTGTCCCACAAAGTGCTTTCATGACTTTCTTCCTTCTCAAAAAGGATTCATAAGTTAGTAAAACTCAAATCATCTATTGCTAGACTTTTTGAATCTACCAACCATAGTATCCTAACTAGAGGGAGATGGCCTAGCTCATGCATGTCATTCTTTGTAAGTTATATTCTTGACCATCCATTTGGCCATTTGTTTTGAGTATGCATAATCCAATTATGTAGTATGACAATTTAATAACTCAGCTGACTCAAAAGAATTTTTTATTGATCAAGCTTGTAATCTAAATTGTCCAACAATTGACTAATGACTTGATTATGCTGGGTTACATAATCATATACTATTTCAACATGAATACTAATAGCTAAGTTTACTTAGTCTTATTGCCTTTCTACCAATGGCCCAGCCATTCCTTAGCTTTAAGACTACTTGACTTAGCGTTCTATTCCTTTTTATTTCTACATTCCATTTGCATAAATGCATTTCGATAGCAAGTGTCCTACACTTTAGAATAAGAACAGTAGTCATGTTTGCTCAACAAATACATAGTTGGGTGAAGGGGAGTTCACGACACTCCTTCTTCCAATGCCCTTTGGTAATTTCATTCAAACATCACAAGTAAATTTTGACTGCCAAACCGCTATTCTATTTTTCCTTTTACCCTTGCCCATCAAGGGGACAGGAGCGCTCAAAGCGCTTGCAGTGGCTGATTTAGCTTCATCCTTCTTTCTCATTCAGTGTCCGACTCCCTTACTTTTCGCTCTAAGGTTGAAGTCTCCAAGTCCAATACCAATGGCGCAGATTCTTCAATCGTTACCTTGTATTGGTTCAACCATTTTATCAACTTATGAAATGGTCTTCTCAAACCCATTTAGAGATTATGATATATGGGTCGAAAGAGGGATGAAGGGACCTGAAGGATCACGTCAATGTACATCTTCTTTCGAGATCAACATTGAGGTTGTCGAGCTTTTCCACAAGAGATAGCATCTCAACCTCATGTTTATGTACAGACGATCCTCAGTTATCTTGGCTTTAAAAATGCTTCCGTCGCGACATATCCAATATGCCAGTTCAACGCCACATACAGTTGATTTATGTGAAGCATTTATTGAACCAAGAACGTCCAGCCTGTCATACCACTTATGAGTGATAGAAGCAGGTATGACACTGCGGACCTTGCAATTGTCCTTGTGCCTTAATCCCGACTGTCAAACATTCCTTAATCAAGGACTTCCTTTCGCAAGTCCGATGGAAGTGGTTTTTCCGGAACATAAGCCTAGGTTTGGAAATCGAAGACAATCCTTCGATTTTCACAGTCAATTTTAATCGATTGTGTTCCATTAAATAAATCTCAAAATAAAGAAGATTGGAAAATGGTATCCCAGACATGCATTATAAACGCAAAGCAGAAACAACAAGTAGATTACATAAATATTGAGTTTGAGTTAAGAATCAGTCTTTAGTCGTTAACTTCTCACACTATTTTTATAAAATTCTACCACTCTCAAGTGGGTTTCGAAAAATTCTTTCCTAGTGGGCTTGGAATCCACAAGCGAATTTGGCATGCCCTACTTTTACGATTCACACAGCAAAAGCCTCGTGGGAGGTATCTAATACCATTCTCATCCTATGAGATTCCCAAGATATTTTACCTCACCTCTTCACATGATCCTGAGGACTCCAAGTGAATCATGCTACTCGGTGTTAAGCCCGACCCATCAACCAAATCATACCTCAATTGTTGCCCCCCACGACTAGTGAGACAGGAAAACAAAGAGCGTACTCCTTTGTTCATAATAGTAATGAGCTTGCCCACTATTTCAAATGTGCCACGACTTGTGAGACTACATTTGGATAACAGTAACTTCCTCATGATATTGCTATGGATGGAAGGCCTGGACAGATCGAAATGTCATTTCGATCCAAGTCCATTTATGGGCTTAATATTTGTTCAGTGTTAGGCTCAACCTATCAATCAAATCACACCTCAATTTTCGCCCCCCACCACTCGTGAGATAGCAAAACATTGAGCGTGTTCCTTTGTTCACAATAATGGTGCAGCTTACCTCTAGTCAAATGTGTCACGACTCGCGAGACCACACTTAGATAGTGACAGCTTCCTCACTACATTATTGTGGATGAAAACCTTGGACTGATCAAACCATTTTGATCCAGGTCCATTTTGAACCCCTAACACTTCAACTTGGTCCAACCAAGTGAGAGTTAATTATGAGTTGTTTGATCGAGACTTCATCACATATAAATATTGTACGCATGAATATCAAATATTAAAGCATTAAATAATGCATCGCATGCAATGAAACCTAGCATACCCCTGTTGGATGATCACGAGCCCAACCTATGCGACCCACTGAGCCCGCAGTGAGTCTATGCTCTATCTAAGGTGGCCCTATGCTATTACAAAGTAACATTATCCATCAACATATAGATGGGCCTTGTGATATCTATATGGGCCGCCTTCTCCGTGGACCTCCTCTTTCATGGACATCATCCTGTATGGGCCTCATCCTCCGTGGGTCTTCTTCTCCATGGAGCATCTTCTCCATAGGCTTGCTTAAAATTAAAACCGCATAAAAGAATATCCTACACTACTCTCATTACAATTGAATAAGAAACCCTTATCAGAAGTCGAGGGTAGTACATTGGAGGGAGATAGCAAGTTTTCTTATTCTAAGGCTAAAAACGAGGAGGTGTGAGAAAATAAAATCACAAGGGGCACACAGGCCCACCCAACAAAAATTAAAATACATACATGCTGTCTAGGGCTCCATGATCATCTATTTACATTCATTCTAGCACAGAATAACAATTAATCATGCTAGACAAGAAATGAACACCACAAAAATATTAAGGTATCCAATTTCACGGCAAATAATTATATGCAGAAAACAATAAGTTTAAAATTTGCAACTCAAGTGGATGATTAAGCCTCATGCATTCAATGCACGCAAATAAACCAAATTAAGTAATTAAGCTTCGTGCATCCAATGCACGCAAATAAATCAAATTAATTAATTAAGCTTCGTGCATCCAATGCACGAAAGTAACCCAAATTAATTAAAGTAATTTAATTCTAGAAAAAATCCATTTTTCTCAAAAATTAAATTAGCAATAATTAATATTTTTCAAAAAATGTGCAGAAATTGAAAATTCCAATTTTTCAAAAAAAGGGCGAAAAACGGCCCAACCATCGGCCGTTAGCAGCAGTAGCCGCACAGCCGGTCGCGCGCACTGCGTAGTCCCTATCAGGCCTGCGTGCAGGCTCTCGCCCGTGAGCCCCCGACCTCGCACACACTGTGCACTGCTACAGTGCTAGTTCTTTTTTTTTTATTTCCGCACATTAAACTGAAATTAAAAAATAAGTATTGTAGCAGAAAATCCAATTTTTCATAAAATACTTAATCATCCAAAATTGAAAAAATTAAACAAATTAATTTTCTCATGTAATTATCCATGAATAAGCAAAAAGTATATCATGCTTCAAAAACAATATAGAACATATTTTCATGCTTATTCACACAATACCATAGCCCTACATTAAACCGGGCTTAATACCACTTGAAAGGACACCGCGAGGTGCTATTGGATCGTCTCGGGAACGCACAAGCGAAAAGGATGATAATAAAATTGCGTAAATTAAAATAAAGACGCAATAAAACTATAGTGCCAAGCGGTGTACCCTTGGAGTTCCTGGGTGTTCGATGTAATTATATGATATAAACCACAATAATAAAATTAACGGGGCTATTGGTTGAATGAAAATGAGAGGTACAAAAATTGTAAATCAAAATAATCTCTTTTATTTATTTCGCACCTCCTTCATTTGATTCGTTCACCCAAGCCTTCAACATAGAAACCCTATAAGGTTGCATCCACACCAGACCATAATCGGGATCCCTCAATTCTCTTTGCTAGAAGAAAACTAGGGAGAAAGCACACCTAGTGTGCATACAAGAGGGGGGCGGCCGAGAAGTGGAGAGTGTGTATAGGAAATTATTTTGTGTATCATGTATTCATTCATTAGTCATTCCAAATGACTAATCCACATATATATATCTTGAATGGATGCATTAAAACATGTCTAATTTCATTTAACCATTCATAAGGTAATAAAATCCTTTGTTCCAAATAAAGGATGACTAACATGGCACCTTCCAAAAGTGAATTTGTTAGTCAATAATTTCCTTTTTCAACATTTCCACCATATTAATTGATGAGCTTGGGCCAATTTTAATTACTTAACATACCAGACCCAATTAATTAAATTCAATTTAATAAAGCCCACTTAATTAAGTCAATCATATATTTAATCCAATTAAATATATGAGTCCGATAACCCTTTATTAAATAATAAGTCCAACTTATTAAATAATAGGCGTGAGCCTAATATAAATTAATCCAATCAATTTATCCTTGGGTTTCTCCATCCAATGGATCCTTCTCATATATAAGTAATCCAATTACTTACGAAATTAATTCTCAATTAATTCCTCATTCCTTCTCGATGATTTGTGTGTCACTCTTTAAGTTCACCTTTCAACTAGACTTGGGCTAGTGTCCAATACTATTATTAATTAAATTCAATTTAATTAATAATTCTCGATCAATCATTGATCAAAAAAGCTCGTCGCCATGATTGGCTGTCTAGTAACAGTCCATGACACTAGAGACTAGGCGAATTTCCATGTGAACTTTTAGGCTCCCAAGTCCATACGGGTGTGATCCTTCCATCTACCATCTCCCGACTTTAATCTAGGGCATGGAATAGGGCACCGGTTCCATCCTGGACTGGGCATCTATGCTTAATACTTGAGATCACGTTACGCCAAATTTCTCGACATAGGAACCTCTTCTTCCTATACAACCAATGACTGTGGCCACAACTTTATAGAGCATAGACGGATCTCCAAGTCTATAGGAAATACCTCTGTCACGTTTTGACGGGACAGATCCTCTTTTTATCCACCATCCTCGTTGCATACTTTGACTGCAATAGACAAGATTTAGATGACCATGTCTGAGACACAATCACCTATCGTACAAATCTAAGATACAGTCATCGCATCCATGTGACTGTCGTGATTCCTCAAGTCTGAGGACTACTCCCATATTATAGGAGTCGGGGACTCAAGTCATACTGACCAAGCCTCCAATGTTTCCATATGACGATCCATGTGAGCCAGTTCAGTCAATTTGACACCTAGCCAATCGACCCATTAAAATCTCATAGACATTCCACATCTGTCACTGATGAACCACGACACTCATCAAATGAATGCGACTCTTAGTGCAAGTCTCAGTAGGACTCTAGATACCCAATCTCGAGGTCCTCGACCTGGAACATTTCAAACCAAACCCTAAGTAGTTGGTTTCATGACCACCATCCAATGCGCAGTCCAACTGTTGCACGGTTGTTAAAGTGGTCTGTCGGCATCTGTTGTGACGTCCAAGCAGTGCTTGACGTAATTTGGTAAGCACAACATATACGAGTGCCGACGATGAATTCTTACCATATTCATCGGGACAACATTGCTTAAGTAAATATTGCTTGAATGATTCTCAAAACCGACAATCTAATTGGCTTTTGGTCATCCATTCCATCATATTGACCCCTGCTTCGTTTGATGTGTGGCATGCCACGTCATGTGCTCGGCAATTTCCCTAAGAACGGCATACGGGGACTTCTTGCAACATAGGTCTCGCTCTCGGGTCGGCTTATACCTAACATCCCCATAAAACTTGCAATACTCCAAATCAGCGTCGTCCTTCCAGTACAACATGCAGCCATTCTTACACTCATCGATCTTCTCAACGGGTAAACCCAAATTCTTTATCAACTTGTTCTTGCTCTAGTAATCTCTCGGCAGGGTGTGACCTGGGGGCAATATTTTATAAGCTCACTAGGATATTTGATCATATGATCACTAAAAAATATGTTCGTCCACCTTGATATCAACCAACACAGCAACAGTTGCCAATTGAGATTAGGTGCAACTGTTCCATAATGGCTGGTCGGCAGCATGCACTACATTGTAAAAATGGTCTGCCAACCCTGATTCATAATCATAAGGGTCATTGCTATAACAATATGAAGAAGGATCTTCATCAAAAAGGCAGAACCTCGTACCATCATCAATCATAACATCATGAGAAGAAGAAAAATAACTGAGCACGGCTGCATAAAAAATCATCCGCTATGTCCAATCCATATGTTGTTCATCACCCTAATTTAAATAATTACCCTCCACATGGGCAGCTGGGTTTGCTCCTCAAGCATTGGAAAGATAGTCATAACGTCAAATTACTCCTGTACCCTATGATCACCATGAGAAGTCTAATTATAATATTCTGGCATAAATCATCGCATACACAAGTGATAACTGATATCATCATGTGTTATGAACTTTGTGTTTTTGTATTTTCGGCAAAGGCACCTAATTTTGTCTTCATCCATATGTCCATGCTGACCATTTGCCCATTCTATGAAAGTTTTAAGCCATCCTCAAACTCCAGTATCAGACATTCCTCCATGGGAGGTTCTATTATACATCCATCTTCGTAATTCTCATAACATGATTATATACATATCATTGTATTCACAGATAAATATATATATCTAATTAATTTTGTAATTTGACGACCTACATATTTAAAAATATTACAGTACTACGTACACTATTTAGGAGAATACATATAACTAACATGATATAAGTTTAATAAAAAATCATAAAACTAAAATAAGTAAACTATAATATATTAATTAAACACAATAAAGTATTAAATTAGTCTGTTACCTGGTCAACCAACATAAGTAATGATCAATACTAGTTGATGGTCCAAAATTTAAGTAATAATCCACAAGTTAATCAAATGTATATGCATGAAATCAAAGTGTTGGAGTGTTTGTGGTTAATAAGAATTTTTACAATAAATGAAATGAAATGAAATGAATATATATTAAGTTGTTTCGTAATGGCTTTTGTAATACCCTTTGGAACGCCCAAGATAGCCGTTGAAAACTAGTCGTTATAGTCGTTATTTTGTAACGGCTTTTGGAACGGCTCTTATAGAAAAAATCATTCCAAATGTGACGGTTCTTGTAACACTGTCTTTTCGTACAATTTGCAACGATTTTTTTTACTGCCATTGTAACTGCTAATTATTTGACTAAATATTCATACAGAAATATGTAACAGTTACAAAAACCATAGCAAAATGGTGATGGCCTACAAATTATCACGGCTTTTGGTACACACAAAATTTGTAACGATTTTTGGCCGTTACAAGAAAAGTCCATTTTCATTATTCTCTCAACGACGTCAGCAAGTCCATTCCCTTACAAAGCCATTACAAGGGCCGTGTGTACTGGAAATTCTCTCAATGACATCAGCAAGTCCATTCCCTTACAAAACTATTACAAGGGCCGTGTGTATTAGAACAGCCTGTTGGCTATTCCAAAGAATCGTTATAAATCTCGCCTTTTTTTGTAGTGTCCTATTGATCAATTGGTTGCATCACACAATGTGCATTAAGGATCATTTTTATATCTACTCACCATTCTAATCGTTTGAGCACATGATTAGTTGAGCATACATATTGTGCATCAAACGTTCTACAACACTTACTCAATTAGTACTTATTAGCATTTCTTTTCTTCTTTCAATTACTTGGCATCTCATTTAATTAGAAAATTGTGATTATGGACTATGAATAAGGATATTATGATATGTATACAACCTTGGTATTTAAACTAAGTATGTATCATACTGTCTCCTATGTCCATATGAAAGACTATCACTCTATTTGGCGATCTCTCCATATCACTTCTAGCCATCAAACTTTTTCGTCCACATACCAGTGAGAGGTATATTCTCTCACTATCATGGCATATTTGGTGATCATCTCGATCATCGTTAAGCCTATTAAATGATAGCTCGATGGAATTGATATGATCACTAGCTGGACAATAGTTCAAGTTATAAATGGAGTTTTCAAGCATCAAACGTGCTTGCCCCGCTGCTTGAATTAACTAGAAGATCCACAATAATCCTCATGTCCACTTCTCATTTGGATATGTCAACTATCATCAACCTAGATGAAAGTGGTGACAGTGGCTATGGAGAATTCAAACAATTCTCTCCCTCATGGAAAATATCTCAAAACTACATTCCTCAAGTAGGCGTAAGTATTTTGCCCTAAGTTGACCTTTGTAAACATAATAAACTATCTACTTTTCACTTGACCCCTAAAAACCACATATTTCTAATGATCTTGCATGTAGATAGAAGATCAACCTGTTGTCTTAACTTGTTCTTAGTCGTTAGGGTTATTAATCCTCTTTAAGCAATTGTCCACTTGAAGTGTTAAGTGAAGTCAATTCTCAAATTTAACTCATCAACACTCACATAATAATTATTGAGCATACATATTCAGTCTCATATAGACGATGAGGAATATTTTAAATGTTCTCTTCTTATTTATAAAATTTGAAAATCATTATTCTAGATAGATACTCCCATATAGACGATGAGGAATATTTTTAATGTTCTCTTGCAATTGGGCATGAATAAAATATCACCATTGTAAAGAAATGAGCGCCTCCTTTAAAAATACTCACAATCATAGTAAAGATTCCTATTGACCTCACATATCTCATAAAGGTTCCTCTTAAGGAATCTATATTATGTGATTAATTTCTCCATGAACTTTTATTCTTTCTTGTCAATTCATTAGGTACATGCCATATGCTTGCCACCAATTTAACAAGAGTTGGAGAACTCCGTAGAGATAATTTTTTGTAGGTTGCATTCAAAAATTGCATCTACTGAAGTGAAATGCGAAGTGATCTTATGCCAAATAATTTTTAGACATTTCTAAAAATATTTTACTCTTCTAGTTTTGAAAGCTCATATAACTGCAAAAAATTTAGAATCATGACTAACTTTGACTTATATGTTACTTAATGTTTGTCTAATATAATAAGACATAATATTTTCGTTTTCTGTCAGTGCATAAAACCATAATGTTCACACCTTATAATTCTCTATCCTGTCAAACATCGCAATATTAACACTTTTTAATTGGTGAGATATGCACTAATCAACAGCGTGAGAAATACTATTCATCATTCAATGCTCATACTCATTAATCTGCATGCATTTAGTGGACAAGCTTTAGAGGTTTTGAACAACCCTATTTATTTTATAGCAAGCTCTTTCGCTAGAAAGAATTCTAATGATAGTAACATTTAGCAATGTACTAAGTGGTCGCCTCTAGCTAAAGTGGTCAATTTTAAGGAAGAATAACTTTTTAGCTAGTGAACCAAGTGGCTTCCTTTAGCTAACATAATCTTCCTTCGGGCAATTGACTTTAGCGAGTTAACCAAGTGGTTTGTTCTTGATAACAGATCATTCTCAAACCTCATATGCCATCACATACTAAATGAAAGAAGAAATGTAAATGCATGTAAGCCAAAAAAATGCATCTAGGATAGATAAGTCAAAGCACACAACTCTTACATAGTAGCTTCCTTGCCTTTTACATAACTTTCAAAGAATAGAGCTCATATCGATTAATGAGCACGGGTTGGCATTGAATGCCTCCTATTGTGCGTTAAGCCATAATTTTCTTTATTAGAGATTTGGGGACTCTAGTAAAATAAATAAAAGAGCTTTTACTTAGTGAAACTTCCTCTCAGTTCAATTACGAGCAAAGTAACCAATTTTTCTCATAGCACTTTGCTATTTGTTAGTGTCACTTGTCTATAAAAAAGTGATGTACTTATCACTCCATGGATCAAGTTTTTACTTATCATGATACTCTTTGTTTAATAGAATAACACTTTAGTTGGTTCAGTACGAGTAATAAGTGCATCAATTTCCTATTTCAACTTCAAATCTCATCTATTTTAAATACGTTTTTTATTATTTTAAACACCATTTTGAACTTCATTTTATGCTCTATAGCATAGCACAAAAATATTTTGACAAAAACAACAAAATCAGGTTTGATTTTCTGGTCAAAGTATATAAATACAAAATTAGGTTTGATTTTACTCACGGACCACTCATCCGATTTTCACCAAATTTTAATCACATGATCTCCACATTAAGACCTATATCATGCTTTAATAGTTGAAACAAATTATGCAAAAAAAATTCTTGCATAAAAAACTTTCTTGATCAATAAGGCAATTTTAGCTTGACTAAGCATAATGGCTCTAATACCACTGTTGAAACATAACAATGGGTAATCCATGAAATAAACGATCTCGCATATGATAAATAATATATGTGCATGCTAATTAATCAATTAACACACTGACACATAATTGTGAATCGAATTAACCTTAGCAGCGGAAGTATGTCGATCCACATATGCGGATCTGACTCGTCTACTCGCCCAAGTTTTTTATTGGATCACGAACACATCCACTATGTTTGTTTTCATTTTCAAGTTATCTTTGGGACAAGTCAAAACATACCCAATATTTGTCATCATTCAAAAACACCTTATCTAGGTGTTTTAAACTGTTTTAGTAGAAATACATATATATATATATACACACACATATACATACATATATAAAAAAGGCATAACTTGACAATGAATAGTAATTTTTGTCTCCCAAATCACAACATTAAACATACAATACTTATTTTAAATTATTTTCAAAAAAAATCCAAACATACATACTATCTCGAACACATACTTATTTATCTTTATTTTTCTCTCTCTATCTCCACAAAACACAATAAAACACTTAGAAAATAAATCCAAACATTAGGATCGTCTTTCTCGTTGATTTAAGACCACCCCACAAACATCTTCAATATCTCCCCAAGTTGGATTTTGCTCCAAATATTGTGAAAAACTACAAATACGCCTTGCTCGCTTTGGTGGATTATAACCTACTCATTTGCACACCTCAAATCTATGGGTCTATTGTGATTCTCCATGGAAGAACATAGAGAAAAATATATAGGGAGAATATTTCGAGAGAGTATTGTACGCTTGTGTATATGTCTCTTTGATCACAACTACGTACCCTATTTATAGGTATACTCAACCTTGTTGTCCCTAAGAGGAGTTAATATCCCAACATACAATCAGAAGACTACAAACTCTACTTCAGATAGCGTCTAACCCTATGAAATCTTTATCCCAATATGTATTTAAAATATTAAAAGTCTACTCAAATATAGATGCATATTAAATAACGGGTACACAAATGGAACCCAATATTCAACACTTTATTTCATAGTTCTTTACTTCAATTTATGGTTTGAATTCTTACTTTTATCTCTCCTCAATTACACGTTGCTTAATTTACTTGACAGACCAATTCTTTCACAACCAAAGACTATTTCAACTGAAATGGAGTACACTAAAAAACCTTCGTTGCAGTAAATGAGAAAGTCTACAGTACAGAGAGAGTCATACAAGAAACAACTTCTAAACAAACCTCCCTCTGCTGCTCCTAAACAAGTTTGTTATACATATCAGCAAACTAGAAGTCATAAACACAGACAACTAGCAACACTATCGTCTTGATTCACTTCTTCCTCTTCTTGGGAGGTTGTATGGCTTCCTCCTCCTCAACCTCCTCATCCTCCTCTTCCTCCTCATCCTCGTCTTCCTCATCTCCGGCTTCCTCCCCATCCTCATCCTCGTCGTCCTCATCATCTTCGTCATCATCCTCATCGTCATTAGGGTCCTCTCCCACCTCCTGTTCAGCACCATCTTCCTCCTCGCCGTTTTCTTCCACCCTGCCCGGACCATTTCCTGCACCAGTTTTGTTTCCATTAGTAGGGTTTCTGTCCTCCTCATCTTGCACATCATCCTCCTCGGTGTCGGGATCACCATCGTCGTCGTTTTCCTCGGTGTCTACTAGTTTCTCGGGGTGAGATGTATGCTCATCTCCTCTCAACTTAGATAGGTTTGTTAGTAGGTTCATGGATTCCTAGTTCATAATGGTATTTTTCAATTATAAGATTATAAATCGATGTAGATATCACATATACACATAAATTAAGAAAATTTTTGTCCAAACCAAATTTAACTTAACCCAATCAATCACAGAGTAAGTGTATCACAGTTGCTATGTGATAGGTCACTTTTCCTTAACTATACATCAATCGCACGACAAGCGTATTGCCTTTTTATATGATTGACTCAACTTCGATCAAACTGGATACAGACTAGAATTTCCCTATAAATTAAGTAAAATTGCCAACAAATTCACTATCATAAAAGGCTAGTAAAGGCCCAACAATTGGATCAACTAAATGGGCTTAGACTAAAAGGCTCAGCAACTCCAACCCAATTTGACTTGGGTCGAACCCAATTTCCATAAGTGAATCCGTCAATAAAATGATTTGTTTCCATAAGTGAATCCGTCAACAAAACGGGTCGGACTTGGGGAGGCGTCCACAAACATCGTACGGATAATTACACTATCCTTACATGAAGTTTGATGTAAATATATAAATTTCTTATGATTTAAAAAATTATATTTAGTATTTTTTATATTTATTTTATCTAATAAATAGACCTATACGTTAGTTAAAACTCACTAATTTGTTGCTATTATCAAAAACGTTAATTGAAAAATCATATTTATCTTCAATTGACTTATATTCACTTATTGCAAGTTAAATAATTTTTTTCTAACTAAAATATCCTTATAATGCTGAAAATATATCTCCTTACTAGCATTATATATTACGAATAAATCAATTAGGAATGCAAAAGAATTTGTACTTAATTTTTTTGCTAACATCAATAAATTCGGTGAATTTTTAACTAATTGAAGGGTCTATTTGTTAAATAGAAACAAAAATCAAAAATACAAAATGCAATTTTCAAACCATACAAAGTTTGCGTGTAATTACTACACCAAACATATGAGGAGGCAGTGGCAGATAGACAGGCGAATATTCTAAGAACATCAATCAGATGCAAATTTTAGGGGAAATTATTAAAAAATTTTAAAAAAAATTAAAAAAAATACAGTGAAATTGAAAGCTTTAAAATTTTGAGTGACACCGCGTTCTTAAAACGTGGTGCCACAATTTTTCTTAAAAAAAAAGTGTTTAATCAGTCACCGCGATTCAAAATCGCGGTGACTAATTTTGTAAAAAAAAATTTCGAATTTAACTAGTCACCGCATTCACTGAACGCGGTGACATAATTCTATAATAAAAAAAATAAACAGTGAAAGAAGATAGCGGTTCTTCACTGAATTCAAAAAAAAAAAATGTGGTCAAAGCTGCTGTGCCCCCGCTGGTTGTGCCAGCGGTGGCACAGCACCCCTATTCTCCCGTGAATTGCAGCTCACACTTATTTAAATGTGAACTGCAATTCAAGCTTCTCACCATTGCACATTTCTCACTATTGCACACTTCTCACCCGAGAGAAAAAAATTTTATTTGAAACCTTCCAATTGAGAGATGTAGAAGAAAAAATTCATAATGTGTGAAATTTTATAGAGAGTTAAAAAATAAGAAAAAATTTTGAGTGATTATGACTAATTTTGGTTCTATTGATACAAGTGTTTTGTATAAGCAGTTAAATCATCGATCGGAAGATGTGTTCCGAGCTACGGATACAACTTTATACGTACAATGCGGTGACATCTTTTTTTTGCATCCTTCAACTAGCCTTACGTCACACTCATGTTTTGCAAGTGCTCCAAAATATGGAGTTTTTGAGTGTTTTACAGTGTGGGCATATCGAAATTGACACCCACCTAATAACTGCATTAGTAGAGAGATGGTATCCCGAGACGCATACTTTCCATTTCTCGGTTGGCAAGGCAACTGTAACACTGCAAGACATCGCTATCTCTGGCCACTCCTAGTGGAAGCTAATCTTATTACCGAGATAGATACAAGGTGTAGTACTCAGCAATAGCAAAATTATTGTCATCAATGGTTGGGTTTTATGCCGGATGAAAATGCTTTTAGATGGTCCAAAATAAAACTGACAGTGTTACATGAGTATCTACTTGAAAATACGTGTGATGAAGATAACCCGTTCAATTATATGCTTCCTCGTTCAATACTTTGATTTCTTCTATTATTCTATCAAATTTGCGGGAATTGACTTCTACCCCAGCTCTCCAACACAGATTCTTCAACTAGATGTTTTTGAATTTGTTGTTAAAATTCGAACAGACATGACGTAAACAAAATCGATGAACTCTGCAAGGAAATTTGAATGCGGGAACATGATTAATAACATTTATCAAATCATTGTGCCGGTCTGAAATCAAACAAACTCTATCATCCTCACACGGCAAAAGATATTTGAAAAGCATTTTTAGGAACCAATGTCATGACGCAAGTGATTTTACATCCACGAGTGCAAATGCTAACGGCAGCACCTGTTGATTTGCATCTAACGTTACTGCTACCAGCAGTTTATGCTTATATTTCGTGTACAAATGGGTTCCGTCTACACTTATAACGTCTCGGCAATACCGAAATCCCTCAATGCATGGTTTGAAAGCCCAAAAAATATAATTCAACATGTACCGCCCCGGCCTATCTGTTTCCACATGCAACCACTCCACAACGATCCCCGGATTCTATTTTTACAATGCCGCCATATATTTGGGTAACTTCTGAATAGAACTCCCCCAAGTACCATACACTTGTTCTCTAGCTGCTTTCAAAGCATGCCATGCCTTATGATATGGGATTTTAAAACTAAATCTATCTTTCACAATCTGTTGGACATATTTTATATCACAAGATGGGTCTTGACGAACCATACCCAACAGATGTGTTGCAATCATACTTTTCCCTAAGTTACCATGGTCAATAGAAATCTCATTCATTAGGCATGTATGTGGTCCGACATACTTGGTAACTTTAAATAATCCCATGTTTGATTTGAATATGACTCTTATCATCCAATTGCACCCAGTCTGTTCATCATATTTGCAAGTAACTTTTCATAATTTTTTATTGCTCTCCACCACTCGGTATTCTTGTCTTGCAAATCGGACCGAATAATTTTGTAGACTTGCTTTCAAATGGTCCTTAATCTTAAAAACAATTCCATTAGCGAGCTCTTCAATATTTGAGTCGTAAAAATTACCCCAGCTGCTAGTAGGGATATCAATGGAGTTAGCAGGCACTTCTGCATGTGTTGTGCTGAAAAATGGAATAACCGGATATTGGTTCATTCTGTCAGGCACGGCAAGCATGTTCAAATTAAACTACTCTTGTACTTGGCTTACTGACTCATCTATATTATCACCAAGAATATCCACCATAATAATGATGATGATGGTGATGTAAGTATACCAATTATGATGGATGTTTTTGGTGATAATGTAGATGAAGCCTACTTTAATACTAACTTATAGTATTAAAGATAAACAAACTTTTTTCAATTAAACAAGGAAAAACAGCTAAAATTTGAACTACAAGTTAGTATTAAAATTTGATATAGTTCAAATTTTAGCTGTTTTTCGTTGTTTAATTGAAAAAAGTTTGTTTCCCTTTAATACTACAAGTTAGTATTAAAGTAGGCCTCATCTATATTACCACCAAGAACATTCATCATAATTGGTATGCTTACATCACCGTCATCGTCATTATTATTGCGGATGTTCTTGGTGATAATGTAGATGGGTCAGCAAGCCAAATATAAGAGCAGTTTGATTTGAACATGCCTGTCGTGCCTGACCGAATGAACTTATAGCCGATTATTCTATTTTTATACACAACACATCCAAAAGTGCCAGCTAACTCGATTGATATCCCTACTAGCAGTTGGGATAATTTTTACGACTCAAATACTGGAGAGCTCGCTAACGAAATTGTTTTTAAGATTAAGGACCATTTGAAAGCAAGTGTACAAAATTATTCGGTCTGATTTGCAAGACAAGATGTGACGCCCCAAAAATTATAATATCTAATTGGGGGATTAATTGGTAAATTTTGTATGAAACTTAGTTAATTAGTAAATAAATTGTGCTCCATAATTGGAATATAATAAAATTTGAACGGATGAAATTGGAGCACGTTATAATATTTGAGAGCAAATTATATTAATTAAGAAATTTAGAAGGGACGTGATGGGTATTTTGATAAAAGACTTAATTAAATAAATAAAATAATAATAATATTATACATATATATATATGTAAATATATATATATATATTAGTAAGTAATAATAATATATATATGTATATATATATATATATGAAAGAGAGAGAGAGAGAGTTGAGAGTGGGCTTGGTGGGCCATCACCCCCACCGCCTCACTCTCCTCTCTTTTCCTTAAATACACACACAAGCATATTACATACACACATGCATAACACACACATAAAAAGTGAGGCTTGCTCTTGCGCAGGAAAGAAAGAAACAGAGGTACGATTTTATCATTTTAAATTTTATTAATTTATATAATTATATTATTTAATTAGTTTATTTACTAAATGTTGTTTATACTAAGTGATGCACTATTTAATCGGAGTATTTTATGAGTTTGGCTATTTAAAATAGTGTCGAATTAAATATTAAATTGGATATAAAAATGATATCGTTGGTCGATTAGATTGTTAAATTTATTAGATTTGAGTATTGCTATAGCTAATTTATATAATTCCATCGGAATTGTTAACTAAATATGCAATTTTACGTATTGTTATTTAATTAAATTATATAATAGCGAGAAATTGATAAGAAATCCTTAGGAATATTCCGAAAACTATACTTAAGAAATAATATATTGTTAAAGAGGAAGAATGAGGTTTTAATGATAATTTAATTTAAGGATGTTATTAAAAATGATAGTTATAAATGTATAAGGGGTTTAGTTAAATAAATTCCTATGAATCACTTGATAAATTATAAATATTTTTATTGAAGCCTATAGTGTCTAGTTATTGAGAAGAACTAGAATGAAAATTTATGATTCGATAGAAGTGGAATATTAAAGAATTATTGAAAATCCATACGAATAAGATTTAATATTATATTTAAAAGAAATTACAATATTCTCGATATATTAATTGTATGTGATATAACCCATTATAGGATACGGGGTGAGGTGAAAGGACCGACAATTAGCGATTGAGTAAAAAGAAACGTTGTGAGGTTGAGGTAAGTAAATAATTAGTATTACCTATATATGTTCTCTTATTTGTGGTATTACTATTATATGACTTTATGGTTCATGCTGATATTGTTTTATCTGAAAATATATGCGTGGTGAATGGTTGATTTGATTGATAATACTGTGTACGTGGAATGCGAAGACATGTTGAAATATCATGTTTGTTGTATGTTGTGTTGTGGGTGTCTAAAAATGAGAATGTAATGATATATTGTTTTACATTACTAGTTGCTTACAAGAATGGTGATATGTGGAAATGAGGGAGTGGTGGAAATTGAATATAATTGTGGCGTGAATACCCCTTGATATGTTGAAAAGTCTATAAGGCAAAATGAAATGAAAAGAGCTTTGATGCGATATGAGAAAGAAATGAAATGAAAAGAGCTTTGATGCGATATGAAAAAGATGTGATGTGAAAAGAGCTATGATGCGAAATAAAAGAGTTATGATGCGAATTGAAAGAGCTATGATGCGAATTGAAAGAGCTATGATGCGAAATGAGATTGATGAGCCGGCTGTCAAGGGGATTCACTTAAATTTATATGACAGTGAGATTGAGTTGACGGGAAAAACACGATATCACCTTCTGGTAAGCAAACTGGGGAAAAAGAAAGTTTAATTGATTATTTTATTGTGAGATAGCTATGTGGTGTACTACAATTGATTATGTTGGAGTTAAATTGACTGTAATCCATGCATGTTGCCTACTTGTCATGTTTGGGCTGTGTTTGATGTACATATATAGATAGGGCTGATTATTTACTTACTGAGTGGCAGGCTCATCCCTCTGTTGACATTTTCTTTCAGGAGTAACTTTGAGATATCTGACTGTTGAAGAATAGGTCTACACACTATACTCAGTCAGGTCGGGCCAATATGTTGTTTCTCCTTTTTGTCAGCTCTGTACAAATCTTATTTTGTTTGTATAAAGAGAACGTAGGAGTGGAGATTAACTGTGGTGGACTATTCGAGGTGTTTGATTTGTATATATGATGTTGTGGGTTGATTATGTTGTTATGACGTTGGGGTTACGTATTCATATGGATTAAATTATTATGTGCATTTATATTTATAAACACAGGGATTGCTATAAGTATGACGTTTAGGGTAGATATAGCCCTTGTAGCGAAGGGGGTGCTACACAAGAATACCGAGTGGTGGAGAGCAATAAAAAATTATGAAAAGTTACTTGCAAATATGATGAACAGACTGGGTGCAATTGGATGATAAAAGTCATATTCAAATCAAACATGGGATTATTTAAAGTTACCAAGTATGTCGGACCACATACATGCCTAATGAATGAGATTTCTATTGACCATGGTAACTTAGGAAAGAGTATGATTGCAACACATCTGTTGGGTATGGTTCGTCAAGGCCCATCTTGTGATATAAAATATGTCCAGCAGATTGTGAAAAATAGATTTAGTTTTAAAATCCCATATCATAAGGCATGGCATGCTTTGAAAGCAGCTAGAGAACAAGTGTATAGTACTTGGGGGAGTTCTATTCAGAAATTACCCAGATATATGGCGGCATTGTAAAAATAGAATCCGGGGACCGTTGTGGAGTGGTTGCATGTGGAAACAGATAGACCGGGACAGTACATGTTGAATTATATTTTTTGGGCTTTCAAACCATGCATTGAGGGATTTCGCTATTGTCGAGACGTTATAAGTGTAGACGGAACCCATTTGTACACGAAGTACAAGCATAAACTGATGGTAGTAATAACTTTATATGCAAATCAACAGGTGCTGCCGTTAGCGTTTCCACTCGTGGATGAAGAATCACTTGCGTCATGGCGTTGGTTCCTAAACATGCTTTCCAAATATCTATTATCGTGTGAGGATGACAGAGTTTGTTTGATTTCAAACCGACAAACTGGTTTGATAAATGTTATATATCATATACCCACATTCAAATTTCCTCGCGGAGTACATCAATTTTATTTACGTCATGTCTGTTCGAATTTTAACAACAAATTCAAAAACATCGAGTTGAAAGATTTGGTTGGAGAGCTGGGGCAGAAGTCAATTCTTGCAAATTTGATAGAATAATGGAAGAAATCAAAGCATTGAACGAGGAAGCATATAATTGAACGGGTTATCTTCATCACACGTATTTTCAAGTAAACATTTTCGTGTAACACTGTTAGTTTTATTCTGGACTATCTGAAAGCATTTTCATCCGGCATAAAACTCAACTATTGATGATAATAATTTTGCTACTGTTGAGTACTATACCTTATATCTACCCCGGTAATAAGATTACCTTCTACCGGGAGTGCCCAGATGATAGCGATGTCATACAGTGTTACAGTTGCCTCGCCAACCAAGAAACTGAAAGTATGCGTCTCGGGACGCCATCTCTCGACTAATGCAGTTATTAGGTAGGTGTTAATCTCAATATGCCCACACTGTAAAACACCCAAAAACTCCATATTCTGGAGCACTTGCAAAATACAAGTGTGACGTGGGACTAATTGAATGACGTGAAAAAAAGATGTCACCGCGTCGTACATATAAAGTTGTATCCGGAGCTCCAAACACATCTTACGATGAATGATTTAATTGTTCATACAAAACACTTGTATCAATAGGACCAAAATTAGCCATAATCACTCAAAAAAATTTCTTCTTTTTTAATTCTCTACAAATTTTCACACCTTTTGAACTTTTTCTTCTACCTTTCTCGATTGAAAAGTGTGAAATGAAAATTTTTTCTCTCGGGTGAGAAGTGTGCAATGGTGAAAAGCTTGAATTGCAGCTCACACTTATGCAATTCACGAGTGAATAGTGCTGTTGTGCCACCGCTGGCTCAACCAACGATGGCACAGCACCATTGTCACAAATCAGCTTGCAAAATTGCAGGCTGCTTTGACCCTATTTTTTTCTATTTAATTCAGTGAAGAACCGCTATCTCATATAGCAGTTCTTTCACTGTTTAGTTTTTTTTATTATAAAATTATGTCACTCCGTCCAGTGAATGGGGTGACTAGTTAAATTCAAATTTGTTTTTTACAAAATCAGTCACTGCGATTTTGAATCGTGGTGATTGATTAAACACTTTTTTTTTTAAGAAAAATTGTGGCATCACATTTTAAGAACGCGGTGCCACTCCAAATTTTAAAACTTTCAATTTCACTGCATTTTTTTATTTTTTTATTAATTTCCCCATAAACTTGGGGCTATTTTCGGCCAATTCTAAAAATAACTCATAATGATACAAATATATTTAGAGAAGTTGGTTTTCCTAAATTTAATCTCTGCATCCAATTTCTTAATTTAAATCCTATAAAAACAAATTATCTACTAACTATTATTTATTATATCTTATAAACTCATACAAGTATAAATTTTTTATTTTAACCAATTGATATATTTAAATATTTGAATATACTGAACAATGTAATTAATAGAATAAATAAAACAAATATATATCTTTTAACAAATTCATTATTTAATTTTGGATAATACAAATGAGAAAATCTCAAAATATAATATTCCTTTCAAAAGACACAAAATTATTTATGCCAATTATTTCCACTTAAATCATATCCCCTAAAGAAAGAAGTTCACAATTTTGTTAACATTAAAATTGAAAATAGTTCGAACTATAATTTTCATTTTTTTCCAGGTAAATTACCTTATCACTTATCAAATTACACAAACACCTCCTATTTTTATAAAATTACAGCTGCAGCCCTTAAGGAGTGTTAGTCTAATATTTTTCGAAAGATGTTGGTGTAAGTTTAACTCAGGAGGTGTAGCGAGTTATTTAATTTTTTATTATAAAAAAAAAGAAAATTTATATTAATATAATTTTTTTAAATATATTAATAATAATATAACGAGTCGCGATTTTGAATCGCGACTCGATTAAAAAAGAATTTTTTTTTTTAAAAAAAGTCCCAAATCGGGATTTCGAATACCGACTTCAAGTCAACTTTTTTTTTGTTTTTTTAATTAAATTTTGTTAATTAATTATATAATTTTATTTAATTATGTATAATTAATATATTAAAGTTTAAAAATAAAATTATATTAATATAAAAAATTATAATATTAAAATTATATTAATATAAAAAATTATAATTAAGTGTATAAATATAATATGTATATTTTTTCTTACAGTTGTAAAAAATACAATGAAGTATATAATTATTTTTGACAATCCAATACTAGTACATTTGATTGTGTAGAAGAATTTCTTTGTTAGGATTGTTGCCTTGCACGCGTTTGCGTCCAATCTATCTCGTTGTGAATAATTTATAAAACTATATTATTGGCTATTTTATGATTTTGGCTATTTATATTAATATTCAATTAAACATCACATTTGATATAAAAATAATATAATTGATTAATTAAATTATTAGATTTGTTATATTTAACCACATGCGTAATTCTATGTATTGTTGTTTAATTAAATTATATAGTAATGATAAATTAATAGAAAATTTATAGAAATATTCCAAAAAATCTTCTTCACAATCAGATGTGCCGGTATCGGTTTGTCAAGAATAATTGTATATTTCATTGTATTATTTACAATTGTACAAAAAAATATACATTATTATATTTGTGCACTTAATTATAATTTTTTAAATAAATATAATTTTAATTAATTATATATAATTAAATAAAATTATAACTTTAATATGTTAATTAATATAATTGTAATTTTAATATGTTAATTATGTATAATTAAATGAAATTATATAATTAATTATTTACAATTTAATTAAATGAAAACAAAAAGAAAAATTGCCCAAATCGTGATACACAATCAGATATACTGGTATTGGATTGTCAAGAATAATTGTATACTTCATTATATTTTTTATAACTGTACAAAAAAATATACATATTATATTTGTACGCTTAATTATAATTTTTTATATTAATATAATTTTAATATTATAATTTTTTAAATTTTAATATATTAATTATACAATAATTAAACAAAATTATATAATTAACTAACAAAATTTAATTAAAAAAACAAAAAAAAAAAGTTTGCACTTGGAGTCGGTATATTCAAATACCGACTCCAAGTCGGGATTTTAAATACCGACTTCAAGTCGGTATTCGAAATCCCGATTTGGGACTTTTTAAAAAAAAAAAAATTCTTTTTTAATCGAGTCGCGACTCGTTATATTATTATTAATATATTTAAAAAAATTATATTAATATAAATTTTTTTTTTATAATAAAAAATTAAATAACTCGAGGTGTAGCTGTAATTTTATAAAAAATAAAAAATATTTATGTGTTTTAGCTCCATCCGTACAGGTCATCAATATATTTTAAACCCTTAATATTTATAGTATATGATTCATACAATACATTCTAATTCAGACACTGTTTTCATTTCAAAAAAAATTCAAACACTTTTTTAACACATCAATAATTCAAATCATCAAATCTATAAAACGAGACAAAAAAGAAACAATAAATTACGATAGATGCAGGCATTCAGTCACGTCCGTATAAATCGAATTCACTAACAATCATGAATTTTTCCTTTTGAAAGCTCCAAAATTATTCATTAAAAAAGGGGGGAAGAATTAATTTTGAGTAGATCACAAAGTCAATTAATCGCTTGGTTTTTTGTCTTTTCAATTATATCATGAATTTAAATTATAAAAATATTAATATATGTCAATTACCAATATTAAATATTATTGGTGTTCCGTAACCCACCATTTGTTTCTGCAATAGTTGTGTTATGTTATAATTTTTTGGGCTCATTACTGTGAGGGTGGAAACCCAAGAGTAGTATCAAAGTGGTGGTTCCTACCTCCGGCTCCGACGTGGTAACAGATCTCTAAACCGCTCTTTTATTTTTTCTGCAAATTGTTTCGATTATTGTGAAATATTTTCTGTGGTGAAATATTTTTTTGTTGTAAACTTCTTGCTATGTATCTGTTGTGTGCAATCTTATGCTCAGTGCATTAAAAATGTTTCTTTGTGGATAGCCTTTGCGGTTGTTAGTCTTTGTGACTCGGCCTTTGGTGGCTGTGGACTTTCCACTCAGATCTGGCTCTCTAGCCTTTTACTATTTTATTTATTTTGTTCTTGTATTTTACTGTTTTATTTTTGTATTATTTTGTAAATAAGTTTGTATATTATAAGGGTTGAAAATCCCACAATTTCTGTAATAGTTGATTAGGATAAACTCCTAACAAATATATAGGGTGAATAGCAATTTATGTGATATTGAAAATGAGCACATTACCCCCTCCCTATGAAATAAATATAGCAATTTACCTCCCTATACTTTTTAAAATGAAGTAATTTACCTCCTTATACAGTGAGCTAAATTGCTTCATTTTAGAAATTATAGGGGGGTAAATTGTTGTATTTAAAAAATATAGGAAGGTAAATCACTATTTTTTTTTTCCTAAGGGGGTAATTTACTTATTTGTAATATCACAAGGAGATTGTTTGCATTTTTTCCCAAATATATATACTGATATTCATAGAAAATTACCGATAATAATTTATAAAAATACTTGACCAGCTAATTTTGTGGACATTTGAAAAAATAATTTCCTCACACAATAAAATTGTTTTTAAAAAAAAAACAACGAGTAACGGTACTGGATTTGATTACCTGAGTGAGAATTGAGCCGACAAGCTGAGCTTTGACCAGAACAAAGAGAAGTGAAGCCGCTAAAGCCGCTTCGCCGACGGCGCACATTAGCAGGCTTCGCTTGAGCGTGGTTAGCTTAACTAAACCGCAGTTAATCTCCATTTTTCAACTTGAACTTCAACTGCAGAACAACCATGGCCGTCAGATCTACACTGATTATTGCTCAATTAAATTACAAAACAAATTACTAAAAAATTAAACTCGACGAAGACGACAGAATTCCACTTTTCTGTAAAACAAATAAATAAATAATAATAATAATTCATAGAAATCAAGAAATAAAAAAAAAAAAGGTTTCTGTCAGAAAAAGAGAATTTTACAGCGAAATTGAGGGAAAACTGAGTGTAAAATAAAATTTTGAGAAATTACGGAAATTAAAAACTACTCGAAATTCTGAGGTTTTGCTGAAAATTATGAGGAAATTGAGCTGAAATATATTCAACACAAAAAAAAATTAAAGTAAATGAGAATTTCGCGGGTGAAGAACTTACCGGGAACGTCAGATCTGAGGACGGACGGAAGAGATCTAGGGATCTGGTGAGCTAAAAGGCGGAGGAGAGGAGATCTGAGGCAACTTTCATCCTGGACCGTCTGATCGAGCGGAGGGAGGTGTAGAGACAACAGGGTGTGGATATGACTGCAAGGAAGAGGCTGAAAGAGTTGTGGTGATTCTTGGGAGAGCTGACCGTACTCCCTCCAGAGGGGGTTCGGGCAGGCCGGGCAGCGTTCTGATCAAGCGAAATATATGCTGGTAAGTGCTGCCCGGAACAAGTGTGTTTAATTAAAGTTAATTTGGTAATTGTGATGTAAATTAGTTTTTTTTGCATAATCTCTATTTTAATTATTTATTTTTGGTTTTATTTTTATTTCAATTATAAAATAAATTTTAATATTTTATTCTAATTGTACCCCAAAAAATGAGAAAAGGGAAATAAATGAAACTCCCATTTTGGGGTGTTCATAAAAAACGCATGACCGTCCCAACCGATCAGTTCAACCCAAATCGTACCACAATTGGTGGGTTAAGGGTGGGTTGGGTTGGTCTTGGTTTTGAAAAAAAAAATCATATTTTAGCAATCGAATTTAGTTTTACATTTACATAAAACCACATTGACTGTGTTCGACTGTAGCAATAGTAATAATAATAATAATAATATCAACAACAAAAACAACAATATATTAGAATTTATATAAAAAAAAATTATAATACATAAGGAAATATCCAAGACAATAATAATAATTACAATACTTTTTATTATAATATATCTATCTTCTATATTATAAATGTGTGAATAATTTGTCATGTTTTATGTTTCTTCTTTTATTGTGATGCCAATATATACTTTCATTTAATAATAGAATTATAAATGTATGTGTCCAAATAAATAATTTTGCAATTAGCTTTTATAATATAGTTGTTAATTATCTATATAGTTGTTAATTATCTATATAGTTGAATAATTGAAATAGAATTTCAATAAAATAAATAATGATAAAGAGTTTTAGTCAAAACTAATAACTATTTAATAAAAATATTTAAAAAAATTTAATAGTAACTAGGAAAAATATAGAGGGTACATAAATAGAAGAAGATACGATATAAAAACTTGAAAAAATATATTTTTTTATAAACAAAAGTAATTTGTGAGACAATGTCTCATTATTTTTATTGTTTGTTTATGTAATGTTATCATCAAGGTAAGTAATGTTTATTGAAAAATATTTGACAATAAATATTAATCTATAATTAAAAATACCAAGTAAAATAAATTAAATAAATATATTTATTTTATTTTAACGTATTTTTATACTTGTGAAATGTATATGCACGTACTTTTAAATTTTCGTATGCTTTACTTCTTCATATAAAAAAAAAAAAATCAATCACTATATATTTTTATTTATCTGTCTTAGTCATCGTATATCCTACACACAAATACATATATATACATGTGTGTGTGTGTGTGTCTTTATGTGCTTGTTGTAGATGATTTTATTTTTTTGTTACAACATATTTTCATAATCATTTTATTTCATTTAATATTTATGTAATATTCATATATTATTATGATCAGTTTAATTTACAATTTAATTCGCAATAAGAGTTTTTTTCATATTCTTATTAGAAAAAAGTGATAAGTTTTTTATAGTGTAAAATACACGTTGTCCCCCTGAACTATTTTTAATGTAACATTTACTCTCCTAAACTAACAAATGTTATACTTATCCCCTATTAATTAAATTTTTAGACAATATTGTCCTTATATTATTTATAGTTCAAACAATTTATTTTTCTAACAACTTTTGCATTTTAAGTTTAATTAAAAAAATTTTAATTGAAATAGTTATTTTTTAATAGTAATAAAGTAATATATAATTAGTGAACTAAATAGTTTGAATTTCATTATATTTTACAGACTCGAAGTTAAATAATGAATGCGAACAAAAAGTTTCATGAAAATATTTCATTTATTGGATATAAAATTAAGTTATTAACTATGTACTTTTTTAGATAAAAATGAGTAATTAAATGATTTTTTAGTATATTTTTTAAAAAAATACATGATAAGATATTTATGTTTATTCATTTTTTTCCTAAAAATATTTAACTTTTGGTTAAATATATATTTGTCATTTTTTTAAAAAATTATATATTAATTGTTGATTATAATATTAATTTATACTCCACTTTTAATTTAAATTCTTTTCTTATTAAATAAAAATAATTAAAAAAATAACTTGATGGTGATTTAATGTGCAAAATACTAAAATGTATTTATTCAAAGCAGAAGGGGCATTTTTGTTCAATCAAGAGGATAAATATTATATTTTTTAATTTAGGGGGATAAATGTTACGTCAGGAGCAAAGTGTATCTTACCCTTTTTTATATTTATTTTTATTCTTCTATAATAAATATATAACTATGTATATTTCACATATTGCAATTGATATGGCATATTTTTATATTTTTGCTAACTATCACTAGAGGAAAATGCATTTATTATGATAAATAATTATACCAAAAGCATAGGTAGTCGTAAAATACTAATATAATTGTACAAGTGATTGATTCTATACTAAAACAGCAAAAACCGTCCCAACCCAATTAAACCGCAAAGTGTGGTTTTGATGATTGTCGGGTTGGGCTTAGACTAAGTTTCCAAAATCGCAAAAATTGAATTAGGCGAAAAATTACCTTAATTGGCCCAACCAACACTGTGTACACTTTTACTCTCATCAAAATTTGGTTGTTTATTGTATTTTTATTTTGTTGTTAAAAAATTATAAATATAATAATATAATAGAAACAATTTTCTCCGCAATATATTCGCACCAAAAGCAGAAATTATTGCAGACACCACTTAGACGTGACGTGCATTTTATTTAATTTGGATAATTTGAGTTATTACAAAAGTTTGTTGAAAATGTTAAAAGTGAATAAAAGTATGGGTGATTTTATTAATTTGTTTGGAGTCAATAATTTCTATAAATATCAAAATATAGTGTTAAATCTTTGTTCGTAATCCCACGTAATGGGAAATTCATTTTGTTGCAAATTTTATTCTTTTTCAAAATAATAATTGCATAATTATGCCAATATTTCAAAAAATAAGTAATACATCGATTCAATTAATATATCAATATTCAATTAATACATCAATGCAACTAAGAATAATTAAATAAATTAAAATAAACTCACACAAAAATGAGATACATACATACTCGTCCCGTAAGACTCACACTCATAATTTCAAATTTATTATGGAACCATCATGGATTGGTTTTTTTTAAAATAAACCAATTACAATCATTTTGATTAACAAGAAAGAAGATAATCTGGGGCGAGGAGGAGCATCAGTAGTGCAGTTAACAAGGGACGAGCTCCAGAGAATGATGGAAGAAGCAGGTAGAAAGAATGACAACTACTTAGAGATAAGGATACACAAAGGTTATCGAGAGAGGCGAACATGAGAGAACTTGGAAGAAGTTGCGAACCAGCGACCTCAGAAGCTGGTTCCAACAGTCAAATCAGAGCCAAAGCAAGAGAACCAGTAATATCGCGTGCGGAGATGGAGAGCGTAGGTAAACAAATTGAACTACTGGGAAAACAGATTGATGAGTTGAAAAAGCGAGGAGAATTGGTCGCCCATAATAGAAATTTGCCTTTCAGCAACAAGTTATTAACTCAGACAGTAGATCCTAACTTCAGAATGTCGGATTGTCAAAATACGATAGGACTAAAGATCCCTAGAGCATGTGACAGCATTCGAATTGGTGATGAATTTATATAGATAATCTAGTCCGGTTATGGCTATTTATATTTGTTACTACTCTTGCAGGGAAGGTGCAGGAGTGGTTCACGAGCCTACCAAGCGGGAGTGTTGAATCTTACGAACAACTGCTGCAGAAGTTCGGTTTTCATTTTGCTAGCAAGAGAAAGCAGAAAAGGTCAGCAACATATTTGTTCACAATACGACAGTAGGAGGATGAGTCGCTAAAAAGTTTTATGGGGAGATTTAACAACGAGATGCTAGAGGTCCAGGATTTGAGAATAGATATGATGGTAAGCATACTCATAGATAGGCTGAAAAAGGACCACTCTCTCCCGCCTTGGCACGCGACCCGCCTACAGATGTTGAATAACTCATGGTCATGGCACAAAAACACATCGACGAAGAGAAGATGAATGCCATGAAAGATGGGGAACTGACAGAACCGAGCTCGAGACAAAAATTTTAATCGGAGCAGAGAAGTGAGAGAAGGAGAAAATCAGCGAACAAGGCATGGTAAGAAAAAAGAAGCCTTGTATCAACCCAAGTATCATAAGTACACTCCATTCGCGATGACCAGAACCAAAGCTTTGATGATGGTTGAAAAGTCAAACGTGCTCAAATGGCCAAGACATACCAGATTTACACCCGCCAAGAAGTTCTCCAACAAATACTGCAGATTTCATCAAGAAAAAGAGCATGATACAGAGGAATGCTTCCAGTTAAAGGATGAAATTGAAAGATTGGTAAGACAAGGATACTTTAGGGATCGTATATTGAGTGAGCATAAGCCAAAGAGAGATGACTCAAGGAGGAACAGGTCGAGGAGTAGGGATCGCCACTCGAACTCCATGAGGGAAGATAGAGTGCCAGCGACCAAGGAGAATGCCCCGATAAAGGGGGTAATCCATACAATAGCGGGAGGTCCAAGTGGGGGCAATTCTAGGAGAATGAGGAAGCAATATGAGAGAGCAAGTGGATCGAACAGAATTCGCGAATTTGTGATGAACGTAAAGAAAAAGGAGGAAATTTCATTCAGTAGTAAGGATAAGCAACAAGAGATAGAGTCGTTGAACGACCCCATGGTCATTAGAATGGACATCGCCAACTTTATAGTGCATAAGGTGTTGGTAGATAACGAGAGTTCAGCCGATATCATCTTTAAAGATGTAGTGAAAAGGATGGGACTCGAGCATGCTAAATTGGAGCCAGTAAAAACCCTGCTCGTAGGATTCGGGGGCAGTGAGGTTACATCTTTAGGCACTATAGAGCTACCAGTTTCTATAGCGGATGAACCTAGGCGAAGGACTTTGATGGTTAGATTTTTGGTAGTAGACACCCCGTTCGCTTATAATGTGATATTGGGAGACCGGGTTTGAATTCGGTTAGAGTAGTGGTCTCAGCATACCATATGAAGATGAAGTTTCCAACAAAAAATGGTGTCGGAGAAGTGTCTTGTGACTAGAGAGAAGCAAGAAAATGTTACAATTTTTCAGTGAAGGGTGGTTCGAATAGCAAGAAAAGGAAGATCGAAGAAAATTCAGGACCACGTACCTATGAGGTTGATCGCATGAAGCCTAGTGAAGAACACAAAGTCGTGGAACTCGTCGAAGGGAATCCTAGTAAAATGACTAGAATAGGAGTTCACATGGGGGGATTGGGAACTGCTATGATCTAGTTCTTGAGGGATAATATAGACATGTTTGCTTGGAGTCCTTCAGATTTCAAGGGTATCAACCTAGAGTTAATAGTGCACAGACTTAACGTTGACCCAACGATGCGACCGGTGCAACAGAAGAAGAGATCGTTTAGCACAGAAAAGAATTGCATCAGTGAGGAGGAAGTAGCAAATTGCTGAAAGCTGGGTGTGTGTCCGAAGTCCATTACACCGATGGCTATCGAATGTGGTGGTCATCCCGAAAGCATCAGAAAAATGGCGTATGTGCACGGATTTCACGGACTTGAATAAAGCCTGCCCAAAGGACCCTTATCCGTTACCAAGGATTGATGTTTTGGTCGATTCTACAGCAAGGTATGAGATATTCTCGATGATGGACGCTTATCAGGGTTATCATCAAATTTACATGGCGAAGGTGGATCGCTATAAAACTTCCTTTATAACTCATGGTGGAATCTATTATTATAATGTGATGCCATTTGGCTTAAAAAATGCAGATGTCACCTATCAACGTTTGGTGAATAAGATGTTCAGCGAACTCATCAGAAGAACGATGGAGGTTTACGTGGACGACATGCTGGTAAAAAGCAAGAGGTCGGATAATCATCTTGAACATTTGAAGCAGGCATTCACGATAATGATGTCATATGGTATGAAGCTGAACCCTAATAAATGTACATTTCGAGTAAGTGGTGGAACATTTCTGGGATATATGGTCAGTGAACGAAGAATTGAACCTAACCCGGAGAAGATTGAGGCAATTATGGGCTTGAGATCGCAGGCTACGATCAAGGAGGTACAGAAACTTACAGGTAAGATCGCGTCCCTTAATCGCTTTCTTTCTCGAACTACAGATAGAAGCTTACCATTTTTTAAAGTATTGAGAAAAACAAAAGACTTCAAATGGGATGAAGAATGTTAGAGGGCTTTGCAGGATAACAAAAGCTATCTCATGAAACCTCCGCTGTTGGCCAATCCCAAGGAAGGTGAAGTGCTCTTCTTGTACTTAGCTGTATCGGAAAACACAGTTAGTTCGGTGCTAGTGCGCGAGTTCGAAGGAATCCAGAATCCTATCTACTATGTTAGCAAATTGCTGCAAGGGGCCAAAAAGAGATATTCTGAGATGGAAAAGTTAGCACTAGCATTAGTTGTTACAGCTAGGAAATTACGACCTTATTTTGAATCTCATAAGATAATTGTGCTCACCAATTACCCTTTGAAGTATGTTATGTCGCGACCTGAAGCATCGGGAAGATTGGTGAAATGGGCAATAGAGTTGGGAGAATATTATATAGATTATCAGGCTAGGGTCACACAGAAGGCACAAGTGTTGGTGGATTTTATGATCGAATTAGCTGGAAACCCGATCAAGGAACAGAATAATAAATGGATGTTGCACATGGATGGGTCTTCTAACGCTAGTAAGGGGGAAGCAGGAATATGGATTCAAGGGCCCGAGGGGGCAGAGATCGAAGTCGCAGCAAAATTATCCTTTCGCATCACTAACAACGAAGTCGAATATGAAGCCCTGATTCTAGGATTAGAACTGGAGTACGAGGCAAGAGCCAGAAACTTGGAGGTCTTCACAAACTCGCAGTTGGTTGTGATGCAAATAGAAGGGACCTACGAGACACGGGAGAGGTAAATGAATTTGTATTGGAAGGCAGCGAAGACATGGATGGATAAGTTTGACAATTGTGCGATCCAACAAATTCCTCGCTATGAAAATGATAAAGCGGACGCATTATCTAAGTTCGGAGCTACCATGGCAGGTATAAAGGATCGCAGAATTACAACAATAATTCGTGATAAGACAGTGATCACCGAAAGTTTGAATGTAGAGATGGTATGTGAGTCTAAGTCTTGGAAGGATGCGATCGTGAAATATTTAGAAAATGGCATCTTACCTGACGATCCCATTCTAGCAAAAAGGATAAAATTCAAGTCCGCACGCTTCACGCTCATTTGAAGACAGTTATATAAAAGAACTATAGATGGCCCGTCACTAAAATGCTTGAATGAAAAAAGAGTTGAGTACGTGATGAAAGAAGTCCACGAGGGATGCTGTGGAAACCATTCAGGAGCGAGATTGCTTGCCCAAAAGATCATGAGGCGGGGATATTTTTGGCCGACGATAGTGAAAGTCGCGAGAGAATTTGTGAAGAGATATGACAGCTGTCAAAGGTATGCGTCACTGATACATCAACCTGCAACCTCCATGGAGCCGATCAAGATCGCATGCCCCTTCGACCAGTGGGGTATAGATATCCTGGGACCATTTCACCCAGCTCAAGCTCATAAAAAATTTATTATTGTAGCAGTGGAATATTTCTCAAAATAGGTAGAAGCCGAAGTCTTGGCTAAGATATCGGAGAAGGAAGTGATCAATTTTATATGGAAAAATATTATTTGCCGATTTGGGATACCTAGAGTATTGGTTTCGGACAATGGAACTCAATTTCAAGAAGAATTACGAAATGGTGCAAGGAGCTGAAGATCGCGCAACATTTTACCGCTGTAGGCAATCCACAAGTAAATGGACAGACTGAGGTCACTAATCGAACTATCTTACAGCATCTAAAAACGCAAATTGTGGCTAAGGGATCGTGGGTCGAGGAACTGCCAGGAGTTCTCTGGGCCTATCGAACAACCCTGCAAACTGCAACAGGTGAGACTCCATTTTGCTTAGTTTATGAAACTGAAGCCATTATCCATATAAAAATGGGTGAGGAATCCCAAAGGGTCATGACGTACGACTCTGAGACCAACCAAGACGAAAGGAGTTTCGATCTAATCACAATTGAAGAGAGGAGGGACATGGCGTATGCGAGGATAATGCATCATAAGGGAATGATGATGAAAAACTACAACCGGAAGGTGAAACCAAGGCAGTTGCAGGTGGAAGATCTCGTGCTAAAAATAGTTGAAGTGACTTGCCATGTGGGGAAGCTCGACCCCGCATGGGAAGGACCATATAAAGTGATTGAAATTAAAAAGAGGGGGACTTATAAGTTGAAAGACATGCAGAGGCAGAAGTTACCGCGACCTTATAACATACACAACTTGAAGAAGTTCTATGCCTGAAGATCACTTTCTTTTCTCTGTTGCGCCTGAAAAAAGCCACGTGTAAATGGATCTGAGAAAGATCGATTTCTTTTCTCTTTTGCAACTGGAAAAAAGGCCACTCTTGTACATGAATCTGATAAAGATCGGTTTCTTTTCTCTTTTGCGCCTGAAAAAGGCCACGCGCTTGTACATAGGATCTGAAAAAGATCTTTGTTTTTCCTCTTTTGCCCCTGAAAAAGGCCACCCGATTATACATCAATCTGAAAGAGATCACCTTTTTTCTTTAGAGCCTGAAAAAGGCCCAATATATAGTGATCTGGGAAAGATCAGGATTTTACTTCTTGGAGTTCTAATTCGACGGTTTGAGCAAGATCCAAATTTTACGAGCTTGAAAAAGGCTCTGGAAGAGATCTAACTTCATGCGATCTGAAAAATATGCATTACTTGGAGCTTGATGAAGGCCATTAATTCATTAGTTGATCTAAGAAAGATCTCATGCGATCTGAAAAAGATCCATTACTTGGAGCCTGATGAAGGCCATTAATTCATTAGTTCATCTGAGAAAGATCCCATGCGAGCTGAAAAAGATGCATTACTTGGAGCCTGATGAAGGCCATTAATTCATTAGTTGATCTGAGAAAGATCCCATGCGATCTAAAAAAGATGCATTACTTGGAGCCTGATGAAGGTCATTAATTCATTAGTTGATTTGAGAAAGATCTCATGCGACCTGAAAAAGATGCATTACTTGGAGCCTGAGGAAGGCCATTATTTCTTTAATTGATCTGAGAAAGATCTCATGCAATCTGAAAAAGAGGTATCGCTTGAAGCCTGAGGAAAGCCATTAATTTTTTAATAGGTCGGAAAAAGATATCACGCGATCTGAAAAAGGCAATCAAAATTAACCCACAATTCTGGTTACAAAAGGGGAATATACAAAAATCCAACACAATTGAGTTTAGTCCGAACAACAAAACAAGGAGTCCAACTCAAGACAACAAAATGACAGAAGAATAATCTGATCTAGCTTCTCAAAAATCTCAAAAAAGAATTAAAGTTTGTTCCTACTTCTGATTCTCTATCTCATCCAGCAAAACGGAGAATTCATCCTCTTGCTCAGGAGGGGCGGGCTCATCGGGGTAAGTTTGGAGTTTGCCATCAAGAGAGGGATTTAAGCGTCGTTGATTGAAACCCTCTACGAACGCACCTAAGGTGTCAAGTTGAGCCTTGCAGGTATTGAAGTCCTTGTTGAAAAAGTTTTATAGTTTTTATCTCAACTGCAACCTGGAATGCAGGAGCCTTCATGAAATATTGAACAACTTGTATTTGAGAACTGGCAAGCAAGCTCTGGTGTTATTCTATGCTTATGCGACCAGCTCGACCTTCTTCGACACCCTCTTGATGGCCAGCTTCATAACCTTCTTTTAGGCCCTCAATGCGACCATCTTCACGACCAACAGAGAACCCATCTTTCTTGCCTTCTACGAAAGCATCTTCTTTAGCCTCCTTGACTGCAAAAGCTGATAGTTGATTCTTGAGTTCCAATACTTCTGTGGTCAAAGCCTTCTCTTGGGTTTCCTTTTCATGCATCAATCAATTCATTGTAACTAATTAAATATATTCATTATAATATCAATTCATTGTATACAATTAATTATTATATTCATATACTCATGTTCAATTCATTGAAATTACTTAAATATACATGTTTACATTAATTCGTTGTACTTAAATAACTATTATAGCCAATTAAATATATTCATGCATGATAAATGAAACATATACTATATAAATCTCAATATGAAAATAAAATAATTCATAACACCCAACCATGTCTTCGCATCTAAAAGGCATCGCAAAATCATCCATGAATGATCAAATGCGTAAAGCATTACAAATTTCATATTTTAGCAAATTGCCATAATATTTATAATTGTAATATTCATGAATTATTAATTTAGAGTTTTAATGGAACCTAATATTTATAAGTGAATTTTTTAAAAAATTATTATCTTATTATCTTATCGAATTTGATGATTTTTTACAAAGGGCCAAAGTCGGGATCGGAAGATTTTATTATTTTAGAGAGTTTATTAATTTATAGAGTGTTAATTTATAGAGCTTTTACTGTATATGGCTAACAGAGTTTGGAGACAATTGCATTGGGCAAAGTCGCTATCGACGAAGAGTAGAAGCTACTGAAGGAGCCAAAGGAAATCTCAAACCCGCGTCAAAGTGCTGAAGGGAAAAAGCACAGAAACCAGAGGGGGGTTGGTGCATGCGATCGAAAGACCTAGGGATCATAATTTCATAATCATGTGGTATATAATAGCGCTCTCTTATCTTATGTATGGGGAGTTTGACAGCACTAACTATAGCCGCCCAGGGATTTCTTCTCATCCTATCCTGAAATTTCTCAAGGGTAGAGGGACCAGCAGGGTGGTTCGCAGGATGTTTCGATTTAAGGGAATTACTAGCTATTTTGGGAGGACTAGGAACCGCAGCAGGTAAAGGGGCATGGTTAGACCTAAGAGAGGTCGCAGATGACCCCAAACCGGAATTAGAACTAGAGCCAGAATTAGAACTGAAGCTAGAAGACATCGTACCTTGAGAAGATTGGGCTATCTCGAGATGCTGTGGATTGAGATCGGACGCTTGGAAGGTAGGTCGGATGCTTGAAGAAGACCGAGTAACTTAGGGTTTTGAATGATCAGCCTATTTATAGGAGGACGACTTGGAAAAACGCGCCTAAAATGAAGGGCCATGATGAGGACACGTGGAAGCAACTCTGACATGATCAACGGACACGATTGTTCACCTTCTTTAAAGAGCAATAAATTGAACTTTGAATAAGTGGGGGAGTAATGATGGGGAAAACCCCAGTTTTTATGCAGAATACCTAAAATACCTTTAATGAAGGGTATTTTTGTCATTTGGGAGCTCTGGATTCGTGCGCCAATGAAGACGGGTCGGGTAATCCATAATCCAAACCTGTTCCATGAATGAAGACCCCGATACATGGAGGACCGTTCGGTCGAGGATGTCTATTATTCTGATGGCGATACATGGCCAAACAACAGGATCCACATGGGTCTTATAAATATCCCAACACGCTCCATTTTGAGGTAACTGCTATATTCTTGTTTTCGACCTATATTCATCTGATCGCACATTTTCACCTCGAACACTACTAACTTGAGCGTCGGAGGGTCGTTGTCGGGGACGCACCCAATGAGCTTCACGTTCTTGTTTTGTTTTCAGGAGCCCATCACTCAATCTTGGTAGAGTAAGCATCCAATTGAGAGGTCAACCCTTGAGGTCGCAAATTTCGTGCAAGATCAATATGTAATAAATTAACTCATCAAATACCATAAATATATGAATTGATTAAGATTTTAGAAATTGGCAAAGTAATGTGTTGATGCATGACTCGCCACTTGGTAGAGTCAATTAGTGGCAAGCTACGTGTTTCCTTCCTCATTTCCTACTTTTTGTGTGTGTGTGTTTTAATTTTAGTTTTTCTTTTTTTTTTTTAACTTTTATCAAAATTATAAATTACACCTTTATTGTTTTTTAACCCTATATAATTCAATCCAAATATTTTATGAAGATTCATTAAGTCCAATTGAAAATTTAATATATTTAAACTATACCTTATAATTTATTTTCTAGCCAATTTGTAACTTTCTAACTGGTAATTTTATCCAAAATATCCAGAATTTAAATGAGTACAATTCCAGGTAAGTTTATCAATTTATTTTCTTTAAAAATATTTTGGTTCCGTAATATAATAATTTTTGCTATTAAAAAGTAAAATTTTATTGTTATGATAATTTATGTTGTGTTTTTTACACTATATTCAAGGTAAATTTCTTGCATATGATAATTTTTTTTATTCATAATTTAAATCACATGATGTTGCTAAACGTATTTTTAAAACTATTTGATAATATTTCTTTGTTTAACATGTTTTCATTGTGCTTTTTTCTTTTTTCTTTTTTCTTTTTGAGACATATTTGGTATAATATAACAGTTTCAATGGATTGAGTTATACGCACGCAACAAACTATATATAATTCAAGGTATATTATATTGCGTGATCTGAATTTTATCTGTTTTTACATTTGGGTGTCTAAACTTTTTTTGTGTCAACTTAGTATTCGAATTTCACAAAATTTGCACTTTATTATATATGATCTTTTTTTTGCTAATTTTTTCGCCGAGAACCCATCACATGCTGTGCATATGTCAAAACATCACATAACCCATATATATCACATATGCACTACATGTGATGCTTGTTTGACAAAAAAACGTTTGAAAAAATAGTTATAAATGACAAAATACAAAATTTCGTAAAGTAAGATGGTAATTTAAATCAAAATGTAAAAACGATTATAGTTCAAATGATAAAATATAATTAATCCTATAATTTCTTATATTCCTATGATTATAACTTCTCGCAAAAGAATAATTATAATGTACGTAATGTCGATAAGAATTAAAAAGTTTTAAATTAAAATTAGAAAATAACAGTTACACATAGTATTGTAGTTACATCACTTACAAAAAGTGCCTCTTCTTAATCATTATTTATTGATGGGTGAATCTTTTTAAACTTACGCAGATTTAATTCTTCTTTAGATATGTTTCTCAACGGATCCTAAATGTTCGGGAAAAGTATTATTTTAATCCGTTAAATATGTCTAATTTTAATTTTAATTCGATAACTATGTCAATTTTTGTTTAGGTTCAGTAACTTACGAAATTACTTACTTTTAGTCCTTTGGGAGATTTTCGAACAATTTTACCCCTATGAGCGCATATGGACTAAAACTGCATTTCAAAAGTTGCATAGGGGGTAAAATTGTCCGAAAATCTGTCAGAGGACTAAAAGTAAACAATTTCGTAAGTTACTGGATCTAAACAAAAATGGACATAGTTATCGAACTAAAACTAAAATTAGGTGGAAAGATTTATATGGTTTAATTTTTACGGGTGGAGGGGGGGCGGGGGGGGCCTACGCATGCATGCATGGGTGAGTTCTTACGTGTAAATTGCAAACATTTCTTGTGTGAGATTGTGACATCAATGTATTTTTTCAGAGTAAATTTTAGACACCTATGTATAATTTTAGGAAAAAAATGCAAGCGTCCCCATATCATATAGGAAATGAAAAAAAAAGAAAATTTAGTAAATTATCTTATTGTATTTTTTAAAATAAAATAAAAAATACTCTAAAAGGGTTTGGAGACTACAGTGTAATGCACATATCGTTATTGTGAATATGTTGACTTTTAAAAATTAAATTTTATTTTATATATAAATATATCTAGTATATATAATACATATTTATAATAATATACGTATATAAAAATTTTATAACTTTTTTTTATCCCCATCCACTCCCCACCACGGCCAGTCCACCTTTCCCTCCCCCTCTCCTCCGTCGCTGTTGTTGCCGTCTACCTCCTCCTCTTTCCCCGATTCCTACGCCGCCCCCTCCCTTTCGCCTAGTCGGTCTGCCTGGTCAAGAGTTTATATAAGAAGCTAATTTGTAGCAGACTCATTTATCATTTCCTCGAAAATTAAAGAGTATTGAATCTTACGAACAACTGCTGCAGAAGTTCGGTTTTCATTTTGCTAGCAAGAGAAAGCAGAAAAGGTCAGCAACATATTTGTTCACAATACGACAATGGGAGGATGAGTGGCTAAAAAGTTTTATGGGGAGATTTAACAACGAGACGCTAGAGGTCCAGGATTTGAGAATAGATATGATGGTAAGCATACTCATACATAGGCTGAAAAAGGACCACTTGCATCCGCCTTGGCACGCGACCCGCCTACAGATGTTGAACAACTCATGGCCCTGGCACAGAAATACATCGACGTAGAGGAGATGAACACCATAAAAGATGGGGAGTGGCAGAACCGAGCTCGAGACAGAAATTTTAATCGGAGCAGAGAAGTGAGAGGAGAAAATCAGTGAACAAGGTATGATAAGAAAAAAGAACCCTTGTATCAACCCAAGTATCACAAGTACACTCCCCTCGCGATGACCAGAACCAAAGCTCTGATGATGGTTGAAAAGTAAAATGTGCTCAAATGGCCAAGACATACCAGATTTACACCCGCCAATAAGTTCTCCAACAAATACTGCAGATTCCATCGAGAAAAAGGGCACGACACAGAGGAATAGAGTTCTGCTCACCAATTACCCTTTGAAGTATGTTATGTCGCGACCTGAAGCGTCGGGAAAATTAGTGAGATGGGCAATAGAGTTGGGAGAATATTATATAGATTATCAGGCTAGGGTTGCACAGAAGGCACAGGTGTTGGTGGATTTTATGATCGAATTAGCTGGAAACCCGATCAAGGAGCAGAATAATAAATGGATGTTGCACGTGGATGGGTCTTCTAACTCTAGTAAGGGGGAAGCAGGAATATGGATTCAAGGGCCCGAGGGGGTAGAGATCGAAGTCGCAGCAAAATTATCCTTTCCCATCACTAACAACGAAGCCGAATATGAAGCCCTGATTCTAGGATTAGAACTGGCGTACGAGGCAGGGGCCAGAAACTTGGAGGTCTTCATGGACTCGCAGTTGGTTGTGAAGCAAATAGAAGGGACCTACGAGATAAGGGAGAGCGAAATGACTTCATATCGGAAGGCAGCGAAGACATGGATGGATAAGTTTGACAATTGTGCAATCCAACAAATTTTGCACTGTGAAAATGATAAAGCGGACGCATTATCTAAGTTCGGAGCTACCATGGCAGGTATAAAGAATCGCATAATTACAACAATAATTCATGATGAGGTAGTGATCATCGAAGGTTTGAATGTAGAGATGGTATGTGAGTCTGAGTCTTGGAAGGATGAGATCATGTATTTAGAAAATGGCATCTTACCTGACGATCCCATTCTAGCAAAAAGGATAAAATTCAAGGCCGCACGCTTCACGATCATTTCAAGACAGTTATATAAAAGAACTATAGATGGTCCGTCGCTAAAATGCTTGAATAAAGAAAGAACTGAGTACGTGATGAAAGAAGTCCACGAGGGAAGCTGAGGAAACCATTCAAGAGCGAGATCGCTTGCCCAGAAGATCGTGAGGCGGGGATATTTTTGGCCGACAATTGTGAAAGACGCGAGAGAATTTGTGAAGAGATATGATAGCTTTCAAAGGTATGCGTCACTAATACATCAACCTGCAACCTCCATGGAGCCGATCAAGATCGCATGCCCCTTCGACCAGTGGAGTATAGATATCCTGGAACTATTTCCCCCAGCCCAAGCTCATAAAAAAATTATTATTGTAGCAGAGGAATATTTCTCAAAATAGGTAGAAGACGAAGTCGTGGCTAAGATATCGAAGAAGGAAGTGATCAATTTTATTTGGAAGAATATTATTTGCCGATTTGGGATACCTAGAGTATTGGTTTTGGATAATGGAACTCAATTTCAAGAAGAATTATGGAATGGTACAAGGAGCTGAAGATCGCGCAATATTTTACCGCTGTAGGCAATCCACAAGTAAATGGACAGACTGAGGTCACTAATCGAACTATCTTGCAGCATCTAAAAATGTGCATTGTGGCTAAGGGATTGTGGGTCGAGGAACTGCCAGGAGTTCTCTGGGCCTATCGAACAACCCCGCAAACTGCAACAGGTGAGACTCCATTTTGCTTAGTTTATGGAACTGAAGCCATTATCCCTACAGAAATAGGTGAGGAATCCCAAAGGGTTATGACGTACGACCCTGAGACCAACCAAGATGAAAGGAGTTTCGATCTAACCACAATTGAAGAGAGGAGGGACACGACGTATGCGAGGATAATGCATCATAAGGGAATAATGATGAATAACTACAACCGGAAGGTGAAACCAAGGTAGTTGCATGTGGGAGATCTCGTGCTAAAAAAAGTTGAAGTGTCTCGCCATGTGGGGAAGCTCGACCCCACATGGGAAGGACCATATAAAGTGATTGAAATTAAAAAGAGGGGCACTTATAAGTTGCAAAACATGCAAGGGCAGAACTTACTGTGACCTTGGAACATAAACAACTTGAAGAAGTTCGATGCCTGAAGATCGCTTTCTTTTCTCTATTGCGCCTGAAAAAGGCCACGTGTAAATGGATCTGAGAAAGATCGATTTCTTTTCTCTTTTGCGACTGAAAAAGGCCACTCTTGTACATGAATCTGATAAAGATCACTTTCTTTTCTCTTTTACGCCTGAAAAAGGCCACATGGTTGTAGATAGGATTTGAAAAAGATCGTTGTTTTTCCTCTTTTGTGCTTGAAAAAGACCACCCGATTGTACATCGATCTGAAAGATATCACCTTTTTCTTTAGAGCCTGAAAAGGGCCCAATATCTAGTGATCTGGGAAAGATCAGGATTTTACTTCTTGGAGTTCTAGTTCAACGGTTTGAGCAAGATCCAAATTTTACGAGCTTGAAAAAGGCTCTGGAAGAGATCTAACTTTATGCAATCTGAAAAAGATGCATTACTTTAAGCCTGATGAAGGCCATTAATTCATTAGTTGATCTGAGAAAGATCTCATGCGATCTGAAAGAGATGCATTATTTGGAGTCTGATGAAGGTCATTAATTCATTAGTTGATTTGAGAAAGATCTCATGCGACCTGAAAAAGATGCATTACTTGGAGCCTGAGGAAGGCCATTATTTCTTTAATTGATCAGAGAAAGATCTCATGCGATCTGAAAAAGATGTATCACTTGAAGGCTATTAATTCTTTAATAGGTCGGAAAAGACATCACGCGATCTGAAAAGGCATTCAAAATTAGCCCACAATTCTGGTTACAAAAGGGGAGTATACAAAAATCCAACACAATCGAGTTTAGTCCAAACAGCAAAATAAGGAGTCCAACTCAAGACGACAAAATGACAGAAGAATAATCTGATCT